>NC_057391.1:1376658-1976658 GCF_019320065.1 Cervus canadensis | reverse complement strand
CCTAATAGAAGAAGAAGATATTAAGAAGAGGTGGCAAGAATACGCAGAAGAAATACAAAAAAGATGTTCATGATCCAGATGATCACGATGGTGTGATCACTCACCTAGAGCCAGCTATCCTGGAATGCAAAGTCAAGTGGGCCTTAGGAAGCATCACTATGAACAAAGCTAGTGGAGGTGATGGAATTCCAGTTGAGCTACTTCAAATCCTAAAAGATGATGCTGTGAAAGTGCTGCACTCAATATGCTAGCAAATTTGGAAAACGCAGCAGCGGCCACAGGACTGGAAAAGGTCAGTTTTCATTCCAATCCCTAAGAAAGACAATGCCAAAGAATGCTCAAACTACCACACAGTTGCACTCATCTCACATGCTAGTAAAGTAACTTGAGAAATCTGTACGCAGGTCAGGAAGCAACAGTTAGAACTGGACAGGAACAACAAACTTCATATAGGGAAAGGAGTACCTCAAGGTTGTATATTGTCACCCTGCTTATTTAACTTACATGCAGAGTACATCATGAGAAACACTGGGCTGGAAGAAGCACAAGCTGGAAACAAGATTGCCGGGAGAAATATCAGTAACCTCAGATATGCAGATGACACCACTCTTATGGCAGAAAGCGAAGAAGAAATAAAGAGCCTCTTGATGAAAGTGAAAGAGGAGAGTGAAAAAAATGGCTTAAAGCTCAACATTCAGAAAACTAAAATCATGGCATCTGGTCCCATCACTTCATGGCAAATAGATGGGGAAATAGTGGAAACAGTGACTGACTTTATTTTTGGGTGCTCCATAATCACTGCAGATGGTGACTGCAGCCATGAAATTAAAAGACACTTACTCCTTGGAAGGAAAGTTATGATCAATCTAGACAGCATGTTAAAAAGCAGAGACATTACTTTGTCAACAAAGGTCCATCTCATCAACGCTATGGTTTTTGCAGTAGTCATGTATGGATGTGAGGTTTGGACCATAAAGAAAGCTGAGTGGCAAAGAATTGATGATTTTGAACTGTGGTGTTGGAGAAGAGTCTTGAGAGTCCCTTCAACTGCAAGGAGATCCAACCAGTCCATCCTAAAGGAAATCAGTCCTGAATATTCATTGGAAGGACTGATGCTGAAGCTGAAACTCCAATACTTTGACCACCTGATGTGAAGCAGTGACTCATTTGAAAAGGCCCTGATGCTGGGAAAGATTGAAGGCAGAAGGAGAAGGGGATGACAGAGGATGAGATGGTTGTGTGGCATCACTGATTTGATGGACATGAGTTTGAGTAAACTCTGGGAGTTTGTGTTGGATGGGGAGGCCTGTTGTGCTGCAGTCCATGGGGTCGCAAAGAATCAGACATGGCTGAGTGACTGAACTGAATCAATTTGATTGGCCGCTAGAAAGAGTTCTTGATAAGCAGAAATGGGTCCTGTACCCTGGTCCTGGCATTACCAGTGAACTGTGTGGACATTTTCTATTAACACTGTTGATTTCTGTGTATCCTAAGTTCCTTAGCTGTGCAATAATAATGCCCACAATTTATTAAGTGCCCAGGGCACTGTTTTTATTTTTCCAATCCTCATGAATTCATATGAAGTAGTTATATTACCTCAGATACAAATGAGGAAACTGGCTGGATGAGGTTAAAACTGGTCCAAGGTTTATTAATTAGCAATAATTAATGAGGTAATGGAAACTAGGCCCAGCTGATTATGAGGCCTGGTTTCATTCCAGGACAAATCATAAATAGAAGATAATATTTGAATATTGTGATGAAACTGAAAATATTTTATGTGGGGTCAGACATATATTTAATCTCCCTCCATAACTTCTTTATTCCACTGTTTATTGGCTCCATCATTTATAAGCTTTGTGACTTGACCAGTTACTTTGTCTTCCTAGCTTCATGTTCCCATCCATAAAACGGGTATTTTAATATTATATTATAGGATTTCTGTGAGTTTGACATAAGATGTAAATATCAAGCATTGATCTGATGTGTACTTCTTTTTTCCTTCTTTCTTTTCTTTTGGAATAAATGCCAAAATATTCATAGTCCTACTTGGAGAAGGAAAGAGCAGCCCACCCCAGTATTTTTGTCTGGAGAATCCCATGGACAGAGAAGACTGGTGGGCTATAGTTATGGGGTTGCAAAGAATCAAACACAACTGAAGCAACTTGGCGGCAGCAGCAGTACCTAGTAAGAGTAGGGAATATGTTTGTTGAAATAAAAGAGAATATTTACCTATATTATATATCAATAAATTATAAGGTTAATCAGATTCTTCATTATCTAACATTTTTGCATACTCCTAGAAATTTCTGGTGCTTAGGGTGAAACACTGCAATTCTACTTTATACATATGCTTTGGGGAAAAAATTAAAATTAGAGAAGATATGGAATATTTACAAATGATTTCAAGTTGAACTTAGTGTCAGAGAGACCTAAAGTTTTATAATGTTTGTTTTTACCACTGTATAGTTACGGTCTGTGGAAGGACTTACCTTCCCTATGTGTGTACGCGTGCTCAGTCGTGTCCAACTTTTTGTGACCCCATGGACTGTAGCACACCAGGCTCCTCTGTCCATGGGATTTTCCAGGCAAGAATACTAGAGTGGGTTTCCATTTCCTTCTCCAGAGGATCTTCCTGACCCACATTGTTATTAATATTGTAGGAATTAAGTTAGACTATATTACCCTTATGCAAATGAAGTACTTAGTACAATTCTTGGCTCATTCTTAACAGTCAGCACTAACTGCTAGATGCTTTTAACTTCAAGTAACAGGAAACCCAAGTTTTAAAAAAAAAAAAAAAGCCCAAATAAAGTCACAGGATAGGGTGTTTCCAGAATTGATTATTTCAACATTGCATACCGATGTTGTCAGTCATGCAGAATCTGTCCACCTTACCAGCCTGCCTCCTTAGGGCTTGACATTACCCTTTTGGTTGTAGGTCCAAGTAAGCAAATCATTACAAAGCCTGAGATAAAGACAAGATAAGTGCCTCCTGTCTGATGTTTCTTTTAAGATAAGCTTTCCTAGAAGTTCCAGAAGTATATATGCTTATGTATCCTAGTCAGAACATGGCTAACCCAACAACCAGCAAAGAAAAGTGGGATTACCATGGCAAAGGATGAGATGGTTGGATGGCATCACCAATTCAATAGACATGAGTTTGAGCAAGCTCTGGGAGATAATGAAGGACAGGGAAGCCTGGCGTGCTGCAGTCATGGGGTCACAAAGAGTAGGACACAACTGAGCAACTGAACAACAAACATGAAATGTCTGGTCTATGTTGAACAGTGTGGTCACCTAGAAGAAAATGGACTGAATTTATGTTCTCGTAGCAAGTAAAAAAGGGTGGAGAATGACTGTTGCATAGGCAACAAAGGATATGTCAGTCAACAATGATTTCATCAAATATTTCTGGTTTTCTTCCTTTCCAGGATGTCTCAGAATTGTCCTGCCTGGCCCTGTTGCAGTTGGGTGGGACCATTTGATTAGTTCTGGCCAGTGAGGGGTGAGTTGAAGTGCTATGTTTCACTTTCATTTTGACCTCACTTTTCACTGCAAAATATGTCTAAGAGCAACTAAAACAACTAACAAAACATGTCTAAGAAAGAAAGAAAATTATCCTACTCCAAATTGTTTAAAAAGCCTAAAACTACAAGAGAATATTTCTGAGAAAAATGAAACACTTAAACAAATGAAAACATATACTGTGTTCAGGGATGAGAAAAGTCAGTAGAAATAAGACAGCAATTCTCCTCTTATCAGCATCAATTCAGTCCAGTTCAGTCACTCAGTCGTGTCTGACTCTTTGTGACCCCATGGACTGCAGCACGCCAGGCCTCCCTGTCCATCACCAACTCCCGGAGCTTACTCAAACTCATGTCCATCAAATCAGTGATGCCACCCAACCATCTCACCCTCTGTTGTCCCCTTCTCCTCCTGCCTTCAATCTTCCCCAGCATCAGGGCCTTTTCAAATGAGTCAGTGCTTCGCATCAGGTGGCCAAAGTATTGGAGTTTCAGCTTCAGCATCAGTCCTTCCAATGAATATTCAGGACTGATTTCCTTTAGGATGGACTGGTTGGATCTCCTTGCAGTCCAAGGGACTCTCAAGAGTCTTCTCCAACACCACAGTTCAAAAGAATCAATTCTTCAGTGCTCAGCTTTCTTTATAGTCCAACTCTCACATCCATACATGACCATTGGAAAAACCATAGCCTTGACTAGACGGACCTTTGTTGCCAAAGTAATGTCTCTGCTTTTTAATATGCTGTCTAGGTTGGTCATAACTTTCCTTCCAAGGAGTAAGCATCTTTTAATTTCATGGCTGCAGTCACCATCTGCAATGACTTTGGAGCCCCCAAAAAACATTTCACCATCTGTTTGTCATGAAGTGGTGGGACCAGATGCCTTGATCTTAGTTTTCTGAATGCTGAGCTTTAAGCCAACTTTTTCACTCTCCTCTTTCACTTTCATCAAGAGGCCTTTCAGTTCCTCTTCACTCTCTGCCATAAGGGTGGTGTCATCTGCATATCTGAGGTTATTGATATTTCTCCCAGCAATCTTGATTCCAGTTTGTGCTTCATCCAGCCCAGCGTTTCTTATAATGTACTCTGTATATAAGCAGGGTAACAAGATATAGCCTTGATGTACTCTTTTCCCTGTTTGGAACCAGTCTGTTGTTCCATGTCCAGTTCTGACTGTTGCTTCCTGACCTGCATACAGATTTCTAAGGAGGCAGGTCAGGTGGTCTGGTATTCCCATCTCTTTCAAAATTTTCCAGAGTTTGTTGTGATCCACATAGTCACAGGCTTTAGCACAGTTAATAAAGCAGAAATAAATGATTTTCTGGAACCCAGCACAACTTTTTTCTAAAACAGTAACAAGCTGATGCTTCATATGGGAATGCACTAAAATATCCAAAACAATTTTAAGTAGAAAAAAATGTTTGAGGGCTACCACAATCTGATTTGCAAACTTAGTAAAAAGCTACATTTCACAAGATAGTGTGGTGCTGACATAAATTTGAACAAACATTGCTACAAAATAGAGTTTAAAAATAAACCCATATATATTTGGACAACTGATTCTTGACAAAGGTAAAAGCTAACACACTGGAGGAAAGCTGAGCTTTTCAACAAATGGTGCTGAAACTGAAAGGCCAAATGCAAATAATTCCAAACCTTATCTCATTCCATACAAAAAATTAACTCAAAATGGATTATAGGCATTGCCTAAGTATAAGAACTAAAGCTATAGAACTTCTCTAAGGATACATCAAAGAAAATCTTTGTGACCTTGGGTTAGACAAAGACTTTTTTAAGATATAACACCAAAAAGCACAACTCATTAAAGTAAAAAACTGCTAAATTGGATTTCATCCAAGTTAAGAACTTTTGTTCTTTCAAAGACATTGTTAAAACATAAAACACAGACTGGGGGAAAATATTTACAAATCATATATCTGATGTCTAGAATATATGAATAACCCTCAAATACCATACTAAGAAAACAAACAACCAAATTTTTTAACTTGGGCAAAGTTTGAACAGACACTTGACCAAAAAAGATATATGGGTGGAAAATAAATACATTAAAAATGCTACACATCATTCATCATTAGAAAAATGCATCTTAAATCCACCAAGGGATGCCACTACCTACTGATCAGTATGTCTAAATCTAAAATTAACTGATTTTACAAATTATCAGAGAGCAAGCTGAGGAATTGGAATTTTCATATTCTAAGATGGGAAACAAAGCACTTTGGAACAGTATGGCAGTTTCTTTAAAGGATAAAACACAGGGTTTCCCTGGTGGCTCAGTGGTAAAGAATCTACCTGCCAATGCAGGAGACATGAGTTCGAGCCCTGATCCAGGAAGATCCCACATGCTGCCCAGCCGCTGAGCCCATGTGCCACGGCTGTTGAGCCTATGCTCTAGAACCTGAGAGCCGCAACTACTGAAGTGCCGCAACGAGAAGCCTGCATGCCACAGCTGGAGGGGAAGCCCCACTCTCTGCAACTAGAGAAAACCCATGCATAGCAGCAAAGACTGAGCAGAGCCAAAGTTAGTTAATTAGAACACAAAACATATAGTTACCACAAAATCCAGCCATTCTATTCCTAGGTGTTTACCCAAGAAAAACAGAAGCATGTATCTACAAAGACAAGAGCACAAATGTTCATAGCAGCTTTGTTCATAATAGCTCAAACACTGGAAAGAACACAAACATTCACCTGCAGGTGTATGGATAAAGAAATGGTGATACAGGCGTACGGTGCAACACTGCCCAACTGTAAAAAAATGAGCTACTGTTACACACAAGCAACATGGATGAACATCAGAATAAATATACCAAATAAAAGAGGTCAGACAAAAAGAGTACAGCTATATAACTACATTCATGCAACACTTTGGAAAGTGCAAACTAATCTGCAGTGACGGAACGCAGATGAGTTGTTGCCTAGGCACAGCATGGACAGGAAGGGGTTTCAGGGCGGCGTGAGCAAAGTCTGGGTTACGGGTGTACTCATTACCTTGATTTGGGTGATGGTCTCACTTATGTGCACATATTTCAGAACTTTTAAAATGATGCACTGCCAATATATGTACTATTGTAGTCAATTATACCTCAGTAAATTTGTTTTTTAAAAAAATAACCTACAAGACTTTGAATCTAATACTATTTTTTCCTACATAATAACAGAAGGCATAGGTATACTGGTTTTCCTTCTTCATAAAAGTCATTCTTGGCCCTCCAGATAAACAGAGTTGTTATGTGATTTTTTATGTTTTAAAATGAACTATAAGTTCAAATTGAATGATCAAATATTCTTTATTAATTAAATAGTCCCTTATACCAGGTACTAACTTGCAGATCTGTTTAGTTCAGATAATTTATCTCAAGTAAATATGTCTAATTTTCCACAAGCAAATAACAGAGATATGGTTACACTAAAAGGGGAAGAACAGCTATCTTTGAGGGTAGAATATTTTAATTCCCAGAAGGTGCATTAAGACTTCATAAGAAATTAGAAAGTAGGCCACAGAAAGTAACTGTCTCCTTTACTAAAGTAGAAAAAACCACACCACTCATACATCCACATAGAATTTGAACTGGCAACCCAGTATCTGTTAAAGAGTAATTATTATTCTACCATGTTAGTCACTTTTTTACAGATTTCCCAGGATGTCACAGAGTCACAAATAATGATAGTTCCGAAAATAAACCCAAAAACCCAACACAACAAATAGACTTATATACATAAACACTCAGATTTCTATTTGTCTTAGAGATTAAGGTAAAAATACGTGTTCTGAATTGAAACCTTGAGCTACTTATTACACTTAAGTTTTGATGTTTTTCCACTAACTCCATTATTTACTTTTCAAAAGTATTCCCTAATAATAATAATAGTAAAATTGTTGTGCTCAGCCCTAATTAGATAACATCATTTAATTGGAAGAAATGTAGTGGATCCTTAATTGTTACAAATCATTGAGTCTCTCTAGATTAGTACTTCCCAAACTTTTCCACTTCATAGCACACTTTGAAAATTACAATATTTGTCCGGCACCACGTATATGGCAGAGAATGTTCATGCTCATAAATTTTCATGTTTTTCCTCTTCTTTCTAAGAACACTAGACCGTATTTCTACCATATCCTCTCATGTGTCTGCCTCTAATTTTGCCTTGAAATTGTGAAGCCAAATAGCTAAGTTCTAGCCAGTGGAATGTTTACAGAAGTGATTTACTTTCCTCCTCCTGTGATTTTCCCTCTTCTCTAATCTGCAGCTGGATTTTGGAAGAAGGAATTACAAATAAGAGGGAAAATCAGAATGAGGTCTGTGGTATTGCATTGGAATTAGCAGTATCTGGGTCTTAATATATACACAGAGAGGGATAGATAGACAAAAATAAGTGTGTATGTGTGAGTGTAAACACTGAGATGGCCTGGAAGCAAGTGACACCCTGATACCTTTGAGTTCACCTAGCTCTCAGATCCTATTTTCTAAATACCACTCTCTAATAAAAGGAACCCAGGCTCCCTAAAAAAATGGTTGATTCTAGGGCTTGGAAAGGACAGAACAAAATACACCTGAATCATCTTTATATATCAGAAAGCAAGGAATTGCTCAAAACAGGGTTCTTATCAAAAGAACACAGGAGACAACCTCAAGGAGCTCCTTCCTAAGAGTTAGTGCTGGTATAATTTGATAAAATAATGATAGTATTAGAATATAACCCATAAAATAAACATCCATGAGCTGAAAGTAATATTAATATATAATTGAATATATCAATAAATAAGGGAAAGGACAGCTCTTCCTTACAGAAGTATTCTAATTATAAATGGTGTTGAGAAAACTGGACAACCACAAGCAGAACAAAGAAACTGAACTCCTACCTTATACTATACAGAAAAATCAATTCAAAATGGATTAAGCTTTTAAACATAAGACATGAGACTACAAAACTCCTGGGATAAAACACATGGACTGATCTCTTTGACATTGGCCTTGGATTTTTTGAATTAGGCAACAAAAGCAAAAAAAAATAATTAAAATAAGTGCGACTACATCAATCTAAAAATCTTCTTCTCTGCAAAGGAAACGATCAACGAAAGGAAAAGGCAACCTATGAAATGGGAGAAAATATTTTCAAGTCATATATCCCATAAGGGGTTCACATCCAAAACATATAAGAAGCTCACATAACTTAATAGCAAAACAACAAATAACCCAAGTAAAAATGGGCAAAAGACCCGAAAAAGCATGTCCTCATTTGTATGAAGACATACAAATGACCAACAGGTACATGAATGATGGACATGTAAACTGGTACAGCCTCTGTGGACAAAAGAATTGTTGCCTCTCAAAAATTAAAAAGAGAAATACCAACTTGGCTTCCCTGGTGGCTCAGATGGTAAAGAATCTGCCAGCAATGCAGGAGACCCAGGTTCATCCCCTGGGTTGGGAGGCTCTCCTGGAGAAGGGAATGGCTACCCATCCCAGTATTCTTGTCTGGAGAATTCCATAGACACAGGAGCCTGGCGGGCTACAGTCCATGGGGTTGCAGAGTCAGACACAACTGAGCAACTAACACTTTCACACACTTTTCACACCATATGATCCAGCAATCCTATTTCTAAGTATAAATGCAAAGGAAACAAAACTATTACCTGAAAAAGGTATCTGTACTCCCATGTTCACTGAAACATCCTTCCTTATAGGAGACAACCTAAATGTTTGTCAATGGATGAATGGATTAAGAAAATATGGTGTATATGTACATATATATATATATATATATATATACACATATACATATACAAAATGGGATGTCATTCACATTTTTTTAAAAGTAAGGAAATATTTTTTTTTTTAAATAAGGAAATTCTATCATTTGCAAGAACATGGATAAACTTGGAGGACATTATGCTAAGTGAAATAAGGCAGACAGAGAAACACAAACATTGCATGTGGAATTATAAGCACTTAAAGGTGATTTTTTTTTTTAAGATACAAAAAAAATTAGGTCAAACTCAATTAAACAGAGAGTGGGAAGGTGGTTGTTAGGGGCTAGCAGGTGGAAGAAATGGGGAAACGGGGAGCAAGAAGTCAAGTACTAACATGCTAGTGAGTCGCTAAGAAGGATCCTGAAGGAATTCCCTGGAGGTCCAGTGGTTAGGACTACATGCTTCCACTGCAGCAGGCACAGGCTCAATCCTTGGTCTGGGAAGTAAGATCCGGCATACTGCACAACACGGACAGAAGTGTTTTCTTAATTTTAAAAAATAAGAAAGTAAGAAATCAAAAGGATCCTGAGCTCTATCCTCCTACAGGAGGACAAAACAGAAGCTCCACCTGGTCTGGGAGACCCTGGACCAGCCTGACTCCTCCTCTCTCAGGCGGAGCCCCGGGAAGAGAGGTGAAGAGGGTATCCGGGCAGGTGGGATTCAAGTGGCACAGAACACAGATGCCGGTGCCAGAGGGCCCGAATGGGCAGAAATACACACCAGACCTGCAGGCATTGGCAGCTCAGTTCAATTCCGTCGCTCAGTCCTGTCCGACTCTGCGACCCCATGAATCGCAGCACGCCAGGCCTCCCTGTCCATCACCAACTCCCAGAGCTTACTCAAACTCATGTCCATCAAGTCGGTGATGCCATCCAGCCATCTCATCCTCTGTCATCCCCTTCTCCTCCTGCCCCCAATCCCTCCCAGCATCAGGGTCTTTTCCAATGAGTCAACTCTTCTCATGAGGTGGCCAAAGTACTGGAGTTTCAGCTTCAGCATCAGTCCTTCCAATGAACACCCAGGACTGATCTCCTTTAGGATGGACTGGTTGGATCTCCTTGCAGTCCAAGGGACTCTCAAGAGTCTTCTCCAACACCACAGTCCAACTCTCACATCCATACATGACTACTGCAAAAACCATAGCCTTGACTAGGGACGGACCTTTGTTGACAAAGTAATGTCTCTGCTTTTTAATATGCTATCTAGGTTGGTCATACCTTTCCTTCCAAGGAGTAAGCGTCTTTTAATTTCATGGTCACAATCACCATCTGCAGTGATTTTGGAGCCCCCCAAAATAAAGTCTGACACTGTTTCCACTGTTTCCCCATCTATTTCCCAGGAAGTGATGGGACCAGATGGCATGATCTTAGTTTTCTGAATGTTGAGCTTGAAGTCAACTTTTTCCCTCTCCTCCTTCACTTTCATCAAGAGGCTTTTTATTTCTTCTTCACTTTCTGCCATAAGGGTGATGTCATCTGCATATCTGAGGTTATTGATATTTCCCCCTGCAATCTTGATTCCAGCTTGTGCTTCTTCCAGCCCAGCGTTTCTCATGATGTACTCTGCGTATAAGGTAAATAAGCAGGGTGACAATATACAGCCTTTTTTTTTTTTTTTTTCAATATACAGCCTTGACCTACTCCTTTGCCTATTTGGAACCAGTCTGTTGTTCCATATCCAGTTCTAACTGTTTCTTCCTGACCTGCATACAGGTTTCTCAGGAGGCAGGTCAGGTGGTCTGGTACTCCCATCTCTTTAAGAATTTTCCACAGTTTATTGTGATCCACACAGTCAAGGCTTTGGCATAGTCAATAAAGCAGAAATAGATGTCTTTCTGGAACGCTCTTGCTTTTTTGATGATCCAGCAGATGTTGGCAATTTGATCTCTGGTTCCTCTGCCTTTTCTAAAATCAGCTTGAACATCTGGAAGTTCACAGTTCACGTATTGCTGAAGCCTGGCTTGCAGAATTTTAAGCATCACTTTACTTGCGTGTGAGATGAGTGCAATTGTGCGGCAGTTGGAGCATTCTTTGGCATTGCTTTTCTTAGGAATTGGAATGAAAACTGACCTTTTCCAGTCCTGTGGCCACTGCTGAGTTTTCCCAATTTGCTGGAATATTGAGTACAGCACTTTCACAGCATCATCTTTTAGGATTTGAAATAGCTCAGCTGGAATTCTATCACCTCCACTAGCTTTCTAAGGCCCACTTGACTTCACATTCCAGGATGTCTGGCTCTAGGTGAGTGATCACAGCATCATGATTATCTGGATCATGAAGATCTTTTTTGTACAGTTCTTCTCTGTATTCTTGCCACCTCTTCTTAATATCTTCTTCTTCTGTTAGGTCCATACCATTTCTGTCCTTTATCAAATCCATCTTTGCATAAAATATTCCCTTGGTATCTCTAATTTTCTTGAAGAGATCTCTAGTCTTTCCCATTCTGTTGTTTTTCTCTATTTCTTTGAATTCATCGCTGATCTTATCTCTCCTTGCTATTCTTTGGAACTCTGCATTCAAATGGGTATATATTTCCTTTTCTCCTTTGCTTTTTGCTTCTCTTCTTTTCTCAGCTATTTGTAAGGCCTCCTCAGACAGCCATTGTGCCTTTTTGCATTTCTTTTCCATGGGGATGGTCTTGATCCCTGTCTCCTGTACAGTGTCACAAACCTCTGTCCATAGTTCTTCAGGCAGTCTGTCTATCAGATCTAGTCCCTTAAATCTACTTCTCACTTCCACTGTATAGTCATAAGGGATTTGATTTAGGCCATACCTGAATGGTCTAGTGGTTTTCCCTACTTGCTTCAATTTAAGTCTGAACTTGGCAATAAGGATTTCATGATCTAAGCTACAGTCAGCCCCCGGTCTTGTTTTTGCTGACTGTATAGAGCTTCTCCATCTTTGGCTGCAAAGAATATAATCAATCTGATTTTGGTGTTGACCATCTGGTGATGTCCATGTGTAGAGTCTTCTCTTGTGTCGTTGGAAGAGGGTGTTTGCTATGACCAGTGCATTCTCTTGGCAAAACTCTATTAACCTTTGCCCTGCTTCATTCCGTACTCCAAGGCCAAATTTCCCTGTTATTCCAGGTGTTTCTTGACTTCCTGCTGTTGCATTCCAGTCCCCTATAATGAAAAGGACATCTTTTTTGGGTGTTAGTTCTAAAAGGTCTTGTAGGTCTTCATAGAACCACTCAACTTCAGCTTCTTCAGCGTTTGTGGTTGGGGCATGGGCTTGGATTACCGTGATATTGAATGGTTTGCCTTGGAAACGAACAGAGATTATTCTGTCGTTTTTGAGATTGCATCCAAGTACTGCATTTTGGACTCTTTTGTTGACTATGATGACATTTCTTCTAAGGGATTCCTGCCCACAGCAGTAGATATAATGGTCATCTAAATTAAATTCACCCATTCCAGTCCATTTTAATTCGCTGATTCCTAGCATGTTGACATTCACACTTGCCATCTCCTGTTTGACCACTTCCAATTTGCCTTGATTCATGGACCTAACATTTCAGGTTCCTATGCAATATTGCTCTTTACAGCATCAGACCTTGCTTCTATCACCAGTCACATCCACAACTGAGTGTTGTTTTTGCTTTGGCTCCATCCCTTCATTCTTTCTGGAGTTATTTCTCCACTGATCTCCAGTAGCATATTGGGCACCTACCGACCTGGGGAGTTCCTCTTTCAGTATCCTATCATTTTGCCTTTTCACACTGTTCATGGGGTTCTCAAGGCAAGAATACTGATGTGGTTTGCCATTCCCTTTTCCAGTGGACCACATTCTGTCAGACCTGTCCACCATGACCCGTCCGTCTTGGGTGGCTCCACACGGCATGGCTTAGTTTCATTGAGTTAGACAAGACTGTGGTCCATGTGATCAGATTGGCTAGTTTTCTGTGATTATGATTTCAGCGTGTCTGCCCTCTGATGCCCTCTCGCAACACCTACCATCTTACTTGGGTTTCTCTTACCTTGGACGTGGGGTATCTCTTCACGGCTGCTCCAGCAAAGCGCAGCTGCTGCTCCTTACCTTGGATGAGGGGTTTCTCCTCACGGCTGCCTCTCCTGACCTTGAACATGGAGTAGCTCCTCTCGGCCCTCCTGTGCCCACTCAGGACAAGTAATAAGATGACAAAAGATCAGAAACCACATTTTCTAATGTCATGACACCGCTTGAGTCATCCAGAGTTTAATAACAAGCCTAGGGGCCACTGAATTAACTGAGATTAACTTAATTGCATAGAAATTAAGTCCTGCATGTCAAAATCTATGTAGTGAAATCTGTCCCCACTACCTAAGTGTTCAGTAATTGTGAAATTTCTTCCAGCTCTATCATTTGTTACATGTATAATTACAGATACATCAAAAATATTTATTTTGCTAATTCTCTCTATATGTATCTACCTTCCTGCCTACATAGTAATTGGCTTAAAATGTATGTTAATAAGTTGGCCACAAGGTGGTACTAGAAATCTATCTTTTGCTCTAGCCCCTCCTTGACTGTCATTAGTTTTGATATATCAATACAACTGTGAACAACTGTAATTGCAGTAATCAGAGCAGAAGTTGAGTTAGCAGGTTCATGTGAGACAATGCTCATACTTAAAAATTAAAAAATAGACTGTGAAAGCTGCTATCAATTATTTTATATTCTTCTTCTTTTTCTTATCAAGTTGCTATCGACTATTTTGTATTCTTCCTCTTTTTCTTATCTGCTATCATATCACTGTAGAATATCCCAACTGTTACCTGAAATATCAAACACTATATATTTAGCACTTGGAGGAAAATTGAAATAAGCGTGGCATTTTAGGTCTCAGAGTGTAAATTTTAAATGAATATTTTACAGGATATGCCTTCAAAATATCTAGGACCCCCTAAACCTCTCCCAAACACTAAAGCTCAGCACCAAAATGTGAGTACATTAGGCCAGCAAATGCACTGTATAACTCACACAGCATATGCTATCTCATGCTGAGGATGACTGAGGAGAAGAGGAAGATCACCTCTTACAGACTGTCTTACTTGTTTTTTCAGTTCATTTCAGTCACTCAGTCATGTTCAACTCTTTGCAACCCCATGGACTGCAGCACACCAGGCTCCTCTGTCCATCACCATCTCCCGGAGTTTACTCAAACCCATGTCCATTGAGTCGGTGATGCCATCCAACCATCTCATCCTCTGTCGTCCCCTTCTCCTCCTGCCTTCAATCTTTCCCAGCATCAGGGTCTTTTCTAAGGAGTCAGTTCTTCACATCAGGTGGCTAAAGTATTGGGGTTTCACCATCAGTCCTTCCAATGAATACTGAGGACTGATTTCCTTTAGGACTGACTGGTTTGATTTCCTTGCAGTCCAAGGGACTCTCGAGAGTCGTCTCCAAAACAGCATCAATTCTTCAGCACTCAGCTTTCTTTATGGTCCAACTCTCACATCCATATATGACTACTAGTTTTTTAAGTAGTTGTAATTTTAAAGAGACACACAGTAAAAGGGGAAGAAGAGGTATGGAAAAGCTCACAGGGAAGGACTTTCTAAGCAAAAGGGTGTTGAAGATAAAGTACCATGTCACAACCCTGAAGACTACCCTCTGGGAACACAGCAAGGCAGGTTGAAGGAAGCAAGGAAGAAAGCAGCAACCCAAAGGGAGACATATGAGTCCAATCTGTGGTCTTGAAGCAGAGGAAATTGAGTTTACTGGGAAGTAGAACCCCTATACTGTTTGGAAGATAGGAGTGATAAAAATATGTCCCTTGGCACACATCTTTGTTGAATTTTAGGGAAATGATGCTGTTAGGGGGCCCGTAAGAGTAGGCTGTAAAAATCAAAGTTAGGATTTAGTTGTGGTTATAAAAAGAATCCGGAGAAGGCAATGGTACCCCACTCCAGTACTCTTGCCTGGAAAATCCCATGGACAGAGGAGCCTGGTGGGCTGCAGTCCATGGGGTCGCTAAGAGTTGGACATGACTGAGCGACTTCACTTTCACTTTTCACTTTCATGCATTGGAGAAGGAAATGGCAACCCACTCCAGTGTTCTTGCCTGGGACGGCGGAGTCTGGTGGACTGCCGTCTATGGGGGTTGCACAGAGTCGGACGCGACTGAAGTGACTTAGCAGCAGCAGCAGCGTAAAAAGAATCAGATAGAATCTATGAGAGAATGCAGTAGGGTGGGGAGAATGAGACTTCCCTGGTGGCTCAGACGGTAAAGCATCTGCCTACAATGTGGGAGACCCATATTCAATCCCTGGGTCGGGAAGATCTCCTGGAGAAAGAAATGGCAACCCAACTCATTATTCTTGCCTGGAAAAATCCCATGGACAGAGGAGCCTGGTAGGCCACAGTCGGAGAGTGAATGCCCCTAGATTTCTCCCTCAGAAGAGTGTTCAGATGAACTCAGAAATGAAGAGAAAGAACCTATCTATTTGTGGAACCCTCTCCTGGAAATCCTCTCGTAGGATCTTCTAAAGAGAAAAAAACATCAAGAACCTACTGATGGAGAAAAGATTTCTTGGGGATTTCCTGGTGACCCAGTGGTTATGCCTCCACACTTTCACTGCTGAGGGTAGGTGACTAGGATCCCTCAAGCTACAGAGTGCAGTCAAAAAAAAAAAAAAAAAGATTTATCACTGAATTTTAATGTTTGCATTTTATTAAAAAATCTAAGTCTTTAAAGCTTGGGTCAAATTTACCCTTGCATATAGTTGAAGAAGAATTAGATATATGCTTTTTTCTCTAACTTGATAGTATATTCACACCCCACAAAATACTGAGCTTACTTTCCCCATATCATGCTAAATGCAATCCTTTGTCACTCATTTGTATTTTTCTTTAAAATCTTCAGCAGCAAAATCCTGGTAATCACTGAATTTGGGTAATGGGTATACGGGTTCTCTTTGTAGCATTCTCTTTACTTTGGAACCTGTTTGAAAATGTTGATAATTTTAAAAAAATTATGTCTTTTCAGTTCCAATAGATATCAAGTTAATAAACCCACTTCACACGTGGGACAGGTTAAGAAAGAAATGTTTCTTTAAGAAATGTAACCACCATGTTTGAATAGACTCTGAAAGTAGTCAGTGTCAGCAATAGTACCACAAGGAAACTAGCCTGGTAACCTCTGCTTGAGGAATAACATTAAAGAATAATCCTGGACAGATATCTTAGGGACATTTCTTTCATGTTTACTCTGGCAAATTGGTTCATGGCTAACACTGGAAGGGAAAGGGGCTACATGATTAAAAGGAGATTGTATTAGTTGGCTCATGCTGACAAGACAAAGTAGCACAGACTGAGGCTTTAACTAAAAATTTATCTTCTCATAGTGCTGGAGGCTGGAAAGCCTACAGTCTCATCCAATAGGGTCCAGTTCTGGTGAGAGTTGTCTTTGCAGTTTGCAGACATCCACCTTCTTACTGTATGCTTACATGGCCTTTCCTTGGTATATATGGAGAGAGAGAGAGAGTAAACTGTGTGTATATACGGAGAGAGTGAACTCTTTCAAGTTTCCTCTTATAAGGGCACTAATTTCATCATAAGTGTCCCATCCTACATGGCCTCATTGAACCCAAATTACCTCCCAAAGGCCTCATCCCCAAATACCATAGCATTAGAAGTTAGAGTTTCAACATGTGAATTTCAGGGGATACAAATATTCAGTCCATAACAGAGATGAAAGGAATTTGAGAGATGCTAAAATTCATGTTGACTCCAACTGGTTCAAGTCTCCCCAAACAACTGTCTCACCTTAATTCCCCTATATTCCCTGTCCTATAACAACTAATCCATCCTTCAGGAAGTGTACTGGATTCACACTTGTGTTACTCTTCTTCACCCCTTCCTCTCCTCCTGCCCCAAAGCCCTACCTAATAGACTACTCTCATAAAGTTTTAAATCGGTGTTAAGGGCTGAATATACTTACAAGTGCATTTCCATTTAATAACGGAGTCTTGAGGAATCTCCAAAGTATAAAGAGACAAATCTATTGTAATTTCAGGAAATGCTAGAGCTAGTGAGGTTTTGCAAACTTCAGATTCCATCTCATTATGCCCTAAATCATGACATAGAAGTAATTATTATTCTCTCTCCTTGTGAGATTGACTCTTATCTGAAATTAACAAGTAGTGTAAATCAACTATATTTCAACAAAAAAAATTAGGTCACACATGAGCAGAGGACAATTTTGCCTTATTGATAATTTACTCATGTAATGGGTGAGTGAAACTTTAACTATGGCAAATGAATCATGGAATTTTAGAAATAAAAGGGACCATTAAAATACAACCAAATTACCTCATGAAAGTATAACTTAGCTGGATGGATTGTCCAGTACTGTAGTTACTTGAAGACTCAAGACTAGAACGCCTTTCTGTTACATAATTTCACATCAGTGCTCCAGTTCTACTTCATGTCATTAGGCAACCAGATCAGCCTCCGGCAGCACACCCTCACTCTGGACCTGTTAATGAGGAGGTAGATGAAGGGGACCATTTCCTCCCTAGCAAGCCTTTATATTCTTAGCTCTGAGAAAGCAATTCTGCAAGTTTCATGCTGTGTTGGGTCTCAAAGATTAGTTTGTGGCTTCCTGTTAGAGCAAACCACATGTGCTGAATTTCCAGCTGTTGCCATCCCACCTTCTCAGTCATCATTGACAACATCAGGTACTTGCTAGGTAGCTACAAGTCTTATTGCCTCCTTAATTATCAAGGCACACAGATATAACAAGCATAAGTCTCTTCTTACCTCCACAGACTTCTGGAAAGGTCTGACATTAAAGAGGCCAGTCCAGGTTCAATGCATGAGGCAGGGTGCTCAGGGCTGGTGCACTGGGATGAGCCTGAGGGATGGGATGGGGAGGGAGGTGGGAGCGGGGTTCAGGATGGAGGACACATGTACACCCATGGCAGATTCAAGTCAATGTATGGCAAAACCACTACAATATTGTAAGGTAATTAGCCTCTAATTAAAATAAATAAATAAAGAGATCTGTAGAATGCTGGATGTAATAAATTTTTCAGACGCAAATTCATTGTCTCTTTTAGATCTATTCTGATTGTCCAGTGTAAATGTGGTAGCTATACCACTCCTGGAGACCTTTGTCTATCTTGACTTCAGGACTTGGCTGTTGGGAGCAGTTAAGAATGTGGAAAAATGTAGCCCATTCATTGATTCCATGTTGGTTACAGGTTATGGAGAAAAACATAATATCAGCCCTTGGGTGAATTAATAACAAGGAAGACTGCTAATGGCTTTTGAGATACTGTGAAAATTTTCAAACACAAAGTAAACAGAATAATATCATGAATCCCTATGTACCCATCACCCAGCCTTTATAATCAGCCATTCTTGACCCATATGTACCGCCATACACTTCCCAGGTCTCCTACATTGCAGGCAGATTCTTTACCATCTGAGCCACCAGGGAAGCCCCATACACTTCCCACTCTTATTCAATTTTATGTATATATTTCTGTTGTCATATATATATATATATATATATATAAGAAGGAGGTCTTTACCAGAGGACCTCAAGGTCTAAATTTATCAAGAGGACCTCTTGATGTCTAATTTAATTCTCATGGTCCTCTCCAGAATCATGAGAAATAAATTGTTGTTGCTCTCTCTCTCTCTCTCTCTCTATATATATATATATATATATATGTATATATACATATATATTTAACATATGTATATATGACAACAGAAATTTATTTCTCATAGTTCTGGAGGCTGAAAGTTCAAGATCAAGGTACCAGCATGGTCTCCTTCTCCGGTAAAGACCTCCTTCCTGGTTCATAGCTGGAGCCTTCTCACTGTACCCTCACATGGTGGGAGGGATCTATTTTTTTTTTTTTTAAGTAAAATGTATATGTACTGAAATGCACAGTTAGCTACATAATTTGGAAACAGATATGCCCATGTAACACACACCTCCGTCATCTCCTTCTGGTCATATTTAAAATATGTAAATATGTAGATAAGGAAAGAGCTTACAGATTTTTAGTTTTTCTCATTTTCAGATCATGAAGCCTTACTATGGCTGTTTCTCATTTTGGGAATTCTTCCCCTTAACCTCCCCTCTTCCCATTTCAACACTGCAAGATCAACCCTTCCTCCTCTACTTTTTTTTTTTTTCTACTTTGTTTTAAACACTGTTTGTCTCTGCACACTGGCTCCAGATTTCTGCCTAGCAACCTAGGTTTGAGGATCCAAAGGAGATTTTCTGTAATTTTTTTCACAGATGTCGTCTATCTTAGGTAAGAAGGCTACTCCAACCCCTCTCCAGAACCCAGCAGCCCAGCTCACTCTTGACTGCTTTGCCCCCGAGGAGAGAGATGGAGTAGCCCAGGCTTCTAGACTCTCCTGGGCACGGCCTGAAACTGAGAAGGGGCATCGGAGGGACAGAAGCAAATGTTTTCTTTCTTGATTATCCCAAGTAGGATGAACAGAAGATGAATGAAAAGGGCAGGATTAAGAGAAATGTCTCAAACCCTTCCTCAAAAAAAAAAAAAAAAAAAAGGAAAGAAAAGTAAGGCTTCTGGACTAAGAATGTCAGGGTAATTGTTCTTATTATAAGTGTCTTCTCCCTAAGGCTGTGTTTCAACCAGATACACAACCAAATACACCCTCTTTCTACATTGTATTCCAGAAAAAAACAATACATGAACAAACGAAAAAGTTTTCTGAAACAGTAAGATTATGTAAGAATAATGTAATATTATTAAGTTAAATATTAATACATTCAGATATTTTATATTTCTTTAGCTCATTCAAAGGGGGAAAAAAAAAAACTAGTCACATCCACTTAAATAAATAAAATGATTTTGCATTTTATGGGTTGCAGCCCAAAGCCGCTGCCCTCGGGGCTTTACCTAAGATGCTGGATTGGAGTGCTCCTCTCTGGGGCTGTTGGCCTCACTGTTTCCTTCACTAGGGGCCAGTCTGATCCCTCAACAAAGTATGGTTACTCAGCTTAAATCCAAGGTGCCTAGGCTCCTTACAAAAGATGATATTTAGCTAGGGATTATTTAAAATCAACCAACACTGAGTACATGCCAGATGGAAGGCTCCTCTTCACAGATAGCTGAGGTGGAGTTCACTGGAGAGCCAGTCACCATCTGGGGTCATGAGAAAACGATGATGTCCACCATCCCCTACTCAGCCTGCCCCAAGACTCCATACTGTGTTTGCCATATCCTTTAGCTGCAAGAAGAAATGCAAGCCTCCTGCATATAAGAGATGCTGTGTGTGCAAGGAAAATGCCAGACTACTCCAGAGATGTGAATCTAAATACAGTATAGATAACTCCTTATTGTAAAATTCAGACTTAAATTGAAGAATGTAGGGAAAACCACTAGGCCACTCAGGTATGACCTAAATCAAATCCCTTATGATTATACAGTGGAAGTGACAAATAGATTCAAGGGATTAGATCTCTTAGAGTGCCTGAAGAACTTATGGACAGAGGTTCGTAACATTGTACAGGAGGCAGTGATCAAAACCACCCCAAGAAAAAGAACTGCAAAAAAGGCAAAATGTTTCTCTGAGGAGGCCTTCCAAATAGCTTAGAAAAGGAGAGAAGTGAAAGGCAAAGGAGAAAAGGAAAGATATGCCTATCTGAATGCAGAGTTCCAAAGAACAGCAGGAGAGATAAGAAAGCCTTTTTAAGTGAACAATGAAAAGAAATAGAGGAAAAAAACAGAATGGGGAAGACTAGAGATCTCTTCAAGAAAATCAGAGATATCAGGAGAAAATTTCATGCAAATATAGGCACAATAAAGGACAGAAATGGTATGGACCTAACAGAAGCAGAAGATATTAAGAAGAATACATGGAAGAACTGTAAAAAAACAGATCCTCATGATGCAGATAACCATAATGGTGTGATCACTCACCTAGAGCCAGATATCCTGAAGTGTAAGCTTAAGTGGGCTTTAGGAAGCATCACTGTGAACAACACTAGTGGAGGTGATGGAATTCCAGCTGAGCTATTTCAAACCCTAAAAGATGCTGTTAAAGTGCTGCACTCAATATGCAAGCAAATTTGGAAAACTCAGCAGTGGCCAGAAGACTGTAAAAGGTCAGTTGTCATTTCAGTACCAAAAATGTTCAAACTACTGTACAATTGCACTCATCTCACATGCTATCAAAGTAATCCTCAAAATTCTCCAAGCTAGGCTTCGAAAGAACAGGAACTGAGAACTTCCAGATGTTCAAGCTGGATTTAGAAAAGGCAGAGGAACCAGAGATCAAATTGTCAACATCTGTTGGATCAATCATCGAAAAAGCAAGAGAGTTCCAGAAAAACATCTACTTCAGTTTCCTTGATTATGCTAAAGACTTGGACTGTGTCAGTTCAATTCAGTCACTCAGTCGTGTCCTACTCTTTGCAACCCCATGAACCGCAGCACGCCAGGCTTCCCTGTCCATCACCAACTCCTGGGGTTTACTCAAACTCATGTCCATTGAGTCGGTGATGCCATCCAACCATCTCATCCTCTCTCATCCCCTTCTCCTCCTGCCTTCAATCTTTCCCAACATCAGGGTCTTTTCAAAAGAGTCAGTTCTTTGCATCAGGTGGCCAAAGTATTGGAGTTTCAGATTCACCATCAGTCCTTCCAATGAACACCAGGACTTATTTCCTTTAGGATGGACTGATTGGATCTCCTTGCAGTCCAGGAGACTCTCAAGAGTCTTCAACACCACAGTTCAAAAGCATCAATTCTTCAGCACTCACCTTTCTTCACTGTCCAACTCTCACATCCATACATGACCACTGGAAAAACCATAGCCTTGACTAGATGGACCTTTGTTGACAAAGCAATGTCTCTGCTTTTTAATATGCTATCTAGGTTGGTCATAACTTTCCTTCCAAGGAGCAAGCGTCTTTTAATTTCATGGTTGCAGTCACCATCTGCAGTGATTTTGGAGCCCCCCAAAATAAAGTCAGTCACTGTTTCCACTGTTTCCCTGTCTACTTGCCATGAAGAGATGGGACCGGATTACCATGATCTTAGTTTTCTGAATGTTGAGCTTTAAGTCAACATTTTCACTCTCCTCCTTCACTTTCATCGAGAGGCCCTTTAGTTCTTCGCTCTCTGCCATAAGGGTGGTGTCATCTGCATATCTGAGGTTATTGATATTTCTCCTGGCAATCTTGATTCCAGATTGTGCTTAATCCTGCCCAGCATTTCTCTGATGTACTCTGCATACAATTTAAATAAGCAGGGTGACAATATACAGCCTTGACATACTCCTTTTCCTATTTGGAACCAGTCTGTTGTTCCATGTCTAGTTCTAACTGTTGCTTCCTGACCTGCATACAGGTTTCTCAAGAGGCAGGTCAGGTGGTCTGGTGTTCCCATCTCTTTAAGAATTTTCCACAGTTTACTGTGATCCACACAGTCAAAGGCTTTGGCAGAGTCAATAAAGCAGAACGAGATATTTTTCTGGAACTCTCTTGCTTTTTCTATGATCCAGCAGATGTTGGCAATTTGCTATCTGGTTCCTCTGCCTTTTCTAAAACCAGCTTGAACATCTGGAAGTTCACAGTTCATGTATTGCTGAAGCCTGGCTTGGAGAATTTTGAGCACTGTGTAGATTACAACAAATGTGGAAAATTCTGAAAGGGATGGGAATACTAGACCACCTAACCTGCCTCTTGAGAAACCTGTCTGCAGGTCAGGAAGCAACAGTTAGAACCAGACATGGAACAACAGACTGGCTGAAAATTGGGAAAGGAGTATGTCAAGGCTATATATTGTCACCTTGCTTATTTGATGAATATGCAAAGTACATCTTGCAAAATATTGGGCTGGATAAAGCACAAGCTGGAATCAAGATTTCTAGGAGAAATATCAATAACCTCAGATATGCAGACGATGCCACCCTTATGGCAGAAAATGAAGAGGAACTAAAGAGCTTCTTGATGAAAGTGAAAGAGGAGAGTGAAAAAGCTGCCTTAAAACTCAACATTCAAAACATTAAGATCATAGCATCTAGTCCCATCACTTCATGGCAAATAGATGTGGAAACAATGGAAGCAGGGACAGACTTTATAATTTTGGGCTCCAAAATCACTGCAAATGATGACTGCAGCTATGGAATTAATAAACGCTTGACTTTGGAAGAAGAGCTATGACCAACCTAGACAGCATATTAAAAAGCAGAGACAATACTTTGCTGACAAAAGTCCATCTAGTCAAAGCTATGATTTTTCTAGTAGTCAAAAATGCAGATGCAAGAACAGACAATAAAAAAAAGCTGAGTGACAACTGATGCCCTCACACTATGGTGCTGGAGAAGACCCTTGAGAGTCCCTTGGACAGCAAGAAGATCAAATCAGTCAATCCTAAAGGAAATCAACTCTGAATATTCATTGAAAGCACTGATGCTGAAGCTGAAGCTCCAATACTTTGGCCACATGATGTGAAGAGCCAACTCATTGGAAAAGACCCTGATGTTGGGGAAGATTGAAGGCAGAAGGAGAAGGGGATGAAAGAGGATGAGTTGGTTGTATGGCATCACTGATTCATGAGTTTGAGCAAACTCCAGGAAATGGTGAAGGACAGGAAAGCCTGGCATGCTGCAGTCCATGGGGTTGCAAAGAGTTGGACATGACTGAGAAACTGAACAAAAACACCAACATCCTACATCTAAACTCAGAAAGAAAAATAGAACACATTTTAAAAGGAGAAGGTCTGATGATAGCTATCCAACAATAAAGGTTCTGGAAGAACTATGATGCATAGCCTGGTCTAGTTTTCTAATAAAAAATAATAATAATAGCTGAGTTTCACTGGACTCTTCCTAGTGATTCATATAATGTGCTTTACATGAATTATGTCCTAGAATTTCACAATATCCCTAGGAAATAAGTAACACTGTGACTTCCAGTTTACAGATGAGGAAATGAACAATTAATTAATTTATCCAAGATCACCCAGGAAGTAATAAGACAGACAGGATTTGAGTTCAGGCTCTCTGATTGTGTGTGGACACAGAAATGTGCCACCCAATTCCCCTACAAGAGAAGACTTGTTGTCCAGATTCTGGGAGTGTCAGCAGTTGCAACCTTCAGCTGTCAAACTGTTCAGGGTTTGACTCAGCCTCACAGAAACTCCTTGACAGAATCACGCCTTTCTCAGAGCAGCCTAGATCCAGTGATTAGTTGAGATGGAGATATGAAGGCCCAGCCATGATAGAACAGTATAGCACAACTCTAAAAGATCATTTTAGCTCCAGAGTTTCCTATCAGATTGCCATCAGGCCCATAACAATCTGTCCGTCTCCCCCTACCTAATCTTGCTTCCATTCTCTTTTTTCCACAGTCCTTGCAAGGAAATCAAGGAAACTCCCTAATAGATATCCTGTACACCTTCCCTGAGAACCAAAACTGTAGCAAGGAAAAATCTTTCCAATAAGCAAAGCTTCAGGGGGTCATCCAATTTGTATAGAGAGAAATGGCCCAAGTTAGAATATATGTACAACTCGTAGGTAGAGGCAAATGGCCTAGCCAGATGGTCAGGAGCATGAAAGCAGGAAGATTAGAAAAATAAGGAGACAAGGAGGACTAGGTAGATCCATGAAAGCACAGAAGGGAGTGGGCAAAAACAGACCATTCTATCACAGTTTAAAGTCTACCACAGGGCATCAACTACACAGAAGAGACACTCAGCCACAAAGTAGACAAAATGACTCAACCAGATAACACCAGCAAGGCCGTGTCATCAGTCACTCCACTACCAACACATGGGAATATGCATGCAGCAGCCGTGAAGACAGACATGGAGGCTATGCCTGGGCCCAGCCAGCCAGTTCAGTTCAGTCGCTCAGTCGTGTCCGACTCTTTGCGACCCCATGAATCACAGCACGCCAGGCCTCCCTGTCCATCACCAACTCCCAGAGTTTACCCAAACCCATGTTCATCGAGTCAGTGATGCCATCCAGCCATCTCATCCTCTGTTATCCCCTTCTCCTCCTGCCTCCAAATCCTTCCCAGAATCAGGGTCTTTTCCAATGAGTCAACTCTTCGCATGAGGTGGCCAGAGTATTGGAGTTTCAGCTTCAGCATGAGTCCTTCCAATGAACACCCAGGACTGATCTCCTTTAGGATGGACTGGTTGGATCTCCTTGCAGTCCAGGAGACTCTCAAGGGTCTTCTCCAACACCACAGTTCAAAAGCATCAATTCTTTGGCGCTCAGCTTCCTTCACTGTCCAACTCTCACATCCATACATGACCACTGGAAAAACCATAGCCTTGACTAGACAGACCTTTGTTGGCAAAGTAATGTCTCTGCTTTTAAATATGCTATCCAGGTTGGTCATAACTTTCCTTCTATGGAGTAAGCGTCTTTTAATTTCATGGCCACAATCACCATCTGCAGTGATTTTGGGGCCCCCAAAAATAAAGTCTGACACTGTTTCCACTGTTTCCCCATCTATTTCCCATGAAGTGATGGGACCAGATGCCATGATTTTAGTTTTCTGAATGTTGAGCTTTAAGCCAACTTTTTCACTCTCCTCTTTCACTTTCATCAAGAGGCTTTTTAGTTCCTCTTCACTTTCTGCCATAGGGTGGTGTCATCTGCATATCTGAGGTTATTGATATTTCTCCTGGCAATCTTGATTCCAGATTGTGCTTCTTCCAGCCCAGCGTTTCTCATGATGTACTCTATAAGTTAAATAAGCAGGCTGACAATATACAGCCTTGACGTACTCCTTTTCCTATTTGGAACCAGTCTGTTGTTCCATGTCCACTTCTAACTGTTGCTTCCTGACCTGCATATAGGTTTCTCAAGAGGCAGGTCAGGTGGTCTGGTATTCCCATCTCTTTAAGAATTCTCCACAGTTTATTGTGATCCACACAGTCAAAGGCTTTGGCATAGTCAATAAAGCAGAAACAGATGTTTTTCTGGAACTCTCTTGCTTTTTCTATGATCCAGCGGATGTTGGCAATTTGATCTCTGGTTCTTCTGCCTTTTCTAAATCCAGCTTGAACATCTGGAAGTTCACAGTTCACCTATTGCTGATGCCTGGCTTGGAGAATTTTGAGCATTTCTTTACTAGAGTGTGAGATGAGTGCAATTGCGTGGTAGTTTGAGCATTCTTTAGGATTGCCTTTCTTTGGGATTGGAATGAAAACTGACTCTTCCAGTCCTGTGGCCACTGCTGAGTTTTCCAAATTTTTTGCGACCCCATGAAGTGCAGCCCACCAGGCTCCTCTGTCCACGGGATTCTCCAGGCAAGAACACTGGAGTGGGTTGCCATTTCCTCCTCCAGGGGACCTTCCCGACCCAGCCAGCCAGGGCCCCCTTAACAAAGGCTGGTGTTGCTGCCACTGCCACTTGATGTTCAGCCTGCCATGAACAGAGACTAGCTTGGACTCCTATATGGCACCATTCTTTGAGGAGATGAACTGACCATCTGATGGCAAGTTGACTACATTGGGCCACTTTTAGTCTGAAACGGCCAGTGATTCATGATCATACTAGACACATATTCCTGGTATGGGTTTGCCTTTCCAACCTGCAGGGCTTCAGCCAGTGTTATTAACCAAGAGCTTGCAGAGTATTTGTTCTATGGACCCAGGAGCCCCACAAAACATTATGGCAAATCCGTGAACTCACATTACCTGAAGCACAGGAAGGGGCTCATGACCGCAGGATTCACTGGTCCCATCCCGTACTCCACACTAAGAAGCTTCTGGGAAGAAAGTAGGATAGCCTTCTCAAAGTACAGCTAAAATGCCAGCTTGAGGGTGATACTTTATGAACATGGTGGACCATCCTCCAGGACACAGGACATACCTTGAATCAAAAACTTCATTTAGTGCTGCATCATTAGGAAGACCAAAAAGATCTAGCAGCCAAGGGGTAGAAGCCAGAGTGACCACACTTACCTTGACGTCCATGACCCATTTGAGAAATGGGTGCCTCCTGTTCATAAGGCTCTTGCCTTTGCAGGGTTAGAAATCTTGGTCTTCAGCAGAAGAACTCTCCCACCAAGGGATACAGATATCAGCAGGAAAGAAGAGAAGTCACCATCTTGGCTAAAGTAATTGATCCCAGTTGATCAGAAGAGGCAGGGCTACAAGTATACACCAGGGGCAGAGAATATGCTGAGTAACTCATGTGGGGACAACTTGCATACTCCCTTGTTCAGTTGTAACATTAAATGAACAAGCGCTTTGATCAAAAACAGGATCTGCATTGTGCCGTGAGGTGCGCCAGGGCTGACAGGGGTCTAGGCTTGCTAGTGGGGAGGGAGAAGATGAGTGTCAGTCGGGATCTGCAGCAGTGGTCAGAATTGTGCTTTTCCCCACCACTTATTGTGAAACTCTCCCAGACAGAAAGACTCACCAGAATCCAAGAGGAGCTGTTCCCAAAACAGTTGTGAAGAAGTGAATCTAAATGGCTCAAAGAGTGAATTTTGATGAACTTGGAGATACACCATATGGTTCTTCCTTCAAGAAAGGAGCTTGTTGCCCCAGCTTCTAAGAATGCTGTCAGCAGACAACCCTGAGCCTGTCAGGAACCAACCCTGCTGCAGAGAGGTCACCCAGGTCACAATCTTCCAATCCTTCCAATGGATTGGATAAAATGGGATGATTGAGACAAAGGTAGAAAGACAAAGCCATTTCATTTTAGTAAAGATAAGCTGATGGATCATGTGGTAAGCAGAATGATGGCCCTCAAGGTATCCACATGCTAATCCCCAGAACTTGTGAATATGTCATGGACATGGTATTGGGGCTCATAGAAGATGGGAAGTGAGGGGCAGAGAAAGGCAAGGATTCTAGGGGCTTTGGCTTGGAAAACTAAGTAAATGATGGGCATGGTAAGAGGAGACCCCCGTGAAGAAAGAGAATAAATTCAGTTTTAGGTGTTTGTGTATTCAAGTGCAGATGTGAAGCTATCCAGTGGGT
This sequence comes from Cervus canadensis, assembly GCF_019320065.1. Classification (NCBI taxonomy): domain Eukaryota; kingdom Metazoa; phylum Chordata; class Mammalia; order Artiodactyla; family Cervidae; genus Cervus; species Cervus canadensis. Next base: position 1,948,428 of record NC_057391.1, on the reverse strand, counting down.
GGCTAGATATATAGATCTAGAACTCCACTGAAAGATATGAGTTGCTCATTAAGATCTGGGGAGTATTCATATATGAGGATACCCAGGGATAATGGGGAAAGAGATCAGAAGGAAGTAGAAAAGAGGATCCTGGGAAGCACCAACATTAAAGAGAAAGGCAAAGCAAAAGGAAGAGCTGGAAACCGGGAGAGAAATGTTCTCAAGTCATGGGGTGAAATGATTTCAAGGAGTGGTTGTCTATGTTGAAAGGAATGGTTCTCATTTTGATGATAAACTTAAAGAGCTTTGGAAATTTACCACAGATCATAGAGTAGAATACCGTGAAAGCCCATTTTTTTCATGTTTTATTCAACTCAGTACACGTTCTTTAGACCACTCTTCTGTTCCAAACAGTGTCTTGAGAAAAATATAATCTAGATACAGTCTGTGCTCAAGAAGTTTAAGATCAAAGAGCAGACCCTGAAATCAAATATAAAAATAACTGCAAGGAAAGCCAGATACACTGGACTGAATTCTTCAATTTTCGTATGAGTATTTATATTTTTAAATAGAGACTTTGCCTCTATTATGTCCAAAATGTGACCAATGAATGGAAAAATTAAAAAATTAGCCTCTGCAATGTCATTTTCTAAAAAAGCGGTTATTTTGGAGTTATATAGATGCTATCATTATATATTCCTATTTGAGATTATACCACACTTTGATTTGTCACTTCATTTTGTAGTAGCAGATCTTGCCAACATTTAAATGCTTCCCAATTATATTTATTAAAAAGTTATACATCATGTTACAATTTTGTAAAGGGGCTTTGAAAAATTCTGTAAATCAGTCGGTTTCTGCAGGTCCTATTTCTCTAGTACTTAGATTTATCACATTCCGACATTGTGAAGAGCATTCAAACAGAAATCAAAGAACCCCATTTTAACTCAATTACCTCTTTGAAGAAACTGCTGAGAACATTTATCAATATTAGTATAGTGGGGAAGGATTGTCGAATTGTGGAAACTGGTTTTTCAGTCCCAATTCAATCATTACTATTCGAGTAACTTTGGGCAAGACACTCAACTGCACTGACTTTAAGTGTCATTATCTATAAAATGGTAATCATAGTAGGGTTTCCCTGGTGGTTCAGACAGTAAAGAATCCATCTGCAATGCAGGAGACCAGGGTTCGATCCCTGGGTTGGGAAGATCCCCTGGAGAAGGGCATGGCAACCCACACCAGTATTCTTGCCTGGATAATCCTCATGGACAGAGGAGCCTGACGGGCAACAGTTCATGGGGTCGCAAAGAGTCAGACACGGCTAAGCACACATATACACACAATCATAGTAGGATTGTATTCAGGCTGTAACAAGGTATAAAATGCACTATATCAGATATGTACGTAAATTTCTTTAAAAACTCTAAATTCCTTTACAAATATTTATCATATTATCATTATTATTTCCTTGACAGAAAGGGTAATGTGAAAAAAAAGTTCAAATATGAACTCTACTTGAGGCTTATGGATGCATATTTACGTAAGTTTAAAAGGTGGCTAGAATCATTCCCAAGTTGTAGACAGAATCACCAAATAATCAGTCCCTTATGGTAGTAAATGGAATAAGAGTCACTTAGGGCATTTAGCTGATGTTAATGACCACATATCACTCTTTGGCACTTATCATTCATGGTGGATGAAAGAAATCAATTGATACTTGAATCAATTGATTATATAATTGAGATCTTAGAGTTTCTAAAATCACTTCATACATAGGAGTACATGAATATATGTGATATATATATATATATATGAATATTTATCCTAGCTTAGAGATAGATAGATCAGAGAAGGCAATGGCACCCCACTCCAGTACTCTTGCTTGGAAAATCCCATGGATGGAGGAGCCTGGTGGGCTGCAGTCCATGAGGTCGCTAAGAGTCGGACATGACTGAGCAATTTCACTTTCACTTTTCACTTTCATGCATTGGAGAAGGAAATGGCAACCCACTCCAGTGTTCTTGCCTGGAGAATCCCAGGGACGGCGGAGCCTGGTGGGCTGCTGTCCATGGGGTCGCACAGAGTTGGACACGACTGAAGTGACTTAGCAGCAGCAGGGATAGATAGATAGATAGATAGAAATAAGATAGATATAATATATATTCATATAGCATAACTACTTCAAATTTCATCAATATTTTTATGAAATCTTTTTATTTAAGAAAGATAGAAATTGAAGACAGAAATAGAGTTTTGAACAAGAGAATAAATTTTGAATAATTTTAAATATATGAGACAATGTAAGATAACATATTTACCATAGACTCTTTGAATCTTAGAGTTGGAAGGGATCCTAGATTTTGTATATTCATACCACCCACTAGATTCCTTATCAGTGCTTTTCTGGCCTCTGCTAGCACAGGAATACAAGAGTAAATATTCTGCAAGATACACCATTCTTTTTTTAAAAAATTTTTCCTTTTTCACTTTTAAATAAGACTATTTTAAGAAAATTCTTCTCTATACTGAAATGAGATATCACTCAATACTCTTAAAAGTTTTTGTTGACATTTCATAGGGCAAGAATATCATTCATTCACTGAACATTAACTGCCAGTTACCAGCTGACATTCATACAAGTACGGCCCACTCATAAGCCAAGGTACAGCCAAGTTAGAGATAGGAGTAACTCATTTATAATTGATTTCTTTCAACATCAAACCCCTTACTTCATTGGAAAACTTCTTTCCCTACAACAAATCTATTTGCCTCTCCTGAAATACTTCCCTCAGTTGATTTTAGAATTAAGTCATTATCACATTTTACTGTTACTTCTCCAAACCAAATTTTGACATAAAATGGGGGTATCCAGAGTGTAGCAGGCAAACAAAGCAATTCTCACCTCTTCCCTTCTAGATTTTCTCTAGCTCTGTGTACAATAAAAAGTAAAATGGATAAGCCTGTGGTAATTTTACTTGTCCCTCATATATTTTGAGTGCTCTGAAAATTTAGCAAGTATATCTTCTCTTTGTTTTCAGTCCATGTTACCAGAAGGCTATCTGACCAACTGGAAGTTTGCCCAACCAGTCAGAAAAAAATTCTACAGTTTTAGGGGCCAGGGAGGAGAACCACTCAAGAGCAGAGGGAAGAGGAGGGAGGCAGGATTTTCGGCAGACAACAGTTCTGCACAAACTAACAGTGAGATGCCTCTTGCTTCAGTCTTCTCATCTGTAAGGGTGGTAAGTAATAAGGAATATTTCAAGTGCCTTACAGTTTTAAAAATCTATTATTTCAACTCTTATTTGAATATAATTAAATAAATTTGGGAAAAAATGCACTTTTAACATTCCAAGTTACAGCAAAGCTTATTAAGAACTTTTCAGCTTGTTAATATCTTGGAGCAGATGTCTTGACACACATTCAAACTAGATATTGATGGAGGGTGTCATCAAGTAGACATGACTGTCTGTTGACCTGTAAACTGAACCCAGGCAACTGGAGGCTCCCCATCCCTTTCCCCTCCTTGGAATGTGCATTCTGCCCACCCACAGTTCCCGCAGCTGGAGCCATTTTCAAGCATGCAGCCCCGAGAGATTATGTGGAAGGTATATGCGACTTTAAGGCCTCCAGCTTGGGAGATCCACTGATCTTACAGTCACCCAAGACCAACCTCTTCTGTAAGTTTCCTTGCCTACGAAAACTGCCACCACCAATCTGGGGTAGTCGGCCTCTTTTTTTCATTCTTCCTTTGTGCTTTTGAGACCAGGTTCTCTCACTTAGCATAATGCTTTCAGAAATTTTCCAAGTTTTTCAGTACATCAATAGTTATTTTTTTCCCCCTTTGACTATTTAGTTGTGTTCCATTGTATGGATATACCACAATTTGCTTATGCCTTCATTCATAGAAGAATATGGGATATTTCCAGCTACTAGTTATTACAAACAAATCTACTGTGAACACTTGTATAGAGGCTTTTGTGAGAACAATGTAAGTATTCATTTCTCTAGGATAAATACTCAAGAGTGGAGTTTCGGGGTCAGTGGTTAGAGTCTGTTTAACTTCATACAAAATCACAAAACTGTTTTTCAGAATGGCTATACCGTTTTGCATTCTTATCAGCGATGTATGAGAGTTCCAGTTCCTTGTCAGTATTTTTTCTTTCAACCATTCTGATAGGGGTATATTGATATCTAATTGATGTTTGTATTGGCACTTACCTAATGGCTAATGATGTTGAGCATTTTTCATGTGTTTACATCTGCTATTCTTATATCCTCTCTGGGAAAGATTCAAGTCTTTTCCCCAATTTTTAATGGGTTGTTTGTTACTGTTGAGTTTTGATCTTTTAAAAAATATATCCTGAACACATGACCTTTGTCAGAAAAGTGATTTGCAAACATTTTCTCCCCATTTACAGCTTGTCTCTTTATTTTCTTGGTGGTATCTTAAGCCAAGCAAATTTTTAAATTGCTGAGGTCCAAGTTACTAATTTTTTCTTTTACAGACCCTATGTCGGTGACATTTTTAAGAACCCTTTGTCCAACCCTAGGTCATAAAAGTTTTCCCAAGGAAATAATTTTATTTTATTTTTTTTCCAAGAAAATAATTTTAAAGAAAGAAAATGCTATATGCCTAAGGACATTCTTTATGGCACTATTAGTAAATGGTGAGAAACTGGCAATAATAGCATGGTGCCATCATAGAATAGTGGGGACATAAACTATGACCCTGTCACACTACGGCCATAAAAAGTATTTATGGAGAGTATATAATATTACAGGGAAACAATTATGACTTTTAAAGTCAGGTTCATATGCCACAATTATAGGAAAAAAACAAAATATTGCATAGAAAAAGAGATAAAGAAATATGTTTAAAAATACTATCTATGGTGAAACAGATCACCAGCCCAGGTGGGATGCATGAGACAAGTGCTCGGGCCTGGTGCACTGGGAAGACCCAGAGGAATCGGGTGGAGAGGGAGATGGGAGGGGGGATCGGGATGGGGAATAAGTGTAAATCTATGGCTGATTCATATCAATGTATGACAAAACCCACTGAAATGTTGTGAAGTAATTAGCCTCCAACTAATAAAAAAATTAAAAAAAAAAAATACTATCAAAGGCTACAGTGATTCTGGGTAACTTTTTCAGTTCTGTCTACTTTTCTATATTTGTTTTTCTAGGTAGGTTTATAAAATAAGCCAAATAATATAATTTTATGCTTAATAATCCATTCTTGACATTTTGTCTCTGTTGTGAGACTAAGTACTGTCCTGTATCAGACTGGCCTGCTCTGTCCTGGAGGGCTGACCGCTGACCAGGGGCTAGACACCCCAACAGAAAGATCTCCCTGCCCTGGTTGGACTAGACGGGAGCTTCCCCAGATCTGGGGCAGGGGTGTGGCGGGCTGGGCACGAGCAGGAGAACCTGTGATAACACGTTGAGACAGAGGTGGTAGCTTCCCCCCCAGCAAATCCTGTTCTCATTTCTCTCTAGTCCACTGTCTCAATCGGCTGCAAGCCAAGAGCTCTGGAAAGAGTCAAGCTTTTTTATGGCTCAAGTGCTTCAGTTACTCTTGAGCTCCCTCTGTGAGGCAGAGCCTGTGTCCCGGAATACTGAGAGGACGAAGGCACAGCCTCTGCCCTGTCGGACCTTACCATCCGGTGATTCCCACCACCATCCCACCCGGGTGAGCCCCCTCCTCAGTGCTGCAGCTAAGTGAGCTTTTCTCGCCTGGAGACGGGTGGCAGTTTTCAAAATTACCTTTCACTTAATATCTCCCCAGGTAGCCACGCCGTTTGCCTTTCTTGGTGTCCTGCGCTGGGCTCTAAAACTGTGCTGGGACTTGTTTCTTAAACATAGTTGCCCCATTTCACACCAGGGCACCGATGGCTCCAGAGGAGCTAGGCAATCACCCTGCTGTTCTCTACGAGGAAGTCCCCGGCCGTAGTGGATCAGGAGCACAGCCCATAGGCTTTTTGGGCCTGTTTTTACCTTGATTTACCCTGATTGCCCCTTTCCACGTGGCAGTCTAAGCAAACTGAAAAGCCTCCATCCACCAGGCCTGACAAAGGTAATTTGTTCTGAGTTCACCTTAAAATCCTTAAGACTCTCTTGAATGTTGCACGTATTTCACCGCAGGGAGCGACCCACAGGCAGAGGAAACAAAGCGCGCGGGAGCAGAATCCCTATTTTGAGCGGACAGACAAACAAGCCTGTCGCGATAGTTACGAAGTGACAGCCCTCCCACCACAGGGCGGCGCTCTTGGGCATGACCTGTCTCCACCTCGGTCCCTTTGACCTCAGACAGGGCCGCGCTAATAAAAAAGAGACAGGCTCATTAGCTTTCTTTCCCATTCATGCTTGTTTTGAAAACATTACATGCCTTGCAGATTACATGATAATTATACTTAAGGGCTGCCAAGCCGCTTCAGGAATAATTATCGTATGATTTGCAGGTTTTAGAGCTCATGGTAACACTTCAGTGCTGGGAGCCTTCTTTGGTCGTTCACGGCAATTACCCTGCTCTCACAGTCTTAGATCGTTGCTCAGAGATCGTTGCTCCCTGAGAACTCAGGGAGGCTAATTGCTCACAGAAGGCCAGGGGCCTCGGGGGGCGTGAAGGGCCACGGTGGTCCTGACTGGAGGGCTGGTCAAATCAGAGCCTCTTCCAGGAGCCACGTGAAGGCCAAGTATTAATAAAAGCAAAAACCTGCTCAGGGACCTTCCTTGTAATAGATGCAAAAGGGCCTGCTCTCCCTCATTCTTCATAGGAGCACCGAAACGTGATTAAAACTAGCAAGCCAGTCATTTTCACCACTCATCTGAAATGGCTCGTGATAATGTTTTCAACAATGACCGTCTAAGTGGTAAAGGCCTTTGAGAATTTTGCCTTCTCATCAGGTGGAGTTTCAGCAGATCAGCCGTCTCCCCCGTGGACCCCTTTCTCCTTCGGCTCTGTGGACACCATCCTCGCCCCCCCACCCACTCTGCTCCCACACCCACTGCTATGTTCTACTTCTTTTTAGTTTCTCTGTTGATTCCTTCCACACTGTGTCCATTTCTGCGTTGGCACACAGTAGGTGCTGGGTAGCTGTTTACTGACTTGGTGATCGCTGCTCAGGAGGTGTAGTGAGTGTGTGCGCATCAGTAGTCACTGATGCACTGTGCGGTGTTACAGCGTGGTCTCATCGTGTGCCACTCGTTTACTCATCGCCCAACGCCCATTGACGCCTGTTAGGTGACGGACAACAGACTGGGCACTGGTGTCACCACCAGGAACAAAACAGAAACACAGAATTTCTGCCCTGGGGGAGCCTGGACTAGTGGGAAATGCTGATAAATAAAAAGATGATGATAATGGAGCCCAGTAAGCGCTATGTTAGGGCAGTAAAGAGCACTGTACCCGCTTGCAGGACATGCCCCAACTCCAGACTTAGAGGGGAGAACAGGTGTCTCCAGATTTTTAGACTGAGATCTGAAGAATCGCTAAGACTTGGAGACGGTTAGGCGGAAACATGCTTCAGATGAAGAAAACAGTGTATGAGAGAGCCTGGAAGTAAAAGTAAGTTGAAAGATTTGGGGGAAATGAAGGATGACGGCCAGGAAATAGACAAGTAAGGGACAGATTAATTCAGGGTTTTCTGAATTTAGGAGAATGAACGAGAAGGGTGCAAGCAGTTTGTGCTAAGGATACTCACTTTGCCTCACAGGGAACTGGGTTATCAGTATGAGTAAGTGAGTGAAGTCGCTCAGTCGTATCCAACCCTTTGCGACCCCGTGGACTGGAGCCCACCAGGCTCCTCCATCCATGGAATTTTCCAGGCAAGAGTACTGGAGTGGGTTGCCATTTCCTTCTCCAGGGGATCTTCCCGACCCAGGGATCAAGCCCTGGTCTCCCACACTGCGGGCAAACGCTTTACCGTCTGAGCCACCAGGGAATCCCGGGTTATCAGTAGGGAGGCTCTAATAGAATTGAGAAGGCTAACCCTGGTAGCTCAGCTGGTAAAGAATCCTCCTGCAATGCAGGAGACCCAGCTGGATTCCCGGGTTGGGAAGGTCCCCTGGAGCAGGGATAGGCTGCCCACTCCAGTATTCTTGGGCTTCCCTTGTGGCTCAGACAGTAAAGAATCCTCCTGCAATGCAAGAGACCCAGCTGGATTCCTGGGTTGGGAAGATCCCCTGGAGGAGGGATAGGCTCCCCACTCCAGTATTCTTGGGCTTCCCTGGCGGCTCAGACGGTAAAGAATCTGCCTGCAATGCAGGAGAGCCTGGTTCGGTCCCTGGGTTGGGAGGATTCCTTGGAGAAAGACATGGCAACCCACTCCAGTATTCTTGCCTGAAGAATCCCATGGACAGAAGAGCCTGGCGGGCTACAGTCCGTGGGGTCACAAGGAGTCGGACACAACTCAGTGACTAAGCATAACACAATAGAATTGAGAAATACACCAGCTCAACCACAGCAAGGAGATACAGGAGAGATCAGTGCTGGATGAGACTTGGTCTTTGAGACTTTATAGGAAACATTGGGAATCCTCACAACTGTGCCTTGTGTAGGGCAGCAGGATGGGTGGATAGTCCCGTCCCTTGCAAGATAATGAGATTCCCACAAGAGGGCGCCGTTGCAAAAGAAAGTCCTTATCCATTCACATCCTTTGTGCCTGACACCAGCAAACAGAGGAAACAGGACCCTCAGAGAAGCCCCGCAGGAAGACAGACATTCCCTGATGAAGACAGAAATTCCATGACCCCTTTAAATTCCTGTGGAACTGAAGCACAGGTGCTCCTGAGTTCCCCAAAAAACAGATTCCTATTTTCACCTCAGACTCTTGAGAGTCCCTTGGACAGCAAGACCAAACCAGTTAATCCTAAAAGAAATCAATCCTGAATATTCATTGGAAGGACTGATGCTGAAGCTGAAGCTCCAATACTTTGGCCACCTGATGAGAAGAACTGACTCATTGGAAAAGACCCTAAGGCTGGGAAAGATCGAAGGCAGGAGAAGGAGACGACAGAGGATGAGATGGTTGGATGGCGTCACAGACACGATGGACATGGGTTTGAGTAAACTCCGGGAGTTGGTGATGGACAGGGAGGCCTGGCGTGCTGTGATTCATGGGGTCGCAAAGAGTCGGACACGACTGAGTGACTGAACAACAAACTATCACCTTAGGGCTCTATTTTCTTATCACATCCCTCTTCAGGAGTCTCACACTATAATAGCACTAATTAAATTTGTACTTATCCTCTAAGCAATGAGCTGCCTGCCTTTGGCATCTAGAAGGATTCAAGATGAACCTTGTGGCTTCTTGCAGTTTTACACCACACACATCACCATTGCTACAAGACCAAGAGATTATGTCTTATTTGAAGTGACAGACCATGGCCATGTAGGCAGCTCTAGAAATAAGCGTGTCACCTTAAAGTCACTTGGTTTCTCAGTGATATTATCTTGGAATTCCAGGCCATTTCCTCAGGAAGTGCTATTAGCAGTACAGGATGTAGAATTTAGTCTAATGAGCAGACAACAATACGGGTGTTTTAAGTCCAGGCTACATCTTGGCTGACTGCTTAAATTAAAAAGAATAAATAGACTATATTTTTTCTTGCCTAAGGACCCCTCAATAGAAAGGCCCTCCCCTGCCCCCACAGGTGATGACATAATAATATATAGCAGGGAGTGAATATCATCTGACATGGCTCCTCACTTGCCCAGACCTTTTCCAAGGCTCTAGGAGGGTCCTAGCAATTTTGTATCATAATTCTGCTTTTTTTTTTCCTTAAATGTGGTTTCCCCAATTATATAAGCTTCAGGCTGTCCCCACAAAACCTTGATTCCCAGGTGTTGTTTATATGAAGCCATACCTAGGTCTGTCCTTCCAGTGGCAGAACACCTGTCAGTCGCTGTTAGATTGACCACGTCTAGGACAATAGCAATTGTTTCAAGTTACAAGCATTTCCACCAGCTTTTCTCTCCTGGTCTTTCTTTAAGGGACTATTGTATCAAAGAGAAGGAAGGAAGTGACTAAGAAAAGGAAGTTGTGCCTAAGTCATTGGAAAAGTATATTTGTCAAATGACACAATCTTTTCCCAAAGTTGAAGTTCCAGGTGAAGCTAAGGCAGTGTGAATTGAAACACGAAATAGATCACCAGCCCAGGCTGGATGCATGAGACAAGTGCTCCGGCCTGGTGCACTGGGAAGACCCAGAGGAATCGGGTGGAGAGGGAGGTGGGAGGGGGGATCGGGATGGGGAATACGTGTAAATCCATGGCTGATTCATGTCAATGTATGACAAAAACCACTACAATATTGTAAAGTAATTAGCCTCCAACTAATAAAAATAAATGAAAAAAAAAAAAAGAAAGAAACACAAATCTTCGAGGAGTTAAACTCCTTTTCTGCCCTGTTCCTACTTTTCTACCTATGGATTGTGCTTTGAACTTTTACAGATTTTCCCAGGATCCCTTCTATATTCCCAAACACACTTAATTCGTGGTATGTCTACCTCTCTGTTTCCTTTTTCCTCTGCCCCCCAAAGATATGTGTGATTTTGAAGAGATGGCTTCATTTCCATCTTCGGCTTGTGAGGGTGTCCGTGATGGCTGCAGACATATTACTTCTGTTTTCCTGGAGCCATTCCCATCCCTGCCTGTCTTAGCTCCCTTCCACATGATTTTATTCTGTCATTCCCCTCAACTGCATCAGCTAGCAAGGCTAATGGAGACAGTGAACTCAGCCTGTTTTTCTGTCCATCTCCGCCATGGGAAATCATTTCCAACGCTGTTGACTCTTCACAGTGGAAAAGCAGGAAAGAATCTTGTTTCGTGGTCTCAAGCCCACAGTGGCAGACTGACTTACTGTAAAATTTCCAGCTTCAGACACAGAGGGGAGAGAGTGCAGGGCACGTGTAAATAATGGAGTGCACACGTATGACACATGTTTAAACATGTCTTAGGCTTTCACGGTAATTGGCATGCACCTGGATGCAAGACCCAGTTTCCAACTCGTTCTACAGGTTGGATATGTGTTTGTGAGGGAGCCCCCCCTTTTCTTTGACATTCAGTTAAGCTAAAAGCAAAAACTGCCATCTGTACTGCCTCTGATACAAGAGATTGCTAAAAGCTGTTCCCTGTCAGACCTCTTCTTTCAGCCTTGGCGGGGAGACACATACACATATGACACTTCTTTCATCCACACATGAAACACACAGATTTCTTCAAGGTCATAGGTCTGCTATAAAACCATCAGGCTAAATACCAAATTCTTTCTAATGGCTGACTCATTTTCCACAGCCACAGCAGAAGGGAATGTCTTCATTTCACTTCCAGGTATTCTGGTGTGTGTGTGTGTGTGTGGTTTTTGCTGCTGAGGGCACAGACTCTCTAGTCCTCAACTGTGCTCCACATTTTTCATCAACACTTGCACTTAAGCAGCTCATTCTAATTCTTTCCGTTGTTCCTATTCTGCGTGAACTATCTGCTGGCAGTTGCCATGCCAACCCCAAATCCTGGGGTCCTGCTGCTAGATCACAAGCTGCCATTAGCATATTTTTAATAGCACCTGATTGCCCTCCAAAGACCTTCCAGTAGCTGAACGCCATTAGCTCAGAGAGTCACGAGATTTGACTGCATATTTACAGACTGGATCAGGGAGAGAACAGTCTAAGCTGCATAGCCGGTTTCCAGGCTTAATTTCTGCAAATGCCAGGTTGGTTCCCTGGGTCTCATTCACAGGGAAGATCCTCAGAATTGTGTGGCCCATGGAGGGATGAATTCTTGCTTCCTGGAGCTGACTTACCGTAATGTGTATGACAACACGACCCTCAAGATGGTAAAAGATGTCTCTCACTTGTACTGAAAAATAAGCCACTCTCCATTCTGTAGGGACCTGGGCAGGGGTGGTTATGCTAACACCTTGCTCTTTCTAATTTATACCAAACTGAATGGAACAGGCAACGTTGATCATAAATCAGTTTCTCTTAAGAAAAGAATTAGGGAGGGAAGAGTGAATGAGAAGTGTTTCATAACTGAGAGAGTTAAGACAGATTATTTCAAAATATGTAGTTAGGAGCTTTTGAAATTAAGTTGCTTTGAAGTTCTGAAGATTCTCAGCAGCCAATGAGCTAAGTAAGAGAAGGTTGACACCTAAAGTGAAGACAAGAGGAAGTTTAAAGTGGCTACTAAAATCTGAAGAAATCAAGGAGTTAGGTGAAACTGTGGGTAAAAACAATTTCGTGATGAGAGACCTTGCAAACTCCAATGCTTATGGAGCCAAGACAGATAAGGCGAATGAAGTGAGATGCTTGGAGGAGGACAAAAGGCAGAGGGTCCTTAGTGTCAGTGCTGTGGAAAAACGAGTTTCCAAGGACTGGAGCCACAGGAGTGCTGACTCTACCCAGAGTGGGTGTTCCTCCTACAGGGAGTCAGGAGACCCCAACACTGGCAACTCTTCAGAGGACTGAAGAAAAGCTAGGGAGAGAGAGAGAGGAAAATTCCCTGTTTTAAAATATTGAGCAAATAATAATTTGACTTTACTAAAACATTGAACCACCCAACACTGTGTAGGGCAAAAAAAAAAAAAAAAAAAACCACCTGACTTCTTGTGTTGAATATGCTCCATGAGCTTCCAATTTGTAACCCATTCTAAAAGGAAGCTATGTTTACTCTGAGAGCTAAGATTCCTAACTAAGGAACTGTATTTTTAGAGAAAGCATGTGTGTGTTGATCTGTATCCCCAGGTAAATTTTCATGAGCCTTAGTATTTGGTTCATATAATCAAGCAATGCTAGAAGAATGGGAAGAACAATGAGCAGTACAGGAGCTCAAAAGACAAAAACAAAACCTGGTTGTCTGGTACCATCATAGACGACTTCAAGAAAGAGGCAGGACCTTCTGTGTCTTTCAAGGAGAATTTGGAAAAACAGAGATGAGGGGAAATTCCTTGGGTAGAAGGTACAGTGGGAACCACAAGCCCAAAAGAAGAAATTATAAGATGCTTTATTCTCCGCTGAGCAGACTGGAACATCATAGAGGGAAGGCTGGGTTACAATATAAATAGTAACTCAAAACAAAGAGGAACTTCCCTGGCAACCCAGTGGTTAAGACTCCATGCTTCCAATGCAGGGGGTGCAGGTTCAACCCCTGGTTAGGGAACTAAGAGCCCATATGCCATGTGGTGTGGCCAATAAATAAATACATAGCATTACTGCTCACTTACAGTCCTTAAATTCACATATTAGGTCTGAGAGGCACAGAAAACAGAATTTATCTTGGGAATGCAGACTCGGGTATTTGCATATGTCTTCCTGGAAAGCTGAGAATCTGAAAGGCATTGCCTTAGTACTCACAGCATTTACTTAAATTATGTTCAGGTGGATACATTTTCAATTTCCTCCAGAAGACTTGTGTTTCTTCCTTTTTTTTTTTTTTTTTTCTACTACCACTATATACTGACACTGTACTAATAGATCACAAGCCTAATTTGTAAGCCTGGGATCACAAGCCTAGATGTTCTTCAAGGACTTAAAAAGTTTACTTGCCCATTGAGGTCAATTCTTTGACACTTGCCACCTGTGGTTCTCAAAGAACTTGGTGGTTTCAACATTAATTTGGTTAGTCAATAGACTAAATATTATGATAGTCTATTTGTTGATGGAGAATGTGGGGCTTTTAAGTCTAAAGACTCTGACTTTCTAGTATAATTTAATTACGCATGTGTTTGTGCAGAGCTGCTTCCTACAGCCTCCCAGGCAGCCAGATGTGGGAGGAATGATGGAATTAGCTCATCTCCAATCGGGGCTGCTCTGAACAAGAGTCTGCAAGGGTGGGAGGGGGCCCTGGAAGGGTGCCAACAGGCACATACATGGGACTATCAGGAGGAAGAAAGTTGATTAAAAGTCCAGTTAAGTCAAGTCAAAAGAATAATAAGTCAAAAAGTTCATCAGGCTGGAGAGGGACATGAGCCAAAGGATCAAAGTAAGGGTCAGAAACAGGATGATTGGAAACAAAGCCAACGCAGGAACTCGCCCTGGGAAAGCTGAGACAATGCTCTGGCGTATCTCAGGCACAGACGGCTGAGCCCAGCTGCACGGGACCCTTGTTATGACAGTTTCAGAGCCTGGACGGATCCTCAGAACCTGATGGGAAGAAAACAATGCTGAGAGACAAGTTTGCAAGCACTAGTTTTGGAGCACTGTTTCCCTAGCCTGTCAAACGAGAGATTTGTGCTGACTGTCTCTCATGCCCACGTGAACGACAGCGTTCCCTGACACCATCGGGCTAAAGCACCATTAGGTTCCGGCCTCTCCTGGGACGCGCCGGTCCTCTCTGAGCCTTTGCAAACTTATCTGAAGTGAATATGTGGCTCTCAGCACTTACCCACCTGCAAGGAATATCTGAGGAGAGCAAACAGCCAGAGCAGAGCCCCAGAACACAGACCCCTCCTCGGAAAGGGAAGCCACCTTCGTTAGCACCTCCTGCAGGAAGGAAAGGCCTGTAGAGACTTCCTTTCCATATATCCCAAGTTCAGGGCCAAGAATCTGGGGAAATGCTTGCGATGGGTATGTGCCGTCCTATAAATTCAAGTACACTGATGAGGCCGAAAGAAAGCAAGAACGTGCATGCCAAGTTTGCCTGTGGTCACAGAAGTGAGGCTTTGCTGTTTCCTGAAGATAGGAGCTGGAAGTCTCTTGGGGAAAGCTGCCTGAGCGCACACATTTCACCCTTGGCCTACTTTGTTTATCTTGAGACCACTGAAGCATTCAGTCTAGACCGTACAGTATTTCTACATCTCCTGTTACTTCTTTCCCAAGCATCTGGTTTTTCTCAGGCCCCGTGTGACACCCTTCCTGGCCTTGTGCTGGGACCCAAGAGCCCCTGCAGAATGTCCTATCCATGCCTGGGTCACTGCAAACATCTGCTGGAGTCTGGGCTCTGTCCTGGATGGTGACCTGTCAAACGGCACAGTTCTGAGTTTTTTTTCTGGACAGCGAGTTTGGGACCTTGGACTAGGACTTTCTCCTGGACTTTAGAACTGGGAAAGTGGGCAGCCAAGGAGTTCCTGCCCTGGGACTCTCTGCCTCTGGCCTGGTATCTGAGAACTTCTGACGAAGGAGCCCTGGAACTCCTCAGGAGGCCCCAGTTCCTGTACAAATTGGCTTTCACGTGTTTCATGTCCATTGTGTCACGGTCTTTGTTATTTTGGTTTTTCTTCAGTTCTGCAATCCTTAAGAACCCACCCATCAAGCAAGGGTTCCTTGAGCTGCAACATAGCTGTGCTAAGCTAACTGCTTTGGTGAAGGCTTCTGATCTCAAGAAACGTATCACCGAGGTGAGATAATAAATAATTCATATCAAGGAACACTGAGTAACACAGGCTGTGTGTCACGAAGGTCTTCTTGTGAGTGGCAGACAAGTTCTGTGAAAATATAGGCTAAAGGGAGAACAGTGGATGTTTCTGAGTAGAAACAGATTTGTCGTAGGTGCTCTAGAATTAGTTGAAATTGAATGGTGGATGGCTACTAAGGCTTTCACACAAGAAAAATTCTCTGATTTTATTCAGATAGGTAGAAACAGTGAATTAAGTAAAGCCTAGGACAACAGACCAGATTGGGTTGATTTATCATGTTGTTTCATCATCTTGTATTACCTTTTTATATGATGCAAGATAAAGAATTTGATTTGTATTTGATACAGATTCAGATAATCTCTAGGCACTTACTTACCTCTCCCTTTGGATTTAAGGATGACACTCCAAGTTCTCATAAACTTTGACCAAAACACCATATGCTCTTTCAATTTCACACCATTTTCTTTCAACACATAATTTTGTGTTATTTTGCTGGACATTGTCTATTTGGGATCAGATCCATTTCAGTCTCAGGCTTTGCCCAGTCCTTTGACCTACCACTTTCACATAACATTTGCTTCCCTTGTCTTATGAATGGCCAAGATAAGCTCAAATTTGTAAATATTTATAAATATTTCTGAATATGTAACTCATATTCATCTTAGGTTTCAGAAAGTCTTGCTGTCCTTGGATTAACTGTTCTATCTCAGAGAGTAAGTAGCCAATATCTGACACCCAAAGGAGGTATATGTCCCAGCAGCCTCATGAGACACTGAGGCCAGAAAGAGGCTGGTGGGTTGACTTCTTCAGTGGTGCCACCTCACTGGTGCAGACAGGTACCAGGAAAGACAGCCATGACGGGAGCTATGTGAACATCTGGAATCAGAGAATGCCTCATATGGGTAGTGATGTGCTAGATCAGAACTGCAAGGGATGGCCTGGTGAGTCACGGGAGCTGACAGCCTGCAGAGAGTACACCCAAAGCTTTGCCCTTGGACAGCCTACCCTTAAAACATCTTCTGAGCTGTACCTGATGGCTCCCAGTTACAATCAAATCTTTATCTCACATAAGTTTGGATGCTAGAGGACTAATGTAAGAGGAATTGTGTAAATAAGGATGCTATAGCTTCAACATATCCAATGAGGCTGTTTCCAAAACTAGAGGAGGGTTTATAGGAAGGTATTTGGAACTCCATTGTAGAGAGTGGAGCAGGATTTGGAGTATGTAGAAGAGCCAGAAATTCTGACCAACAAGTGAGCAGTTTTGTCTCTCACAAGCAAGACAAGTCCCGCTGGTATCATTTGTCCTTTGGCTGTCTTAGAAAACACTCCTAAAAAGTGAGACCCTGAATTATTGGGACATTTCTGGTACCTTTGTTTTCACAGAAGAGGAAGCATTGTCCCATGATCAATGAATACAAAGGGCATTGGGTAAAATTTTAAAATGCTGAACCTGATTCTGGCTGTGAGATATAAACATTCTTTCAGTGTATACCCTGTTCTATTGCACTAAATGCTTTGTAAGTGCATTTGTAAGGTTTGTAAGGTCTGTAAATGCTTTGTAAGGTTAGAACAAGGGCACCTCTGAAGTGAGACATGTGTGCTGTTGAGCATCTTTCTGAGCTGTAGCCTGGAGACTGGAAGTCTTTACAAGAGTGCTACAGAGTAGAGCTCTGTCCGGATGAGTAATACTGCCTTCATTCATCTGCCAGCAGCACTGCCAGGGAATGATTAGTAAAGAACGTTAAGAAAAAAGCACACTTAATTAACCACATCAACAAATTTATTTTGAGTCCTCATACATGGTGAGCACTGTGATGGGCACTAAAGATATGGGGACAAATGGCCCTTGCCCTCAAGAGCTTAAAGACTAATGGGGTGGAGAGATAATTCAGACATGTACTTGTTTTGATAGATATTTTGATATATACGGGACTAGACGGGAACACAAGAGGACATTTGTATGGATAGCATGTGGGGGTGACCACATCATAGGCGTTAAACCCAAGGAGGATTGTCTTTCATCACCTTCTTTCTCTGTCCTCTAGGGTAGAGACTGGCAAACCACGACATGCAGACAATCTGGCCCACTTCTGCTGTTTGGAAGTAAAGGTTTACAGGAACACAGCTATATTTACCTGTGTACATGTTGTCTTTGGAGGCTTTAGTGCTACAATGGCTGATATGAATAGTTTCAACAGAGATTAGAAGTCCTGGTTAGAGAAAAAGTCTGCCAATCTCTGCTTCAGGGTATGGTTCTCATCCACCTGATTGAAGCTGGCTGGCAAATAACACATCTACAATCCAGTGAATAGGACAAAGGAAAAGAGAAAGAAGAACGATTCAATTTTTTAAACGATGTAACCCAGAAGTTGACTTATATGCACTTATTCCTGGCCAGAATTTAGTCACATGTTTTGTAAGGAGTTCCCAGACTTCTTCCAGTTTGATACAGAAATACTCACAGAACTCAGCCTGCAGTTAAATTCATGGCCAACATTTACTGTAAGAAAAGAAAAAGAGAAACCAACAAAAGGAAAAGGCCCTTTGGGTGAAGTACAGAGGTAACCAGTTGCAAGCCTCCAAAAGTACTCCCCAGTCAAGTCACTTAGGGTATACTTAATTCCTCCATGAACAAACTGTGGCAACATGTATGAAATGCTCTGTGCCAGGAAAGCTCAGTAGAGACTTGGTCCCAGAGGTTTTTATTGGAATTGGTCATGTCACTTTCTACTGGAGAATGTGCCAAAATTCCAGACTCCCAGAAGAAAAGCAAGAATTCAGCATAATCTATATATTTCCATACCATTTAGGCATAGGGATCCACTCCTATCAGGGACTGGTGGGAATCCACCTAAAATTCGAGTTTCCAGATGCCAGTGAAATGGACAGTCTTGCAGGCAGAGCTTTCTAAGGATGGAACTCTCAGGCCTACTGGGATAACCTTTAACTGCACACAGGCCTACCCTTGCAAGGGAAGCTGGAGAATGCAGCCCAGCTAAACTTGGGAGGTTTGGTGATTAAGAGAAAATGAAAATGAAGAATGGATACTGTGAATAATGAGCAATTTCTGCCACACAAGAGAAGGAATGGAGCAGGGCAGGGTTTCTGAATCCTGGAAACTTTGACGTTTGGGGCTGAGCTATTCTTTGTTGCAGAGACTGTGCTGTCTACACGTCAGTAGCACCCCCTGAGCCCTGACAATCTGGATGTCTCCAGATATTGCCTGGTATGCTCTGGGGGTCACAGATGGCCCACCTGAGATCCAAGCCGGGGCCTGAAGGCTAGAGAGATTAGTCCTTGTTCAGGAAACTGCAAGTAGTTGGGTACAGTTTGAGTATCAAGTGAGTGTTGAAAACGGCAAAAAATTAGGTGACAGCATAAGACTGGGGCCAGATTATAAAGCAATTTGTGTGCCATAATAAGGGGCTGGGTCTCTAAAAAATACATTTAGACACAGGAGGTACTGAAGATGTTTAAGCCCAAGGATCATTTTTGTATTTTTCAGAAAGCCAGATTGACCTACAATTGGATAATTAATTGAAGGGCAATAGTCTGGAGTCAGACTAATTAGAAGGATATGTCATCATAGGTGAGACATTTTGAGGAACAAAATGAAGACAATGGAGGCTGAAAATAAAAAAGGAAAGGTTTGAGGAATATCACGTAAGGAGGGAAAAAAAGGGCCTGGTGATTGGTTGTAGATGGAAACGTCTCCCAGAGTTTAGCTTTGAACATCTGGGTAAGTAGGTTGCCATTCAGTGAGATAACAAAGTCAAAAGAAGGAGAATAACATAAGGGGAAAAGTCATCAGATCAGTTTTTGACTTGCTAAGTCTGAAGTGACAGTTGGACTTCCATTAGGAGATTGTTGATGTGTGGTGAATAATTTTATATGCTGGACACTTGGTGTTAAGGGGGCAGGAGGAAATAAAACATGAACGTACAATCAGCTACTCTCCATATTTCTTTTCTTACTGAATTTTTAAAAGCCAATAGCTTAGTTTCAAATGTGTATAAAACAACTGTTCTATTAAGCTTTTTAGGTGGAGAGGGTAGTTTCCTCACTCACCATTTATTCAGATGGGTCTTGAAAGTGAAAGTGAAAGTCACTCAGTCATGTCCAGTTCTTTGTTACCCCATGGACTGTGCAGTCCATGGAATTCTCCAGGCCAGAATACTAGAGTGGGTAGCCTTTCCCTTCTCCAGGGATCTTCCCAACCCAGGGATCAAACCCAGGTCTCCCACATTGCAGGCAGATTCTTTACCAGCTGAGCCACATTAACACCAGCTACCTACATATTTTCATGTCTCCCTGGACTAGGCATCATTTTTTGGGCATGATGACTCTGTTGGCTTTAGGAACTTTCCCACTATGAGAACTTAGGATCTGCTGGTGTTCAGTGTCATCAAGTAGAAACAATCTTTGCAGGAACTGAAGTACAAAACTTAGGTAATGATACAGAATCTACTATTCTGGAGTGAAAATGACTTAAGCAGATGACATTTCATGCTGGTGACTACAGTTTCACCGTCTGCAGGAGAAGGTATCCTGTGTCTAGCAGAGTAGTTAAATTTGCATCCTGTCAGGCAGGACATGCATCATGTGGTTGAATTAGTTGGAGATGTTACTTTAATTAGTAATCAAGGCACAAGATGTTAAGCCAAAGAGCACTGATTCTGAGCCCTGCATACCTCAATCCATAATAATAAGGGAAAGTGCTTGTATACATTCCTTAGAGTGTGATATGAGTGTAAAGAGTGGGATAGAATTTAGGATCTCGTCTTTAATGACTCAAACGCAGATGTTGCCGTTGACAGGAAGAGATATGTTGAGTGTTGTTTCTTCATTTGCTTAGCAAGATTTGACATGTGGTGAGCCAGAATAGAAATTTGAAGAGTTGATTCAAGATGTGTTGAGGGAACTTTGGGTGAAAGAAGTGATAAAAGAAGCAGGTCTGGATATACAGCATTATGCTGCAGATGGAAAGTTTCTTTTTTAAAAAAAACTTTCAAGGATTGCCTGTTTTGATAAGCTGGTGGGTAAATTCAGTTACTCTTAGAAAAGAATTTTTAAAATACATAAAATACAGAGCCAGGATATCATAACTCTAAGTAATGTCAGTTGTCCATCTATTTGTGTTTGTTTACATAGAGATCAGTCCTCACAGATGGCCCTGAAAGCTCGAACTAGGGGAAATAAAATAAGATGATGGAGTACGGGGTGGGGTTGTATACCAGGTCCCCAAATGCCAAGTCTTCCAAGTCCTTTTGATTCATATTGACTGTACTTTTCATTGCTGGCAAAGGCTAAGGAATGTGCCATAGATCAGTTAACAAGAAGGATGAGCAGATTCTATTAAGATGGGGGAATTGACATTGGTAGATCTCTTCTTTGAGAAAAGAAAATAGCCATTCTTCACTATGTCTGCTGAGTAACAATCCAGACATGGCACCATGCCAAGAACTAGAAATTTATCCTAATATTGCCCCATCCTAAGCCTGACCAGCTGACCACCCTTGGACCACCCCAAAGAGCCAGGATTTAATACACTACTCTCACATTCTCGTCTCCCACCGGCCATACTTGCTAACTCCTGAAGGTTTAGTCATTATTTTTGAATTGCCTATCAAGTTTTCCCATTCCTTGTGACTGTGCTCACCTATTTCACTTTTCAAATTTTTGAGGGCAGTGAATCTTGATGGTCTCTGGGATCAATCACCTCCCATTTAATGCATTAGGGTAGTATTCGGGCCAGTACCTCCCAAAGCCTATACGTTGGATCTCATGTCTATCCAAATCCATATCCCATGTTTCCATAGTACATTTTCAAAGTAGCCTACTGGCATTTATTTTTTAAAGTATACAGTCTCTAAGCTACTAATGATTGTTGCTCTTGGAGAGGGTTATGCCTTTACATACATACAGATCTTCCTCAATTTATGATGAGGCCACATTCCAATAAACCCATCATAATTTGAAAATACTGTAAGTCAAAAATGCTTTTAAGGTAATACCCTAGAAGTCCAATGGTTAGGATTCCATTCTTTCACTGCTGAGGTCACAGGTTTGATCCCTGGTCAAGGAACTAAGATACTGCAAGCCATGTAGTGTGGCCAGGAAAAAACAACACAAAACAAAACAACAAAAATGCATTTAATACACCTAATCTGACCATCATAGCTTAGCAGCCTAGCCTACCTTAAGTGTGCTCAGAGCACTTATACCAGCCTGTAGTTGGGCAAAATCATCTAATGCAAATCCTATCTTACAATAAAGTGTTGAATATCTCATTTAATTTGTTGAATACTGTACTGAAAGTGAAAATCAGAATATGGATACAGATAATAAGTGTATTAGTTCTTTGCCTTCACAGTCTCATGACTGGGAGCTGCCACTGCCCAGCATCATGAGAAGGTATTGTCCCACTTGTTGCTAGACCATTAGAAAGATCAAAATTCAAAGTACAGTTTCTACTGAATGTATATTGCTTTTGTACTATTGTTAAGTCAGAAAATCATAAGTTGGTTCATCATAAGACAGAACCATCTATATTTTCCTTCATCTGTTCCTACAACAAATATTTAATCATCATGCTAGGTATTGGCAATATATGGATTTTGTCTGAGTTCTGAAAGGAAAGGGAAGGCATATTTAAGTTAGGTGATTTAAAGGAAGTATTACAAAAGTGACTTTTTACAAAGTATCTGGTAGGTGGAGTTAAACCCAGGGAAAGGTCCAGGGATAGTGTGATTTCCTGGAAATACTAGCAGTGGTGAGGAATTTATCAGCACCACTACAAAGAAAAGTTGAGAGGAGGGAAACTCAGGCATGGAGAGCTGTATGGAGATAGCTAACTGATAAGAAGCTGTGACCTTCAGTGAAAGGAAGCCATCAGCCCTTGATGACCTTGCAGGAAGGGCCTTGGGAAGAAATAAACATCTCAGAACACACTCTTCTCACACCCATCTCCTTTTGGTGCTATCAATCAATCCTTCTAGGATACTGCTGATACCATCAATAAGGATCTGCTTCTTAGGACCCAGCAGTGTGAGAATGCAGTGGAATGGATTTCAAGGGGCAAAGGAAGACACTTAACATGCTTTAAGACAGGGTTCCTTCCTATGAACCTGTGCAGTTCTTCCCACACTTCTGCAGATGCAAGAATCACATGGAAGTCTTGTTAAAATATAGATTCTTGGGCCTTACAACACCCCACCTCTGGCAGTTCTGATTCAATGGATCTGTAGTGAGATGGGAAAATTAGCATTTCTAACACACTCCTGGTGTTGCCTCTGCTGCTTGTCTACAGATCACATTTTGTGTTACACTGGTCTGACATTTTGAGATAGGGCAATCCCAAATCCTAAGGAACGGAGATCTAATAGCAGAACATGGTCTCTATTACAATAGTTGAAACGATATTTTTGCCACCTTCTTGGCACAATATCGACAAGCCAGCTTTCAAGACAAAGTGATCTTGACTAGAAGTCACCAAAGAAGAGCTTTGAACTTGCAAGTAAGACTGTTAGGATGGTCATAAATTTAACTTTTCTCTTCATAAGTAAATCTTCCTCTTTAAAGAACCTATTGCCTCACTCAGAGGAAGCTGGAGACATTTCGTTTCCCATGTGTACAAAAGCTAACCTGTGTGTGTTCAGTCACTCAATTGTGTCCAACTCTCTGTGACCCCATGGACTGTAACCCACCAGGCTCCTTTGTCCATGAGATTACCCAGGCAAGAATACTGGAGTGGGTTGCCTCCAGGGGATCTTCCTGACCCAGGGATCAAACCTGCAGGTCTTATGTTTGCTGCACCTGGGTTCAATCCCTGGGTTGGGAAGATCCCCTGGAGTAGGAAATGGCAACCCACTCCAGTATTCTTGCCTGGAGAATCCAGATGGATGGAGGAGCCTGGTGAGCTGCAGTCCATGGGGTCTCAAAGAGTCGGACACGACTGAGCAACTAGATACAGCATCGGCAGGTAGATTCTTTACCACTGCACCACCTGGGAAGCCCCTAACCTGTGTAGAGACATAATTTTTACTATTGAAACATATATATATTATTAACTTTTTTAATTAAAAGAGAGAATGGCAGTCAGATGATTTAATTTTTAACATTTTCTATAATACCTTTTTTTCTGAGGGAACCTCTAAACTAAAAGAAGAAAACAACAAAACAGCTATAGTATTCACACAGGAAAGCATGGGAACTTCTATCCCAAATATTCCTGGAAAAGAACCAAATTCCTTCTTATTTGCTACTCTTTCTTTAGCATTATTCCATGAGGGTAATCTACAGTAGATCAATGATAATGAGATAAGTGCCTGAGGGATCAGTCATCAGGGAAGAGGAGCTGGTCTTTGGCTAAAGAGCAAGAGAAAAAGTGTTTGAACTGAAACACCTGCTCTGATCAATCACTTTGTATTCAATACATGCGTAAACTGATGTCTCACTGCAAGTGGTCTTATCTCCACTAGCTATTCTTAATTCTTTCGTTTGTCAGTAAAGCTTATCATTCAAGTGGATCAAACCAACTGTCCCACTTCGTTATCTGTCATTCATTCATTGTCCATGGATACCAATTCCTTCCAAAACTGCATTAGCAAAAGCTGACGTGATTGTCTGATCTGTCAGTAGTATTCAGTACTGTGAACTACCCCAACATCTTGTTGGTTTCTGTGGCATTACTTCCCTTTGGGTGCTACCCACATCTCTAGTGATTCCTTGCTGCTGCTGCTGCTGCTAAGTCACGTCAGTGGTGTCCAACTCTGTGCGACCCCATAGACGGCAGCCCACCAGGCTTCCATCCCTGGGACTCTCCAGGCAAGAATACTGGAGTGGGTTGCCATTTCCTTCTCCAGTGCATGAAAGTGATTCCTTACAACCCTAGTAAATCTATTGTGTCATGTAGCTCAGTCTCTACTCAGAGACTTTGCCAAAGATGTTCAGAGCAATTAAAAGTCATTTAGCCTTAGATTCCTCTAAGAATATTAAAGGGAATATAATTCAGCCATATTTATCAAAGATTCCTATAACACTTACCACTTTCCCTAAGCCTCATAGCTGGTCTAGAACCTCTCAAACCACAATCTCCAAAATTCTCTTCCTGAGCTACAGAGACAAGACTCTTCTTTATACTCCCACATTCTTCTTCCATCCATCTCTTTATTATGTAGATTTATTTGCCCTTTCTGCCTCTGCTTTCCTTACTAATTTGGAAGAGGGAAGAAGCAAGAAATCAAGGGCCAAATGCACATTTCTTCTTCAGCCATGGATGAGAAGTGGAGGAAAAGCAACATACAGGGTTGATGACTCACACATAAATACTTTTGTTCCACTACACACTGCTGCTCTTTCATTGACCCCTCTTGCTCTGTCTTCCCCTGAAATTTTGGCATCACCTCAAGTTTCCAAGACTGTACTGCCCTGCTGGTTTTTTATCAGCAACTCTTGTGATTCTGCCCTCTCTCTCTCTCTCAATGAGAATTGTGAATAATTTTCTCTGGCTCAACATTAACTAGACATTTCCACTTAGATAACCTACAGAAGTCTCAATATTCACTGTTATCCAAATGGCACTTGTCATCTCCATGTATGCTTCTCCTTCAATGTTCTTGTAATTGTTCCACATTGCCCAGTGCTGGAAGCTCAGCACCATGCTGATCTACCCCATCTTTCATACACCATCTCAAATCAATCACCAAGTCTTGGGTTATTCAGTTCTAAAAATCTCTCCAATTCATTGCTTTTTCCCCATCTCTGTGTTTCTGCTCTAAGATATACCCTTAATAGATCTCCCCTGACAGTCTCTTCAGCAAGTGGTGCTGGGAAAGTTGGACAGCCACATGCAAGTCAATGAAGTTAGAACACATGCTTGTACCATACACAAAAATAAACTCAAAATGGCTTAAAGACCTAGGTATAAGATATGGTACCGTAAAACTCCTAGATGAGAACATCAGCAAAGCATTCTCCAACAGATATCACACCAATGGTTTCTTAGGTCAGTTTTCCAAGGCAATAGAAATAAAATAAAAAAATTTTAAAATGGGGACCATGTCAAACTTATAAGCATTTGCACAGCAAAGGAAACCATAAACAAAATGAAAAGACAACTCACAGAATGGGAGAAAATATTTGCAAGTGATGAGACCGACAAGGAATTAATTTCCAAAAGAGACAAACAGTTTATACAACTCAATAACAACAACAATGAAAAATGGGCCTAAATAGATATTTCTTCAAAGAAAATATACAGATGGCCAATAGACACATGAAAAGATGCTCAACATCACTAATTATTAAAGAAATGCAAATCAAAACTGCAATGAGGTATCACCTCACACTGGTCAGAATGGCCATCATTAAAAAGTCTATAAATAACAAATATTGGAGAGGGTGTGGAGAAAAGGGAATCCTCCTACAGTGTTGTAAAGAATATAAATTAGTGCAGCCACTATGGAAAACACTATGGAGGTTCCTCAAAATACTAAAAGTATAGCTGTCATATGATCCAACAATCCCACTTCTGGGCAAACATCCAGACAAAACTGTAATTCAAAATGATATATGCACCCCTGTGTTCATAAATAACCATGACATGGGAACAACCTAATTGTTCATCAACAGATGAATAAAGAAGATGTAGTATATGTGTATGTGGAATATTATGGAATATTCAGTTCATTTCAGTCGCTCAGTCATGTCCGACTCTTTGCGACCCCATGGACTGCAGCATGCCAGTCTTCCCCATCCATCCCCAACTCCCAGAGCCTGCTCAAGCTCACGTCCATTGAGTCAGTGATGCCATTCAACCATCTCATCCTCTGTCATCCCCTTCTCCTCCTACCTTCAATCTTTCCCAGCATCAGGGCCTTTTCCAACGAGTCAGTTCTTCGCATCAGGTGGCCAAAGTATTGGAGTTTCAGCTTCAGCATCAGTCCTTCCATTGAATATTCAGGACTGATTTCCTTTAGGGTGGACTGGTGGGATCTCCTTGCAGTCCAGGGACTCTCAAGCGTCTTCTCCAACACCACAGTTCAAAAGCATCAATTCTTCGGTGCTCAGTTTTCTTTATAGTCCAATTTTCACATCCATACATGACTACTAGAAAAACCATAGCTTTGACTATATGTACTTTTGTCGGCAAAGTAATGTCTCTACTTTTTAATATGTTGTCTAGGTTTGTCATAGTTTTTCTTCCAAGGAGCAAATGTCTTTAAATTTCATGGCTGCAGTCACTATCTGCAGTGATTTTGGAGCCCAAGAAAGTCAAATCTGTCACTGTTTCCATTGTTTCCCCATCTATTTGCCATGAAGTGATGGGACTGGATGCCATGATCTTCATTTTGAATGTTGAGTTATAAGCCAGTTTTTTCACTCTCCTCTCACTTTCATCAAGAGACTCTTTAGCTCCTCTTTGCTTTCTGCCATAAGGGTGGTGTCACCTGCATATCTGAGGTTACTGGTATTTCTCCCGGCAATCTTGATTCCAGCTTGTGCTTCATCCAGCCAGGCATTTCACATGATGTACTCTGCATATAATTAAATAAGCAGGATGACAAAGGAGCCTTGACGTACTCCTCTCCCAATCTGGAACCAGTCTATTGTTCCATGTACGGATCTAACTGTTGCTTCTTGACCTGCACACAGGTTTCTCAGGAGGCAGGTGAGGTGATTTGGTATTCCCATCTCTTTAAGAATTTTCCACAGTTTGTTGTAATAATGGAATATTACTCAGCCATAAAAAGAATGAAATAGTGCCATTTGCAGCAATATAGATGGACCTAGAGATTATCATACTAAGTGAAGTAAGTCAGATAAAGACAAATACCATATGATATCATTTATATGTGGAATCTAAAATAAAATACAAATGAGCATATCTACAAAACAGAAGCAGACTCACAGATATAGAGAATGGATTTGTTGTTGCCAAGGAGGAGGGGGTAGGGAGGGAAGGATTGGGAGTTTGGGATTAGCAAGTGCAATCTCTTATATAGAATGGATAAAAAGCAAAGTCCTACAGTACAGCACGGGGACCTATATTCAATATCCTGTGGTAAACCACAATGGAAAAGAATTGGAAAAAAGTGCAAATATATTTGTGTTACTGAGTCACTTCGCTGTACAGCAGAAATTAACACAACATTGCAAATCAACTATACTTCAATAAATTTTAAAATATAAATATATCTCCCCTGTAACTTCAACTGCACCCTAAATGCGACCCTGCCTACAGGTTAGCTCTCAAATCTAACTTCTTCATCACTGACAAAGTGATCTATCTCTAATGTAAATCTTACCCCATTATTCTACACTGTGCTATTTAAAGTCCATCAATGTCTGCCTCATTACTTATAAGATGTGAGTGCTTCAAGATTTGAGCTCTACCTGCCTCTCACTTTATGCTGCAGCTCTCCTGAAAGGTTTGCAGACCCTCCAAACCAACCTCTATACCTTGGCTTGCACTTTTCTCTCTCTAAACTGCCTTTGTTTCTCTACTGGGTTAGTGCCAACTCCTCATTTCACCTTCCTAGACTGATCTTAGTGACCCACTTTGGGGTTCCTGCTCCCACAGCATGGGATTTATCATATTGTATTCTCATGTCTGTTTATTGCCTGTCCCCGAGGAAGAGTTTCTCACAAGTGTTTTAGGGCTTGTCAGAGGTAGAGCTTTAACCATGTAATCATAATCTACCATTCTCTGATTCATCTCTATACCTTCCTATACATTCAGAGAGTGTGTTCACTCACGATCACGCTCTACCCTTCCTACTTTCTCCTCATTCTCTGCTTGCTTTCCCAGGGCCTCATGAAAGATAGATGATTCTCAACCCTGGTTTCTCTGTGACACTTTACAAGAAACAGATGGAGGGCCTTATTTGAAGGGATTCTGACTTCAGTGGTCTAACACAGTACTCCAGCATTTGTATTTTTTTAAAGCCTTCAAGATGATTCTAATGTAACAGTCAAGGTTAACAACTACTAACGTCAAGCAGTGATTTTCAGTTTGACCCCTAGACCAGCAGGATCAGCCACACTTGAGAAATTGGTAGAAATGCACATTCCCAGCCTCCAACCCAGGCCTGATAAATGAGAAACTCCAATCTCTATAGGTGACTCTGATGCTCTCTGAATCACTGCTTCTCTTTGAACTCTTCCTTCTCAAGCCCATCACATGGGAATTAGAGGGCACTATTATAGTTTCAGAGGCTTCCCTGACGGCTCCAGTGGTGAAGAATCTGGCTGCCAATGCAGGAGACACAGATTTGGAGAAGGAAATGTCAATCCACTCTAGTATTCTTGCCTGGGAAATCCCACGGACAAAGGAGCCTGGCGGGCTACTCTTTTGTGACCCCATGGGTCACATGGAGTCACAAAAGAGTAGTAAATTACTTAGTAATTAAACAGTAACAACAGTTTCAGAGCATTATACCCCTGGTGTTTATTTTTAAAGATGTTCATTCAGACGACCAAAATCAGCTTCAAAGTTGTTGTTTATGCGATCCTTCTGTCTTCCAAGGAGGGAGCTTCCTTGACTGGATCAGAGTTAACATGTTAAAAATATATATTAAGTTAAGGTGTAGAATGGAGTGACGGAACTTATCTTGGAGAGCAGTGGGACATATCTCTGGCTGGGATACAGAGTAAGAGTGAAAATCAGGCTCAGATGTTGCCAACATGGGCAGGACTCCTGGAAACAGGCCCACTGGGATTGGATATGAATTGCCTTTTTTTCCTCCTATATGAATCTGATTTCCAACCCTTTCTTTTCTCACAAGTTCTGAGATGAAATATATTGTCCTGGTTGAGGTTACCAATTAGCCAACATCTAGAAAATTGAATATTTGCCCTAATTAGTGTCCTGGGAAAGAGAACACTAGTTTTAGAGCATACGGCTTGACTGTCTGAACTTGCATCAACCTTGATAATATTTCAGCTTCGGAAGAAGTTTGTTTACACCATCCTCTTACCCTCTGAAGAGGGGCAGACAGCAGCGACATGAAGCACTTTCCTGACTCTCAGCCATCCGGCCTCCGTGAGAGGCAGTCACTCTCGATGGGGTTTAGAGACACACTCCAATCCTAAGTTTTCCTTTTATTTGTCCAAGAAACCTCTTAAATTACGGTGATCTGGAAATGTGTTTATTACATCATTAAACAAAATGTTTCTATTCAAAAGCAATGTGTCCATTTAATACTCATCACATTTTAAATTCTATCACTCACATGTGGAATCTAAAAAACACAACAAACTAGGGAAAATAACAACAACAATAAAAAAGCAGACTCACAGATATAGAGAACAAACTGGTGGTTTTCAATGGGGAGATGGGAGGGAGGGGCAGCATGAGGGTAGGAGAATGGGAAGCACAAATCACTGGGCTTGAGGCAGACTCAAGGATGTATTATACAGTACTGGGGATAGAACAAATGTTCTGTAATGAATATAAGTGGAAAGTAAGCTTTAAAAACTGTATAAAAGGTTTTTAATAAAAGAAAGGCTATTTAAGTGATGTAGTAAAATTTTTGCTTGAAAGGAAAACCTAATAAATATATTATATAGTTGTTTATTTGTCTAGCTCCCTCACTAACTGTAAGCTTCATTCAGATAAGACCATGTCAGCTTGTTTACCATAGTATAGCCAGTATCCAGCACTGGGTAGGCACTCATTAAACAGTAAATGAATGAAACCCTGAACGGTGCTTCAGGTGTAATACAAGGGAAGAAAAGAGTGCTGCGGGCAGACATGGTGGCTCATAGCCTGTTCTGGTGCAGATGTAAGAATAGATACAAATTAAGAGGCTCTGTTCTCCCTATTGAAAAGAAGGGAAGAGATTCCCCGCCCCCCCCCCCACCTTTTTCTAACTCAGAGCATTTACCTTAGAAAACTTGTAGCTGTTAAGTATTTTCTCCTCTCTTTGAAATATATATAAACCCCTTTGAAAACTAGATAGATGTTTTGTCAGCTTTAGAGAATGTATTTCTCAAAGACTTGGGAGCTATCTTTTTGAAACATAAGTATCAAGAGAGATAGCATGTCTGCCTCCCAGTTTCTAAGGGAGAATCAAAACCTACATTGGGTGGGCATGTTGCTCCAAGCTGTAAAACTTGCTCCTGTCGTAAAAGTATGAGAGGTTTGGTTTTCTTCTGGGTAAAGCCAATTAGTTAACTCAGACGGTCACCCCAATTACTAGGTAAACTAGGAATGAACTATGTGTAAGAAATGATGTTGTCAAGTCCTCCTGCTTGTAGACTGGTTATTATCTATCTTGAAAACATCTATGTGATGGGCTGCATCTACTTGGCTATAAAAAGGGTGAGAGATTTCTTTCTGTCTTCACCATCTTCTAGTAGATTGCCTGTGCTTCACATCACATTCTGGTTTCACACTTACTCAATAATAGAACTGTTTTCTTTCTCTACTGCCTTTGTGGGAAGGTTTTCTGGGTTGGCAGATTTTCCTTCCCGTTTTATTTCTCCAATACAAGCAAGGGGCAACCAATGGAGAATTTATGGAAGAGCAAAAGTTATTCATGTGAAGAAGGGGGAGCACATTTGTCATGTGAAAAATATCAGAGATGTCCAAATGGACTTGATGCAAAACAGTTGCAGGGATAATCCAGGTAATGAAGAAGCTCTTAAGTTATGTTCAGGGATTTGGATTTTATCCTGAGGGAAACTGAATAATCAAGGTGATATCACAATAGAATTTGCCTTCAGAAACCATAAGTCTTATTGTTATATGCAGAATTGCAGGATTGGAGAATAGTATCAGCAAATATAAGGAGATGTTGTTAGATGAGAGATTTGGTTATCAAGATGTACAATAATAACTGCAGTAAAAAAAAAAACATAGCAGTAATAATTGTCGTAACCACAATGAACATTGTCTTGAGCTTTATGCTGGGCACACTTCTTAGTCCTCCACATGTATTGTCAGTAATTTTTGCAACAACTTGTGCTATCAATTTATAGATGAGAAAGCTGAAAGATAAATCAGTTAAATAACTTGCTCAAGAGTAATATAAGATAGAGTTGCAATTTAAACCTGGCCTGAGGGACAGTTCTCTTAACTTCTTTGCTGCCTCCTGATGTCAGTTTGGACAAAGGAGGTTGCAAGATGGATATGACAAGGTGGATGGATTAAGAAATATTTAAAAGGTAGAAGAGACAGGATCTGAGGATTGAGTGGATGTGGGAAATCGGTAAGAAAAAGATGTGAAGGATGTTGCCCAGTTTTCTATTACAGAATAGTTAAACTATTCACTGGGGCAGGAGGGCCAAAAACAGCAATTTTGGAAGGAAAGTTAAAGAATTTGAATGGCACACTGCCCCGAGGAACCAAGGTGGAGATGTCCAATGAGGCAGCTGTTATACAGCTCTGGAGCTCAGAAAGGAAGACAGCCCTGAACACAAGGACAGTAACTGAGGTTGTAGGAGCGGATCAGAACCCCAGGAGAGAAAGCACAGTGAAGGGGAAAGTCCTGGATCAAACCCTGGGGGAGCATCAAGAAGAGAAGAGTTACTTCCATAGGAGATGAAGAAGACTGTCTAGAAAGCATAGAGGGAAAGAGTGTGGTATTTGCAAAGCTCAGAGGAAAGAATGTCCCCAAAGGATATGGGGTCAAGAAATGTTAAGAACTGATATAAAATTTTGCTTATCTCAGAAAGAAGTGAGGCTGTGGCCCTCCCTGCCCCTAAATCCACATGAACATAAATCTCACTCAGTTTCTGATGGAAGTCTAACGTGAAAGTACCTCAATTCAAGTTTTGCTTTAAACTTTCAGTCTGCTGTCATTTCCCCCCTCAACAGTACACCATATTGCTTTCCTTCTGTGAAGCTGAGAATGCAAAATAAGATTGAAAATCCTCCTGCTGCCTCAGGAAGAAACTATGGAATATGAAGACTGGTGCAGTAAGCAAATTGAGTATTTGTCTCTGTGAAACCAAAACCAACCATTTCCATCATCTTCTCTTAGATTTCGAAGATGGCATTTATTCTGCAGCCCTCTCTTAGTTTACCCCTCATCTTCCAATTAATCTCATTTCATTCCTTGACATTTTCCTTTGGAAGCAGATTTAGTGTAAGTTAATCATATTTGCTGAGATTTTGTTGTTTTTCTTAAAAAATAAAACTGCTAATGAGATTTTTGCCTAGTTTGGGTAGACTAATATGAAGCCTATTATTTATGCTTAAAGATTTAGGGGAATGACTAAATGTTTTCATTCTGTGCATCTGGGCAACTTAATCTCATTTTGTCCCCTGACATTTGAAGATAGCTTTAGGGTTTTCTTTTCACTTTCCTTCTATTCATTCTCCTCCAAACTCCCCTCTCTCTTCCCCTATCCTACTCACTACTGAATTGTTCATCTTTATTGGCTTGGAAACAGGGCTGCAATGTGATTTTCCACTTGGTTTCTAGTAGAATGGAATTTTTAGAAGTTTTTCTATCTTCTGGCTGCATGTGGGTGATGAGGAAAACTGTTTTCATCAAGGCTCAGAAGGTCTAACAATATTTACCTACCAGGAACGGTTGAGGTCTGGAGTCGAGAGTGTCTAAACCAGTCTATAAAATAAGGCCAGACCTAAAACAACTGAGCAAGTAAGAAACTGATGACAGATCTTAAGGATCTGGAGATGCTCTCTTTACTCCTTCCTAGTCTTTCTGTCCTGAGTCGTGGAAATGAACCAGCAGTGGTTGGAATTCTGTGCAAGTCTCTGCCAATCCTGTTTTAGCCCTTGACGTGGGTAGTGATAGCTTAGGTAAGACATGAGATAGTGAACGTGATAGCTCTGGGGACAGTGCCAGATAGATTTTTTTTTCTGAAGTTGATAATTTTGAGAACCACCCGAGCCTACTCCCAGTTTCCCTACTGACTTGCTGAACATCCAGCAAATTCTGTTTTTGCTGGCTCCACCTTGAAATGAGATGAAAGCATCATCCCCCTCTCACCACAGCACCAGGATGCTTTAGGCTGTGAGGGAAGTGGAAGCAGTTCTGTGTGCAAGTTAGCACCTATAATTTCCTGCCACTGCAGAATTCAAGGTCCTAGCAGCCATCTCCTGCCAGGGATCCCTCTTGCAGGAGTTCAGGGGGTCACGGCTTCTCAATAAGTAACTGAAGACCGTTACCTTGCAGCTAGAAAATCATGAAGGATTCTGAGACAGCCAGGAACTCCCCTGAAGATCTGGTAGATTCAAGGTGGCAACAGGGAGAGAAGTAAAACATTCTGGAGACAAGAGAAATGTGAGCCAGGGTAGGGGTGTCCAGTAGAAGCTGCCAGGCTGCTTCACTGAATGAGGAGAGGGAAAGGGACCTATGTTTCCTGGGTAACTTGTCCAGCCAAGCACAGTGCTAGCCAATTTTATGCAGATAAAGGCATAAGGACTGCTCAAGACAGATGCTACTACGTAAGTACTTATGATGAAACTGAGGCTCAGAAAGGTTGGAAGCTTTGCTGATAAACACCCAGTTAGGAAATGACAAGGATGGCATTTGAAACTGAATCTATTTGACTTCAAAGTCCATGTATACTTCCCTGATAGTCTGCTTCTGGCACCTCTTCCCTGTTCTGGCATTACAGGGAAAGCAGGGTCATGGAGGGACCTCCCCTGCTTTCTCCACACACTGGGGACAGAGGAGGCTGACCCTGATCTTCAGGGGTGAGCACATGACTGTGGATGGCTGGGGAGACCACAGTCCTTCCTTGGTCACTATGATTAGAGCAGGGTCAGGCAGGTGACTCAAGTAAATCTGATGAGTTTCAACTCCTAGAGCTAGGGACAAGGTTCCTACTTCCTTCGGGGGTTGCTAAGCCTGTGGAAGGTGAGCCTGGAGCTGCCCACACTTAAGGACAGCCAATCTGGGAAGAAAGGGATTAGAAAGGAAAGCATGGGAGAGAGGTGAATTTCTGGCAAAGTCAGAATCATTTGACCATCTCTTCTGCTGTGTCTTAAGCTAGAACTTTTAGTTGATGGAGCATTTTCCACATTAAGAAGATTTTTGCAGTTTTCTCTTACTTACAACCAAAAGAACCCTGGTTAATATAAGGATTAAAAGAGGGAATTTTTAAAAATATTTATACTGCTTCTAATCTTTGGGAATTGGCAATTTATATTGGGGAAGAGAACACACATCTGTGAAAGACTTAGGTCCCCATCAATTGCTCAGTTAGTTTTCTACAGCTACCATAACAGATTACCATGAACATTAAGGACTTAATACAAGACACGCGTATTATTACCTTACAGTTCTGTAGTTCGCAAGTTCAATCAAGGTCTCATGAAGCTAAAATCAAGGTGCCAGCAGGGCTACATTCCTTCCTGGAGACTCTAGCAGAGGATCCATGACCTGGCCTTTTCCAGCTTCTAGAAGTCACCCACAGGCTACAGTCTGTGCCTCCCTTTCTCCACCTTCATAGCTAACAACATAAGGTTCACTGCCATGTATCTTTCTCAGACACTTCCCTTCTGTTACCTCGTCCACTTTTAAGTATCCTTGTGATTTCACTGGGCCTATCTGGATAGCCCAGGAAAACATTCCCATCTTAAGTCAACTGAAAGCAAACTTCATTTCATCTGCAATCTTAATTCCTCTTTTGCCATGCAAACTAACAAAAATTCACTGGTTCTGGGGATTACGGTATGGATATCTTGCAGGGTGAGGGTTGGGGGAGCCCTTATTCTGCCTACCACAACACCTTCTCGATGATATGCTTTTTTGTAATTTCATGTTAATTGCCTGCTTCTGCAGTAGACTGTGACTATCTCTTATTTCCAATTTTGTCCCAGTGCCTTCCGTAGAACCCGTACCATAATGCCAAAATTAAAAATTTTGGATTTGTTTTCTATAGAAAATGGAGGAAACAATGAGGCCCAAAGGCTTTCTGGAAAGTGTTTTGTTATTGATATATCTTCAGCATCTAACTCTGTAGATTTTCAAAGAATATTTGGGGAGGTAAATGAGAAAATGAAGATGAGATTTGAAATGGACCTCTTCCGGTGGGTATTATTTAAGGCTTAGAATAAAAAATGTGCCGGGTATGCCGGGGACTCAGGGCCTAGGAGATGAAAGTAGTAACTATGTAGAGGGTTCACAAAAGGAAAGTCCAAGTTTTTGAACAGCCAGGTCAGGCTGGGTTATAGTCAGCCTTGGGGAGCAGCCTAAGGTGCAAAGAGCTTTCATTATCTGTAGACAATGAAAAAATCCCGAGACGCTGCACACTCTACACAATGCTCCCAACACTCACTCCCTTGCGATCTCATCCAGTTTCATCACTACCATCAACATGATACCTCTCAAATATACGTACCCAGACATAACCACTCCTCTGATCTCCACACTCACACATCCAAGTGCTTACTTGACATTGTCACACGGGTATCTAAAAAAGCATTTCACACTTCACATGTCCAAAAACAAACTCCTGGTTTTCACTCTCATTCCCCAATACCAACTTTCTCTTCCCCAGTCTTCCACATCTCAATAAATGGATGTTCCAGCCATTACCTAAGTGTTCACTCACTTAGGTAGAGGACTCCGGAGTCTGCTCTCTCCCCACACATTTAACATGTCAGCACATTCTAACCACTCTACCTTCAAGCTATTTCCAGAATTCAACTATTTCCTAGCACCCCGGCCACTCAGCCTTGGTTCAAGCCACCATCATTTCTCAACCAGTAAGAATGTAATGGCTTTCTAACTGGGCTTCATCATTTTACCATCTCCCCTTGGTTCTCCATAAAGTAGCCAGAGTGTTTCTTTTAAAATTCTAATGGGACTGCTGCTCAAACCCTACCCCCAGTGGCTCTATGCCTCACTTAGAATAAAAGCTAAAGTCCTTACAATAACCCACAAGTCATTATACTGGCTGGCCTTTCCTCCTGCCCTCTTGCAACCCTCATAACCTACTACTCTCTCACATCGCATTCTGCTCCAGGGACGCTGGCTTCCTTAACTGCTTCTTGAGCACACCAAGCCTGCCTCTGCCTCAGGACTTCGGCACTTAAAGCTCTTGCTCCATTTGTTGTTCACTGTCTAAGTCGTGTCCAACTCTTTGTGACCCAATGGACTGCCACATGCCAGGCTTCCCTGTCCTTCACCATCTCCTGGAGTTTGCTCAAACTTAACGTCCATTGAGTCCCTGATGCAATCCAACCATCTCATCTTCTGTTGCCTCCTTCTCCTCCTGCCTTCCATCTTTCCCAGCATCAGGGTCTTTTCTAATGAGTTAGCTCTTCACATCAGGTGGCCAAAGTATTGGAGCTTCAGCTTCAGCATCAGTCCTTCCAATGAATAGTCAGGACTGATTTCCTTTAGCATTGGCTGGCTTGATCTCCTTGCTGTCCAAGGGACTCTCAAGAGTCTTCTCCAGCACCATAGTTTGAAAGCATCCATTCTTCAGCTCTTGACATTCTTTATGGTCCAACTCCCACATCTGTCATGACTACTGGAAAAACCATAGCTTTGGCTATACAGACCTTTGTCAGCAAAGTGATGTCTGTGCTTTTTAATATGTTGTCTAGATTTGTCATAGTTTTTCTTCCAAGGAGTAAGCATCTTTTAATTTCATGGCTGCATCATGGATGGCTCTTTTCTCAGGTGTTCAAACGACTCATGCACTCATTCATTCACTTTTTTCAGATCTCTCCTAAAAGAGCACCTTCCCAAAAGCACCTCCTTCACCATCCAACATATTACAATTCCCCCTCACTAGCATTCCCTATGCCTCTTACTAAAGGCTTTCCTTTTCCCCTACATCATTCTCCCCTATCTGATTTATCATTCGTTTCCCTTCCATTATAAATATGAACTCTAAAATAATAATTACTGTGCATATGTATATTTTTGCAATGTATACTCAATGCCTAGAACAATACCTGGCACATAATATGAATTTAGTATTTGTTGCTCGAATGATTTAACAATGAAAAATAGATGGAGAAGAATTACTTGGGAGGGGGCTTTGAAGATATGAGGCAGAGACAGACTGCAGACTACAGAATCATCCAGGAGACTGAGCTAGAAGCCCAGGTTCTTGGATTGGGGACTGTGGGAGAGAAGAGACAGCAGGAAAGAAGTCTGTAGTGGGGACCTCTTAGATACGGTAGAATGAATATTGGAAATGAAGGTGAAGAAGAGTCAGGTGATGTGATCAGTTTTAGGGAAATGGGAATGTGAGTGCCACTAAGAGAAGGATGCTGGTGTAGAGGACCCCTCTGGAGGAGAATAAGGACTCAGGGTTTGGTTAGACTGCATTTGATGTGTCTACAAAACACCCACTTGGAGACTTCTCTCAGGGGAAAGGTCAGAGACAAAGCCTATAAGATGGGCAGGAGTCTTGTGTGTTCTTTCGGGCCAGTCTAATATTCAGGTGGGCTGAGTATCCAGCTTAGTTTAGAGAATAATCAAATGTGGTGTCCTGCTTGAAAGGCAGCATGCCTGAAGCTTGGCACACTGGCAGAGGGCAGATGTGGATCCTTCTACTACGCTTAATCTTAGCCAAAAGGCCGAGAAGCGATGGGTCCTTCTACTAAAATGCTGAGTGGAGCCGGAGGCAGAGACAACCAACCCAGCAAGGGAGGAGCAACAGTGTATGCTTTTTCATGTTGATGATAAAGTTTGGAACTTACCAGGGATTTCTGAAGACAGGAAAATGCCATTTTTATAGACATTCCAGTTCATGAGTGCATGAGACAATCTGCAGCTCTAAGCTCACCGATAACTGGATTGCAGTAGAAACCTTGGCTGCCCAGGAATGTGCTACCTCATAAATCTTGCTTAAATATTTACTGCTATCACGGTAACTTAGTTAGGATTTCACTTTAGCAGTTTCACCAGTTAAATATTGGCAGAGTCTTGTTTTCCCACCACTTGTTGAAGGAGATTGGCTGCCTTCTCCAGAGGACTGGTGATGTGAGTAGAACCTCTCTACATTCCTGGGTGAGGCCACTTGACTCCTACTAGGA
This sequence comes from Cervus canadensis, assembly GCF_019320065.1. NCBI lineage: Eukaryota > Metazoa > Chordata > Mammalia > Artiodactyla > Cervidae > Cervus > Cervus canadensis. Next base: position 1,910,116 of record NC_057391.1, on the reverse strand, counting down.
AGCCTGCAGTGAGTGAGGAGAAGGAGCCGGCTCTCTAAACCAGCTCCTCACATGCCTTGGGAGGACAAACGGTTGAATCAGACAGAGCTGCATCAGTTGCCCAGTGAACTTCACTAAAAAGATGCCACCCAGGGTGCTGAATTCTCAACAGCTCATTAACTGACTCGGCCAATTCTCTTCAGGCAAACTTGGGAAAGTGGCAAAGATTTATCTTTAGCTGGACACCTCTGAGCCAACAGCTAAGAAAATGAAATTACACTCTTACTTAAAAATACACACCCGTCTGTCCTTGCGAGGTGCGCTCTGTAAAACGCACTGGCTCTGATTTTCCCTGTAGGACACCTCACTCCTTCTGCTGTCTCTTCATGTCTGGAGCAGACGTTTGCTGTGCCCTGAGTGGTTTGAATAGATTCCTAATGGACGTGTCAGTTTGGTCAAATATTTACCCAAATGTGTGATCTTTTCTTCAGAGAAATGGATGGTTTTCATTTTCACTTGATTTTTGCAACCTCAAGGGGAGATGACAGCATAGTTTACCAAATAAAGCTTTCTTATCTCTATACATCATGGGTACACTGGTATCATCACAGCCTAAACCTAGTAAGCTCTTAATATTCAACTTTCTGCCCCTGTAACCTGCCTAGGGAGGTGAAATTGTGCTGGGGCAGGAAAGCCCCGGCCTTCTGAGTCACACTTGGGACCCATCCCTTTGAAGTCTTGATTTCTCCTGTTTTTGCAATACGCTGGACACATTTCTCCATGGCTCCGGGTCTCATCCTCAGTCTGCTGGAATTTTCCTTTTCAGACCAGGTCTTGTCAAAGTCATTCCCCTTCTCCCTCACCCTGCCAGCCCACCAGCATCAGCTCTTCAACTGGAAGAAATACAGGAAGGATATCCAAACACAGGAAGAACAGCTGCCTTCAAACAACCCAGCCGCAATCTTTGAGACACAGAAATGCAAAGGCTGATCACCTGCTTGGCAGAGTGGGAGACAGGAAATACATGGAGAATCATTAATTTTCTTTCCCAGTACATTATCCTCACACGGAACAAAATTCACCTCTGCTTGCTAAGCAGTCTCTTACAGGCCACATCTCTACTTTTACTTTTATAAAATGGGGACCCTCCTATTTATGGAGGTAAATATCATAGCTCCTCAAAATGAAGAAATTGGCAGTTCATTTTTTCAATATATACTATTGAGTGTCTAATACACAATAAGCCCCAAGGATAAATCAGTATCCTCTTCAAGACTGACATGCTAAGGAGAAGATGAGGTTTGAGGTGAAAGAAGGAAGCCTACAATGACAGAGTCGGGAGGAAGAGCACTCCTGGGAGAGTGCAGAGCTAATCAAAGGTTCTAAGCTGGAAACACGTTTTGCAGCTCAGGAAACCAGAGAGTGACCAGTGCTGCTGGACTTGTGGGTAGAAGAGAGTGGGAGGGAAGCAGGGTCAGCTAACATGAAACTTGTAGGACAGGGTATTTAGATTTCAAGTTAAATAGGAAGATTTACATTTTAAAAGATCACAGGGTCTTTTCTATGTAGTGGATTGCAAGAGTGGGAGAAGGAAGAGTAGACTGGAATAAAAGGCAGACATTTAGGAAAGAGAGAATCTGACCTGGACTCTGAATATAGGACTTTGCACTTCCCAACAGTCAAGTTGAATCTTCACTGGTTTCCAATAGCATCTAAGTGCAGGCATTCAGAGTAAAGAATCTTTCCTTATGGTCTATGTGAAGAGATCTTCATGACCCCTTGGAAAAGTCCAATTTCCTTAGTTTTTGGATCATATCTAAGTCTGATATATCTGTGGGTCAAAGTCAGAGAATAATAGTATTTAGAGCTGGTAAGAGGTCCTGTGTTATCCTCTTGGCCTCTACTCGGCTGCATATAGACCCCTTCACTTCAGATGAATGTTTACTCTTCGAAGAAATTTAGTGGCTTTATCGAGATGAAATTCAAATGCCACACAATTTACCTAAGGTGTAGAAGTCAGTGATTTTTAGTATATTCACTGAGTTGTGCAACCATCACCATGATCTATTTTTAAAGTGTCTTTCCTCACTCCAGAGAGGTCTCATACCCTTTAGCAGCCACTCTCCATTCCCCACCTCCCCCTGTCAACACCTAGGCAGGCACGAACCTATGTTGCTTTCATGAATTTGCTTATCCCGTATATTTATGTAGGTGCAATCATGAAATATATGCCCTTGTATGGCTGGCTTCTTTCACTTTGCATAAGGTTTTCAAGGTTGATTCATTTGTAGCATAGTCAATACTTTATTTTTTTCTACTGATGAATAACATTCTATTGAGTGGATATACCACATTTTGTTTACCCATTTGTCAGCTGATATATATTTGGGTTATTTCTATTATTTCTACTCTTAAGTCATTATGAGTAATGCTGCCATGAACATTCATGTGTAAGTTTTTTGTGGATGTGTATATCCACTTCTCTTGGAAACATATCTAGGAATGGAATTGATGGATCATACAGTGAGTCTATATTTAATTGTTTGAGAAACTGCTGGACTGTTTTCCAAATGAGTTTATACTTTTGAAAAACATTGTATGCATAGTTCAGGGTATTTCACCCTGCTTCCTGATTGCACAGTTCTTAACTTATCTCTGTGACCAGAATTTTTTTTACAATACATTTTAAAAAAACTTATTTTCTCTATTTCTACATTGGAAAGTTTCCTCCAAATAAAGCGATAATGAGTTCTTTAACTTATTTTCTCTTTAGACAGTTTCTTATTTCTCATACTCCTTAATACACTCTTTCTTCATTTAAAAGTGAAAGATCTAAAAAGGATCTGACCAATGCCAGCAATTAAGAAGACTGCTTCCACAGAGACAGTACATATTGCTACAGTCACTTTGACCATCAGATCTTTTATGTCATATTTGTGTGTAGTAATAAGTGTCAATCACTCAGCTGTGCCCAACTCTTTGCAACCCCATGGACTGCAGCCCACCAGGCTTCTCTGTCCATGAGATTTTCCAGGCAAGGATACTGGAGTGGGCTGCCATTTCTTTCTCCAGAGATCATACCTGGGCCTCCTGCACTGCAGACAGATTCTTTACTGACTGAGTAAGTTGGGTTAATCACTCTCCTATTTTTCCACATTTATACTCATCACTTTACATGCCAGTCCTTAAACCTGGCCCTTATCTGGCCCCTGGAATGGAGGCCTTCTTGTCGCCATTCACCTCTTACTCATGTCTGCATTTCGGTTCCATAGGACCAGGATGCATTTTTTCAGAGGTGAAGGACCTGTTTCTCTGGACTGAAACTCCTCTTAAATTCTCGGCTCCTGTGGGGCTCTTTGCTTTGAGATGAACAAAGCTGAGTCTTCCTTGCTCCATGTTCAACATAATAATTCTGCCTGAATCACAGTTCTTTATGAACAAATGCCTCCTGTTTATCCATTCATCCATCCCTCATTCAACAAATTATCATTAATAGAAGTCAGGCACTCTTCTAAGTTCTAGGGACCCTGTAGTGAACAGAACAAAGGCCCTGTGTTCATAGTTTATACTTTAATACAGGTTATGTAATTTAAGCATCAACAAGCATGAGCTTTGAGATCAGACTATTTGAAAGGGACTTTATATTTTCTGGTGAAGTCCACTCCCTCTCTTTTTAAAAAAATAAAATTTAGAACAGAAGCATCACTTTACTTGCTCATAGTCAGTCCCTGTGCACGATAAGTCATTTCAGTCATGTCCGACTCTGCAACCCTATGTTCAGTAGCCCTGAAAGTCTCCTCTATCCATGGGTTTCTCCAGGCAAGAATATTGGAGTGGGTTGCCGTGCCCTCCTGCAGAGGATTTTCCCAACCCAGGGATTGAACCTGCATCTGTTATGTCTCTTGCATTGGCAGGTGGTTACTTAACCGCTAGCTCCACCTGGGAAGCCCAATCGGTCCCTAGGAAAGCTAATACCCCAGGTCTAATACTCTCACTATGCTAACAGAAAAGGTTTCAGAAGTCCTTTGAATTGGCAAGCATGACATGAATTAACGTAGCTTCTCATATTTATGGAAACACTTTATGAGACACTGCTATCCATCTTGGAATAACAGAACACAAGGTATTTGTAAGAGAATGAAAAGCAAGAACAAGAAGGTGTATTTAAAATATCTTTTTTAAACCAGATCCTCTTACTTGAGTGAACAACTGAAGTTAGACTCCCAAGTTACAGTTAACACTGTGAGCAAACATATACGACTTAGTGTATTTTTCACAGATGCCTTTTGTTTTCTACAAGGGATGATGAAAGCAGCCTTCAGAGGGCAACTCATGCAGTGAATTTTCCTGTTGTAATTTCAAAGTTCAGCACATTATCTTGTGTTCCTGATGGCTTCCTGTTTCTCTTTTCCCTCAGAGGTCAAGATTAACAGCAATTTCCATCTTGAAAACAATGCAAATGTTTCACCCCTCTGGATTCCACGGAGGCTAGGGCCCTTGACATGGGTACACATCTGGACCTTCATGTGGTAGCTTGCTTCTTCTCAAAGGCTTCCCTTAGGCTGGACAAAGAAATGGATTTTTCTTCACTGGTGTGGGAAATAATTCCAAAATTGTACTTATTAGAAGCCCATGCCCAGAGGCATGCCCTTGAGACCTCTGGTTTTACAGCCTAGAAGAATCACTCTTCATTTTGGGGGGGGGGGGGGCAGGGCACCACTGTAATGCAATTCTTTTTTTTTAATTTGAACTATAGTTAATTTACAGTGTTGTGCTAGTGTTGTACAGCAAAGTGACTCATATAAGGCCCCAATATATATACATATATATTCTTTTCCAGATTATTTTCCCTTATAAGTTATTACAACATATTGAAAATGGTCCCTTGTACTATTCAGTAGATCCTTGTTGGTTATATACTTTATATATAGTAGTCGTTCAGTTATGTTCAACTCTTGCAACCCCGTGGGCTATAGCCTACCAGGATCTTCCGTCCATGGGATTATCCAGGCAAGAGTACTGGAATGGGTTGCCATCTTCTTCTCCAGGGGATCTTCCCAACCCAGGGATTGAACCCAGGTGTCCTTCATTGCAGGCAGATCCTTTACTATCTGAGCCACCAGGGAAGCCCAAATATAATAGTGTGTATATGTTAATTCCAAACTCCTAATTTACCCCTTTAGTAGCCATAAGTTTGTTTTCTGCATCTGTGGATCTATTTTTGCCTTCTTGAAGTTTGTGCTCAGTTTTAATGACTGAGCATCACAAACTTCCCTCCATCCCCAAGACCAGAGATGTCCATGATGATTCTATACTATCAGACCTCTGCCTCTATCTCCATATCTTTTCCCTTCTGAAACTTCAGGGAAAGCAATGAGGAGCCAATGGAGACAGTAAAGAAGAATAAATATGTACCAATATAATGTAAGAGTTATCTTCTAAGATAGAAAGAAATTAAAGAGGAAGTATCATGGTGGCTTAAAAGTGAAATATTTACAAATTAGAGGCAAATTTGGAACTGTTAAAGACTCTTTAGAAAGAGAGAAGACAAAAATCTGTAGGTAGTCTCTACCCTTCCACCCTTCCTATAATGCTCCATTCCTGAATCACCTCCCCTTTCCTTCTCCCCACATATACACACCTCAACTTGCCAACAAATGTAATCTGGTAATAAAGTGGCAGCAAAGAATTTAATAATTTCCCAAATGAAGCAAGGGATGATCTGGTCCTTTGTCTCTAATATTTATGATTCATAAGGTGTCAAACAACCTTACATGCTGTAATGGGAATAATCATGTTTCTTGACAGAAACACCTCTGTCTGCATTTGTTTACTTAGAAATGAGACTTGTTACATACATCAATCCTATGAATCAAAACCTTCTGGTTTGCAGCACTCTGCCACCCATGGCTTTTAGCTAGTTCTTCAAACCATCTTCACCTTTTTGTGGTCATTGAAATAAAGTGAGATTCTTTGCATTTTCTATTAGTGTTTATTAAATACTTACTGTTATTATTTTTGTTTTGGAGAGTGGCAAGTTGAAAGGAAATGAGTACCCTATTTTCTAGTTTCAAGTCACTCATATTCTTTTGAAAATGAGCAGAAACAGAGTGAGTGTCACGACCTTATGCTCATGATCTCTACCAAAGCCCACTAACTGGTTAGCACATGGGTTGTCAAAGAGGAGCTGTGTCTTTCACCTGGGACCAAGGGCCACCTCTGATAACTGCTGGCTGCCTACAGACCCAGACGGGATGTTCCCTGACTGGCACAGCCATATAAGACTTTGATGTCTTAGGAACTTCTCAGGGAAGAAAGTGACTATGTTTTGCTTAGACTTGGAGGAACCAGGTGGGTTAGAGTAACTTTGACTGTTATATCACAGTAACTATATGACCAACACATGGTAAGATAATTGATCTGCAAGAACCAAGTTATATCGATTCTGAATCATCCAAGTCCACAAAACTTGGATGGTTATAGTGACGGCTGCCTGAGAGTGCGCGTGCATGCTAAGTTGCTTGCAGCGGTCCAACTCTTTGCGACCCTACAGATCACAGCCCACCAGACTCCTTTGTCCATGGGATTCTCTAGGCAAGAACACTGTAGTGGGTCACCGTGCTCTCCTGCAGGGGATCTTCTCGACCGAGGGATTGAGCCCACATCTCTTATGTCTACCTGCATTGGCAGGTGGGTTCTTTACCACTCACACCACCTGGGTAGCCCCACCTCAGAGTGTAATGAGGGTTAAATGAATCAATACTTTGAAGTTTCTTTAATAATGTCAAGGCCACAGTAAGGGCTCGATAAATATTAGATCTTGTTATTATAGTAACTACTTTAAACAGTAGGTTAATTCAGAACAAGCTCATGTAAAGTTAGCCATGTTGAGAACTCAGAGCACAGACATATTAATGAAATCTGAGCTGGTTTCACGAAGGTGGTGACACTCAGCCCAGTTTTGTACACAAGTGAGATATATTGGATATGTAAGTTGAGCATTACACATTAGGAGGAGACCGAGGAATATGTGCTGCAAGAGTCAAAGGCACAAGATCCTCAGGTAAAAACTAAAGAGAATAATTACTCACTGTTTAAAATTCTATACAAACTAACTGAGTGATACTGAAACGATGTGATAGAATGAATACATTGCATAAGGTGACAGAAAACAATTTTAAAGATAGAACTAATTTACACTCGTACAAGAAAATCAGCACCTTTATTGAACATAAATTGAGAGGCATTATTGTACTGTAAGGAGGACAAAGTAGAAATCAGACTTTTCAAGTTTCCAACAACAGACTTCACTCTATTTTAAGCAGAAAAGAAATTTCTGAAGGAATATTAACACACCCAAGGATAAGGAAGGAAAGGTGAAGTGAAAATTGCTCAGTTGTGTCTGACTCTTTGTGACCTCATGGACTATACAGTCCATGGGATTCTCCAGGCCAGAATACTAGAGTGGGTAGCCTTTCCCTTCTCCAGGGGATCTTCCCAACTCAAGGATCAAACCCAGGTCTCCTGCATTACAGGTGGATTCTTTACCAGCTGAGCCACCAGGGAAGCCCTCAGTAGAGTCAAATTCTAGAGTTACACAGCCCCAAACATTGCCCAATTATGTTGCGGTTTCTCTAGCTAAAATTCGCTTTCACCACTGCTCGGCACCTTATCACACTCAGGACTAGTTAACAGAAGAACTGTCACTGCCATCTTTGAAGTCATGGTCTAAATCAGGGGCTGCCAAACTTGTAGGCTGGCCATCGATTTTTGTGAGTAATGTTTTTTGGGATGCAGTCATGCCCCCTAGTTTACACAGTGTCTGTAGCTGTTTTTGTGCTGCAACCACAGAATTTAATTATGGAGACAGAGTCCATGTGGCCCACAAAGCTGAAATATTTATTATCTGTCCTTTTACAGAATTAGCTTGCCAATCCCTGGACTAGAACTTATTTAGCCCTGAGAAGGGAAAAGAAACCGGCCCGAGAACCAAAAATGAAACCACAACATCTGCCACCAGTCAGCACATTCTTCTCTCTCACCAGACACGGGTGTCAGGAACAGATTCCATAAAAACACAAATAAAGGTCTCATGGGGAAAGAGGAGGGTGTTACTAATAATCACAGAGCATTGGAAGAAAACTAAGTACAAAAGATAAAGATACAGAGCAGATAAAATAACACATTAAATAATTATCAGAACAAACACATGAATATCTTAAAGTTAGCATAACTAACATCTATGGAAGCTTAAGAGAAGAAGGTATTGCATTCAGAAAACAAGAAGAGTTATTACTCTATTAAACCATGGAAATTTTTTAAAATGTGATTTTAAAAAGCAAGAAATGAATATACACTGGTGAAAGAGAGTGAGTAAAAATACTTTAAGAAAACACCTCTAAATGGCAAAATATTTGGGAAGTATGAAAAAAAATTTAAGTGGTATGAAGGATAGATTAAAAGTTCACATTTCCATCCCAAAAGAGAATATAAAGAATAAAACAAAGATGGGAGCCAGGGAAAATCCAAGGGGAAAAGAATTTTTACATTAAATGGTGAGCAGGTTGAGTGCTTAGTAGGATAAATAGGGAAAGTGTCTTCTTTCTATACATTCTGGTGAAATGCAAGAATGATAGAAATGATAAATGATAGAAAATCTTAAAACTCACAGAGGAGAATCTTACGATTTTCTTAGAGTTAGAGCTAGAGTTACCTCAAAGAAATAGGAATCAATTTGGCACAAGATATTCCACTGACACATTGGATCCTAGAATAACAAAGCAGAAATGAGAAAAAAGATATAATTATAATTGTGGATAAAATTTTTAAATTACAAGAAAATGCTTATGAAAGTTTTATGGGAAAGCATTTTCCAGATTGTCTAAAGAACAGAAAAATACACAAACCTGTGAAAAATAGAAAAGACACTCTAAGATCTATACCATAAAAGGAGACAGTTTCTGCTATTCCATAGATTCTAGGTGCCAAATTTCTCAAGAACACATAATTTGTACACTTTTGCAAAGATAGAAAAAATGGAAGGTTTCTTAATTTGGGCTAAAGCTAGCAAAACCCTTATGTCCAAAGCACAAAAGACTGACATGGAGAAAAGAAGTAAGCAAATCTCACCTTGAACAAATGTACAGAAGTCCTAAATAATATATTAATAAGTCAATTCCAAGTGTATGTGAAACGAAGAATAACTCATGTTGTTTTATCACTCCATTTCTCCTCCTTCGTTAGTTTGGAAGTTCTGTTCTCCTCTACTCAACAATTAGTTGTTTGGTGCCTTTAAGACTGTAACATTTTTCTCTAGCTCTTAGTTATTCTCAGTAGGAAGGTTGGTCAGATTATGTAGTCTAGAAATAGAGACTCTGGAACCTTCAGTTTTTAGGGAAAAAAAAATTCAGCACCCTGAAATATCATACAGAAACATAAATTATAAACAAAATATACATTAGAGGGAAATTTGAATAATTGTTATATCATTATCCTGGCCAATGGTACTGGTTAGGATGAAAGGAGTTTTTCTTTAAGCAAGATACCAAACCCAGATGCTATAAAGAAAAAAGATTAATATACTTGACCACATACCAATTTAAACTTCTTAAAATTTAAATTAAACTCATAACAAATTTATGATGCAAGTTTAAATTGACTTGACTAAGAACAGCATAAGGAATGTTAAGAAATAGGAGACAACTTGAGAGAAGATATTTAGGGCCCAAATAACAAAAAATAATATCCATAATATGAAGGCAGGACTTACTAATCAAGAAGAAAATGACAAGGAACTGGCCCCCCTCTCAAATGAGCCAACTGAAACTTATTAATAAGCAATTTGCAGAACAAAATATGCAAGTGATGAAAAAAGTTAAGATAATCAACTTCCATAATAATCCAGGAGGTGAAACCAGACTACAGATTAACTAAGTACTAGATTAACTAAGTACAGTGAGAGCAAGACATGTATGTACTTTCAGCCAGCATTTTACCTCTGATTCAGTTCAGTTCAGTCACTCAGTCATGTCCGACTCATTGCGACCCCCTGAACCACAACATGCCAGGCTTCCTTGTCCATCACCAACTGCCAGAATTCACCCAAACTCATGTCCATTGAGTTGGTGATGGGTGCCATCCAATCATCTCATCCTCTGTTGTCATCTTCTCCTCCCACCTTCACTCTTTCCCAGCATCAGGGTCTTTTCAAATGAGTCAGTTCTTCACATCAGGTGGCCAAAGTATTGGAGTTTCAGCTTCAACATCAGTCCTTCCAATGAACACCCAGGAGTGATTTCCTTTAGGATGGACTTGTTGGATCTCCTTGCAGTCCAAGGGACTCTCAAGAGTCTTCTCCAACACCACAGTTCAAAAGCATTCAGTCTTCAGCGCTTAGCTTTCTTTATAGTCCAACTCTCACATCCATACATGACTACTGGAAAAACCATAGCCTTGACTAGACGGTCCTTTCTTGGCAAAGTAATGTCTCTGCTTTTTAATATGCTGTCTAGGTTGGTTACAACTTTCCTTCCAAGGAGTAAGCGTCTTTCAATTTCATGGCCGTAATCACCATCTGCAGTGATTTTGGAGCCCCCCAAAATAAAGTCTGACACTATTTGCACTGTTTCCCCATCTATTTGCCATGAAGTGATGGGATTGGATGCCATGATCTTAGTTTTCTGAATGTTGAGTTTTAAGCCAACTTTTTCACTCTCCTCTTTCACTTTCATCAAGAGGCTTTTTAGTTCCTCTTCACTTTCTGCCATAAGAGTGGTGTCATCTGCATATCTGAGGTTATTGATATTTCTCCTGGCAATCTTGATTCCAGCTTGTGCTTCATCCAACCCAGCGTTTCTCATAATGTACTCTGCATGTAAGTTAAATAAGCAGGGTGACAATATACAGCCTTGATGTACTCCTTTTCCTATTCGGTTATCTACCTTAAAAGATTCACATATGTTTATAAAGACACTTATTTGAAAATCCCCAGTGCTCCTCAGTGACTAAATAAAGGTTAAACATCCAAACTATGAAATGCTATGTAAGTATTATAAACACTGAGATAGAGTTATACATGCTTTAGGAATATATCACCATGAAAGAGTATTAGGTAAAAGAAGTTTGAGAACTTTTTTCATTTATATATTAAAAAAATCTCATTGTATATTTGTGCATACATATTTATAAATGCTAAAACAAAACTAGAAAGATGAACACCAAATTGTTAGCAATGTTTGCAAGTGGGAGGCATTTGAGATTTCCATGTGGGTGAGTGGGGACTTTCACATATTTTCATACAAAATAATATATTTAACTATTTTATAATGAGCTGTATTCATTCATTACTTATATACTGAAAGAAAGAAGTATGGTGCACAGGCTGTGAGATACAATTAAAGGACCCTGAGTTTTGGAATTAAGCAAACTTGGCTTCTATAATCCTGGCTTTTTCTTGCTGGCTCTGTGAATTTAGGCAAGTGGCTGAGGCTCTCAATCTTCATCTGAATGTAGACACCTTTCAAATGAGGATAATTAAGTAAAAATGTAAATGTCAACCAATCCTTTGCATGTAGTGGATTTTTAACACAGCTTTCTATGTTCCTTCTCTCCAGGAAGAGTGAGAAATAAGCAAGGCTGAGATTGGACCTGAGACCTCTTCTTCACAACTTTGAAAGTAAGACTCAGAATGACCTAGGCTGCATTTAGTAAGCAGACGAGTCACTGTAAAATCTCGAACTGGAGAGTGACTTGATCCAAAAGATGTTTTAGGAAGATTAGTTTGACAATTCTAGAGAGAAAAATGAGTCCTTTTCTGCATAAATGGTGATACTGTAGAATTAGAAATTTATGACAAAGCTGAAACGTCAATACTTTGGCCACCTGATGTGAAGAACCAACTCACTGAAAAAGACCCTGATGCTGGGAAAGATTGAAGGCAGAAGGAGAAGGGGACTACAGAGGATGAAAGGGTTGGATGGCATCACTGACTCGATGGATGTGAGTTTGAGCAGGCTCCAGGAGTTGGTGATGGACAGGGAAGCCTGGCGTGCTGCAGTCCATGGGGTCGCAAAGAGTTGGACACGACTGAGTGACTGAACTGATGATACATCATAAAAATCATATGATGCATACATGACTTCCAGTAGTCATGTACGGATGTGAGAGCTGGACTATAAAGAAAGCTGAGCACCAAAGAATTGATGCTTTTGAATTGTGGTGCTGGAGAAAACTCTTGAGAGTTCCTTGTTCTGCAAGGAGATCAAACCAGTCCATCCTAAAGGAAATCAGTCCTGAATATTCAATGGAAGGACTGATGCTGAAGCTGAAACTCCAATACTTTGGCCACCTGATGCAAAGAATTGATTCATTGGAAAAGACCCTGATGGTGGGAAAGATTGAAGGTGGGAGGAGAAGGGGACAACAGAGGTTAAGATGTTTGGATGGCATCACCGACTTGATGGACATGAGTTTGAGCAAGCTCCAGGTGTTGGTGAAGGACAGGGAAGCCTGGCATGCTGCAGTCCATGGGGTGGCAAAGAGTTGGATATGACTGAGCAACTGAACTGAACTGAATGATGCATCATTTATCTCTCATTTTCAGACAAGACCAAGCTGAGAATCTGGGCAAAAGAAAGGTACCTAGGGAATCCCTTAGCTCCATAGTTTTATTTGATCCTCTCAAAATCAGCATCATGGCTACACTCAAACAGAATCACTTTCTCTCAGTGCTTTTTGCCAGGATGGTCTATTTTTCTTTCAGCTTTCTAAGCTACCACTGCATAACCAATGGTTTCTTAGTAAGCTAAAGGGTACTTTGAAGACTTGGTTTTCTCACAGTACAAAACTTTGTCATTACAAATAATTCCAAAAAAGATTTCTGTAAGTGAGGATAGATGCTCTGTGTTTCCCTGGGAGGTGATATTCTGGCAGGATATTCTCAGACAGTCTGCCCATATCAGCCTTGCTGAACACCAGGGCTCCCAGCCTGGACACTCAGGATAACCCTCATGTCCCAACACACGTCTCCTAGAAGGTAACACTTGTCTGTGGTCCACTTAATGATAATAGTAACAGTAATGAATAAATCTGCATGCTAACATGAAGTTTAAAATCCTACAAATATCTACCAGTGAGTAAAAGATCATGCTTCTTAACAATCTTCTGTCTAGGAATCTCTCACCCTTTGTTTTTGTCTTCATTTTCTCTATATACCATCCTGGCTGAATCTCTAGATTTTGGTGGTAATAACTGCACTCAAGCCTTCTAAAAGTTGGGTATAGATAATAACCTTTCTGATGTTCAGGGTGTTATCAGGTCATGCCACTGCCCATATTAGTTTCCAAAGATTTAGAAATAAAAATATTTGCCATGGATTGGCTGATTTGGATCCAATGTTACAACAGCAAGTACTATATGCCTCTGGGTGCATTTTGCAAGTCATTTAACAATCTGCTCTTTAGGACTGCACCTCTGTGTGTGTCTTTATATATGTTCTGTACTGTTGCATGAACACTGAATTTACAGAAAGATCACACTGGAATGGCCTTAGGTTCTTACCTAGAAGGCAGAGAAGTCAAGATAAGCTTCCAGAGGCTTTGGAAGAAAAAAAGACAGAGTAGAAAAACAAACTGCATAACCCAAGGCTGAGGTCTGTGCCATTACTTTCATCTTTCTTTCCTCCTCCCTAGGATTCATTCTAACCATTACATCCTTATCTTCCAGCCCTCACTTAATTCCCCTGAAAGACTCGAGTGAAATGTGTGAAGCTATTTCCAAGTTCACACTATGTAGGAGAAAGTACTTGGGGCTAATTTTCTGGGTAAGAATCTTGTCTTTCAGTTTTCCTGTTTAACTGGCCTGTGTGGTTTGGGGTCTGTTTTTTGCCTTCTCTGTGTCTCAGCAGCCATCCCATAAAGCTGACTTTAAAAATTTGTATAGAAATTTAGTTTCTGATCAAGATGGTATAGCAAGGCATGGATTTATCTTCCTGCTTTGAACCATTCAAAAAATGAGCAGAATATGGGAAAAATGTCTCTCTAGGCATTGAACATAGATCAACAAAGAACAATGATGCCTGAGGAACAAAATCAAATGAAATGAGCTCTGCAGTTGCCCGAATTACTGCCTGGAGAAAGACTGGACTGCAGTTCAGCAAGGGCAGACCCGAGCAGAGGTTAGTGGTCTTAGCTGTGGAGATGGAGTTAGGTGTTTCAAGGAGCCAATGACTCCAAGCTGGAGTTAATTAGGTAGGGTACAGAAGCAGAGAGAAATGCAAGATCGTGAGAGTTCCCTTTGAGAATTCAGTTAAGTGCTGATCATATCATCTATGGAAGAAAACCACCTGAGCCCAGGGAAAGAAGCACTAACATGCTTCAAGGAAACACTGTCTGGAGCTCACAGAGGGCTACACATAGTGTTGATTCCCATCAGTCAAAATGGAAAACCTCGTAATTCATGGGGCACTGGATATATCACTAGTGAAGGTCTTGTCTGAGTAGTGAAACATAACTATACCTTGACTAAGTGTTGCTTGGGCCCCACTAAAAAAGCTTAAAAGCGAGACCTAAATAAACAAAGTGTTTGCAGTAAAGTAATTGTGTTCCAGAACAAAGCTCATGAATATTTTTAGGAAACTAAAGAAAAATTAACAATGTCTGGCATCCAATCTAATATTACCAGGCATCTTTAGAGGCAGGAAAATACAACCCATAAAGAGCGGGAAAAAAATAAGTCCACTGAAATGGACTAACTCAGAAATGATGGAGATGATGGAATTAGTAAGTCAAGGACATTGATAGAGCTACTAAAACACTATTCTACGTGGTCAACAGCTAGAGAAAAGTTTGAAGATACTAAGAGAGATATAGTATATATAAAAATATACAGATAGCCCCTCCCCCGGGCCTCCCACCCAGGTGTCTGTCAAGGTCGCTGTAAACCAATCTCGTCCATATGGCTCTAGAATAAAAAGAAACGCTAAAAAAAAAAAATATATATATATATATATACAGATGGCTAACAAACACATGAAAAGATGCTCAACATCACTCATTATTAGAGAAATGCAAATCAAAACCACAATGAGGTACCATTACACGCCAGTCAGGATGGCTGCTATCCAAAAGTCTACAAGCAATAAATGCTGGAGAGGGTGTGGAGAAAAGGGAACCCTCTTACACTGTTGGTGGGAATGCAAACTAGTACAGCCGCTATGGAGAACAGTGTGGAGATTTCTTAAAAAACTGGAAATAGAACTGCCATATGACCCAGCAATCCCACTTCTGGGCATACACACTGAGGAAACCAGATCTGAAAGAGACACGTGCACCCCAATGTTCATCGCAGCACTGTTTATAATAGCCAGGACATGGAAGCAACCTAGATGCCCATCAGCAGACGAATGGATAAGGAAGCTGTGGTACATATACACCATGGAATATTACTCAGCCATTAAAAAGAATTCATTTGAATCAGTTCTAATGAGATGGATGAAACTGGAGCCCATTATACAGAGTGAAGTAAGCCAGAAAGATAAAGAACATTACAGCATACTAACACATATATATGGAATTTAGAAAGATGGTAACGATAACCCTATATGCAAAACAGAAAAAGAGACACAGAAATACAGAACAGACTTTTGAACTCTGTGGGAGAAGGTGAGGGTGGGATGTTTCAAAAGAACAGCATGTATACTATCTATGGTGAAACAGATCACCAGCCCAGGTGGGATGCACGAGACAAGTGCTCCAGCCTGGTGCACTGGGAAGACCCAGAGGAATCGGGTGGAGAGGGAGGTGGGAGGGGGGATCGGGATTGGGAATACATGTAAATCCATGGCTGATTCATATCAATGTATGACAAACCCACTGGAAAAAAAAAATAATAATAAAAAAAAAAGAAAAAAAAATTCTAGAGATGAAAATTTAAAGGTTTGATGTTAAGAATATACTAGATAAAATTGATTACATTTAACATTGCAGAAGAAAAGACTAATGAAATTAAAGAGAGAAATATAAACTTTCTAAAATGAAACAGAGATGAAAGGACTTACAAAAAAGAACATCAGTGAACTGAGGGACAAACTGAACTACCCAAAGATAAGTATGATTGGAGTCTGAAGGAGAAAATGTGGAAGGAGACAGAAAAAATTTCAAGTAATAATGGCTAAGAGTTTATAAATTTGATGAAAAGTATAACCCACAGATCTGAGAAGCTCAATAAATTCAAGCACAAGCAACACAAAGAAAACTACACCATGGCAAATGACAGTCAAATGTCTCAACACCAGTGATACAAAAATGTGGTTAGAGGGGGAAAGGTGCATTATATACACACTGAGGAATGGCGGCAAGGATGATAGCAGATTTCTTGTTTCAAATCTTGTTTGATTTTTTGTCTTTAAGGTAGAAAATCAATGGAGCAACACCTTCACAGTAGTGAAAGAAAAACAGTCAGTCTAGAATTCTTTATTCCACTACAATATCTTGTAAAGGCAAAATAAAAGATTTTCATACATCCAAAAGCTGAAATAATTCATTGCCAATAGACAGTACCCGTAAGAAATGTACAAATAAGTCTTTCAAGCAGAAGTAAAATTATACCAGATAAAAGCATAAACACAAAATAATAAAATGCACTGGATATATTTACAGGAAATGAAGGGGATACAGGAATAAATTAAACTACACCATAAGAAGCAATCAGTCAAATACAGAACATTTTTCAGATCTCCTCAATTAATTTCTTTAAGAAGCAAAGCAAACAAATGAAAAAATAATGGCTAGAATGTGAACTGATGATTTGAAAAGTTAGTGATAACCTCTATACACCTACCAGAATGGCTAAAATTTTTAAAAATTGAAAATGCAAAATAGTGACAAGAATGTGATTCAACCAAAACTCTCATGCACTGCTGATGAGAATGTAAAAGGTACAAATGCTTTGGAAAACATCTTAATATTTTATATAATGTACATTCTAGACATGTTACCATATTATGAACCAGCAATTTCAATGCCAGGTATTTATTCTAGAAAAGTGAAAACTTATATCCTTAAAAGGACTTAAAAGAGAATGTTCGTAGCACCTTTATTGATATTAATCTCAAACTAGAAACAACCTAATCATAGGTAAATGGATAAGCAAACCATGGTATTCCATGCAGTGCAATAATTTTTTAAAAATTAGCAATATATAACTAATAGAAGAAAAAATATGGGTGAATCCCAAAAACATTAAGCGGAGGGAAAGAAAAGCCAGAAACAAAAGGGGTATATACTCTATAATAACATTCATATAAAGTGCTAGAACAGTTAAAGCCAGTCTACAAAGTGACTGCCTCGGGGGTAGGGGGTAGGAATTGACTGGGAGGGAACTTAAGAAAACTCTTCAGAGTGATGGAAATGTTCTGTATCTTGATCAGGGTATGAGTCACACAAATGTATGCATTTGTCAAAAATTAAACTGTACCCTCAAGATTTGTGCTTTTCATTGTACATAAATTATGCCTCAATTTAAAAGAATGGAGATGAAGAGTAAAATACATTATCATCAAACATGTGGATCCTATTTAGGCCCTAATACAAACCACAATGTGGCTATACAACATTTTTAGACAGAGAAATATGAAAATGGACAGATAGATGATATAAAAAATTATTGATAAATTTGTCTGGGTAACAAACCTGCCCTAGTTATATAAGACAATGTCTTTATTTTTATTCCTACCTGGAAAATAGTTGGCAACATAGCTCAAACATGATGTCAGGATTTGCTTTAAAATGCTAACAATCAAAAACTCAAAGAAGAGGGAAAGAAGGGCTAGATGAAGTATAGCAAAATGTTGGTATTTGTTGAATCTAGGTAATAGATAAGTAGGAATCCATTAAACTCTCTTTTACATACATGCACATATACAAGAAAATCTTTATAATAAATGCAAAAAGGGTACCCCATAAAAACGTTATAAAAATGTTTTAAAAAGTGATTTATAGCAAATAGAAACTAAAATTTTCTTCACCAGAGATTTTTATGAATTGATATTTGAATCTAGGCTGGTGCCTCCACAAACAGATTTTCTTTGGCCCTGGTGTTACTGGTGCAAAGGCTCACTTCAGCCTCTAGGGTCCTCATCTGGAGCTCAGAAGAGACTCCCTCCCAGCTCTGTTCTTGTTAATAACATGAGTCACCTTCCCACATATGCTATATTTTAGATAGTGGGTATAACTCAAGCTGATGTGAACTGACCTCCAGGGTAATTTCCATAATACATTAGCTACCTTTACACTGTTTGATCACTCACTCTTAGAGCTAAAACATGAAGGGTGAGAATTTCATATATGTATATATATATATATATATACATATTTATTTATATATTTCACATACCCATACACACCAGAGTTCTAGTATATTTTTCACATGATAAAACATTGCAAAATTGAAATAAAAATATGAGATAAAGGTGAAATAAATATTATTTTAAAATTTCTTCCTAATCTCGATAGCTTCCTGATATGTTTCATCTTGAAAAGATAGTGTGAATCTAGCAAAAAACAATCAGTTAGGGCAAGGATCTTCCTGATCTACATATGATTTATCTCAGCGTAAGGCAGAACTTGCATTTGAGGAAAACAAGGGCTCTGTGGAGCCACCAGTGGTCAAAAGGAGAGCAGGCTGCCCTCTGGCACTAAGTATGATCAGAATCTTTCATCTGTACAGACTCCTTCAATGTGCCTCACACAACAGGGTCTGCTCCTTCTGTCTCACTGCCCCAGCTTGATGTGCATTTATACTTTGTTTTCTCTTCTGGTTCCCCACTCTACAATGGAATGGACAGGCAAAGTATGCTCCAGTTCTCTCAAGGTTCCCTCTGTTCCTTGGCACTTTTGTCACATGATCTTTGTCTGGAATCTTAGATGGTCTCTCTGTCTCCTCCTTGAATCTTGCTGCCTTGTACTGTCAGATAAAACTTTCCAAGATTCCATGTTACCCATAGAAAAGGCCTCATGGGTTTCTACCTGGCAGGCTACCCTCAGATTCAACTTAATTTCTCATTGTGTCCTTCTACAATCATCAACTTTCCTGGTCCCTTTACTGTTTACAAATAATCAAGTCACAACCCTGCATTCTATTTTTGTTTATGCTTTTTCCTCTCTCTGAAATGCTCTCTCCTCCCTACCTTCCTTAATAATCCTCAGTTTTAAGCACCAGTTTAGGTTTCACCTCTCCGTAAAACATTTTTGGGCCATTCTGGTCCCTTTAAAATTCTTTCCTTTTCTTCTTCTTCTTTTTTTTCTTTTTTCATTTATTTATTTATTTTACTTTACAATATTGTATTGGTTTTGCCATACATTGACATGAATCCATCATGGGTGTACTTGTGTCCCCCATCCTGACCCCCCTTCCCACCTCTCTTTCCATCTCATCCCTCTGGGTCATCCCAGTTCACCAGCCCTGAGCACCCTGTCTCATGCATTGAACCTGGACTGGCGATTCACTTCGCATATGATAATCTACATGTATCAATGCCGTTCTCCCATATCATCCCACCCTCACTCTCTCCCACAGAGTCCAAAAGACTGTTCAAAACATCTGTGTCTCTTTTGCTGTCTCACATATGGGGTTATCATTACCATCTTTCTAAATTCCATATATATGCATTAGTATACTATATTGGTGTGTTTTCTTTTTCTGGCTTACTTCACTCTGTATAATAGGCTCCAGTTTCATCCACCTCGTTAGAACTGATTCAAATGTATTCTTTTTAATGGCTGAGTAATGTTCCACTGTGTCAGTGTACCACAGCTTTCTTATCCATTTGTCTGCTGATGGGCATCTAGGTTGCTTCCATGTCCGGGCTACCATAAACAGTGCTGCGATGAACATTGGGGTGCATGTGTCTCTTTCAGATCTGGTTTCCTCAGTGTGTATGCCCAGAAGTGGGATTGCTGGGTCATATGGCAGTTCTATTTCCAGTTTTTTAAGGAATCTCCACACTGTTTTCCATAGTGGCTGTACTAGTTTGCATTCCCACCAACAGTGTAAGAGGTTTCCCTTTTCTCCACACCCTCTCCAGCATTTATTGCTTGTAGACTTTTGGATAGCAGCCATCCTGACTGGCGTGTAATGGTACCTCATTGTGGTTTTGATTTGCATTTCTCTGATAATGAGTGATGTTGAGCATCTTTTCATGTGTTTGTTAGCCATCTGTATGTTTTCTTTGGAGAAATGTCTGTTTAGTTCTCTGGCCCACTTTTTGATTGGGTCATTTATTTTTCTGGAATTGAGCTGCAGAATTTGCTTGTATGTTTTTGAGATTAATTCTTTGTCCGTTGTTTCGTTTGCTGTCACCTTGCTTATAGTTTCCTTTGTTGTGAAGAAGCTTTTAATTTTAATTAGGTCCCATTTGTTTATTTTTGCTTTAATTTCCAATATTCTGGGAGGTGGGTCATAGAGGATCCTACTGTGGTTTATGTCGGAGAGTGTTTTGCCTATGTTCTCCTCTAGGAGTTTAATAGTTTCTGGTCTTACATTTAGATCTTTAATCCATTTTGAGTTTATTTTTGTGTATGGCATTAGAAAGTGTTCTAGTTTCATTCTTTTACAAGTGGTTGACCAGTTTTCCCGGCACCACTTGTTAAAGAGATTGTCTTTTCTCCATTGTATATTCTTGCCTCCTTTGTCAAAGGTAATGTGTCCATAGGTGTGTGGATTTATCTCTGGGCTTTCTATTGTGTTCCATTGATCTATATTTCTGTCTTTGTACCAGTACCATACTGTCTTGACGACTGGCTTTGTAGTAGAGATTGAAGTCAGGCAGGTTGATTCCTCCAGTTCCATTCTTCTTTCTCAAGATTGCTTTGGCTATTCGAGGTTTTCTGTATTTCCATACAAATTGTGAAAGTATTTGTTCTAGTTCTCTGAGAAAGACCGTTGGTAGCTTGTGGGGATTGCATTGAATCTATAGATTGCTTTGGGTCATATACTCATTTTCACTATATTGATTCTTCTGATCCATGAACATGGTATATTTCGCCATCTATTTGTGTCCTCTTTGATTTCTTTCATCAGTGTTTTTTAGTTTTCTATATAACGGTCTTTTGTTTATTTAGGTAGATATATTCCTAAGTATTTTATTTTTTTCGTTGCAATGGTGAATGGAATTGTTTCCTTAATTTCTCTTTCTGTTTTCTCATTGTTAGTGTATAGGAATGCAAGGGATTTCTGTGTGTTAATTTTATATCCTGCAACTTTACTATATTCATTGATTAGCTCTAGTAATTTTCTGGTAGAGTCTTTAGGGTTTTCTATGTAGAGGATCATGTCATCTGCAAACAGTGGGAGTTTCACTTCTTCTTTTCCCATCTGGATTCCTTTTATTTCTTTTTCTGCTCTGATTGCTGTGGCCAAAACTTCCAAAACTATGTTGAATAGTAGTGGTGAGAGTGGACACCCTTGTCTTGTTCCTGATTTTAGGGGAAATGTTTTCAATTTTTCACCATTGAGGATAATGTTTGCTGAGGGTTTGTCATATATAGCTTTTATTATGTTGAGGTATGTTCCTTCTATTCCTGCTTTCTGGAGGGTTTTTATCATAAGTGGATGTTGAATTTTGTCAAAGGCTTTTTCTGCATCTATTGAGATAATCATATGGTTTTTATTTTTTGATTTGTTAATGTGGTATATGACATTGATTGATTTGCAGATATTGAAGAATCCCTGCATCCCTGGGATAAAGCCCACTTGGTCATGATGTATGATCTTTTTAATATGTTGTTGAATTCTGTTTGCTAGAATTTTGTTAAGGATTTTTGCATCTATGTTCATCAATGATGTTGGCCTGTAGTTTTCTTTTTTTGTGGCATCTTTGTCAGATATTCGTATTAGGGTGATGGTGGCCTAATAGAATGAGTTTGGAAGTTTACCTTCCTCTGCAACTTTCTGGAAGAGTTTGAGTAAGATAGGTGTTAGTTCTTCTCTAAATTTTTGGTAGAATTCAGCTGTGAAGCCGTCTGGTGCTGGGCTTTTGTTTGTTGGAAGATTTCTGATTACAGTTTCAATTTCCATGCTTGTGATGGGTCTGTTAAGATCTTCTATTTCTTCCTGGTTCAATTTTGGAAAGTTGTACTTTTCTAGGAATTTGTCCATTTCTTCCAAGTTGTCCATTTTATTTGCATATAGTTGCTGATAAGAGTCTCTTATGATCCTTTGTATTTCAGTGTTGTCTGTTGTGATCTCTTCATTTTCATTTCTAATTTTGTTGATTTGATTTTTCTCCCTCTGTTTCTTGATGAGTCTGGCTAATGGTTTGTCAATTTTATTTATCTTCTCAAAGAACCAGCTTTTGGCTTTGTTGATTTTTGTTTATTTTGCATTGATTTCTGCCCTAATTTTTAAGATTTCTTTCCTTCTATTAACCCTGGGGTTCATAATTTCTTCCTTTTCAAGTTGCTTTAGGTGAAAAGTGAGGTTATTTATTTGACTTTTTTCTTGTTTCTTGAGGTAAGCCTGTATTGCTATGAACCTTCCCCTTAGCATTGCTTTTACAGTGTTCCATAGGTTTGGGGTTGTTGTGTTTTCATTTTCATTCATTTCTATGCATATTTTTATTTCTTTTTTGATTTCTTCTGTGATTTGTTGGTTATTCAGCAGCGTGTGGTTCAGTCTCCATGTCTTGGCATTTTTAATAGTTTTTCTCCTGTAATTGACATCTAATCTTACTGCATTGTGGTCAGAAAAGATACTTGGAATGATTTCAATTTTTTTGAATTTACCAAGGCTCGATTTATGGCCCAGGATGTGATCTATCCTGGAGAAGTTTCTGTGTGCGCTTGAGAAAAAAGGTGAAATTGATTGTTTGGGGGTGAAATGTCCTATAGATATCAATTAGGTCTATCTGGTCTATTGTATCATTTAAAGTTTGTGTTTCCTTGTTAATTTTCTGTTTAGTTGATCTATCCATAGGCCTGAGTGGGGTATTAAAGTCTCCCACTGATGTTACAAGAGAACAGCATCGAACCATGTATATTATCTAGGGTGAAACAGATCACCAGCCCAGGCTGGATGCATGAGACAAGTGCTCGGGCCTGGTGCACTGGGAAGACCCAGAGGAATCGGGTGGAGAGGGAGGTGGGAGGGGGGATCAGGATGGGGAATACATGTAAATCCATGGTTGATTCATGTCAATGTATGACAAAAACCACTACAATATTGTAAAGTAATTAGCCCCCAACTAATAAAAATAAATAGAAAATAAATAAATAAAATGCAGAGAAAAAAAAAATAAAGTCTCCCACTATTATTGTGTTATTGTTAATTTCCCCTTTCATACTTGTTAGCATATGTCTTACATATTGTGTTGTTCCTATGTTGGGTGCATATATATTTATGATTGTTATATCTTCTTCTTGGATTGATCCTTTGATCATTATGTAGTGTCCATCTTTGTCTCTTTTCACAGCCTTTATTTTAAAGTCTATTTTATCCGAGATGAGTATTGCTACTCCTGCTTTCTTTTGGTCTCTATTCGCATGGAATATATTTTTCTAGCCCTTCACTTTCAGTCTGTATGTGTCCGTTGTTTCGAGGTGGGTCTCTTGTAGACAACATGTATAGGAGTCTTGTTTTTATATCCATTCAGCCAGTCTTTGTCTTTTGGTTGGGGCATTCAACCTATTTACATTTAAGATAATTATTGATAAGTATCATCCTGTTGCCATTTACTTTGTTGTTTTGTGTTCGAGTTTATACACCCTTTCCAGGTTTCCTGTCTAGAGAAGATCCTTTAACATTTGTTGGAGAGCTGGTTTGGTGGTGCTGAATTCTCTCAGCTTTTGCTTGTCTGTAAAGCTTTTGAATTCTCCTTCATATTTGAATGAGATCCTTGCTGGGTGCAGTAATCTGGGCTGTAGGTTATTTTCTTTCATCACTTAAGAATGTCCTGCCATTCCCTTCTTGCCTGAAGAGTTTCTATTGAAAGATCAGCTGTTATCCTTATAGGAATCCCTTTGTGTGTTATTTGTTGTTTTTCCCTTGCTGCTTTTAATATTTGTCCTTTGTGTTTGATCTTTGTTAATTTGATTAATACGTGTATTGAAATGTTTCACCTTGGGTTTATCCTGTTTGGGGCCTGTGTTTCTTGGACTTGGGTGATTATTTCCTTCCCCACATTAGGGAAGTTTTCAACTATTATCTCCTCAGGTATTTTCTCATGGTCTTTCTTTTTGTCTTCTTCTTCTGGGACTCCTATGATTTGAATTTTGGGGCATTTAACATTGTCCCAGAGGTCTCTGAGTTTGTCCTCATTTCTTTTAATTCTTTTTTCTTTTTTCCTCTCTGTTTCATTTATGTCTACCATTCTATTTTCTACCTCACTTTTCCTATCTTCTGCCTCTGTTATTCTACTGTTGGTTCCCTCCAGAGTGTTTTTTTATCTCATTTATTGCATTATTCATTATATATTGACTCTTTTTTAATTTCTTCTAGGTCCTTGTTAAACCTTTCTTGCATCTTCTCGATCCTTGTCTCCAGGCTATTTATCTGTAACTCCAATTTGTTTTCAGGATTTTGGATCATTTTCACTATCATTATTCAGAGTTCTTTATCAGGTAGATTCCCTATCTCCTCCTCTTTTGTTTGGTTTGGTGGGCATTTATCATGTTCCTTTACCTGCTGGGCATTTCTCTGCCTTTTCATCTTGTTTATGTTGTTGTGTTTGGGGTGGCCTTTCTGTATTCTGGCAGTTGGTGGTTCCTCTTTATTGTGGAGGTTCCTCACTGTGGGTGGGGTTGGACAGGTGGCTTGTCAAGGTTTTCTGGTTAGGGAAGCTTGTGTCAGTGTTCTGGTGGGTGGAGCTGGATTTCTTCTCTCTGGAGTGCAATGAAGTGTCCAGTAATGAGTTTTGAGATGTCAATGGGTTTGGTGTGACTTTGGGCAGCCTGTATATTGAGGCTCAGGGTTATGTTCCTGTGTTGTTGGAGAATTTGTGTGGTATGTCTTGCTCTGGAGCTTGTTGGCCCTTGGGTGGTGCTTGGTTTCAGTGTAGGTATGGAAGCATTTGATGAGCTCCTATCAATTAGTGTTCCCTGGATTCAGGAGTTCTCTGGTATTCTCAGGATTTGGACTTAAGCCTCCTGCCTTTGGTTTTCAGTCTTATTCTTACAGTAGCCTCAAGACTTCTCCATCCATACAGCATCAATGATAAAACATCTAGGTTAATGATGAAAAGTTTCTCCACAGTGAGGGACCCCAGGAGAGGTACACAGAGTTACATGGAGAAGAGAAGAGGGAGGAGGGAGATAGAGGTGACCAGGAGGAGAAGAGGGGGAATCAAAAGGGGAGAGAGCAAGCTAGCCAGTAATCACTTCCCTATGTGCTCTCCACAGTCTGGATTCCTCAGAGATGTTCACGGAGTTACACAGAGAAGAGAAGAGGGAGGGAGGAGACAGAGGTGGCCAGGAGGATAAAAGGGGGAATCAAAAGGAGAGAGACAGATCCAGCCAGTAATCAGTTCCCTAAGTGTTCTCCACAGCCTGGAACACACAAAGAGGTTCACAGAGTTGGGTAGAGAAGAAAAGGGGGAGGGGAGAGATAGAGGCAACCTGGTGGAGAAAAAGGAGAATCAAAAGGGGGAGAGAGCAATCAGGCCAGTGATCTTGCTCCCAAGTAAAAATGGGTACTGAAGATTGGGTTCTTAAAGGTACAAAGTTGATAACAAATACCAAAAATCAAAGATTAAAAATCTGGAGTAGAGATTAGATTCTCGAAATTACAATATTTTTTAAAAAGTCACAAAAATTATAAAATATATATATATATGAAGTTTGCTTTAAAAATAGGGTTGTTGTTTATTTTTTTGCAAAGTAATAGTAGGTTATAAAAATGAAAATTAAAGGAGTAATGGGGACTTAAAAATAAAAAAGAAAAAAACAAAAGAAAAAAATTTTTTTAATTTAAAAAATGATAATAGTAAAAATATATCTAAGACTTTCTCTGGAGCTGTTGCGGACAGTGTGGGGTCAGTTCATTTTCAAATAGTTCCTTGGTCCGGCTTGTACTTTTCAAGGTCTATAGGCCCCTTCCTATGTAGTCGGTTTTAACCACAGGGTTTTAATCTATTGCACCTGTCACTTCCAAGGCAGTTCCCTCTGTTTATTTTAGCTTCTTCTGTTTGCTGGTCTCTTCAGGGTCTAATTTCTGCCCTGATACAAGGGGTGCGGTGGTGGTCACTTTTTTTTAGGCTCACTTGTTCAGTCGTGCTGTGGGGAGGGAGGAACACCGCGAACAAATATCACTAGTGTGTGCTCACAGTGATTCAGCCACACTGGGTTTGCCCCCGCTCACGGCGTGTGTGCTTTCCCAGTCTGCACTGCTCAGGCTCTAGGTTACTCTGCCAGGAGCTGTCTGATGCCGGCCCTGGTTTGCATGCACTTCCCAGGTCTAAGCCACTCAGGTTCAGGTTCTTGGGTACTCCACAAAGGCGCAGACTTGGTTGGGCCTGCGTTTTGCTCCTGTCCCAGGTCCAAGCAGCTCAGGTGACTAGGTGCTTGGCACGTGGAGTCGCCCCCAGTTGAAGGCTGCGGCTTATCCCCTCCCCCGTCCCAGCCGCTCGGTTTTCTGGGTGTACAGCAGGCACGCCTTCTCAAGTGTGCCCTGTGTTTCTTCTGGGGAGCTGATCTCTGGCTGCAACCCTCCCGGCGGATGTCGCCCGTCCAGGATACCAGGAAGTCTTGGTTAGCAAAGAAGTCTGCTTGCAGTTTGGTAGATGATGCCTTCCTGGGGCTGCAATTGCCCCCTTCCAGCTCTGGCTGCCCTCACCTGCCTGTCTCCAGCTGCGGATGGGCCAGTCCGCAGCCGGCAAGCTCTGCTCAGTCCTTTGTTCTGTGAGCGGGCCTGGCTGTGTCTTAAGTTCAGTTCAGTTCAGTCGCTCAGTCGTGTCCGACTCTTTGAGACCCCATGAATCGCAGCACGCCAGGCCTTCCTGTCCATCACCAACTCCCGGAGTTTACTCAAACTCATGCCCATCGAGTCGGTGATGCCATCCAGCCATTTCATCCTCTGTCGTCCCCTTCTCCTTCTGCCCCCATTCCATCCCAGCATCAGGGTCTTTTCCAGTGAGTCAGCTCTTAGCATCAGGTGGCCAAAGTATTGGAGTTTTAGCTTCAGCATCAGTTCTTCCAATGAACACCCAGGACTGATCTCCTTTAAGATGGACTGGTTGGATCTCCTTGCAGTCCAAGGGACTCTCAAGTCTTCTCTAACACCACAGTTCAAAAACATCAATTCTTTGGCACTCAGCTTTCTTCACAGTCCAACTCTTGCATCCATACATGACCACTGCAAAAACCACAGCCTTGACTAGATGGACCTT
Source organism: Cervus canadensis (assembly GCF_019320065.1). Taxonomy (NCBI): domain Eukaryota; kingdom Metazoa; phylum Chordata; class Mammalia; order Artiodactyla; family Cervidae; genus Cervus; species Cervus canadensis. The sequence goes on along the minus strand of NC_057391.1, from coordinate 1,882,764 downwards.
TGTTGGCAAAGTAATGTCTCTGCTTTTTAATATACTATCTAGGTTGGTCATAGCTTTCCTTCCAAGGAGTAAGCGTCTTTTAATTTCATGGCTGCAGTCACCATCTGCAGTGATTTTGGAGCCCCCAAAAATAAAGTCTGACACTGTTTCCACTGTCTCCCCATCTATTTCCCATGAAATGATGGGACCAGATGGCATGATCTTAGTTTTCTGAATGTTAAGCTTTAAGCCAACTTTTCCACTCTCCTCTTTCACTTTCATCAAGAGGCTTTTTAGTTCCTCTTCACTTTCTGCCATAAGGGTGGTGTCATCCGCATATCTGAGGTTATTAATATTTCTCCCGGCAAGCTTAGGGCTTTTCGCGGGATAGCTATGCCACAGTCTGGGTTGCTATCTCAAGCTAGTTCCCTCGGATTGCCCTCAGGGCATTCAGGCCCAGTCCTTACCCTAAGCAATGCAGCCTGCTCCTCCCTGTCCCTCCCCTACTTGCTAGTGGGGGATGCGAGTGTCTGGGCTGCTGCTCTGCTGGGAGTAGCTGTTAGGCATGTAATCTGTGGGTTTTATTTTTTTATTTTTCCTCCTAGTTATTTTGCCCTCTGAGGTTCCAAGGCTCACCACAGACCCGCCAGAGAGAGTGTTTCCTGGTGTTTGGAAACTTCTCTCTCTCTTTTTTTTTAAGACTCCCTTCTCGGGACGGATCTCCATCCCTACCTCTTTTGTCTTTCTTTATCTTTTATATTTTGGCCTACCTCCTTTCAAAGACAATGGGCTGCCTTTCTGGGTGTCTGATGTCCTCTGCCAGCATTCAGAAGTTGTTCTGTGGAATTTGCTCAGTGTTCAAATGTTCTTTCGATTAATTTGTGAGGGAGAAAGTGGTCTCCCTGTCCTATTCCTCAGCCATCTTAGGACCACCCCCCCCCCCTAAAATTCTTTCCTTTTCTAAAAGCCAAACAAAGACAAAAAAAAAAAAAAAACCTCTCATATAGTAGTTACCGGTGATCTCTCTCATGTTGTTATTAGATCACGATTTATACTTTTATTTTATTTTTGGTCTAATATAGGAACAATGTAGATGCTGAATCAACAAGTGAATGAATGAATGACATTTTTATCCACTATCCTCTCAGGAATGCTATCTTATTCTGCTATCTTTCTCTAAAAGGACACATTGCCACTCAAATGCACACATTGGGAAGACCTGCAAGGGTCATCATATTGCCTGGACCATGAGTATTATAGCCCACACTTCATGGCAACTGACTTCCAGCCTCTCCTTGATCTCAGTCCTTGTGAGATCTGTCTTGCCCAGTCTGACCTCCCTAGTAACACAGCTGATGATGTCTTTCCTCTCATTCCCCCTGTCTGCTTTCTATACCAAGGTCAGGGAAGCAGGGCACCTTGCAGGCAGCACTTACGCACCCTTTCTGGGTACATCCCCTGAAGAAGGAGGCAGGACTGGAGTAGGTTAAAAAATCAATTCAGGAAGATCCAGGATTCAGATTATTGAGGTTAGGAGCAGGGTTACAGACAAAATCAGACACTGACGTGGGAGGAATAATGTCAGGCAAGGTGTGCTTTGGACATTAAGTGGAGGGGAAATCATGAGAGCCATCATGTCACCTGCTGTCTCTCACCTTCCTTCTAGACACTGAGAAATCGATCATTTCCTGCTAGATAGTTTTGCTACAAACTGGATAGTGGTCAATATGGGTGTTGGGGGGGCCAAGTAACTGAGTAGGTTTCTTCTAGGTAGGGGAGGAGTAATAATGAGAATACCAGGTCTATCCAATAACTTGCATTTCTATTAAAAACTAAGCTATTTAAAATAAGAGCATTCATATAAAACACTAAATAATAAATAAATATGTTAGGCAGATTTAGTGTCCAATTTAGTGCCCCTAGATTCCAGTTGGTATTGTCTCTGTTTGGACAACGTATGCTGTGTGCGCTCAGTCGTGTCCAACTCTTTGCAACCCCATGAACTGTAGCCCACCAGGCTCTTCTGTCCACGGAATTTTCCAGGCAAGAATACTGGAGTGGGTTGCCATTTCTTTCTCCAGGGGATCTTCCTGAACCAGGGATCAAACCTGTGTCTCCTGCACTGAAGGTGGATTCTTTACTGCTGCGCCATCAGAGAAGCATTAACTTACTTTAAATACTTCATCTGATGCTGAATTTCCTAAATATTTATTTTAAATGTTTATTAAGCATAAAACATTGTGTTTAACATTGGTAATACAAAGAACTACTCTTTTGCTAATTATTTTGTTAATTCTACTTCAATGTTTCTAAATGTAGATCCAAACATGCTCTGGTAAATAGGTAAATATGTATTTTAAATCTGCTATTTTAAAATGAATAGGCACATGAGGGTAAGATAAGGCCGCAAGGTGGGAATATATTCCCTAAATCAATATTTTGGCCTGGTGATCTAGAAAGAGGGACAAATTGGAAGAAAGAAGAGGAGGCATTTAAGTGACTGTATCATGAAGCAGAGTAGCTGGAAATTTATCCACCAACCGGAAAATGCAACTTGGCTACAAAGACTTGAAGCAGGAAAGAAGTTGTGACTTGGGGGGAAGAGGCACTGCAAGCAGGAAAAGCCTGAGGACTATGTGTGATAAAGACTAGGGCAGAATGTGGGCACAAGTAGTTAATGAAATTTTTAAAGAAAAAGAGAGTTAACATCTTGTGGCACGCCTGACTGATACGGAAACTAGAACTGTGTCAAACAAAGTCTGTGTATTTACAGCCTGCCTAACTGTGCTACCATGTACATAAAATATTTGTTTTTTACTGTGTTTAAGTATTTAATGTATTCAATTTCTTTTTCTGCTAAAAAATAGTGTTTGCCCTCTAAATGGTCTGACCATGGTATATAGGAAACATGGAAGCCACAGAGAATGTGAAAGAAAAGAGAGATTATACACCAAAAAGAGTGCATGAAGCATCTATATGCAGTTTAAAGAATAATTACAAAGTACACAACCACAGAGCCATCTCTCAAGTGAAGAATGTGAAATTTGCCAGGACCCCAAAATCCCCTCAATGTCCTCGCTTCTCATCAGACTCACTCCTGAGCTCAAGAAGGTATTATCGTACATTTTTCTAAAAGCTTTATAATTTTGCCTTTTACGTTTAGGATTATAATCAATGCTGAACAGATTTTTGTGTATGAGATGAGGTACACAGCCAACCTTTTTTTTGTTGTTCTCATTTGGATCCTCAATTGCCCCACATTCACAGTCTACTAAAAAGCCTCTCTCCAGTGTGCTGCATAAATCAGTTATCTGTCCCTAGGTCCTGAATTTATTATATTTATCTGGCTTTAAATAGACACTTAACGAATTTGTTAACTGAATTCTCTAACTGTTCTAGCTCCCCATTCTTGAGACTTTCCTATGTCTGAGATTCTATTTAACAGCCAATTTTCCTTTAGTTCCCATAATAACCCTATGAGGGTGCTCTCATTGTTATAGAGGCAGTTCAGAGGTCAAGTAACTTGCTCAAGGCCACCTAGCTGGTTTGTCACAAAGCCAACATTCCAAAGTCTACCCTGCATTCTCCTCTGGAGCCCAAACACCTTCTGGAGTGATGGCCAGCAATCCTGTCTCTGACCGTTTTGGTCACAGGCTTAAAGATATCCACCTGAAACCTGCCCTGACGCACCCTGCTCCTGGACACACAGCTTGCTCTCTCTGTCTGGAGAGTGTCTGCTGATCGGATTTGAATTCTTTGTCTATTTAAAGGATCAAATATCAGTCAGCCTTCAGGCAGCCCCAGCCTCAGGCTCTCTGCCCTGTGCTCTTGCCAAGGGATCTTGTCCACGTCTGGGATTTTCCCAAAAGGGCTTGATACTTGATATTCATTCTTCAGCCTGATTTTCAACCTCTGATGCTTTCCTGAGCCAATACAGGTAGTCGATTGTGCAGCTTTTCCTTTGTGTGCAAGAACTGTTTCATCATCAGCCCAGGTTTACTCATCTCAAAGGTATCAGTGAGACGTGGCAGCCTGTGGGAATGGGAGAGCTGATTGGAGGGTTGGAAATGGGTCCTTGCATTGACGTGAGTTGCTTGGGTTGCCAAGCAGGGCTGCATTTTCAAAAGGGATAATTATCCAAGGTCTGCTTCAGAGTTGAAATCTGGTTTATAAAAAAGAAAGGGCTAAGGGTAATGCCACTCAGTGAATCTGCCAAATCCTTGATCATGAAATATTCTCAGAATGTTGGCAATCACTTCTGGGTAACCCCACTTACACAATAGTTCCCAAAGCTGCCAGACACACTGGTATGAAATGCTTAAGTAAGGTCAATAAACAATGTAGGGGTTCATTGCCTTTCTCTGAAATGTCTTACTGACTCTGAATATGAAAGATTTGGATAATCTTTCCTGCTATGGAGACACAGGTCAGAGCATGGATACTGATTCCTTGTCCCATCCCTGTGACACTGGCACACCTTGACACAGGTTGGACACAACATAAGTCTTTGTTGTTTAAATGGTTTACACTTCTTTTTCTTAAGGGTCCTCACTTGAGATATGGTGGCTAAGTAGCACTTTGGAAAGAATAGTTTTGGTTTCATTGGAGTCTATTCCATGCCTGGTGGGCCTTCACCACACAAACTTAGGTTTCCTGGCAACCCATCAACAATAAGATGACTTCAGCTCTTAGCGCAGGTGGTACCTTCTGTTAAGAAACGAGGTAGACAGTTTGAAGTCACTGCTTGGGGGTGCAGTGACTTTTCCTTTTTCTTTTTCTAAGACTCAGAAAGATCCTTGTTTTCTTGAGGCATGGAATGTGCCTTTACTTACTGACTTTTTGTACAACCGTATTCTATACTACTAGACTCTAACATGAGGATACTTTTGATACATCTCTCACCTTTTCATCCCCACTTTTTAAAAAAACTTGTTTCATTGGCTGTTGTCACTACCATCTGTATGGACTCCAGGAATGATTTCAGATGATTGTGTAAGTATTGATTTACTTATAAGAAGGAATGATATAGACTTTCTCATGGAAAAACCCTGAGTTGCAGTGATGTCGCCTCTTCAAAATCAGCATCAAGCTAAATATTTATGTCAGAATCTGCTGGCACTGGAGAAAGCTGGAGAATGAGAAAAATTACTCAGTCAGTTTAACAGGTCCTTAACTTACATACAACTAGTTCCATGCAAAGATATTTCTCAAAGTCTGAATTTTTGCTGAGTACCCAAAACTGCTGACACAAATTGGTTCTACTATAAATTGGGCTGAAGGAAATAAGTGAAAACCTGTAATATTGTATTTTGGAAGTATTCCTTCAATATATAGTGCCTAAATGTATACAGACTATGTTGGCAGCAAGAAAACTGGCATTGATTACAAAATCTAGGGGAATGCACATTATAGACAGATAGCTACTAAGTTTTTCTCTCCTTTGCTGTTTTGGGGTGTAGGAGATGACAGTCCTGCTTTTATGCTCACACTTCCAAATAAAAATCTTTCAGGGACCATCAGGAATGGAGAGAAAGACTCTCTGAGGTATTCTAAGATAAACCAAAAGGCAACGTCTGGGAAACAGATTGAGGTGGTTAGGACGGCTGCTGCTGCTGCTTCCCTCCACCCCAGAGTCTGTGCTAGCTGAAACATGCAGCAAGGTGGGATCCAAAGAACAGCGCACGAAGCCAAGGCTAGGCTGGTTGAGATGCAAAGCCAGATGGCAGCTCTGTCACCACCTCAGCCCATCCCACCCCATTCTCATTTGCAAGCTCTTTGAGAAGCCTCTCAGCCTTTTCAGAGAAGATGTGGGGTTGGTACCCTCTGTATACATTCTCTCCTCTGTTTCTGCATCTTCATTCTTCTGGTCAAACATGTGCTGGGGCTCTAATGTGTATTGTGAAAGCTTCAGTCAAGTCTGTCATGGAACCTGAGGTTTTAATCAATAACCCTGAAGAGGCAAGGAAATTCTGGGAGGTGGAATTTATACAGAAGAATAATGGCATGCTGGTTTCCAGGTGACAAATGGTTTCCATAACTGAGATGGCAATGACTTTTCTGTTTAGTTACAATTGGTTATGCCCAACCTAGCCACATCTTGACACTGAATAGGTGCCAATATTTGTTTAATGATGAACAATGAAATCTATGATTTCACTTGCCATCATAATCATCCATTGAAGTAGCTAGGGCTGTTGTCATTCATTCTCATTCAAAGATGAGGAAACTGAGTCTCAATAAAAATGAACTGTTTTCCCTAAAACTCAGGCTGCTAGATCACTGCATTGGAATGATATGATTTCAAGCCCAGTGTTCCTCCTACAATGCCAAAGAAAGAGAAATGGAGAAGAAGGAAGCTAAAGTTAATTTGAGCCAGACTTGCAGGGAAATGGATGAAATTCTAATTTGCTATTGTTGCATAGGTTGGGATTTCATTCACAGCAAGAATCCAGTAAGGGTCTAAAGAGGTCAGTTGGAGAATGTCAGAGGCTACAAGGAGAGGACCTTCTTTCTTTCTACAGATAACCAGTTACTGGTTTGGAAGTGATGATGCTAAGAAATAGACTAGCTGTAAAAACTGAAAGCAAACTTGGGAAGAAAGGACTCACAAGGTGAGGGATGGAGGTAGGGCCTAGGGATTAATAATATGCAAGGAGTATGGGCCCAGGGACTGGGGGAGTTCTAAGAGTTAGAATCTTGGATGCTTTGAGAGGAGCTATAGCTGAGCTAGAACAAAAGCTGCAAACCAAAAAATAGAACACAATGGGGACTTGCAGAGAAAAGGTAGCATCTTTAATCAATGTGTCTAAGCAGCAGAGCCATGATGCACAATAACATGCTCTGTATTCCCACACATCCCACATTCTCCTGGGAATTCTAGAAAACGTAAAGTAGTAGAGCCTACAGCTGCTCTTGAGAGTAGGATAGTAAACACTTGTTTTAGCTCCTGAAAGTTGAGCTTGAGATTCCTGAGCCAGAGCACGTGACACTTTCCTAGTCTTCATCTCACCCTAAACACCCCTTGACGATTTCAGAAGAGGCCTTTTCTATAACCTAAACTAACCCGAGAGACAAGGAAATGGCAAGATCACTGGAAGAAAGCTAAGAGACAGAGTTTGAATCCTAGCTTTGCCAATAACTGTCAGTCAGTCAGTCAGTTCAGTCGCTCAGTCATGTCCAACTCTTTGCGACCCCATGAATCGCAGCACGCCAGGCCTTCCTGTCCATCACCAGCTCACGGAGTTTACTCAAACTCATGCCCATCGAGTCGGTGATGCTATCCAGCCATTCCATCCTCTGTCGTCCCCTTCTCCTCCTGCCCCCAATCCCTCCCAGCATCAGGGTCTCTTTGCAGGTCAACTCTTTGCATGAGGTGGCCAAAGTATTGGAGTTTCAGCTTCAGCATCAGTCTTTCCAATGAACACCCAGGACTGATCTCCTTTAGGATGGACTGGTTGGATCTCCTTGAAATCCAAGGCACTCTCGAGAGTCTCCTCCACAGCTCAAAAGCATCAATTCTTCAGCGCTCAGCTTTCTTTATAGTCCAACTGTCACATCCATACATGACCACTGAAAAAACCATAGCCTTGACTAGACGGACCTTTGTTGGCAAAGTAACGTCTCTGCTTTTTAAATAACTGTGTAACCTTAGACAAATCACTTACTGGTTTTCATTATCCTCATTTGGAAAAGTAAAGGTTAACATAGATTCTATGTCATAGAAGGCCTCTGAGTGTTATAATCTATGAAACAAAGGATAGACAGACGCAGTGTTTATAAAGCATTTTGCTTCTTCATAGGTAGGGTTTCCAGAGGCTGTATTTGACGCATGTCACTTAAGTCAGGCTGGTTTCCAGGACCAGATTCATTATACTGGTGATTCACTAAGCTTACCTAATTACTATTTTTAAATAAAACCAAATGAACCATTTTTTGTTAATTTAGCCCTTCTAGGAAAAAAGGTTGAATTTTAATAATTTATAAAGTATCACACAAACTGGTTCCAAATAGGAAAAGGAGTACATCAAGGCTGTATATTGTCAGCCTGCTTATTTAACCTACATGCAGAGTACATCATGAGAAATGCTGGGCTGGAAGAAGCACAAACTGGAATCAAGATTGCCAGGAGAAATATCAATAACCTCAGATATGCAGATGACACCACCCTTATGGCAGAAAGTGAAAAAGAACTCAAGAGCCTCTTGATGAAAGTGAAAGAGGAGAGTGAAAAAGTTGGCTTAAAGCTCAATATTCAGAAAACAAAGATCATGGCATCCAGTCCCATCACTTCATGGGAAATAGATGGAGAAACAGTAGAAACAGTGGCAAACTTTATTTTTGGGGGGCTCCAAAATCACTGCAGATGGTGATCGCAGCCATGAAATTAAGATACGCTTACTCCTTGGAAGGAAAGTTATGACCAACCTAGACAGCATATTAAAAAGCAGAGACATTACTTTGCCAACAAAGGTCCATCTAGTTAAGGCCATGGTTTTTCCAGTGGTCATGTATGGATGTGAGCGTTGGACTATAAAGAAAGCTGAGCGCTGAAGAATTGATGCTTTTGAACTGTGGTGTTGGAGAAGACTCTTGAGAGTTGCTTGGACTGCAAGGAGATCTAACCAGTCCATCCTAAAGGAAATCAGTCCTGAATATTCATTGGAAGAACTGATTCTGAAACTGAAGCTCCAATACTTTGGCCACCTGATGCGAAGAGCTGACTCATTGGAAAAGACCCTGATGCTGGGAAAGATTGAAGGTGGGAGGAGAAGGGGATGACAGAGGATAGATGGTTGGATGGCATCACTGACTCACCAGACATGAGTTTGAGTAAACTCTGAGAACTGGTGATGAACAGGGAGGCCTGGCGTGCTGCAGTCCATGGGGTCGCAAAGAGTTGGACACGACTGAGCGACTGAACTGAATTGATGGAAAGTATCACACTAAGAACAAGAGATTGAAAAAAGCAGAGTCAAAGACATTTTATTTTCCTTTGAGAAAAGTGATAGAATATTTCCTTGAGTTATTAGCATACAGTGTATAGGAAATTCATTTAAAGAGCAGAGAAATGCATTTGGCTTGTTCATTCAGCAATACTTGGAAAGGATGGGAACGTTTTCAGAGAATGATAAATACTAACATTCCTTCAAAGGGCTGAACCTGGAGCAGAGGGGAGACTGGAGAGAGATGCTCATTTGAGGATGACATAATTCTCAATGCATGACTCATACTTGCTTTCACTAAGCAAAGTTCCTAAGTGGAATACATGGCCAAAGAGGTTTGCTAATATTCCCTTTAAGAATTATCACCTAAGAGCAACTGTTAATCAGATAGTAACACTTCTGAAACTTGAGAAGAGATAGGCTCCATGCAGGATGAGATCAGGTTTTATTAGAATGTTCTCCAACATGCTTTCCTTGTTTTATTTGCTTTACTAGAGAGAGTGTATGCAGTGGTTAGGACCACAGGATCTGAAGTCAGACGACTGGTGATGTATCATTTAGTAGCTGAGTGACCTTGAGCAAGTTATTTAATCTCTTGCCTCAGTGATGTTATCTCTAGAGTAGAATCTCAGAGCGTTATTGTAAAGAATAAATGAGTGAGTACAGTGTGTGCATGCTCAGTCACTCAGTCATGTTTGACTCTTTGTGACCCCATGGACTATATAGCCCACAAGGCTCCACTGTCCATGGAATTTTCCAGGCAAGAATACTGGAGTGGGTTGCCATTTCCTTCTCCAGGAGATCTTCCTGACCCAGGGACTGTACCCACATCCCCTGCATCTCCTGCACTGGCAGACAGACTCTTTACCACTGAGCCACCTGGGAAGCTCCAAGTGAATACATGGGTTTAAAGATGCCTGTTGAGTGCTACTGAACAGCCTACTATGTTACCTAGGATGATTGCTGCTGCTATATTATATTGCTTTGGAACAACTTGGGCACCGAGGCTGAGGTGAGGAGTAGGTATCTGATCAGGGGTGATGACTGGGTACTGATTGAGTAATGATGACTGTTGACTTGCCTGGAATGAAAAGATCAAAGCTTAGATATAAAGGCTCTTCTTAACCACAGTTAAGCCATCACACATAATCAATAGTTGACTATACCTTGGTTTTCATTCTAATTGGAAAGGTATCTTTATCCCCTTTCTCTCTGAATATATTATAATGATCAATTAAGTGGCCTAAGACATAAAGGTTACATGTGTTATGCCAATTCATTCAGAGGTATCAGGAATTGGGCTAGAAGTGAATGATCATGAAAGAAGCAGCTATTATAATTCAGATGCAGTTCACTCTAGAAAAAGGATATTCCAAGCTTTTTCCACACTTACTTAGTTCTTTATAGGTTTTTGACTCTAACAAAATAATCTTTGCCAATAATATGGCACCACCATATGCTTGCAATGAGAGAAACACTATTTGGGGACAAATGGACTCAAGAGAATTAACATATTTCAAGGCCTGTCAATATTACCAAGCGGGAGTCAGACATTCCTTATATAGTATCATCATCTTAGACTTTTTAGTTAAAATAGATCCACCGATCTACAGAATGCTTCTAATTTCAACTCTATGTAAATAGAAAAGGAGAATTGAGTTGGGCCTATTAAAGAAACAGTGTACTTAAGTGAACATATGACTCCTTCTTTATTCACATTTCTGAAAAGGTAAAATAGCCTCTGTTCTCTGTCTTTTCTTTTCTGACATGCTGTTCAGTTCAGTTCAGCCGCTCAGTCATGTCTGATTCTTTGCAACCCCATGGACTGAGGCACACTAGGCTTCCCTGTCCATCACCAATCCCCGGAACTTGCTCAAACTCATGTCCATCGAGTCGGTGATGCCACCCAATTCTCTCATTTTCTGTTGTCCCCTTCTCCTCCTGCCTTCAATCTTCCCAGCATCAGGGTCTTTTCCAATGAGTCAGTTCTTTGCATCAGGTGGCCAAAGTTTTGGAGTTTCAGCTTCAGCATCAGTCCTTCCAATGAATATTCAGGACTGACTTCCTTTAGGATGGACTGGTTGGATCTCCTTGCAGTCCAAGGGACTCTCAAGAGTCTTCTTCAACACCATAGTTCAAAAGCATCAGCTTTCTTTATGGTCCAACTCTCACATCCATACATGACTACTGAAAAAACCATAGCTTTGACTAGATGGACCTTTCTTGGCAAAGTAATGTCCCTGCTTTTTAATACACTGTCTAGGTTGGTCATAGCTTTTCTTCCAAGGATCAAGTGTCTTAATTTCATGGCTGCAGTCACCATCTGCAGTGATTTTGGAGCCCAAGAAAATAAAGTCTGCCACCATTTCCATTGTTTCCCCATCTATCTGCCATGAAGTGATGGGACCAGATGCCATGATCTTAGTTTTCTGAATGTTGACATGCTGGTGACTTTAATATTCACAATTCAAACAACCATAACTAAGAACAAAGTTTAAAATTTGTTGTATGTGGTTGAAGAACAAGGAAGGGCTCAGAGGTCATTCTTATAATAAACTTTGAATCTGTTATAATAAACTTTTGGCAGTTTGTTTCATGGATTGATTTCTTATTTGAACAAATATTCCTTTCTAGAACCCATTAATTATTAACAAAATCATTAATTCATTTCCAAGCCCAGGAAACAAACTTTGCAAACGTTCTCTAATCTTGACTGAGTAGCAAACAATTTAATTTCACATGTGCTAAGAAGAGAAGTAGGATGGTGTAAGATGGAAATGAGGGATGTAAAGCTACAGAGCCTATGTAGCCATGGGCCTTTCTCTTGGGTTATGACTTTAATAATCCTACACTTGATAGAAAGGGCAAGAAAGAAAATAAGGGTGATGGTTCTGAGGTCTACTTTTTCCTGACTGTTAGAAATTACTGTACAATTTACTCTTAAAATTGGAGTCATGACACTTTTGCCATTTTATCGTTAAAGTCATAGACTGAAAAGTATTATTATAATTATTATTAAAATTACTATTATACTTGTCCATGGATCCCTGAATCAATGGTATTAAGTGGATGGGAGATGTTTCTGAGTTAAGATTAGGACCAGCAGTGTATAACAGAAAACCTTAAAATGACAGTGACTTAAACAATATAGATGTGTCTTATTTCTCTCACACACAGAAGAAGTACAAAGGTCTAGGGCTGATGGGTTCGCTCTACAGAGTCATCAGGAACCCACAATCTTTCCAGGCCTCTGTGTTGTAATCCCTATGATGTGATCCTTGTTCATAAAAACCCCTACACGTCTTCTAATTACATTTACCAGACAGCAAATAGAGGAAACTCTCTTAAGGGAATTCTATCCCCAAACTTGACTTAAGAATTACATTTATATCTTATTGGCTGAAACTTAATGACACAGCCAAAATCAGCTGCAGGCAAGGCTGAGAATTGTGCCTTTAGCTGTGCAGCAACATACCCAACTAAAAATGTGATTTCCTACGGTCAAGAAGCAGAACATATGTAATGGGAAGTGGCTCACAGTTTCTGTGAAGAATATTGCAGTAACTTAATTCTAGAAGGAAATGTTAGAGAGCTGAAAAGATTCTGTGAAATAATCCCTAACCTTTGAGGAACCTATGCTTGTGTTCTCTAAGTTTTCTATTTCTATGGGTAATGCATGTAATATACACAGGTTATATTATCAAATCCATGTTTTGATAATGCAGGGCTTGCAAAACCTTATCATAGAAAGGGAAGGACAAATGAGAATTAAAACAAGATGTCAGACCTACTACTGTTGCACATACAACCACTTTCATATTCCACTACAAACAAAAGACAAGGGTACATGCAAGGGCAAGGTAATTCCAGGTGCAGGGGAGACCCAGCCATCTAACACAACCAAAAAGATGGCTCTAGACCTGCGGTTCAGTTCATGGAAAAACCTATTTCCTAGATAGCTTAAGAGAAAACATATTTAGAATAACACATCTGTGAAAAGCAACTTTGCCAAGTACCATAATAAAAGTCAATGAATGCTGAAGAAACACTGGGCAAAATCATAAATGAAGGCAGAACTCAGGAGGAAAGGCCTGTGGATTGACAGTACTGACAGTGTGGTTGAGAGAAGTTTCTAGCCCAGACGCCAAGTGGAGGATTCACACTGGCCGAGGGCTCTGCTAGTTCCTTCTCTTCTCACAAGGTTAGTTTTGAATCTGTCTCAAGGTTTAGCAGAAAAGACATGCAATCTATTCACCCGTTGCTCCAGAAAAAGTTAAAGCAAGGATCAGATTCACATCTGTCCATTCATAAAGACCAAACGATGAAAATTTAAATAGAAACACAGGGAAGGATCACAGACACCCACTTGCAGATCTCAGAAAGGACAGCTCCGTCATGGTCTTTTGTTCTTTGCTCCAGCTGTGAGGGAATCCCAGGTCAGGTCCACACCACGTGTTGCTGACAGTAGTTCAGTGGCCCTGAATTCCCTGAGTCTTCTCAGGGATCGCTGTGAAAACTGCAACCTTTTTGACTTTACAGTTTTATTTAGTCTTACTCCAAGGAGTGGATCCCTCTTTCTCACTGACCTGAAACAACCCCTCTGCAGCTGTGGTCTTGAGAAAAATCCTCCGTAAAGTTTCTGACAAAGACAGAAGTGGAATCATGAAAGCGTCTGACACGTTCCCTTGCCTGGGATCCCAGAGTCCCCTCAGATGGCTGAGTGAGAGCCAAGTGTGGAGAACGCTGGGTCAGTGTCTGTTCTCAGAGCTGAGCCACTCTGAAGCCCCACCCAGCGGCTTTACTCCCAATGTACAAAGAGAAGGGTATGGAGATGCAAACCATGGATATCACGAACGCTTCTGTAAGATGCTGACCCCTCCCCCAACTTTAGCTCTGTGTCTCAAACCTTTCCAATATGATTTCTAGTTTCCTAGGCTTTGTCCTACTCTAATAACATATCTAGGCACAATTAAAGAGTAGCGATAGCTCTTTTTTTTTTTTTTTTTTCTTTCTTTATTTATTTTTTTCAGTGGGTTTTGTCATACATTGATATGAATCAGCCATAGATTTACACGTATTCCCCATCCCGATCCCCCCTCCCACCTCCCCCCCCCCCCCCCGATTCCTCTGGGTCTTCCCAGTGCACCAGGCCGGAGCACTTGTCTCATGCATCCCACTGGGCTGGTGATCTGTTTCACCATAGATAATATACATGCTGTTCTTTTGAAACATCCCACCCTCACCTTCTCCCACAGAGTTCAAAAGTCTGTTCTGTACTTCTGTGTCTCTTTTTCTGTTTTGCATATAGGGTTGTTGTTACCATCTTTCTAAATTCCATATATATGTGTTAGTATGTTGTAATGTTCCACCTGCCTGTGGCAGGCCAAAGACAATACTTGCCCATCCTCTTACGGATTCCACCAAGTTGTACTTGGAATGCTCACAGGTAGCCACTTACAACAAGCTGCAACAGAGACTAGTGAGTGGAGTTGGGCTTGGCTGTGAGGGCAAACTAAGAAAAATCAAGCCGACCTTCTAGCTATGTGCAAAACTAAATTCTTATTTGAATGACTACAAAGCAAATATGCTCAGAAATATAAAAACTAATGTTTTCATCGGATTGAATACACCTATAATTTGGCCTTGACACTTGAACTCAGTTATCTCTAAAGCGTGCAGATATTTCAACCTCCTAATTTATATGCACTCATAGCTTTCTAAGGAAGGCAACAAATACATGCCAATTTTGAGTAGTGAAAGGAAAACATGTTTTCCTGAATCCAGAAATATACTTATTAGCCATTAATGGAAAAGTAAGGCGTCCTCCTTTGCTATAAAATTGGATATCAAGCATCACCTGTTGGAAGAGATGGAATCCATTTACAGCTATGAGCATAATGTAAAAAGAGAATGTACCCAGAGACAAAGACTTTCTGCCATTAATTTATTTAAAAGTTTCTCAATCTGTTCTTCATCAAAATGTAAGCAACTGAGGCTTAGAGTTTGCACCTTTTTTTCCAACTTCTATTTATCCAGAATGTTTAGAAGGTAAGGTTATTTGGCTTACAATAACCTTACATCACAACATTCTTGTATTGCATTATACAATACACTGATCTCCAAACACAGTTCCTCCTGTTCCTCCTCCTGGTACAATCTAGCATACTTTCCCAGCCACTGTGAAGTGAGTTCACCAGAAGTTTAGTGGAAGTTCTATAGGCTATTTCTAGGTCTGATCCATAATACCTTCCAACAGGCTATCCTCTGTGCTCTTATCCTTCATCAGCTTGGTGAAAATAAGCACAGTGACTTTGAAAATTACATGGTAAAGATGGCAGAGCCATAAGACACAGAGAGCCGGGGCCTCTGCATCAAGGCTCTTAGGAAAGCAGTCAGTCAGCTATGCACAGGTCTGACAGGGTTTGCTCTTCATCCCTGGCAGGTGGCAATTTTCCTTTTCTGAGCTCTGCTGTGATACAAAAGTTTTGAACTCTACTTCATTCAACATTTCTGTATAACTGTATTAAGAGAACATTACACATTAGTTAGCACAATCTACCATGTCCCTGGAACCAGAACTATATTAATACATGTGTATTATTAGTGCCCTGGTAAGTAGCAAGACTCTCACATCCATATATGACCACTGGAAAAACCATACCCTTGACTAGACAGACCTTTGTTGGCAAAGTAATGTCTCTGCTTTTTAATATGCTGTCTAGGTTGGTCATAACTTTCCTTCCAAGGATTAAGCATCTTTTAATTTCATGGCTACAGTCACCATCTGCAGTGATTTTGGAGCCCCCAAAAATAAAGTCTGACATTGTTTCCACTGTTTCCCCATCTATTTCCCATGAAGTGATGGGACCAGATGCCATGATCTTAGTTTTCTGAATGTTGAGCTTTAAGAGTTGGACTGTGAAGAAAGCTGAGTGCCAAAAAATTGATGCTTTTGAACTCTGGTGTTGGAGAAGACTCTTGAGAGTCCCTTGGACTACAAGGAGATCCAACCAGTCCATCCTAAAGGAAATCAGTCCTGGGTGTTCATTGGAAGGACTGATGCTGAAGCTCAAACTCCAATACTTTGGCCACCTCATGCGAAGAGTTGACTCATTGGAAAAGACCCTGATGCTGGAAGGATTGGGGGCAGGAGGAGAAAGGGACGACAGAGGATGAGATGGCTGGTTGGCATCACCGACTCGATGGACGTGAGTTTGAGTAAACTCCGGGAGTTGGTGATGGACAGGGAGGCCTGGCGTGCTGCAATTCATGGAGTAGCAAAGAGTCAGACATGACTGAGTGACTGAACTGAACTGAACTGAAGTAGCAAGACTAATAACTGAAGAGGTAGTTTGGGATCTTGCAGTGCCTCTTGTCATAATTATAACGTATCATATTTCACTGTATCTATTACAATTGAACTCTGCTTGATTGTTGGATGACTTGGGTTTCCTACCCTCACAAATATTTGTGGATTGGCCTGATCACAAGAAAGAGTTTATACTTTGTGTGCCCCTCTTAGGGGAAGGAGATATCTCTACTTGGAGCACAATATATTCTAGTGATCTGTCCAAACTCTCTGAGTGGGATGCAATATTTTAAAATTGTACTCTTACTTGTTAACCTGCAAGAGAGAGGGAAATTGCATAAGAAATAGCGTAGGCACACAGAAGAAAGGACAGAATGCACAGTGGTAGAGCAAAAGAATTGTTCTTAGAGGCAGGTGCGATCATAGTATAACTGGAAGCTAGACATTGTAGATTCACCATCTACTAGCCGTGTAACCTTCAGCAAGTTACCAAACTTCTCTAAATATCAATTTTCATATCAGTGAATACAGAGTGATAATATTAGGTACCTTGTGAATTGTTATTTGGGTGAGACAATACATGTAAATTCTTTTAAAAGGAGACTGGAAGAAAGCAAGCACTAAATATATGCTAAATATTATTTAAAATTATGCTAGAAGTGAAGGAGAGGCAAAATGGCAAAAGTGGTTGGTTGCTGGAAGCACCTAACAAGGCATGTTTCCAGCCCTTGGTGGTACGCAAGCCTGTTATTACGTAAGTGAAAGTGAAGCCTCTCAGTTGTGTCCGACTCTCTGCAACCCCGTGGACTGTAGCCTACCAGGCTCCTCCGTCCATGGGATTCTCCAGGCAAGAATACTGGAGTGGGTTACCATTTCCTTCTCCAGGGGATCTTCCCAACCCAGGGATCGAACCCGGGTCTCCCGCATTGGAGGCAGACGCTTTAACCTCTGAGTCCCCAGGGAAGCCCGTGTTATTATGTAATTGTTCACCAACTCTGACTTAGCTGACTCTGGACTCTCAAGTCCAGTCCTTGCTGTGAAGTTGAGAGCCATGAAAACCCACAGGTCACGGGGCAGAACTGGGCCACCTCTCCCCTCTGAGATCCTCCATACCACAGTGGTCACCAGGGCTCGCTATCAACCAGCCACCACTACCACTTTTGGATAGACTCAAAACCCTTATGATTCCATCTCCAGTGCCAGTGTCAAGGCTCACATACACGCAAATAGGCTCCTGAGGTCCTTAGATAACTTACAGAATCCACTTGGGAAAGATCCAGCCATTGGCTTTGAAGACCATCTTTTTATCTTTTAACAGATACTGTTCTAATGAAACTTGGTCATTGGTACCTTTAAGTACATAGTTGGTCCTCAATAAGTGAGAGCTATTACTAGCACTAATTTCTTTAGTCACTATGCTATTTACTTAAAGTCTTTTATCTATATTTTCATACAATTTCAAACATCCTAACATTTTGTGTTTGGCCCAAACTCCATGAGGTTTTAAATTTTTAACACAAATGAGATCTATGAGTCACTTTCTGGCAGAATCTGCAGGCTTTAGCATCTCTAGTGTAAGAGAAATGACCCATAACAAGATACAAAATTGAAAAGGAACAAGCAATCAGTTTCAGAAGAAGCTGCAGAAATACAATAAATGAAGGGAAGAGAGTTTCTGGTATTAGAAGAGATGGGGTATTTGGAGAAACGAGATCCTGGGAGTAGCATTACTTACATCTCAGTAGACAGTCCCTGCAATATTATCCTGTGGCCTTGCCTGGCTTCTGTCCTTCCATTAGTCCACTGGGTGGTCTTGGTTTGACAGAGATCATGACCATCTCCCATACACATTTCTTTGTTCTCTTCTCTCTTGGGCAGGCCCATTACATTAGAGAATGTAGAAATGCAGTTGGAAACTGATCTCTGGACTAACAAGAGCAATCTGAACTGTCTCATCATTTTTTATTCCTATTAAATCAATCACAAGCACAAACATTTGCCCACATTCTTTGGAGCTCAAAGGCAGGGAGCCAGACCAGAAGGAAATGAGGCCATGGCCATAGGAAGATATTTTTCCATCTTTTCTCAGTTTTCTTCTCTGGTCTTTGAGTTTTGAGTGTGAGCCATAAAGAGAGATGGACTCTATTTACTCCAATGCCTGAAGGAAGGGCCGTGGGTAGGAAGGGGCCTTTGTCAACAAAGTAAACTGGACAAACTCTTATTCAGTGATCCATCCAAAACTCTGGGATTTGTGACCAGCCTCACCCCATCTCCTTGACTTGATGGTAAGGCAGCTGAGCCCCAGTCAATGACTTGCCCATATTGCCAATAACATGGAAGATTCAATTCTACTGCTTAGAAACTGACAGTACTGAGAAATTATCATCCTAAACATTTCACAGTGACTTCCTGGTATATCATGATTGACATCATGATATGTCTTGACATGACTTAATAGTATGGTATTATCCTTACATCCATATTGATACTTGTGATTCAGTTCTTATTATAAGGTCTTAAGGGATAAAGATATTCTCTTGATTAATAATGCTGGGCTAGGACTGACCTTTTCAAATCCACTTTTATTCTAGTCATTGCTGCTGTGATACAGACAGAGGATACCTGGAATAAAACCCACTCTGGCTGAATGCAAAAAGGTCTTTGATCACATATTTAGTTCTAGTTCAGAAAAAGATATGAAGAAGAAAATAGCCCCCTCTTGTTTCCACCAGCAGTCCCCACATCACTGCCTTCAACACTGTTTCAAACAAACTCTCCGAGGGCTTTCCTCCCTTATTGTAAAGGCAATTATGTAGAGCTTCCCAGAGAGGCCCATACTTTGATTCTGGAACTATTACTTGAGCTTCTTTCTGTAGCATCCTCCTTGGACAATGAATGAACTAAGATTAATTTCTAGCTTACATAATGTCCCTTGCACAAGAATATGTTTGCACTCTAGAATATTGACACTGGCAAATCAGGCCAGGCTTTTGGCAGGTTTCTTGGATAAACACTGCCAAGCTGGCTAACTTCCTATACTAGTCTTTTTTGGAAAATACCTAGAACACTTTCCAAGAAATTAGTTTAGGTCAGTCAGAGTTTATTCTGGATAATACTGTTGGTTATTGCATAAGAATCTAAGCCAGGATCGACTCCCTTTCAGACTCATCACATAGGCTTTTTTGCTCAGAAGGTAATGCAAGTTATATTTCTGAGGGACTCAAACTGGCCATGGTCTCACCACTGACGCTGAGGCTTTGAGGGGACACTGATAATAAGAGAAACAGTACTCTCCAAATAATCTGGAAAGCTAAGGCTTTCTCTGTGTCCATCCCTTTCCTGGATGGTGGAAGCAGGTATCCTAGTGGGGAAGAGCACAAGAGGTCAGTGACTGAGTTTGAACCTGGTTCTCACAGTTACTAGCTGATTAGAGGAGCTAGATCAGTGGGAGGCAGTGTTCTGTGGACCAATGTTCATGTCAAATTTCAACAAAGCTAAGGCTACTTGAAACCTCAGTTCATCATAAAATGGATGCTTCTAGTCCAACAACAATTTAATTATTTTGATAATTTTGATATCAAAGCTTTTAGTTGACAAAGTTTTTTAAAATTGGACATTATGTTAGAGAATCAATAATTTCCCAGTAATGTCAGTTACTGGACTGATCCTATGGTCATTATGCTGTAAATTTGCAATGGAAAGTAGTCACTTTCCACTTAGGTTAATTGAGGAACAATATTTACAGTTCTGCTAGACTCAGAGACTGCTAATAGTGATGTTGCCATTGAGGATTTAATTTTATTTTTTATATTTAGCAGTAATTTACTAAGGTAAAAACTTATCATATACCAGAAGATATAATTGTGATGAAACAATGCCACAAACTGAGGCTTTGTGCACTGCTTTAAGAAAGTGCTATTTTTAAAAAACAACTTAAAATTATTCTACATAAAATTAACAATTTTCACAGTCATAATGAGCTATTGCAGAATTTTATAGACTGCTCTAATTTCAACATGTAAACACATAAGTAGATTTTCTCTTTGTGTCTGGGATGCTTTCCTATATTTTGAAAGTGAATATTCAGTTACTGATAGTAAATTCAACTAGTGTGTCCTGTTTGTTTAACTGTCATTACACAGGCTAGATATTAACACAGATTAGATATTATTATACCTTGATGGTTCATATTATTGTTTATCAGAAATATTTTCAGAAATGTTAAAAACCTTGAAGGTCTTCCAAAGGCTAAGGTTGAAGTCCAACTCAAAGAGAAAATTTTAGTCAAATCTTTAGGTTGAAATTAAGCTATGTAAGACTGGGCAGTATTTTTTATCTTTTGAAGCTTTCTCTTCTTCATCTGAGAAAGTGGGACATCACTTCTTCTCTCCACCTCTTCTTGACTGTTGTAAAGATACGTAAGTAAGTAAGTAAGTGTTAGTCACTCCATCGTGTCCAACTCTTTGTGACCCCATGGACTGTAGCCCACCAGGCTCCTCTGTCAATGGAATTCTCCAGGCAAGAATACTGAAGTGGGTTGCCATTTCCTTCTCCAGGGGATCTTCCCAACCCAGGGATGGAACCCTGATCACCTGCATTGCAGGCAGATTCTTTACCGTCTCAGCCACCAGGGAAGCCCTGGTGCTAGACAGTAAATGTGTAAGCTCTTATAAATTAAAGGTAAGTGCTAGACAATAAATGTATAAGTCCTTAAGTAAGTGTTTATGTATACAAAATGTGCTATTCTTATTTATTTCAGAAACGCCAGCACATCTTCTGTTACACAAGCATAAGAACAAGGGCTGTGTGTTGGTGTAATTGATGCTTGTAGATGCTTTTATCCTCAAAATCTCCTTGCCGGGAACCCATCATTAAGCCACTTTTTGTAGTGCCGAGTGTGTCACTTTCTTCCCCAGACGCAACCCACTTCCGGCCCTCACTGCTTCATGCTAGGTCTATATAATTAACCTCAGTAGCACTCCTTCTCCGGGCCACTCTTTACCGTTCTGTCCAGAACACCAGGGCCAGATTTATCTTCCAACAGATTTTTATCATATCACCTTAAACTCAAATGCTGCTCCCCACTGCTTACTATTAATAGATGAAGTCTGAACTGTCTTCAAAGTCCTTCTTAATTTGGTTCCAGCCTACACATAGAATCTTACTACTTTCTTTCCCGGTTGGTATGAGCCAATCAGATATTTTGTTTCCCCTTCACATGATTTATTGCTTTTCTGAGTCAACATCTCTCTTTATACTGTGTCTTTGACATAAAATGCCCTTTCTCCTTTCCTCTGAACAGAAATCTTGCTGGTCAATTCACCTCATTCACAGAGCTTCTATTTATATATAACCCATGTGGTGTATTCATATGTGTGTAAGTACATATCTATAAATTTCACTTCATCCCAATTACATAAATAATACAGGCTCTTTTAAAAAGTTAATATATAAAGCTATGAGAAAGAAAATAAAAATTATTGGACTCAATCTTAAGACAACCACTATGAACATTCCAGTGACTTTCTTGTACTTCTATATGTACAAATATACGTATATATTTGAAAAGATAGTGAAGTCACTCAGTTGTGTCCGACTCTTCCCAACCCCATGGACTATAGTCTGCCAGGCTCCTTTGTCCATTGGGATTCTCCAGGCAGGAATACTGGAGTTGGTTGCCATTTTCTTCTCCAGGGGATCTTCCCAACCCAGGGATCGAACCCGGGTCTCCCACATTGCAGGCAGACTCTTTACTCTCTGAGCCACCAGGGAAGCCCAATATATATTTAGCTCAGTATATAATGAGATAAGATTATACCTGCTTATCATATCACTTTTAGGTGTAAATAAAGATTTGTTTTTGTTTTATTGGACAGCTTCCTCCTTATCCTCTTCTTCCACCATTTCCTCTAATAAACTCAGCCCAGGTAACTGATGTTAAAAACTTGCTGTGTATTTTCCCATATGTTATTAGGCTTATATCATCATATGTGTACTATATGTTATCAGTCAATATTTAAAGTAGTCTCATATTTTAAATGTATAATGGAAATTCTTCCACTTAACACAGAACTTATGCATTAAAACTTATATCTATTTTCTTTGTTCACATAGCCACAAATAAATATAATGTTATATAAATGCATGCTATTCTCATAGTTACCCTTTTTTTACCATCTTTAGTTGCTTTTTGTTCCTTTCTTTTTTTCTTTATCTTCCTTTTTTGAGGGGTGGGCATTCATTCTCTTCCTCTAATTCATCCTTTTTGATGGCTGCATATTACATATGCACATATCTCTCTCTATTTTACTAGCTACCTGTCGAAGGCTATCCATTTTGTTTCCAGTTTTTTTGTACCAAGATAATACTACAGTGAGCATGTATGTGTATGGTTTGTGTGTAGTGTGTGTGTGTGAATTCTTGATTTTAATTTGAGGTATTAGATTTCCAAGTCAAAGGAAATATATATTTCTGACTTTAATTGATACTAACAAGTTGCTTTCCAAAAGGCTGTAGAATTCATATTTTCATTAGCAATGCATATTTATACATTTATCTGAGTCTTATCTGAGAATTAATGTGAATCTTTCACTGCCATTTTAATTTGCATTTTCACAACTACTATAGACTTCCTCTTTAGTGAATTGCCTATTTCTATCATTTGTTCACATTTAAATTCCGTTGTCTTTTTCTAACTAGTATGTAAAAGCAATTTGTATATTACTGTAGAAGGCAGCCTTCCAGAAAGGATCCCAATGACTTTGCATGCTAGTATTCATGCTCTTATGTAATTCCCCTCCTCTGAGAGTGGGCTGTATCTAGTGATTTACTTCTAAAGATTAGTATATAGCAAAAGTGACAGGATACCACTTCTGTGATTATGTCACAGAGACCATGACTTCCATTTTGCTCATACTCTTTCTGTGGCTCTTCTCATGTGCTTTCTCTGATAGAGAGGGTCACCTGGCATGGAACTAAGGTGGCCTCCAGTCAAAGACCCGTGAGAAGCTGAGGCCCTTATTCCAATATTCCTCAAGGAAATAAATGCTGCAAACATTAATATAAGCTTGGCAGCAGATTCTTCCCCACTCAAGCCTTCAAATGAGACTGCAGTCTGGCTAACATCTTGACTGCAATCTTGTGAGGGACCCTAAAGCTGAGGACACAGTTCATTTGTACCTGGATTCCTGACCCACGGGCTTCCCTGATAGCTCAGCTGGCAAAGAATCTACCTGCAATGCAGGAGACCATGGTTTGATTCCTGGGTCAGGAAGATCCACTGGAGAAGGGATAGGCTACACATTCCAGTATTCTTGGGCTTCCCTTGTGGCTCAGCTGGTAAAGAATCCCCCTGCAATGCAGGAGACCTGGGTTCAATCCCTGGGTTGGAAAGATCCCCTGGAGAAGGGGACGGCTACCCACTCCAGTATTCTTGCCTGGAGAATTCCAAGGACTTATATAGTCTATGGGGTTGCAAAGAGTCGGACATGACAGAGTGACTTTCGCTTTCACTTCCTGATCCCCAGAAACTGTGAGTAACAAATATGTATTGTTTTAAGCTGCTAAGCTTGGGGGTTATTTATTTTGCAGAATTAGATAACTAATACAACTACATATGCTAAATTTGGGGGGCTATATTGCAAATATGTTTCCTGATCTTTCGTTTATTGATTTTGTTTATGACATCTTTTTCTTAAACATCTATTTTTTTCTTGTGACATCTATTAATATAGGATTAAACTTTTTACATAATTTATTATGTCTATTCTTTTCTTGGCTTTTAGACTTGATAGAGTATTAGGGTTGGGATAGGATTAGATTTAGGGTTATTAGATCACTCCAACTCTCTAAGGATGGAAATGAATATGTTAGCTACAGATTTTCTTTAAAATATGTTTTAGAGTTCTTTCTTCTGGATTTTATGTTGACAAAAAGTTTCCTAGTTATTCTCTAGTTTTTGCTTTCTACTGTAATTTTGAAAAAATAAGGTAACATCTTTAGGTACAATTATTAGGTAATAAATCACTCTTTCTTGGAAAACAATATTACTTTCCGTGCTGTAGGCAATCACAGCAAATATTGGGGGTTAAGTTGTAAAATCAAAGAGGAAAGTGATAATCATGTTTTTTCAAAGTAATTCTAAAGAATTTCTTAAATTGAACATAGAATAGAATATATGTGGTTTGGCATAAAAGTTCCTCTAAGGTAAAACACACAATAATGTAGGGGATATAACACAGTGTAAACATGCAAAATATAATCCTACAGGGTTTTAAATTATGGGATACCAAGATAAGAAGAAGGATTTTCTCCTGCATTTAACAAAGCAGGAGAGACAATGATGCTGAATACTCACCATGCATCCTGAGTATTCTTGCCCGGCTCTGATAGTAATAACGTTGATCACCATGATGACTGATGCTGACAACAAAGATGAGTTCACTGTCTGTGAGATGAGATATGAGATGATAAAGATGGGTGTAGTACATACTCCAGGGATTCATTTTTTTCCTCCTGGACAATACTATTGTAGGTCATGTGAGCAGTGAAGAGACTGGCAGGCAGAACTGCTCATAATATTTAAATTGTTATTTTCTCAGCTCTCAATTTTCTTCTTGCTCTCTCTTTAGTAGCTCATTTATCATTAATTTCATGGAAGCCAAACACACATTTATGCTTTTCCCCTGTATGTGGTATAAGTAGTTCAGCTGACTCCAAATGATAGTGTTGACAGATTTCAGTGTTGGTGGCAACATCCTGCAAAATGGAAGATCACAAGAAAAAAGTTCATCTGTGCTGCTCACACTTGGAGGAGAATTTGCTTGTTTTATTTTGTTTGGTTTCAATTTCTATTCAGTAGGAGGAAAACCAATTTATACTTTATGATTATAATACATGGAAACCTGGATTAACTGATATGGTATTTCTACAGCAACTTACTCCAGGGATGTTTTTCCACTTCTTACAAATTGACATGCTAGGTTGCTGCTCGGGTGAACTGAGGTTGGGGAAATAGTCACTGTAAGTTCTCTGAGATGCTGAGACATGATGTGAAAGATAAAACCTATGGAACATCTGACCATTCATAGGAGGGAGGTCTACTTTTCAAATGCAAGGTGCAAATCAGGAAAGAGATGGGAATAAGATCATCTGTACCATTTTTCTAGACCACATAGAATGCGTTAATATACATTTGTTTTTCTCTTCCTGACTTACTTCACTCTATGATGCTGTCTAAGTCCATCCACATCTCTACAAATGATGCAGTTTCATTCTATTTTATGACTGAGTAATATTCCATGTGTATATGTCTCACATCTTCTTTATCCATTCCTCTGTTGATGGACATTTAAGTTGCTTCTGTGTCCTGGCTATTGTAAACAGTGCTGCAGTGAAAGAGAAAACCAATGTATGAACACCAAGGGGGGAACGGGGCAGGGTGTGATGAACTGGGACATACTGGGATTGACATATGTACACTATTGATACTATGTATAAAGTAGATAACTAATAAGAACCTGCTGTCTAGCTCAGGGAACTCTACTCAATGCTCTGTGGAGAACTAAATGGGAAGAAAACCCCCAAAATGGGAAGAAAATCCAAAAAAGAGGGGATATATATATATGTATAGCTGATTCACTTTGCCATTCAGCAGAAACACTGTAAAGCAACTACACTCCAATAAAAAAATAATTTTTAAAAAAAGGAAAGGGATGTGAGAGCAAGTCAGTGTAGAAATTTGGCAAGTTCCAATTTGATGAGATAGGTAAGGGAGTCAGAAGTTTGGGGGGAGTTTTGAGGGGGAAATCGGAACATGAGTTGACTAGGGAAACAGAGCAGATTGACAGGCTGTTCCACTCCAAGCTCCCAGCTGAAGATGAGGACCATATTTCTCTGGAGACTATCATCTGCCCAGTTGGGGGGACTTTCTCTAGTAGTTAGAAGCCTGGATTTAGGACTGGGAAGGCCTTCATTTCAGGAAAAATATTTAGGAAGGACAATATCAGAAACCTGAAGAGAGAACAAACTTACAGATACTGAGGTGTTAATACACAAAGGTAAGATTGACTAAAAATTGAGAAGTATATGTCCCTAAGGCAGTGGACCAGGCCCTCGTGTTGAGGCCCTGGGGATCCTGACTATGTGGAGCCCCAGTGATCATGAAGCTGCAAGTATTAGTGTCATCCATGAAAGCTTAATTTAATGTGGACTCAGTCATTCTTACAGTCTGTTGCCAACATTCTGTTGGAAACGTTAGTTATGAATTTTTATGACCTCCACATGGTCGTTCCTGTTCTACTCTTTGTACACAGGGAAGGTTAAGCCACAAGTTGACTTGATGAGAAAAAGTCCTACTCTTTGCAACTCCATAGACTGTAGCTCTCCAGGCTCCTCTGTCCATGGAATTTTCCAGGCAAGAATACTAGAGTGGGTTGCCATACCCTTCTCCATGGGACCATCCCAACCCAAGGATCGAACCCAGGTCTCCTGCATGGCAGGCAGATTCTTTTACCGTCTGAGCCACCAAGATGCCTGCCTCATGGGAATAGAGGGGGCTCTAATAGGTAGTCCACTTCCACTTTCTGCAGATTTTAAACAGGTTAAGTCAAGCTTCAAGCAAATTCTCAGGGAACAGAGCCATAGTTGTGTGACTCACCCAAGAAAAAACTGGTGCCAGACATGCTAGAGCAGATGTCTTACCCCAGCCAATGGGCAGTATATTTTCAATCAAGATTTAGAAAAGACATGTGAAGAAGACCTCT
Organism: Cervus canadensis; assembly: GCF_019320065.1. Lineage (NCBI taxonomy): Eukaryota > Metazoa > Chordata > Mammalia > Artiodactyla > Cervidae > Cervus > Cervus canadensis. The sequence continues at coordinate 1,855,771 of NC_057391.1, read as the reverse complement.
TCTTCCCTGGGTCACAGAACACAAAGGTCAATAAACATCTTTACTTTTAATAGACACCATGGGAGAACAGGAAACCAGGCACTAGCTTTAGTTTTGACATTTACTTTCTATGGGATTTCCAGGAAATTTCTTCACTTGGAGGCTGAATGTTGCAATGACTTTCTTCTTAGACTTTAAAGTCTTTCTCCCAGAAATAATAGCACTGGTTGTAGACAATGAGATAGTCTTTCCTAAGACACAGTGCTTGGCACATAATAGCATTCAGTAAAAGCTGACTCTTGCATGGGCCTGTTTATCTTCTGTAAAGTGCAATTCTTAGGCTCATACCTTTTCCACCTCTGAAATTCTAAGATTCTGCAATGGAAAGAATTTTTGGTTATTGTACCATAGCTAGGATGAACAATCATTTTTTGGAAAAATATAGGTAGTAATAGTTTATGCTTTGCATGTCAGACAGCCTTCATCATGAATACCCAGCTCTGGCACTCCAACATGAAAGCAGCCATAGACAGCACTTAAAAGAACAGGCATGGCCGTCTTCCAGCAAAACATTAGTTACAAAACTAGAGCCATGGCCTAGATTTGGCCCACAGGAAATAATGTGTTGACCTCTGTTTTATAGAATAAAAAATGTGGACTGAAGAAGTGAAAAGCAATTTTTGATAGGAAAAAGTACACAGGAAATCATGTACTGCAAAATTGTATAAGCTTATGGTACATTTAACTCAAAAACTTTTTTTGTAATGAGCATATGAAAGAAAGCAGATGTTCTACAACAAAGGTAGATAAAAGAAATACAATAAACAGAGTCAGACACGACTTAGCAAACGAAACCACCAAACAGCTTTCACAAACTTAAACATTTATAAATATTTTACTGGCATAAATATGGAAAATAAGTGAAATAGACAACAATGGCCCAGTAATTCCCTTTTGCTACAAGTTGAAAGAAGGCAAGAAGATAGCAATCATGGAAACAGCATGAGAAGCCCAGATTGTAGCTAAAAGCTAATGTTGCATTTGACTCCATAATTCAGGAGACAGTTATGCATTAAACTGGCTCAAACACTTGCAGGGTGATTGCTCAACCTTCTAATCACATTCAATCTGATCTGGTCATCTGAATATTACAATGACTGGATTCTGGGCTGTTTTCCTTATGAAGTTGGCTCAGTGACTAGCAACCAGTCCTTCATGGTATCTGGAAACCTTAACGAGGAACATCAAACTGTACGGTAAGGCCAACCTGAAGTTATGTCAAGGAAAGAAAAAGAAGAAAAACGCAATGAATAAAGAAAAAGAGACAAGCAAGGTACAAAGGAAGAAATACTAGTGGAGCAGCAGAGAAGAGTCGAGTCCAGATGCCTCATAGAGACATTCAGCGCAGGGGTGTTGTGAGAAATCGCTGCCTGTAGCAACTCCCATGCCTCTCCCTGGCCCCGCTACAGATGTCTGTGTCTCACAACTGCCTTCTCCTCCCTGCCAGGTCTCCCCTAGGTGGTTCTCTTAACTAGAGTTTATTCATCTAAAAAAGAGCAAACAGGATAATATTTGAGCAAATAATTGACTCACAGTATTTTTCCATCTTCTCATTTCAAGCCTTCTAACACTTTGCTTGCATCAGGGATTTTGCACACCAGAAAACTTGACATCAAAGGCCTTTTCGGCTTTTTGTGAATGCTCAACCCCTCTGAAGAAATTGTGCCAGGTGTCCCAGAGAGGAAAGAGAGTCAAGATGGTGACTTTTCAAGGGAAAGAGAGATTTCCCAAAATGGTGAAGGATGAGGGTCAGCACCTCTGTAATGTGGGGTTCACATACTGCTCCTCAACAGAAGCCTGAGGAGAGAGTAGACCCAAGGATGATAGCAGACAGCATCTGGGAAAAAGATGGCCCTCGGCCAAAGGGCCTCCTTCCCTGGTTCCAGGGTGAACCTGAGGATGGCTTCGGGGGCCGATGGCCCCAGCTGGACTGAAACAACACGCATCACAGCAGCAGCTAGCAAGGAAACCATGGTCCATGACCAGAGGGACAAACCTGTGTCCTTGAGCAATATGTTAAGTTCCTTTGCCCAGGTCCTGAAAGTAGGGAGTCCCAATAATGATTGAAATTGTATTTCCCTCCAGCCCTGATGGAGGAGGGCTCAGGGTAGATTTAAGCTGATTTAAAGATATGAAGAAACATCTTGATTCCTGCAAAATATCATCTGTGGGCTGATATTCATATACCAACAAATGTTTGGGAATGGGGGTAGGTGGGGAAGAAGAGGGGCTTATGTTCCACTTGGCACAGTCTCTGATGCAGAACTAGCAAGCTCCGTGAGGTCCTTATTAGGTGTGTGGAGGCAGTGTGACCGCAGCGGCTGGGAAAGAGCAGAGGGCTGCTTTATAAATCCTTCAGTGGGTAAACGAATGCCCAGAAAAACAGAGAGTGGGTGGAGTAACATAATTGAAAACAGCTGAACTGCGAAGTGGGCCTAATTCTTTTCTGAACTAAGAATGAGTAAAAAGTCTTTTCAAGAACTGGTTATAAAAATGGAACCAGGAGATAAAGAAAACCCACTATATTTGGTTGTTCACACACGCGCACAGTTAATATAGTAGCCAGGCGATGCATTAAGAAAATCTCCTGTACTTGTCATAGCTTGCCTAGTTGTGTGACAATCCAGCCCTTGGAGATGGGGGAACAAGAGGCCTCCTGACCCAGGGATGAACCCTAAGAGCCTGTGGGCCCCTCTGATGGGGAAGCATAACCCCTCAGGGGACTCAGCAAGGGCTTCTGGCTGCAAAGGCTGTGCCTTTTGGAGAAAAGCACATGAAGTGGAGCGGGGGAGGGGCCACTGCCCCAGCAGGCCAGGTTGGCTGGGGCAGCCCTGGGCTAGGCTTGTGCCTGGGCTGGTCTCACACCTAATTTCTCATCCACCTCTTCTTTCAGGGAGATCAAAGGGATCCAGGTAGTGAGTCACCAGGTCAATCCACAATTGGTGTTATCTTCAACATCGTTATAAAATACTCCACTCATATTCTGAGTAAGAAGTAATTCCCGCCAAGCAAGTGGTAGAGCAGTCATTCAAATCCTGGATCCAGAACTCAGCGACTGCTGGGGCGTGGTACCAGCTATGTGCACCCGTCTGTGGCGCTGAGCCAGGGTGATCTGTTAGTGACCGTGCAGGGGCAGTGATAATCCGTTTTTAAATGTTACATACAGGAAGCAGGGAATCACATAAAGGAGAAAAATAGTTCCTCTAGAAACAACAATTAAGAAGGTCTGATACTTAGCACCCTAGAAATACAATTTTACTTGTTATGTTAATATACCCATTCTTAAGGCCCAGTTTGGGGACGGGGAGTCCAGTAAGTTGGGCAGGCTTTGAGAAGAGGGATCCAGACAAAGCTACTGATTCACTTTTATAAAATTACATGAATTAAATAATAATAGGAGAAAACAATCATAAAGATGAGAAAACAACAAAATGCTTTTTTTTTCTATTTGAAAAATTATGCATTCTTAGTACGCAAGAATTAGCCACTATCTGCAAATACTGTTATTACATTTTCTCTTTCCTTATGCACACATTCTAATTTTTTTTCCCTACAAAAATTGATTGCCATGGATGTGGTCTTGAAATCACTGTGGTTTCTGAAAACCTGTTCAAAAGAAGCAATACATTTTCCTATTTGTGCAGTCTGAGCCAAGCAAAAACAGAGGAACTAAGTCAAATTATTCCATTTCCTTCTTTATAAAATATACTGGAAAATTAGCAAAATGCCATAGATATGGTTTACCCTTTGGTCACTGGTTTAATCACTCAGTCAATAAGCATTTAATGAGCGTCTAATACCTCTTAGGCACTGGGAAAGTAGAAGTCAATCAAACATTGGTCCCTGCCCACATGGAGTTGAATTTAGTAGAGTTGGTGGACAGATCAACAAAGCATTGGAATAATATTTTGAAATACTATGAGAAGTCTTTTTCTTTCTCAGAAAATCTTTTCTTTTTTTACCTTGTGACTCTTTCACCATTTATCCAGACCAAGAGATGAAGGTTGACTGCCCCTAAAGAAAAGACACAAAAGGATCCAGTCAGAACAGAGCCCAATTTCTGGCTGAGAATATAAAAAGCAAGCCTTGAAAGCTTTCAGTTCTAAGAGCCTGGCGCTTAGGGGAGGAGAGAAGCTGGGGGGTAGCTTTTGTTGTATTTATTTATTTATTTTTGAATGCTAAAACCTTGGTTCTGACTCAATAGAGTAAAGCCTGAAAGACTAGCCAATTTTTTCCAAAAGCCAGAGAGTGGGACAAAATGCATGATGACGCAAGAACAGCTTTCCAGTCTCAGAGGAGACAAGGCCTTTTCTAAGAAGGAGCTTTGAAAGGATGGAGAAAAGAGAACTACCCTGTTGAGATGCAAATGCGGGGTCTGCTAAAACCACTGCATGGGGCTGTGAGACGGAGCTTCTAGGAGCCCTTAGGGGGCTGCCCCACTTTTTTCCTGCTGGCCTTCTCTTTGATCGTTGCTCATGCTCAACTACTTAAGTCTTTTTAATATTGCCCTTACACTGAAGAATGTGGGTGGTTTTATTCAGGGGTGTTAGAGAATATGACCCACAGTTTTGAAAGAACTCCAGTGAGGATGAAGAGGAAGGACAGGAGGAGAAAAGACCAGAGACTTGCAGAGATGCTTAGAGGCCGCTGTCAGGGCACCAGGAGGGAGCAGTAGTCCAGAAGGCCAGCAGCACCTTCCTGCTTTCCACCAGTTCTCTTCTGAAGGAGGTGAAGGAGGGGGAGGATCCGGGACTGTGCCCAGGGTTCCAGCACATGGCTGGGTGATGCCATCAACAAGTAGACTATGAAGGAACAGGAGTAGGTCAAGGAATTCAGTTTTCATCCAAGCAAGTCAAGAAACCTCAAGACATCCTTGAGAACTCAGAGAAATGTGAACTGGTTGATAGTGTGGTAAGTGAGGAAGACCCGAAGCTAGTGGAACAAATGGACCCACTGTGCTTATTAATGAATTGTGATGCCCCTCGGGGAGGTGTCTCTGGGGTTCCACTGGAGGCTCTGCCCTTGGCCTATATTTTTCAAGAACTTGGATGTAGACACCGAAGACATACTCATCCAGGGAGTGTAGGATGCAAATTCTGAAGAAATAGCTATTATGATAAATGATAGAATGAAAAATTCAGAAGGCTGAAGCAAGTGTCTGAAAATAACAGGATGACACTGACCAGAATAAATAGAGAGTCCTGCGTTTAGGTTTAAAGTAGAGTGCAGAGCCCACTTAGAACATGTGAAGCCCGGCTTGGCAGCATTTCCTCTGAACAATGATACGAGGGTTGTAGTTGTCCTTAAGATGTTGTGAAGAGACAGCGCGCTGCCACTTAAAGGCAGCTCCATCTCTATGTGGGATGAGCTACAGTTGAGAAGACCTACTTCCTAGCAAGATGCCTCAGTTGTCCCAAACTAACATCTTTTTTGAGAAGTTTAAAAATGTTTCAAATTAAAAACTGAGGGTTTTGGCCTCCCGTTCCAAAAATGAGAGGCAGGGAACAGATCTTCACTTGGTAATTTTATGTCCCTGGTTGAGTCATCCAGAGACAGCTAGTGGCGGTGGCTTAGTCCCTGAGTCACGTCCATCTCTTTTGACACCCCAGGCTCTTCTGTCCGTGGGATATTCCACACAAGGATCCTGGAGTGGGTTGCCATTTCCATCTCCAGGGGATCTTCCCGACCCTGGGATCGAACCCCTGTCTCCTGCATTGACAGGTGGATTTTTTACCCCTGAGTGACCGGGGAAGTCAGAGACAGCTAGTGCTTACTGACTGTCCATGTGCTCTCTGACACGTTCCAGGGGACTTTCATGTGAGCTGGAGACTTGTCACTGAGTTCCAGTAGTTAAGAATGAGAGCAGAAGGGATGTGGTACTTCTGACCTAGGATCTGAGCAGTCAGTGTGTGTTCTCCATCCATCTCCTCCCATGAAGGATGCCCTCGGAGGCACAGAGTGAGATGTTTGCAGCACGAGATGGAGAGAGCCTGGACTCTTGAGTCACTGGATGATAGACAGCCGTGCTGACCCACATACTTCACATGACCAAAAAATAAACCTTTGTGTTTGGCAGACTCCTGAGATTTAGGAGTGTGTCCATTGCTGCCACTAGCATAACCTAATCCTAATAGTGTTTACCCTTGAGCATCCCTGGTCTCTGCTGAACTGTGTCAGGGGTGCAGAGCCGTTATGCTCCTCTTCAGGGAACTTTCAGGAACCTCACCCTGGAGTCCAGCTCAGAGTCCTTTGATAGATAAATGCTGTGGTCACATACAGAAGGAATGGGTAACATGGCCGAAGGAAACCATTTTTTAATCTATATAATTTACACTTCCAAGAAAGTTTCAGTTTATTCTAAGACATAAAGACTTTCATTCATGAAATTCAATATATCTCTTGACTTTTCCCGTCTAATATTCTTATATAGGGTAAGGGTTTTGACTAGATGCCAGTCTGGGTCCCTTTCAGTTCTATCAAGTAAAGCTGAAATAATGTAAGAACTAGAGGAAATCTAGGAATCTATCTAATTGTACTAATGCAAGATTTTATAGATGAGGAAACTGAGCACAAGGAAGGTTAAGATATTTGTTCCAGACCCTTAGATCTCTGGATTTCATTTTCAGTGCTCTTTCTAGCCCATTGCCTTAAAAGTACGGTACTTTAAAATGAACAAGCCAACAGTAACAAAAAGCTCTCCTGATCCTTTTCACCTTAAAGGTGAACTAATTCCTTTACCTAGGATCCCGTTAATCTCTATGACTCTATGAATGAGGGAAGGAAATGTCTCCTTAGGAGCAAAGAGAAGGAATAGAGACTGGCAGATAGAAGAAGGGAACTGTGAGCATAATGCCCTTATTTCAGGAACTACACACACCTTTCTTGACCTCAAACTCCTGACCTTTTTTTTTCTGCAAGCCTTCCTCCTACTACAAGTAGATCCATACTGCAAAATCAGCATAGAACAGAGTCCAGGACTGATCTCCTTTAGGATGGACTGGTTGGATCTCCTTGCAGTCCAAGGGACTCTCAAGAGTCTTCTCCAACACCACAGTTCAAAAGCATCAATTCTTCTGTGCTCAGCTTTGTTTATAGTCCAACTCTCACATCCATACATGACTACTGGAAAAACCATAGCCTTGACTAGACAGACCTTTGTTGGCAAAGTAATGTCTCTACTTTTTAATATGCTATCTAGATTAGTCATATCTTTTCTTCCAAGGAGTAAGCATCTTTTTTCCCATAAAACAGTTGGCAAAACAGTAGTCTTTATATATATATATATACATACATATATATGTATGTATATATGTATTTTTTTTCCATTTATTTTTGTTAGTTGGAGGCTAATTACTTTACAATATTGTAGTGGTTTTTGTCATACACTGACATGAATCAGCCATGGATTTACATGTGTTCTCCATCCTGATCCCCCCTCCCACCTCCCTCTCCACCTGATCCCTCTGGGTCTTCCCAGTGCACCAGGCCCTAGCACTTGTCTCATGCATCCAACCTGGCTGGTGATCTGTTTCACCCTAGATAATATACATGTTTCGATGCTGTTCTCTCGAAACATCCCACCCTCACCTTCTCCCACAGAGTCCAAAAGTCTGTTCTGTATTTCTGTGTCTCTTTTTCTGTTTTGCATATAGGGTTATCGTTACCATCTTTCTGAATTCCATATATATGTGTTAGTATACTGTATTGGTCTTTATCTTTCTGGCTTACTTCACTCTGTATAAGGGGCTCCAGTTTCATCCATCTCATTAGAACTGATTCAAATGAATTCTTTTTAATGGCTGAGTAATATTCCATGGTGTATATGTACCACAGCTTCCTTATCCATTCATCTGCTGATGGGCATCTAGGCTGCTTCCATGTCCTGGCTATTATAAACAGTGCTGCATTGAACATTGGGGTGCACATGTCTCTTTCAGATCTGGTTTCCTTGGTGTGTATGCCCAGAAGTGGGATTGGTTGCAGTCACCATCTGCAGTGATTTTGGAGCCCCCAAAAATAAATTCTGTCACTGTTTCCCCATCTATTTGCCATGAAGTGATGGGACCAGATGCCATGATCTTAGTTTTCTGAATGTTGAGCTCTAAGCCAACTTTTTCTTTCTTTTTTTTTTTTTTTTAAGCCAACTTTTTCACTCTCCTCTTTCACTTTCATCAAGAGGCTCTTAAGTTCTTCACTTTCTGCCCTAAGGGTGGTATCATCTGCGTATCTGAGGTTATTGATATTTCTCCCAGCAATCCTGATTCCAGCTTGTGCTTCATCTAGCCCAGCGTTTCTCATGATGTGCTCTGCATGTAAGTTAAATAAGCAGGGTGACAATATACAGCCTTATTTGGAACCAGTCCATTGTTTCATGTTCAGTTCTATCTGTTGCTTCCTGACCTGCATACAGATGTCTCAAGAGGCAGGTCTGGTGGCCTGGTATTCCCATCTCTTTAAGAATTTTCCACAGTTTGCGGTAATCCACACAAAGGCTTTGGCATAGTCAATAAAGCAGGAATAGAAGACTTCAGCCTTTGGGAAAGCAGACGGGAGCTGAAATCCCCCTCTTTTCACACTAGGATTCTGACCACTTCAGTAATAAAATCTACTATCATCTACTGTTTGCCAACCGCTTTTCAAATACTCTACATAGTTGACCTCACAAGGACTCTAATGAGGCAGGAATTCTAAAGAATTCTTGCTGTTTTGTAGACTCTGAGATGAAGTGTGGGGAGCGTTGCTTGAGGTCCTGCTGAAGTGTGTCATCTTACCATCAGGCGTGGGGGTGGGGGAGACAGCGTCCAGTTTCTTTTGTTCTCAGTTAAGAACTGTCTCCACAATTACTGCCAGTCAGCAATCTTGAAAAAACAGCAAAGGGTTTTGTTCTATATACCATGTTCTTACGCATGATATTTACCATAGGAGAGTAATGGGAACACACCTGTGTCTGCATGTGAATGCATGTGCTTACATCACTTCATTGTGCTTTTTAACTGAGAGAGTAACAGAGACTATAGCAACAAATTCAAGCAACACAGAAATATAACAATTTTCTTTTAGTTAATTGCCTCATCCCCTGATATCTAATCACTTTTATTAGTTTGGGGTGTGTATGTTTCCTATGTATACACTTTTTTCTTTATACTGTGTATACAAACACAGATAAAATGTTTGCTTTGATTTTCATAAAATAGGATTATACTATATATGTACATATATACTATGTATTTTATACATATAATAAATATGTAGTATATTTGAGTCCTTTTTTCAGTTTAACATACTATATGTCTATACATTCAGATCCAGCTCATCTTTTTGGTGGTCCTGGAGTATTCCTTGGTATGAATGTTCTCTGATTTATTTGTCCACTTCTCTTTTTCTAGCATTTAGTTTATCTCCAGTTTTTGGCTGTTACAGTGTGTACACACACACACACACACACACACACACACCTCTTTCCCTCTTAAACTAAAACTTAAAACTAAAAGCAGAGCTTTTCTGAAACAGAATCTTGTATGTGGGACTGCTTGGTTAGAAAATGTGTTTATTTAAAAAAAAAGAAAGAAAATGTGTTTATTTTAAATTTTATAAATTCTACCAAATTCTCTTTCGAAATGGTCACACCTATTAATGAAATGTGAAGGGCTTTATCTTCTTATTCTATATATCATCAAAAACTTACTCAATTTTTGCCAACTTAACCAGAAAAAAAAAAGAACTATTGTTTTAATTTCAATTACTGTAGCTATTAGTGAGTTTGGGCATTTTTCAAATGTTATTGTCTCTTTGTAATTTCTTCTCTAAAATGCCTCTTATCATTTGTCCATTTTTTCCACTTTCATCTTTCTATATACTGTTTTGGAGGAGCTTTTTAGCTCTGATGGATGTTAACTCTTTGTCTTTTCTATGTGTTGCAAATATTTTCCCACAGTCTTCATTTGACTTTTAAATTTGTTCATGTGAGCTGATTTTGCCGAGTAGAAGTTTTGACTTTTTAATTATTCCAATCTGTCAACCTTTTCCTTTATGGTTTCCGGGCCTCCTGTGGGCCTCAGAAAGCTCTCCCCACTCCCCATTAGTGAAAATATGGAGAATGTGCTTACTTAGAGCACAAGATGGTCCAACTCAGAGGCAACAGCAACAGAATTGATAGGATGCCAAGGAAAATCACCCTGAACCCTGTGAGGAATCTGCCGAGCCCACATTTCCCCTCCACTGTACTTTTCCAGCCTGTGGTTATTTGTTCTGCCTCTAGGCAGCCCTGACTTTCCACCAAGTTCACCCCCTTCCCCCCTCATTCCTATGCAGAGAGCTGTTTGGTTTTCTGTCTTTGCTCTTGTTTTCCAGACTGTTCTCTAAAGTAAGTGGGGCACCGTTTACCTGTTGGTCTCCCCACTCGGGATTGGATGCAACATTACCAACAATATTTGCATCTTTCTGCACCTCCTTCTTGCTTACCCCTGCCCCCTTCCTTGAGTGAGTGAGGAAAGCAGCCAAAAGCAGATGCTTGACACATCTGCCCTGGGTTGGCTCAGTTCCAGTGGGAAAGTTTGATGCTGCAAGCTTTTAATAGCCACTCCATTTCCCTGACTTACAATCACACAGGCTTCCTTGACTTCCTTCTAATTCATTAAGGACAAAGAAAGCAAGCTGAGTTTGCGCTGCTTGGGTCCTGGGGGAACCAGCCCCAGGCAGGCAGATGATATAAGAGCCTTTGTCTTGGGCCCCTTTCTCTGCCCCAACTGCCTCTTCCTGCCTCCCAGCTACCTTTTCTCTCTTGGCTCACTGGACACAAGTGCTATGAAGTTTCTCTCCCTTGTGGGGTCAACCACCAGCCAACATCAAGGGTTATCATAGGAGGATTTTTGCCCCATCACAGTCTCTGTCAGCATCCAACATCAGTTATATCCATTTCTTAAATATTCTCTGAGTAAATGCAGTATGCCTGTGTGCAAATGCAGCTTCTAAGGCAAGCTTCCCAGCTGCCCATCACAAATACATCTTAGCCTCGTATACCTGAACTCCTCCTGTGCAGATATCTGGCACCCTGGCCCTCTCCTTAACTTTTCCAGGCGGGGGGAGGGAGGGCGAGGATGAGTGCAGGAATGGAGGCTTCAGTTCCAGGGCTAGGATTCCAAGTTTCAGTCCTCAAATCCTGGGAGGCATCCAGCCCACGGGGACCTCTGACCCACTGCATGGGAGGGTACCTCCTCCTGGCCTCTGCCCTGGAGGAGCACTGCTTCCCTGGGGACACTGCTGGTGAACAATGCAGAGCAAGCGATGGAGGATGCTTTCAACTCTTCCTTTTGTCTTGATTATTCATATTTTCTGACTTTTTTCTCCCCAAATTCTAAGTATTGTTTCTAATAAAATACAGTTTTATCCTAAATCCAAAAATATGTTGTCCTCAGAGAAGCTCTCAAAACTTCCAGGAAGACTTTAAAGGAAGCTACACAGACATTTAAATGAGTTAGCAAGTCCTCCAACATTTAGGAAGCTCTGGCTAAATGTCAACTGTTATCATTATCAGTATTATTATTACTACTATTATCCTGGAAAAGCAATACTTTTAGGGTAAGAGTAGGGTTAGCATCGACTGAGAAGCACAGAGCTGATTCTAGGGTTAGGGGTGCTTCTCAGGGACCATGAAATCTGTTCAAGTTTGCACATTTATGTGTGGGAGCCAAATGAGTTTTTCACCTAGTAAGTTTTCCAGCAGCATGGATTCTGATAGCTTGATGTTTTCCCCTGTGGCCTGGGTTATAGACAAATAATTCAGGGAGAGAAAAAAGAATCTTTCTAATTACAAAACACTGGAGAGAGACTAGAAAAATCAGGAGAGAACTGGGAAGAGACCAGAAGACTGACTTCCCAGCTGATACTGAAGCAAAAAAAAAAAAAAAAAAGATCATTGGTCTTTTGACTCCTGAGAGGCATGCTTACAATCCATAATTCTGATTTTAGATATTCTGTCCCTTTACTTCCACAAATACAGTCAAAGTTTCTGATATTTACATTAGAAAACCTGACCCTTGCACATCTCCTTAAACACCAGGAAACTTCCAAAGGACGCATGATTTCCTCTGTTCAACAATGCATTGTAAATCTCATACACCCAAGCCTTTTGAAGTTTCCTTTCACCAGAAGGAGGAGAGAAGCAGCATCCAGTGGCACACAAGTTGTTGAAAATGCATTTCAACCAGAGGATGCCATTGCCGCTGTGGCTTCATGCCTCAAGCTCACACACAGGGCTTCTGCTGTTTGGGGTGCCAGAAACCCTGCTAGGGATCCAAGTTTTCAAGGCTAATGAAGATGATTTAGATGTGATGTCTGAAAGACCATGTGGCATAAAGCCTTTCCTGTATGAAATCTTGGCACAGCTGCTCAGTAAAATGTGAGTGGGTGGGGAAGAGGGGGTGTGAGAAGGCACGATGCCATCAGGCAGAGCTGGCCATAAAGAAGGAGTTTGAGAGTCCAACTCCCTTTTTTGTCTTAACTTTATCAATCTCATCTTTTTTTTAAAGCTCTATTTTAAAAACTTGGCGATTCATACACTAAAGCAAGCCTCTATACCGAAGTAGTAATATTTACTTTTTAAAATGTGGAATTTAAGATAACAGTATTAACAAGAGAGAACATAATTAATGGAACAAATGGCTGTTGATCACCTAGTTAATCAAATAAACTTGAACCTTGGGAGAAAAATTGTAGACTGTGATCCAATCATTCCTTTTCTTCATGAAGTACCAGGAAAACCTGAATAATTCCTAAGGGAACATTTGAGAGCATATATATTCATTGGTCATGAGTTTAATGTAAATATTTATCAGCCATGAGAAACCTAGAATCTACCAAAAGAAAAAGATGTACAGTCTTTTACCTTATAATCTTAGCTTTTAAACCTAACCTTTCAAACCCTCTCGAGACAGGCAAGCCCACTACAATCTCTGGTGCCTCACTAAGCCTAGTGGTCTGAGGGCTTGACCTCACAGGTGAGCTCATGATGCTTAATGATTTCTTTCGGCTTCTTTTTGCAGAGGGAGCATGCCAAGGCTCTGAGGTAACAAGAAGCATGACTGTATCCCCATCGGGTTGATTTCTAAGGTTAAGGCAGCAGTTGTAAAACATGCTGTATTTTCCTGATGGTGATATTAATGCTCTTTTCAAAGTTAAAACAGTGATATGGACTGATATAAACCTTTGGAAGCTTGCTACATTTGCAGGAAAGCCTGTGAGGACATGTTCAGAGTAGGAAGAGAGTTGCCACCTTTAGTATTCACTAAGAGGACCGGTAGTGAGAGGCCCATGTCTTAGCCCATCCCGTCAATAGCAAGGGCTGAGCACTTGACGGCACAGAAGCAAAACATGCCCTATTCTAAGGAAACTTCAGACACAGGAAGAGTTTATACTTGGAATTGTTGTTGTTGTTCAGTTGCCCAGTCATTTCCAACTCTTTGCAACCCCATGCACTGCAGCACGCCAGGCCTCCCTACCCCTCACCATCTCCTGAAGTTTGCCCAAGTTCATACCCATTGCATTGGTAATGCCGTCTAGCCATCTCATCTTCTGACTCCCTCTTCTTCTGCCCTCAATCTTTCCCAGCACCAGGGACTTTTCCAATGAGTTGGCTGTTTGCATCAGAAGACCAAAATACTAGCGCTTCAGCATCAGTCCTTCCAATGAGAATTCAGGTTTGATTTCCCTTGAGGTTGACTGGTTTGATCTTCTTGCTGTCCAAGAGACTTTCAGAAGTCTTCTCCAGCACCACAGTTCAAAGATATCAATTCTTTGGCATTCTGCCTTCTTTATGGTCCAGCTCTCACAACCGTACATGACCACTGGGAATATCATCGCCTTGACCATATGGACCTTTGTCTGTATACTTGGAGTTAGGACCATAATTTCCCTGCAAATTACAGCATATTAGTGATTTTCTATAAAGGGTCACTTTCTAGATTTTTTTTTTTAACCTAAGTGTTTTTATACGAACTGTTTTATTATGCATGAAGCATTACATATGTATTTTATTTTTTCCTCCTCATAAAACTCCTATTGGTCAGTTCTACTATTGTCTTTATTTTATAGGAGACTTCCCTGGTGGTTCAGACAGTAAAGCGGTAAAGCCTACAATGTGGGAGACCCGGGTTTAATCCCTGGATTGGGAAGATCTCCTGGAGAAAGGAATGGCAATCCATTCCAGTATTCTTGCCTGGAAAATCCCAAGGAGGAAGAGCCTGGTAGGCTACAGTCCATGGGGTCGCAAAGAGTCGGACACGACTGAGCGACTTTTCACCATTATATTATAGATGAGAAAATGAGGCATAGAGAGGTTAAATAGATTTTCCAAAGTCACACAGCAATAAATGGCAACAGTGAGAATCAAAGATAGCGATGTCCATGCTCCTCTGAGACTCTTTTTCAGGGCCTAATTACAAAGAACTTTCTCACATGTAATCCCAGGTAAACATGGAATTAGTTCTGTTACATTAAATATTCTTGTCCTCATTTTGAAACTGGTAAGGTTATAACATATTTAGGTCCATTAGCTTTTTAAGTAAATCATTTTTAAATGCCAAACAGTTGTATGACCATTAAAAACTCTTAAATATAGTATTTTTCATATAGTATATTTTAAATATTCATCACCTAAGAAAATGTTAATGTTCAATTTTAACATGAAATTTTGCCAACTGCCTTTCTGATTAAGTTGCCAGATTTAACAAATAAAAATACAGAATGCCTAGTTAAATTTGAATTTTGGATAAACAGCAAATGATTTGCATGGGGCATACTTGTACTAAAAAAGTATTCATTATTTATTTGAAATTCAAATTTAATTGGGCATTCTGAATTTTATCTGGCAATCCTTTTTCTGTGAAGACATATTTAGTGTGCCATAAATAAGGAAATTTTAAGCCAATTGAAAAGGATTAAAAAACTATTCTTTTGTCATCAGCAACATTTGTATGAAGGATATTACCTGTATTAAGGATATTACCTGCCTACCTACTATACAACTGTGTGGTCTGGTTTCTGTCCTCCAGAAGTTTACACTCCAAATATTCATTAAAATGTATAAATAGTAGTGTCAATGACTCATATGAATTTAGCTGTAGCTACTAAAAATAATAGGAAGTGCCATTTGTATAGTTTTTGATGATTAGTACTAATTTAAGATCCACAAAATCTTATGAGAACTGTGGGTATTCCCATGTCACAGATAGATAGAAAGAGACTAAAAAGTTATTTGTCTAAGGAAACAAAGGTAATAAGGAGCGGAACTGGGGTTTAAGTCTCTTGATTCCAGACTTGCTCATCTTTCCTCTACATTCTACAGGACCATGCTTCTCAGAGCAGCGGGCCAGCCATGGAGGGTAGCAAGGGAGGTGATGCCAGATAACCATGAATGCCCAGTCTTTCTGGGTACTTTGATGATAATGCCAGATGCTCGTGTCCCAGATAGCAGTAGAGGGAGATGATTCTCCAAGAAGAGTCTTCAGGTTGGCCCCAAGCCCTGCAGACTCTGTTAATGGAGCCAGCAGGGCCAGTTCTGGTGAACAGCCTGGAAAGCAAATTTGTTGGGGGCAAAAAGTAAGTAATTCAGGAAAAGCTCATGTCCTTTACAGGTGGTCTGACCTCCATCTAGGTCACAATTTTCTAAGTGAATATGATGGTTACCTTCATGTGTCAGCTTGAGTGGGTCATAAGTTTCGTAGATGCTTGGTCAAACATTATTCTGAGTGTTTCTGGGACAGTGATTTTGGATGTGTTTAATATTTAAATCAATAAACTTAGTGAAGCAAATTGCCCTTCCTAGGGTGTGGACCTCAAATCACATGAAGGCAAGTAGAAGAGAGTAGAAGGAAGAGTAGAAGTAGAGTAGAAGGAAAGACTGATACTCTCCAAATAGGAAAGAACTCCTCCTTCCTGACTGGCTTCAAGCTGGAAAATCCTTTTTTTTCCAGGCACCTTTGAGGTGCCTTTGCACCTCAAGTGAAACAGTGACTTTCTTGGATCTCAAGTCTGTTGGCCTT
The DNA here is from genome assembly GCF_019320065.1 of Cervus canadensis. Classification (NCBI taxonomy): domain Eukaryota; kingdom Metazoa; phylum Chordata; class Mammalia; order Artiodactyla; family Cervidae; genus Cervus; species Cervus canadensis. The sequence continues at coordinate 1,839,695 of NC_057391.1, read as the reverse complement.
TGCATTGGAACCATACCAGCAGCTCTCCTGGAGCTCCAGCTTGCTAACTGCAGATCTGGGGACTTGTCAGCCTCCATAATCACATGAGCCAACTCCTTACAACAAATACATATATATGTATATATATAAAACAAAAGTGAAAGTCACTCAGTTGTGTTCAACTCTTTGTGACCTCATGGAATGTAGCCCATCAGGCTCCTCTGTCCATGGAATTCTCCAGGCAAGAATACTAGAGTGGGTAGCCATTCCCTTCTCAACCCCAGGGATCTTCTCAACCCCGGGATTAAACCCAGATCTCTGGCATTACAGGCAGATTCTTTACCATCTGGGCCACCAGGGAAGCCCATGTATCTGTATGTGTGTGCATGTATGTGTATATGTATGTGTGTGTATATATATATATATATATATATATATATATATAAATTCTATTTATCTGGAGAACCATAACACAGTGGATGGATGTCCACATAATCTTCCTATGTGAATGTCCACCTTACCATCTCTACATCTGACAAGGAAAGCAAATGGGTCTTCCCTTTCTCAAAAATGCAGGATGGCTTTACTCCATAGGAGCTCCCCCTGTCCTGTCCAGACAGCAGTTAAAAAAAAACTGTCATTTCAGGATCATTCAAGGAGCCAGGTCAGAGATTTTTAAACATTAAATTGATATCAAATCTATTTTTAAGCTTATAAAGAATCTCAGTATAAAAGTGGATAAAAAGGGGATCAACTGGAATGAGGTTGGCAGCCCAGGGGCAGAGTGGGGTTGCCTGGAGTTCCCCTCCAGTACTGGTAGCTCATTGCTCAGGGCCTCTGTAGGTTTTATTTCCATCATATGGAGCAGAACTTTATTCTACTTACTTTCTAATGTAACTTTTCTTCTTGAAAAAGAAACTTACTGTACAAGTTATACATGCTTACTGTAGAAGATACAAATGTGCCTTTATAAAAGGAAAAGTTACCCATTATCTAAAATTCTACCAACAAGAGAAAACTAATATTTTCCTGCTTCTGAATAGTTTGCACATATACACATATATATATTCACACTATACTTGCATAATACACATAGACCAAAGCCCTCTTGAAATAATTCATTTCAGAACAACTATAGAATTATAATGCATCCTTTCATCAAGAAATGGTAGAGTACAATTTATCTTGACAAAAAAACAATTTCATCTATTTCAGCTGACTTTCGATCACACAAACCAGAGCCTTTACATACAGATGAATTCTATCCTCTTGCTAACAGTTACCTAGCAAGACTATAAATTCTGTAATGCTGAAAATATTTTTTTTCAGATTTTCTAGAGTCCTTAGTTCATTTCTCTGAGTACTTCTAATTTCAGTAAACCTTTATTCTTTAGGAGTGAATCAAATGTCTGAAAATAGATATCCAGAGAATAAAAAGAAGAAACAAGTTGGAGAATGCAGATGGATGGCCCGTTTGGGGTTGCAAATCCCAAATGAAGAAGGGTGAATCTGGGTTTGTTTTTTTTTTTTTAACTTTCTTTGAGGTCAATCATACAGAGAAGGATAAAAAAATTTTCACCTGGCAGCATTTTTGTACATAACACCTTTGAGGTACATTTTGGAAGAAGATTGAGGGCCTTCAATTTTCTTCAATTTTCTTCCTGGGCTACCTCTCCAATCTTTCTTCTCACGTCTTTTCAATCATGATTCCCTAACAGCTTATCTGAATTTCATGAGTCCATGCTGTTGACATCCACTCATCTTCATCTGTAGAAAACATACTCCTATTTTGAGTCAGGGTTTCTCAAACATCAGTGTGCATCAGAAGCACCTGATAAGTTTGTTACAGCACAGTCAGTGGGGTCCAACCCCCCACATTTTTGACTCAGTGGGTCAGGAATAGGAAAGAAAATTTGCATTTTCAACACATTCCTAGTGATACTGATCTGTGGGCCACACTCAGAAGACAACTACTTTGCAGGGTTTCTTGGACTTTGCTGTATCTACCATCACCTGAGCATCTTGCTAAAAGGAGAGCCTGATCCAGTAATTCTGGGGTGGATCCCAAGGTTATATTTTTCTAACAAGCTCCCACTTTGAGCAGTGTGATTTTTGTGGGGCTCAACTCAGAATACTGTTATTTTTTTTAGAGGAAGAGGGCCACCCCCCTCCTCCATATCAGTGGTTGCCAGACTTGTCTGCACGTTGGAATCATAGCGATCTTCAAAATATACTGGTGCCTACATCTCATGTCAGAGATTATAGCTGGTCTGAGGTACAGCCTGGCCTTGGGAGTTTTAAAAGATCCTCGGGTGATTTTCAGGGGATCCTCAGGTGATACGTATGGAATCACTGACTCGATGGACATGAGTTTGTGCAAGCTCCGGGAGCTGGTGATGGACAGGGAAGACTGGAGTGCTGCATGCAGTCCATGGGGTCACAGAGTCAGACACAACGGAACGACTGACCTGAGCAGGTGATTCTGATAATGCAAACAAGTTTAGGAGCCACTGTTCTAAATCCTCAAACTACCTGCCACCCTCCATTTTATTTTCCTCACAGCTATTGGCAGCTTTTGTCTTCGCTTTCATCTGATCTGCCCTACTGCACTGAAACTGCAAGTCCATGTGCCCAAGGCACAGGGAGGCCAAACAATACCAAAACATTAGTGTTTGGAACAGAGAAAGGTTTACTGAGGGCCATGCAAGGAGACAGGTGGTTCATGCCTTAAAAAGCCCCAAATCCCCCAAAGCTCTTAGCAAAACCCTTTTCTAGCAAAGGTTTGGGAGAGACCTGGTTAGTTGTTGCAAACTTCTTGGTGTCAGAGGTCAGGTCATGTTCGGGTAACGATGTTCCTGTAAATCTCCAGCTAATGATGTTATCCTCTGTCCTGACAAGAAAGGGGATGGTCCCGAGGCACAACTTGCCCCTCCGAGGTCCCAGTCCCGGCTAAAAGGAGGCAGGTCTCAGCTGGTAGCTCCCTCAGGGCCAGTCCCCAGACCCTGCCCAGCTGTCATCGCTGAGGGAGCCAGGCGCCCAGGACCCAACTGGCCCGCAGGCTCCTGAGGCCGCCCATATGGTGGAGACCAGGTCCCACAGGATGCATCCCATGTGGACGGTGCTGCCATTAGGTCGCAGAGACAGGAATGGTGGGGAAGGTTCACTGTTGCCTCAAGGACTGGACCCCACCAGTGGGCGGCTATGGTGAGAGCTCTGGAGCCCTGCAGGACAGCCCCCAGCCTGTTCTCTGGGCCCCCCAATCACAGGCTGGTCCGAGGCAGGGTGAACTGGAGGGTCCTGAGGAGAAGGCTAGTATCTGCCTCTTACCTCACTCTCCGCCTGATGACCACCACCTTTGGCTGAATGGAACCACTAACGGTCGCTAGCTCATTGACGGTTGTTTGTGGGAGGGGCCCAGTGTCAACCAATGGCTGAAGAGAACCACTAACGGTCACTCAAAGGCAGTTAGCCCCTTGGGGGAGGGGCCCACTAGCACTGACCAATGGCTGAACAGGACCGCTAATTTCCCAGTGACTGGAGGAGGTGAGGAGAAATGCTGCGCAGCCATAGGCAGGGCTGTGTTCTGTTACACTACCAGCTCATTCACCCTCCTGAACGCAGGAATGTAGTCTGTTTCTTTCAGTGTTTGACTCGCACTTGTTGTTCAGTCACTACGTCATGGCCGACTCTTTGCAACCCCGTGAACTGCAGCATGGCAGTCTTCCCTGTCCTTCACTATCTCCTGGAGTTTGCTCAAACTCATGTGCATTGATTTGGTGATGCCATCCAACCATCTCATTCTCTGTCACACTCCCTCTTCTCCTGCCTTAAGTCTTTCCCATCATCAGGGCCTTTTCCAATGAATCAGGTCTTTGCATCAGGTGGCCAAAGTATTGGAGCTTCAGCATCAGTCACACACTAGCAGTGAATAAATGTTTGTTGAATAAAAATATTCATTCAACAGTGACAAAAATATTATAAATAAAAATTAATTTGTAAAAAATACTACCCTAGTCTCCAGCCCCCGGTAGGGTAGGGTATTCCCCAAAGTATTTTATCTAAAGATAAGTTGTCTGACTTTCTCATAATAGACTCACAGGGACTACTGCTCTTCACATCTTCAACTTCTAACTCATTTACCCTATGAATTCCAGCAAGAAACTTTTATCATACAGCTTTTAGTTCACACAGTTGTTTTTCACTTGCTACTACAGACTTGCTAGGGCACCCAGCTCAACTCCAGGATCCAGGAACACCTTACTGCCTGCTCCTGGGATTATGAAAGAGCAGGAATGGAGCCCACCTCAAGTTTGTCCACTGACCTTCTCCCGCAGAGATCTCTGTCCTTCTGTATAGGCCCTGGAGCTTTTTACCCCAGCACCAAGGGGTTCTTACTGGCAGGCAAATGTCACTGAAAAAATGGAGTTCATTCTCTTTCCCATCATACTCTTCCCCTTAAGATCCCTCAGTAACTGCAGGCGTATCAGCTGAGTGTAGGCAGCTGAAGCCTGGATCTCAGGGTCCCGTGTGTCATGATTAATTGAAGGCTTCTGTGGGTTTGTTAAGTAAGTATGATTTCTTAGGGTCCATCAGCTTTGTAATCACACCTGGAAAGGGCAAAACTTCTTCATTCTGTATTTTTCTCAGAGAACTAGTAAGTCTTGTAGTCAGTCTCTGTGCCAGTAGATATTACACATGTTTCCAGGTCCTCAGGCTGCTTTCTGATTTTGGAACAGATTTATGTAAAGTCCTGACATTGCACTTAATGCTGAGAACGGTGCTGAGGCCCTGCAGCATCATGAGTTAGAAGACAGCTGCTCATATCAAAAAGCCAAATCCCTGCCAGTTTAAACAAGTAGGATTTATCTTCCTGCCCGCCCCACTTATCTAACCAAACGTATGTCTAACGCTGCAACTCAAAGTGCCCTTAGAAGTGAGACTTCTTCTATTTTCTGCTCTACTCTCCTTAATAAGAAAACATTATCATCTCCTTGTTACGAGATGGCTGCTGTATCTGTGAGTTTCACGTCCTTAATTCTAGGCAGAAAGAATAAGGAAGAGGGAAGCGTCACCCCTTCCAGAATTTCCAAGAAACTCTGAGCTGATGTCACAAGGCTATATTCAGCTGCAAGAGAGTCAAGTAAAGAGTATTTTCAGTTGGGCACAGGGCCGACCTATCCATTTAGGACAGTGCCTAGAGCTCGTCATATTAATACTTTTAGGATCCCCCAAAAATGTCATTTTACTTTCTTTTAAAATCAGAAGGGAAAGAGACTATACTTAATATGAATATACAACAATGAATCTAGTCTGAATTGTGTTTGTCTTTATACCAATGAAGTTGTGAAATTCAATTTTAACTTTTAAATGGAGAAGGGGTCCACAAAGGCCAAAGCATCTAAGGATGATGCTTAGGATCATCTAAGGATGATCCCAGCACAGCCATGATTGGGATGATCCCACTGGATTCCACACTGGAATGATGCCACACTAGCTACTGTCTTTTTTCCCTCACCCAGAAAGCAGATTTCATAAGACTATGAACATTACAAAATTAATACACATAAATAATAACATCATTCTCACCAGAGACATATTGCCCACTACAAGTATTGACTAGTGATTATTAGTTTTTTTGAATGGTATATAAGTATTTTTTCTTTCAAAATAAGATGCTATTGTGCAATGCTACATTTCTTGACCTCATTTTCCAAACCAAGAAATTTTAATAGCTTCACCCTTTGGCTGCCCATGGTTTATCATTGCCCAATCGCTAACTCCTTTCCTTGGTGTTTTGCCAATAAGTTGGGGATTACTTAGACTAGTGACTGCCATGGAGTATGTGCTTTTAGTTACCTGACTACCTGCACAGCCTGTCACCTTGGCCCTTCTGCAAAAGACCATTTAAGGAGGAGCTGTTTTTAGCAATTACTGTATTTTCATTTTTGGTTAGAAAAGAGTGGGTTTTTCTCTTCTCCACAAACATTTGACCACCAATTGCCAAGAGTATCACTTGTGAGTTATTTGGAAGAGCTGTTGGCCCTTAATTGTTTCCAGATGACATTTGAAATGGATGATGTGGTGGAATTCATTTCCTATTCTCAGAGCACCAAGAATAAGTTTAGCACCTCAAAGCATCCTACTTGAAACCTTTAACAGACAGCATGTGCCCCATACTGCCCATGTACAGGGAATTTGTTCCTAAAGAGGTGGCTTCTGTTGACAGTACTAATGCATAATCCTTGAAGCAGAGACAGTCTCTTGTTCAACTTGGTCCTCTCGTGGAGGTGCAGTGGCCATAGTGGCCTCTTTAGCCTCTCACTGAATCTTAATCCAAATTAATTAAATTGCCAACCTTAAAACCATTTATGTTTCCAAAATCAATTCAGGATAATAGCTTTTTCCTGGGGAAAAAACAAACTATCATTATGTATGATCCTGGCTAAGAGGAATGCCAGTATCCATATAAGAAAGATATGGTCAGCATCATGTTCTCTTAGACAAAAGGAGAGCCCTGGAATCAGCTTAGAAAGGAAAAAGTAAAGAGAGTAAAGGTTAAAAAAGAAAACAGCTCTTTCTGAGAGGTGAGGTTAATGGGTAAATTGTTTCACTTTCTAAACACAGTATCTTCACCTAAAAAATGAAGGTAACATTGCCTCTGTGTGTGCTCGGTAGCTCAGTTGTGTCCGACCCTTTGTGACCCCATGAACTGTAGCCCGCCAGGCTCCTCTGTCCGTGGGGATTCTCCAGGCAAGAACACTGGAGTGGGTTACCAAGCATTGCAGGTGGATTCTTTACAGTCTGAGCCACCAGGGAAGTCTACTTCAGAATAAGTTGTGGTGAAGACCAATCAAGATAATTTTTGTAAAGCGATAGGGCAATGCCTCTCACATTTTAAGACCCCAATAGATGGTGTTTATATCTTTATTGGGCTTCCCTGATAGCTCAGTTGGTAAAGAGTTCACCTGCAATACAGGAGATCCTGATTCAACTCCTGGGTTGGGAAGATCTGGTGGAGAAGGGATAGACTACCCACTCCAGTATTCTTGGGCTTCCCTTGTGGCTCAGCTGGTAAACTGCCTGCAATGCGGGAGACCTGGGTTCAATCCCTGGGTTGGGAAGGTACCCTGGAGAAGGGAACGGCTGCCCACTCCAGTATTCTTGCCTGGAGAATTCCATGGACAGAGGAGCCTGGTGGGCTACAGTCTGCAGGGTCGTAAAGAGTCAGACATGACTGAGCAAATTTCACTTCACAAGTTATGAGACAGCAAAAGATGAATGATTAGTAAACAAGGAATATCAGTCAGAGCAAGAAAGCTGAAGGGTGCGGGGCAGACCAAGTCATTTAATGGAACAGAAAATCATTTCTAAGCAAATTCTCAAAATTCACCAGGGTGGTAAGGGTAGAGAATATGAGAACACCACATCTCCACAAAGCACAGGATGGGATTTCACACTATCGTTATATATATACGGCTCCAAAATCACTGCAGATGGTGACTGCAGCCATGAAATTAAAAGACACTTACTCCTTGGAAGTAAAGTTATGACCAACCTCTATAGCATATTAAAAAGTAGAGACATTACTTTGTCAACAAAGGTCTGTCTGGTCAAGGCTTTGGTTTTTCCAGTGGTCATGTATGGATGTGAGAGTTGGACTGTGAAGAAAGCTGAGCGCTGAAAAATTGATGCTTTTGAACTGTGGTGTTGGAGAAGACTCTTGAGAGTCCCTTGGACTGCAAGGAGATCCAACCAGTCCATCCTAAAGGAGATCAGTCCTGGGTGTTCATTGGAAGGACTGATGCTGAAGCTGAAACTCCAATACTTTGGCCACCTCATGCAAAGAGTTGAGTCATTGGAAAAGACCCTGATGCTTGGAGGGATTGAGGGCAGGAGGAGAAGGGGGTGACAGAGGATGAGATGGCTGGATGGCATCACCGACTCGATGGGCATGAGTTTGAGTAAATTCCGGGAGTTGGTGATGGACAGGGAGGCCTGGCTTGCTGCGATTCATGGGGTCGCAAAGAATCGGACATGACTGAGCGACTGAACTGAACTGAACTGATATATATGCATACATATATATTTTTTTTTTTTTGGAGAGGGGTGGGGCTTGTTTGTTTTACTGTCATTGTTTGAATTAAAAGGAAAAATTACCCAAAAAGCTAGAGTTTGCCAACACTGGAGCTGTCTTCATTTGCTAGAACCACCATAAAATAATACTACAGACTGCATGACTTAAGCAAAATTCATTTTTCTCCCAGTCTGGAGGCTAGAAGTCTGAAGTCAAGGTGCAGCAGGACTGGTTTCTTCTGAGGCCTCTTTCCTTTGCTTGCAGATGGCCACCTTCCTGCTGCGGGCCTTCTCACATGGCTCTCTCTGCTCACACATCCCTGGTGCCTCTCCAGCCTCTTGTAAGGACACCAGTCCTGTAAGAGGAGACCCTAATAACCTCACAGTCACCTCTTTAAAATTATCTCCAAATACAGTTGTATTCTGAGGTCCTGGAGCCTAGTGCTTCAACTTATGAATTTGGGAGGGACACAATTCAGGGGTTAATATAGATGTCAAAATGCAATTAACCTCTAGGCCCCGAAGTCTCGAAAAATAAAAGAGGGAGATACAGGTGACATCACCATCAGGGTACCAGCCTTTCTCCTCTTTATTCTGATCCTCTCTCTTCTCTGCAAACACCACATTGGTTTTCACTGACTGTCTTTCTGAAAATCCTAGGCTGTCTCCTTGATGCTAACTTCCTTGAAGATTTCCATAGAGAGACTTCAATTAGGGTTCAGTGGAATGGTGTGGTGGGAAGGACTGCAGGTTCAAAATCAGAAAATGAAGGAAGCCTCTGGTAGGCCCAGCAGGAAGAACATGGCTGAGAGATGACTGGTTTGCTGCACAGAAATCTGCTTTCTGCACTCGACTTCCCAAATGCCTCTGGGACATCCACCACTTCATTCAAACACACTCAAGGCAAAGCATTCCAACATCACTGATCGTTTCTCTGGCAGCTTTCCAGTGCTTCTTTCTTTGTGTTAATAGTGGCCGAGAAAATTACGCGAAGTATCCAGGATGTTGACATCAGTTCAATTCAGTTCAGTCGCTCAGTCATGTCCAACTCTTTGTGACCCCATGAACCGCAGCATGCCAGACCTCCCTGTCCATCACAAACTCCCGGAGTCCACCCAAACCCATGTCCATTGAGTCGGTGATGCCATCCAACCATCTCATCCTCTGTTGTCACCTTCTCCTCCTGCCCTCAATCTTTCCCAGCATCAGGGTCTTTTCAGATGAGTCAGCTTTTCACATCAGGTGGCCAAAGTATTGGAGTTTCAGCTTCAACATCAGTCCTTTCAATGAATATTCAGGACTGATTTCCTTTAGGACGGACTGGTTAGATCTCCTTGCAGTCCAAGGGACTCTCAAGAGTCTTCTCTAACACCACAGTTCAAAAGCATCAATTTCTTTGGTGCTCAGCTTTCTTTATAGTCCAACTCTCACACCGTACATGACTACTGGAAAAAACATAGCCTTGACTAGACAGACCTTTGTTGACAAAGTAATGTCTCTGCTTGTTAATATTTTGTCTAGGTTGGTCATAACTTTCCTTCGAAGAAGTAAGTGTCCTTTAATTTCGTGGCTGCAATCACCATCTGCAGTGATTTTGGAGCCCCCAAAAATAAAGTCTGCCTCTGTTTCCACTGTTTCCCCATCTATTTCCCATAAAGTGATGGGACCAGATGGCATGATCTTAGTTTTCTGAATGTTGAGCTTTAAGCCAACTTTTTCACTCTCCTCTTTTACTTTCATCAAGAGGTTCTTTTAGTTCTTTGCTTTCTGCCATAAGATTGGTGTCATCTGCATATCTGAGGTTATTGATATTTCTCCCAGCAATCTTGATTCCAGCTTGTGCTTCATCCAGACCAGCGTTTCTCACAATGTACTCTGCATGTAAGTTAAATAAGCAGGGTGACAATATACAGCCTTGACATACTCCCTTTCTTATTTGGAAGCAGTCTGTTATTCCATGTTCAGTTCTAACTGTTGCTTCCTGACTTGCATACAGATTTCTCAAGAGGCAGGTCAGGTGGTCTGGTATTCCCATGTCTTTCAGAATTTTCCATGTCAGAATGTTGACATACTATTTGCTCTACTGTCTACTTCAAAGTTCCTCAGAGTTCTCTGAATTTTACTTTCTAGAACAAATATTCTTGGCATAAGCATAAAGGATGCCCATGCAGTTATTTTTAATGGTAACAGAAAGCAAGTTCTGGATGTTCAGGTCGGAAGCAAGCTGTCTGTTAGCAATGAACAATTAATGGCTATGTAGTAATAAGTTTGGTTGGCACAGACTTATTTCTTCAATTCACTGATACATAACAACAACCACAATGAATTAAAAAATGATCTTGTTTCTATTGAGTGATCTCCCTTTGCTCTTGTTCTTATGCTACAACTTACCTGGCATTGCCCCAGGTTCACCTTCAGTTTCATTGATTGAAGATGGCATCTAAGGAGATCAATTTGATTCACCAAAGTATAAAGCTAGATGGGACCAAAAGAAATGGTTCAGTTAAATCTGCCAGGAAAATTCCAGTGCAACAAAACCATCAACATTTTCCAGGGCAGAAAGGCAGTGTTTCTGGTATATTTCACTGTCCAAAGGACTTTCCTGTGTCAAGTCACTCCCCTGTTGTAGTGTCTGAATTTGAATGAACTCTATATTACTGAATCCTCTGCCCCATATCTAGTCTAAGGAAGAGCCCTGATATTCCAACAATTTGCAAGCAAATACACAGACTGAATTCTGAATGGTGACTCTAGATTCCCCTTGAAATTTTGATTTCCAGTGTTAGTCACAGCTACAGCTGGAAGACTATTTAGCCTACGGCTGATTCAGGAATTCTTGCCTAATGGATGATGACTCATATGGTGAGTCCCTTGAAATCTGAAAATTAATGCTGGTCAAAATGCAAATTTCCAGGGGGAACCCTTTGCAACTGTTTGAAGCCCAGTTATTTTTCTCATGATATGCTAGAATTTGGCTGGTTGCTTATTTTAGGCTATTTGCACACGACTTTGCTATACTTTTGCATGGACGACCAAAGCATAGAGTGTCCTCAACCTTCTGTGGTCACGCATTCTGCTTTCTTTCCCTCAGTCTTCAGCAAGGATCCATGTCTTCGAGAAGACCATTCACCCAACAGTGCCCTCTGCCTCTCATCAGCAACTTAGCAGCATAACTCAGGTTCCCTGATTTCTAGCTCAGGGTTCTTGATACTATACCAAATGGCTCACAAGGGTTACTCCAATGTCCCACCCATCCCACAGGGCCACTCAAGCCTCCAGACTACGCAAGTCAGCTGTCTGCATGCCACACCAAATAAGATCTGAGGATGTGAGTTTTGCAGCCAAAAAACCTGAAGCTACTCTTCTTTTCCTGCCTCAAAAATTGTCCATTCCCCTCACCAGCCAGCCCCTGGAGCAGCTAAAGGACATGACGTGGCTTTGCACACTCATTCTATAGGGAACAAAGGAATACAAATTACAGCTCCTATTACTAGTCTCCTCAAACTCCTTCAGTGCTTCCCTGCAGAAGGTTACAATCCTTGGCTTGTTATTAGAGGCATCCTTTATAGCCTGCCCTGAACCTCCCTGCTTCCTCTCTACCCAGCAGCTCCTTACCCTGCCCCTTCTTGTCAGTGATGGATTCTTGCTCTTTGCTATCCCATTCCCCTTGGTAGAGTGTCCCTCCCACACCCTTCACTTAACTCTAGCTGAGCCGCCAGACACATATTATTTTTCCTAGGCCTTGCCACGGAGGGATCCCCTCCACCTCCTCTCTCAAGTCATTTAAGCACTCCCTGCTCACAGGGCATGTAAGGTCAGCTATTGTTTTCTGTGTCTCCCAGGCTCTCCTTCCTTAGTGGCTCCCATGCTTTTTAATATCTACCAGACACACCTGATACTTTCTGCCTCTGTGCCTTTTGCCCATGCTGCTCTCTTGCTGAGAGCTCCATTTCTCATTCCTATCAGAATCCTAGCTATACATCAAAGTCAGTTGAAATACTATCTTCCATTTAACTGACTCTAATCCTCTGCATTCTGATGCTGTGGTGACAGATTACCCCAAACCGAAACAACACCAATTTATACCTTTATAATCCTGGAAGGCAGAAGTCTGAAATGGCTTTCACTGGGCTACCATTAAACGATTGGCAGGTCTGTGCTCCTTCTGCAGGTTCTAGAGGCGGTTTCCTTGGCTTTCCCAGCTTCTGGAAGCCACCCACACTCTTCCCATCTTCAAAGGCAGCAGGCGTGTATCTTTAAATCTCTCTCCACTTCTGCCATCACACCGCTCCTTGCTGTCCCTCTGGTCTGCCTCTTATAAGAATTCTGTGACTACTCTGGGTTCATATGAATATTCCCAGAAACCTCATCTCAAGATCTTTAATCATGTCTGCAAAGTCCTTTTTACCATGTAAAGTAACATATTCATAGGTTCTGGAGATTTCCCTAAAAGAAATCTATCTTTTTCATTTCTATAACCTTATAACATTGAGTATCTCTAATTCAGGGTTCATCTAAGACTGTATCCTTAGGGCAGGGTAATAGCTTTTATTTAAAATTCAGGTAAAACTTTATTTTTGGATACTGGTATTTGAATTTCATATTATTTTCACATGTCACAAAAGATTATTTTTTCTTTTTCTTTTTGTATTGAAGTACTGTCAATATAAGATATTACATTAGTCCCAGGCGTACAATATAGTGATCCAACATTTATATACATTATAATCTGATCACCATGATAAGCTTAGTAAACAAGTCCCCAAATCCATATAAAGTTATTCCATCTTTACTGACTATAGTCTGTGTGCTGTACATTACCACCTCCATGACATTACTGGAAGTTTTGTATGTCTTAATCCCCTTTACCTGTTATATACAATCCACAACCCCCTTCTGTCTGGCAATCACTTGCTTGTTCTCTGTCTGTTTCTATTTTAATATGTTTGTTGGTTTATATTCCACATATGAGTGAAATCATACAGCATTTATCTTTCTCTTTCTGACTTATTTCACTTAGCAAAATTCCTTCTAGACCCATCCATGTCGTCACAAAAGGCAAGATTTCCTTCTTTTGTATGCCTGAGTAATATTCCATTATATGTATTTCTCCTGACAATTTCATTTCTTAAAACAGTCTAACCTCTATTCTTCATTGCAATGTCCACATACAGGCACAAAGGTAATTTACATAAGTATGATTATTATGGAAATATCTATAGTAATGAATAATTGGAAACAACTTAAAAGTCTATCAGTATGGTAGTTAAATTATGCTATAGTAAAAAAAACAGAGTATTAAGCAGACATTCAAAACAAGAGGGAGATGCATAAACAGGCATGGAAAACATTCACAATGTGTTAAGTTCAAAAAAAAAAGCAAGTTTAATGCAGTACATCTAAAACAATTTGGCTTTTGAAAACAAATTATATGTGTGCAATAGGTTATATATGCAAACAGAAGGATCTGGGAGATAGGTTATTACTTGCCTATGTGATTTTGGAACATTTTCACCCTGTCTGAACATTTGGACTTGATTTTACAGTTATGTTTTGCTGTCACGATTGGAAGAAAGGAGAGAAATCTGTTCTGAAAATACAGCAACAGATACTATGTGACTTCTGGAAACAAGGGAGGTCAATAATGGGCGTTTGGTAAGAGACCAAAACATACGACATTCTTCTTTCAGAGGAAACTGAAAGCTAAGGAAATCCTACTCCATAATTACTGCTTTTGAAACTAACTGCTTTACATTTACTTTCTTTTCCATGAAATGAGAGCAGTCACATAAAAATGTTTCTCAATGATATTAAGATGTCACGATTCCACAGTTGTCTACATCTGACTCTTTCCGATGGTTCTGCGGTGTGACAATAAGCTTCAGGAAATCTCCCAGAATTCCCAGGTTGAGGAGTGAGGAAAAAACCCACCTTTTTGTTATTGAATTGGATACAGGCTATTAACAAAGGAATATTTTTAAGTAGATTTAATTAGACCATTCATGGTGTAAATTTCTTTTCATATAGTCCATTCCTTAAATCTCTGTGTCTCTCTATATTTTTCTTTTCTTCTATACTCCAGGATCTAATCAATTTAGAGTTCTTTACACATGATAATTCTTTGAATCGAGTTTGGCCACCAAAACAGCAGGATGCTATCAAACTTATTTTTGTATGTATGATTCCATATGTTTAAAAGTCAACATGCAAATATATGCAAAAATTCTAAAATTTTAAAAAAAAAAAACCTCCCTGAACTTAATACCAGTCCTTATGGGTGGTTCCAGGTGTCCTGAAATTGGGTGGCTTGTGAGTGTGGGTGGGTGGTAGATGGTAACTACCAACCTCATTCTCTTCCTTAAAGTTGCTAAAAATGAGATCTTACAGGAGACCAAGGAAATACATTCAATAATGCTCAACAAAGATTTTCTAATTGACAATTTTTTGTAGATGCTTTTTAAATGAACATAATTCCATTTACTTTCGTCAACAATACTGCTGCTGTTAACCCTGAAATGAGAACCACAAGATGACACCTTTATACTCTGTCTAGTACCATGATTCCTCTATTACAGAATAAATCCAATTATCTGTTTATTCAAAATTTCCATTTAACTCCATAGTATTCAAAAACACTGCTATTATATTTTCTGAGTCTCATTTCCATTATCGGCAATCTTCTCTGCATATGATATCTTCTGCTATGATGAGGCTAAAATTTACCTTGTAAAATTCTTTGCTTAGTGTCATAATAAGAGTTATGAATTTACAAAAACTTGGTGCTATTTATTTCTACTTAGAATCACCTGGTTCTCTCTGGAATCATAGAACTCTTATAAGCAGTCAGTGTACTAAGGAAAATCAGTGTGCTTCCTTGCAAACACAAGGGAAAGAAAGAATGAAGGAAGGAATTCAAGTGGTGGGTTTTATGATATAATGGACAAGAGAATTCTAAGAGGTCTGGCGTGCTGCAGGTATCTTCCCAGCTCTAGGAAGGCTCAAGCTGGCAGAGTACCACCGGTACTCCTACTTTCTAATCCCCAGCCTCCCACCTCCTGCCCACATCCTCTCCTTCCCCTGACCCAGCACCTCCCCGCCATGCCCACTCACCTTCTTACCACCTATCTGCATACTCACCTATAAAGGCGAGCTGACATAAAATTCAGGATATGAATAAACATGTTGTGGGGATAAAATCTCACTCATTTTTAATTTCTTGCCACATTCTAAGACGTAAAGTAACCTTTCCCGGGATGGAACACAAATGTGCCCTGTTCATCCCAGGCAGTGGATCAAGTAATTGTATTTCTGAGGATGAAAACTGCCTTACTGGGAAAGTAAAGATAGTTTTTTTTGTATTTGAAGATTTGGGCTCATGTTTAATCGGTAAGAGTCAAGCTTCTTATTGATTGGGCCATTAAAGCCTTTTGTGAGGGAAAATAAAGAAGTCTGAGCTTTTGGATAAAGCAGAAAATGGAGTGAAGTGAGGGAGGTTCAGAAGAAAGGGGATGTAGGGAGAACGGAGCCCTGAGCCAGGAGGATGTTCTACTATGGCCAGGGTGGACCAGGAAAGGGACCCAGAAAAAGCCCTCCATGAAGAGGTTATCATAGACATGTTAGCAAATATTTTTCCCAGTTGGAAGAAGAGATTTTCAAGATAGGTGGTTGGCCAGGGAGATTTAGAGTCACGCATCTCAGACTGGTAGTCTCAGATGCCCATACAAACTGGGGATTTGGAAAGGATATTCATACAGGAGATCATGTTCTGTGACAGTGTTTTCCATAAGATAAAATGCATTTCTATTATGAGTGTTATTCTAAACTAGAAAGAATGGATAGTGAGTGTCGACAGTGGCAGGGCAGGGCTTGGGTGTGGAGAGGGGTAGGTAGCAGCTGGGGGAAAGGGTCAGGCTTTGGGGAATACCAGAAAATAAGAACACAAAAAGAACGGTAGCAGCAACAAAGTTATTAGCAACCTTAAATACAGAAAGATCATTTTGCCAAAGTACAATTCAGATAAAAACTGGACAAGTTATTTTTAAGTATTCAAGACAACTAGAGTCATTGATTCAGAGCCTGTTTTTCACATCCTTATGCTGGAATTCATTTCGGTATGGTTTTATTTTTTTAAATATATACCTATTTTGTTTATGCTTGTTTTTTCAGACCTGCGAATTTTATATTCATGGATAAAAGAAAGCTGACGATAGGATCAGTGATTCATCACAGATAATTATTGAGAAACTAACCATGGAGACCAAGGACAGAGCTGGAGGATTCAGTGGGGGAGGGGCGATACAGAGGGAGGGAAGGATCTAAGTGTTTATTTTTTTTTTTTCTCCTTTGTTTCTTTTTATTTTTTTCCATTTATTTTTATTAGTTGGAGGCTAATTACTTCACAATATTGTAGCGGTTTTTGCCATACATTGACATGAATCAGCCATGGATTTACATGTGTTCCCCATCCCGATCCCCCCTCCCCTCCCTCTCCACCCCATCCCTCTGGGTCTTCCCAGTGCACCAGCCCTGAGCACTTGTCTCATGCATCCAGCCTGGGCTGGCGATCTGTTTCACCCTTGATAGTATACTTGTTTCAATGCTATTCTCTCAGAACATCCCACCCTCACCTTCTCCCACAGAGTCTAAAAGTCTGTTCTGTACATCTGTGTCTCTTTTTCTGTTTTGCATATAGGGTTATCGTTACCATCTTTTTAAATTCCATATATATGTGTTAGTATACTGTATTGGTCTTTATCTTTCTGGCTTACTTCACTCTGTATAATGGGCTCTAGTTTCATCCATCTCATTAGGACTGATTCAAATGAATTCTTTTTAATGGCTGAATAACATTCCACTGTGTATATGTACCATAACTTTCTCATCCATTTGTCTGCTGATGGGCATCTAGGTTGCTTCCATGTCCTGGCTATTATAAACAGTGCTGCGATGAACATTGGGGTGCACGTGTCTCTTTCAGATCTGGTTTCCTCAGTGTGTATGCCCAGGAGTGGGATTGCTGGGTCATATGGCAGTTCTATTTCCAGTTTTTTAAGAAATCTCCACACTGTTCTCCATAGCGGCTGTACTAGTTTGCATTCCCACCAACAGTGTAAGAGGGTTCCCTTTTCTCCACACCCTCTCCAGCATTTATTGCTTATAGACTTTTGGATAGCAGCCATCCTGACTGGTGTGTAATGGTACCTCATTGTGGTTTTGATTTGCATTTCTCTGATAATGAGTGATGTTGAGCATCTTTTCATGTGTTTGTTAGCCATCTGTATGTCTTCTTTGGAGAAATGTCTGTTTAGTTCTTTGGCCCATTTTTTGATTGGGTCATTTATTTTTCTGGAATTGAGGTGCAGGAGTTGCTTGTATATTTTTGAGATTAATCCTTTGTCTGTTTCTTCATTTGCTATTATTTTCTCCCAATCTGAGGGCTGTCTTTTCACCTTGCTTATAGTTCCCTTTGTTGTGCAAAAGCTTTTAAGTTTCATTAGGTCCCATTTGTTTATTTTTGCTTTTATTTCCAATATTTTGAAAAATATGGAACGCTTCATGTTATTTGCGTGTCATCCTTGCGCAGGGGCCATGCTAATCTTCTCTGCATCGTTCCAATTTTAGTACATGTGCTGCGGAAGCGAGCACCGGACCTAAGTGTTTAAAAGGGAGACTATGGTAAATGCTGAAGACTAGTCCATTTAACGTCTTTCTCAGGGGATTTTTCCTGAGCATGAGGTGAGGCAGGAGGCAAACATTTGGAGCCAGTCTATGTCATAAGGAAAAGTCATGACAAGATACGGTTTCCTTTTATGGCTATGATTCCCCTACAGGTAGATGGGGGCGCTTTAGACCTAGTGAGGCTAGACTTAAGCAAGGCACTTGACAAAGTCTAAGTTCTGTCCTTGTAATCAAGTCAGGGAAAAAGCAGCAGCAGTGGCAAAAGCTAATCCTTAGACTAGTGCTGAAACAGTTGCTTAAGAGTAGCCTAGGAAGCTGTTAAATGTCCGAGATGCCTGTGCCACGGCCCTTTAGGCCCTGGAGTGAATTCCAGAAGTCAGGTTTTGGTAAGCTCCCCAGATGATTCCCATGAGCAGACAGGCATGACATCTCTGAAGGAAGCTGACTGACAGACCAGAGACAAGCTGAAGAGAGATGTCCCAAGGTTCCATGCGTGTTCCATTCCAGTCAACACTCTCATCAGTATCTCAGATAAGAATGAGAAGTTTATCACATTCAAGGATGAGGTGAAACTGGACAAGATGGCAGAATTAGCATCCAAAATGATTTCCGCCTAAGTTTGACAAGATAAAAACCTAAGGTTATGTTAAAATAAGATTGTCAGTAAAATTTTCATGTCACCTACAACTTCAAATCACAGGGGAGACCTCCAAAATTCATCTTATTATTTGTAATTTTAGAAAGTCAATGAAAAATAATGCAGGGATCTGGTCTGGTCAGAAGTCTTTCAGCCTGGGCAGGGAGATGATTGTATATAGATAGATGCTGGGAGACAAAGAATCAACCATGAGGTCAATTTGGCACATGAATGGGGAGTTAATAGATTTCTATGAGCAGACTCAGGAAAAAAGACGTAATGTGTGTGACTTGAATCCAAAAATGTAGATACATGGCACATCAGTCTTAAAGTTATGGAATCAAGTATTAAAAAGGTGTATTGCATTTCATCAAGGTCTTGATTAAACACTCTAGTTATTAGTTAACTAGGATGCTACTTGTCCTCCTTAAAAGGTAAGCATCTTTCAGTCTCAGAATTGAAAACTGAGTAGAGAAATATCTTAGAAAATTAAAACCCAATAATACTAATATTTTTGCATCAAGAAAATTTAAAATTCAATATTTTACATACTTATGTTTGGGAATTGCATTTGAATGACAGCTTTGTAATTTCAATGTAAATTGTCTAAGTAATTGATTCAGATGTCTGGTTTGCAGTGGAATTCTTACTAACTATATAATACAATATTTCAACACTTAACTCAGGGTTCATGATATTTATAAACTCAATTTATTAGATTTATATGAAATAATTAGTACTTGGAAAGTCTGCCAATCAGGCAATCAAATTAAATGGAAATAAAATATATTATATTTATATATGCAATGTAAAATATGTGAAAGTATTTAATTAACTAGTTTTAAATGGATCAAATATTGTTCAAAGGCCTTTAGAGTAACTGCTAAAACTGCTAGGCACAACTTAATAGCAGGATTTATAAACTGAATTTAGAACCTGAGGAAGAATGAGGTTATTAAAAAGTAGTGACTTTACTACAAGCAATAAATGCTGGAGAGGGTGTGGAGAAAAGGGAACCCTCTTACACTGTTGGTGGGAATGCAAACTAGTACAGCCACTATGGAAAACAGTGTGGAGATTTCTTAAAAAACTGGAAATAGAACTGCCATATGACCCAGCAATCCCACTTCTGGGCATACACACTGAGGAAACCAGATCTGAAAGAGACACGTGCACCCCAATGTTCATCGCAGCACTGTTTATAATAGCCAGGACATGGAAGCAACCTAGATGCCCATCAGCAGACGAATGGATAAGGAAGCAGTGGTACATATACACCATGGAATATTACTCAGCCATTAAAAAGAATTCATTTGAATCAGTTCTAATGAGATGGATGAAACTGGAGCCCATTATACAGAGTGAAGTAAGCCAGAAAGATAAAGACAATACAGCATACTAACACATACATATGGAATTTAGAAAGATGGTAACGATAACCCTATATGCAAAACAGAAAAAGAGACACAGAAGTACAGAACAGACTTTTGAACTCTGTCAGAGGTGAGGGTGGGATGTTTCGAAAGAAGAGCATGTATATTATCTATGGTGAAACTGATCACCAGCCCAGGTGGGATGCATGAGACAAGTGCTCGGGCCTGGTGCACTGGGAAGACCCAGAGGAATCGGGTGGAGAGGGAGGTGGGAGGGGGGATCGGGATGGGGAATACGTG
This sequence comes from Cervus canadensis, assembly GCF_019320065.1. Taxonomy (NCBI): domain Eukaryota; kingdom Metazoa; phylum Chordata; class Mammalia; order Artiodactyla; family Cervidae; genus Cervus; species Cervus canadensis. The sequence continues at coordinate 1,819,655 of NC_057391.1, read as the reverse complement.
TAAATCTATGGCTGATTCATATCAATGTATGACAAAACCCACTGAAATGTTGTGAAGTAATTAGCCTCCAACTAATAAAAAAAAAAGAAAAAAAAAAAAGTAGTGACTTTAATAAAGTGAATATCAATCTTTGAAAACAAAATCAACACCTGAATAGTCTTTTATACATAGACAAGCTAGCCTTGAGTGAACCAAAATCTCACATCAGCTTGTCCAAAGTTGGGATGGCCCAGCAGCAAGTGTGAAAATGATGAAGGCTGGAGGCTGAGTTCTTGAAGCTCCACTGGTCTCAGGACGCTGAGTCTGCTGAGAGCGGCTACAGTCTTGGGACTGAGCAGAGAGGTCCGTGTTCAGAGAGGGAGCCCGTCACTTCCCTCCACTGACCTCCACAGGTCAGTTCCCTTGGCGTATCCTCCTCACTCTTGGAAACCTATCTCTAGAACCAACTGTTGCCAGCTGTCCTGAGCCAGTTTGATCATTCACTGAGGTTCTTTTTAGTTTGGTTTTGTAGATAATGCAGATATTTTAGCAGATAACAGAAATGGGTGAGATTAGTTGTCTCCCTACAAAGTCACTACTAAGTTATAATGAAAGCAGGTCTCCAAACAAATTCTTCCACATGTCTATCAGACATTTAATAAGCAAACATCTATCAGTAAATAAGCACAAAACAGTTCATACAATCTATCCTTTTATGTCATCTGACCATACTTTTCAAGGAGAAGTTTCTAGAGGCAGATTCAACAATATTTTAGTGGCAGAAATCTGTACTTCTTATGGAGGAGCTAGCTTCCAAAACTGACAGGGCTCTTATGAAGGCATGGGCTCAGACCCGTGAGGCAGCTTAGCAGGAACTAAAAAAACCTTGGGCTTAAATATTGGCTGTCCCCATTCCCAACTTGGGAATTTTACATAATCTCTTCTGCCTTCCATTTCTTCATCTATAAGGCAGGGATAATTAAAAAAAAAAAAAAAAACTACCTATTTTTAAGGTTGCTGTGGGAACTAAAGGCAATAATGCATATAATGTACATAGTGTCAAATAGCCAGCACTAATGAAATATAAACTATTATTGTCATTGTTCTGTGTAATTACAGAGGGAGAACTAGAGTTTATGGGTAAGAATGAGAAATAAGAAAATAGTCAACTCAGAAAAAGAATTTTCTGGCAATTATAGTATTATAAAGATAGATGAAGCTATCTTCTGCTGAAATAAATTCCTGCCAAGGTCAATATTCAAGATGAAACTGTCTGTGGACTTATCAGAGGTTTATCTGAGCTTTCAGAGGAGATTCCTGCTGAGGGTGGAAGATCAGATACAGAGAGGTCTCTGTCCTCTCCAGCAACAGATTCTGTAATACTGGCCCCTTTTCCTTTCTTGTAGGTGTAATTTAGACATGATTATCCACGGCTGGTCACAGAAGGGTTCTCTAACCTTGCAGTTTTACAGATTGAGAAGGTTGGTCTGGAGACATCACTTTTTCTTAATTTCTAACTCTGTCCTTTTTAAGAAAAATGGTGAAATGCTCTTCTGCTGCACCTTTATTCCCGTTACAAGCACTGTAATTTCCTGCTTTCATGTTTTTTCAGGTGAACCAAACATCCACCAGTCTGACATTTCCCATTCTCCACTTGACAGCAGTAGTCACACACACCCTCAAACAACCCTCATTCTCTATTTGTTTTAAAAGATACAATAGGACCTTGTTTCTGGGATTAAGATTGTGCCCTGGGCTACTTCTCTAGCTTCCTGCCATTTGTATTTCTATGCCATTTGATTCTTGCATGACTTTTGTATATTTACCCACCCCTGGACCCCTTCTCTCCTCTGAGAAAGACTACAACTAGCTCTTTATTTAGGAAGTTCCTGCTCTAATGCCTCTATCTGTACAGACATCACTTCCTGACTTCTCCCAGGCTTAAATCATGTATGGTCCCCATCTCTGACCTTGCCCAGTTATGTCTGCTCATTCTCCCCATTTCTTGGTTATCAGTTCAGTCTCTCAGTCGTGTCCAACTCTTTGCAACCCATGGAGTGCAGCACACCAGGCCTCCCTGTCCATCACTAACTCCTAGAGCTTACATTTCACCTCAGAATTTCCTTAACACCCAAATCTGTCACTTTTACTCCACGTTTTAAAAAATTACAATCAATTTTTAACCAGCTCATGTTTCCTGTGCCCATTGCTTCAAGCATGAAGAGTCAGAGGAATCCCTTGATTCTTGATGAGTAGACTAATCATAAAATAATACAAATGATTTGTAAACATTTAAAAATGTTCAGCCTCCCTAATATGAAAAAAAAATAAGCCAGTAGAGGCAATGAAGTACTTTTTTACTCTTACAAAATGAGTTGATAGGAAAGCAGGCAAATACTGCAAATCTGGTGAGTATACCCTAGGACAGGCACCTGTGCCTACCCTGTTGATAAGAGTGTAACTTGATACCAGTTTTTGAGAAAGCAGTTTGGCAAAATATAATACGGAAACAGGACCATATATACTTTTGGGGACAAAGAGGTTCATCACAGCATTATTCAGAGTATGTAAAATAAGGTAATAGATAAGAAAGTTTGCCATAACTGGATATTTTGCAGTCATTCAATGTTTTTTTATTCCTCTACTTTTTAAATTAAACTTTTTATTTTGAGATCATTGTACACTCACATGCAGTTGGAAAAACTAATGCAGAGGGATTTTATGTACTCTTTACCCAGTTTGCAAAACTGCAGCACAGTATCACGATCAGAATGCTGACGTTGAGACAGTTAGGATGCAGGTTTCCATCAATATAAGGATCCTTCATGTTGTACTTTTAATCACTTGTTCATTCCCACGCCCTCTTTTTAGCCCCTTATCTGTTATCTCTTTGTCCACTTTTTGCCATTTCAAACAAGTTATATAAATAGAGTCATACGGTACATAAGTTTTTGGGATTGGTTTTTTTTTTCACTCAGCCTAATTCTCTGGAAATTCATCCATGTTGTTGCATTTATCAATAATTCATTTCTTTTTATTCTATGAGTAGTATTCCATGATATGGGTATACACAGTTTGTTTAGCCAGCCCTTTGAAAGGCATCTGGTTTGTTTTCACTTTGAGGGAATAATGAATCAAGCTGCCGTAAACATTCAGGCTTAGGTGTTTACATGAACAGAACTTTGCATTTCTCAAGAGATGTGCAATTGCTGGGTCATACGTTAGTTGCATGTTTAATTTTTTAGGAAACTGCCAAACTGTTTTCCACAGAGACTGAACCTTTCCACCCTCCAGCAATGTATGAGGGATGCGGTTTTTCCTCACCCTCATCAGCATTTGATGTTGGCACTATTTTTATTTTAGTTATTCTGATAGGTGTATAGTGGTATCCCATTGTGGTTTTCATTTGCATTTCTCTAGTGGCTAATGATGTTGAATAATCTTCAAATCTTATTTGCCATCTATATATTGTCTATGTTGAAATTCTTTTCATGCCTTTTGCCATTTTCTATTTGGATAGCTTGGTTTTTTACTATTGCATTTTTAAAATCTGAGATATAAGTAATATATCATAAGACTCATCCTTTTAAGATGTACAATTTAGTAGTTTTAAGTACATTCAGAAGATTGTATAACCATGGCACTTTATGTAATTCCAGAACATGGTAATCACTCATATTTATTAGCAATCACTTTCCATTCTCTCCTTCCTCACCCCTGGCAACTTCTAATCTACTTTCTATTTCTCTGCATTTGCCTATCTGGGATATTTAATATAAATAAAATCATATAATATATAACTTTATGTGACTGATTGGGTATAAGGTGTTCAAGGTTTATCCATATTGTAGATGTATCAGTGTTTCATTGCTTTTTTTATTGCCATACAGTATTAAATTGTATGGATATATCACATTTTGCTTGGCTAGTCATCAACTTATGGACATTTTTAGCGAATATGAATAATGCTGCCATGTACATTTGTTTGTGTACACATATTTTCAATTCATTGGCTATACACCTAGGTGTAGGACTGATGAGTAACATGCAGGTTCTACATTTAACACTGTGTTACATTCCCAACAGCCACTTATGAGCATGTAGGAAGTATAAAGATTAAGGAAGAGGCTCTGCCATCTCAGACAAGCTATTTCACTGTGGGCAACTAATTATTCCTGAGCCGAGATAACGATTCTGACCTCGCATCGCATCATTGCAGAGGAGCCACATGTGAAATGATATAAGTGACAGTCACTCAAGTGTCCTACACAGACAATGAGCAAGCGGCTATTTTTCACACTCTTCCCAGGAGCTGCTACCACACTTTTTAAATGTCCCTTGGAGCCAGTCCTCCTCCACAAGAACGCACATCAAATGCTCTCTCATTATCACATCTGACAAAGCAGATCCTAGCTGTTAATGACAAATTAGAGCATACCAGTTACCCTTCTCTCTAAGAAAGCGGTGCGCCTCAGCTCTGCAGGGAACACTTGTTTTTCGGAAGCTAGCTTTGGGATTTGGAGGAGTGAGCTGGGGAGGTGGTTCCCGCAGAGGCCTGAGGAAGTACCCTTGCTTGCTCCCCTCTCCCAGATATCCAGAATCTTCGGCACAAACGGCCCGGGGAGAGGAGGGGACAGGAGGAGGCCTAGGGCCTCTGAGAAAAGCCGTGATCGTCTCCTGTCTTCTCGTGGCCCAGAGAGAGGCCCGGGGAGGAGACCAAGGAGGCTTGGGAGCAGGGCACATGTGGCCCAGCAGCAGCTACTGGGTCAGTAACGGGCCCCGGGGCCTCGGCTGAGCCATCACAGGTCACCCTCATGGCCCGCGTGCCGCGCGGTGTGTCCTGACGGGGCCTCCGCCCTGGAACCTTCCCAGACCGCGGCTACCATTTTTCAAAAGGAGCTGGGTCAGCCACAAACAAGGGTTCTTGTAAGAGGGCAATAGGGGTGGTGAAAGCTCCAGAAAACGGATCCCAAGGAAACTGGCTAAAGGAACGGAGGCAGTTCTGCCTGGAAGAGCAAAAGGCAGAGGAACGGGACACGAAAGGCTGTTGTGCTGAAGGAAAGAGCCCCCTTAGTCTCTAGGGGGCCAAAACCCCCTAGGACCAAAGGGTGGGTGGAAAGTAAGAGATGTGTTAGGCTCAAAAAGGTTCCAACTAATAATTAAAGCTGTCCAACTTGAAGGAGTCACAAATTAATGCATTCTTAAAATGCTCAATTCCATGAGGCTTTCACATACCCACGTGTCTCTCAGTGAAATAGCTAAGCTGTTAATGGCACTGTGTACCGTGAGAAGGAATAGATTAATTGCGTATTGCCTCTATGTAGCTATGCTCAGAGGTAAGCCTAATGGACACACAGGATAAAAGAAAAGAGATCCTATTTTTCTCCTCTAAGGTTCTATGGGCTTTGCTCCAGGGCTGCTGGGGTCCCAAGGACTCGAGGATTGGAAGCCTGCGGTACAATCCCACTTCTCACCAACCCAGGTCCCCTTCTCCTGTGACCACTGACGCAGCTGGACAGAGATATACAGAAGTGTTTAAAAGACTCTGAAAGAAAAGGATTATCACTAGAGAGATTTGACCTTGAAAATCAAATGAATGAAGTAAAGGCTCTAAGGATAATTACCGACGTAATGAACTTGCAGCCCAGGAAGACCGATCTCTGAGAACTTCCTCCTGTCTCCCTGTGCAGTCAGGGGATCAGGGGACCAGGTAGTCTCGATCTTTCTTTCCTTTCCCCCTCAAAGTTCATTCCTGTTGTGTTCCCTGGGAGTCTTGTTTCCTGAAGCGCACTAAGTTCATGGCCAGCAAACTTCAAGGCTTCTCCGTGCAGAATAATGGGAGGATTCAGGCATTGTGGCGGGGTGAGAAGTATTTCTGGCCAAAAGTGAGCTCCTCAAAGCCCAGGATAGAGGTGGTTATCTAGTTCAGAGATGTTAAAATATGTTTGTTCTAATAAAAGAGAGACTCTTGGGAGTTCCCTGGTGGCCTAGTTGTTAGGAACTGGTGCTTTCACTGGGGAGGCCTGAGTTCAATCCCCAGTCAGGGAACCATCCCACATGCTGTGCAGGGTGGCCAAAATGCAAAAAAATTAAAATTAAAAATTTGGAAAAGAGAATCTTAATAGAGTATTTCCATCATGCAATTTCTAAGTTAACAGTAGTTTTTCATCCTAAGTTTAAATACTTTCAAAGGTTATAATTTGAAATATATTGTAAATGTTTCTGTTCTAACATAAAAGTTGAATTTCTTTCATAAATGTATGCAATCAAATCTAAACACCATGGCAACTGATAATCCATAGCTTCATTTTTAAAAACAAGCTTTTAACTTGCAGAAATTTGATTTTTTTTCATGAACTTAAATTTTTATTCCAGTTCCAAGAGTTGTAATTAATAAAATTTTTATAAGACTTTATTGATCACCCAGCACATTTATCTGCAGTAAAAAAATGTATCTAAATTTAGAAACTTTTATGTTCTGTGATCATAAAACTGTAAGCATTAAAACAAGCTGGTTTTATGAATTAGCGTCATTAGCAATTCACTACTAACTAAAACTAAATAAATATATTTATTATTAAACACAAAAGTTGAAATTAGAATGAAAATACACCTTAAAAAGATGATTAATTTTTTCAATTAGTTCAAGCATCTGTAGATGAATATTACTTAATGCTAAAATGAGACATGGGTTATCAATTCTATTTCTTTTTGTATGTTTTTAAGCTGTAAACTGTAGGAGCTGAAAGTGTTTTATGATAGTAATATAATTTAACTCTTTGAACTCCTTCCATGTTATATGCCAAAATTCATATGATGATCTACTATCAAAATATATCTTTGATCTTCTTTCACCTGACAACTTGATTAGGTCCTTCTGCATTTTTTTTTATAAGTGGCGAGTTGGAAAGCACCCTGACTTGCAAAGGGATTTGTCCTCATCATTAAAATCTAATTCACTTGCTCAGTTTCTGGGAAGAAAGATCTTTGCAAAGATTTATCAAATGATTTCTAATTATGTTGTAACACTTTCACCTAAACCCACCTTTTAAAATCCCATGTCTTCAGAAATGAAAGGAATAATAGATAGATATTAATTTCATTACACTTCTGTTAAAACAATGCTTTTTGATCAAATATTTTTATGATATCTCTTGCCTTAACCATATTATCATTACCTTAGAGTTGCAGATTTAGCCCATTAACAGAACTTGTCCATCATAAACATCTTTGGCAGAGCCAGTCTTCACTGTCAAACCTTATTAGTCAAATCAGATACGCTCTCTGTAGAAAAAAACCTTGAATTCACTTTACAATTCAGATAGTTATTTCGAGGATTATTAGAAAAAATGAATGAGAATTAAGTCTATATTGTGAAACTGACCACTGAAACCAATCATAATTAAAATGATATGAACCTAATATAATTAATTATTCCATGTTTAAATAAGTTATAAAAATAAAATTATCCATACACTTTCTTCAATCAAGTAAGAGGAATGATGAAAGGCATGACATGTCTCTAGTAAAACTGAATGAGGCTATTGAATGCTGCTGATTGACTTTGGAGGATAAATAAGAACTGGTGAAAAAATGAGAAGCACCACAAATAATAGAAGGGTTTTAAGCTTCTAATAAGTCTAGCAGCACACTAATATTTTTAATGATGTTATGAAAAACATATTAAACATTTTATAAGATAGGATATGATGAGAATTGACTATAATTGAAACAAATTATATATATATATATATTTATATATATATAATTGAAACAAGTATTTTATGCTATGGTTTGATACCACAGGTTTTGACAGTTTTATTAACTAATGCACATCAAGTCTGAGAGAGACCATATGAAAATTTTTTAATCCTTGAATTTTATCCATTTTATCTTGTAAAAATTGAGTATTTTCAAAAGGCATCCTGATTACATTTAAAATAATCAGCAATGCAAACTTATACTGCTGTAGCTGTTCTGGGCTACTTTCTTCCCAGGTTAAGAAATATCCTAGGGATGAGTATGGAAACCAGTGGGGGAAAAAATGCTTAAAATCACACGAACAAGCCATTTTGGGTATTCAGTGTTTCCTACTGATTTTCTCTTTGCTTCCCCCTCTTAGGACTCTCTCTTAACAGCAAGGCATTTTTTGACAAGAGTCAGGAGGAGAAAGCATTAAATAAAAATTGTCATTATTTCCATCCCTGCATTTTACCAATATTATCTGAATTCTGAAATCCCATGAATCCAAACACCTCATTTCTATGTTTTCTAATCTATCACTTTGAATGTGTGTATACGAAGGGAAAGCCCAAAGCATAATGAATTTATGATTAATCGTTAAAGCAACCTTCCTCTTTGCCATATCTGCGGTTTTTGTGTCATATTAAAGACAACGTATTATATTAAGAATTCGGATATGTGAGACCTATATCTTTTTAAAAATAATGTGGAGAGGACTATTATAAACATAGGCTCGTTCTCAGCAGAACAATCTTAGTTAAGAGTCCAGTATGCATAGAGGATCTAGAAACGAGTTTCCTTAAAACTACCTATGAGCATAGACTCCTGGGAAAGACTTCACATGCCCTGAGGTACATAATACCCTGGTTTGAAGACCATGCATTTTTCAGACCTATAGTAGTCTAACCTGACCCAGTCCAGGGTGTTTTAGCCTGGGACTCTCAGTCACTGGGGGAGGGTTTTTCAAAAGTTGAGAAGAGAGCCTGGAGCTGCAAAGGGACCTGCAGCAGCCCTGTCTGTTTCCAGTCTGGCCTTCACAACTATCAAAGATCTTAGAGGGTCCTCTGACCATTTGTGGGTGCATCTCTGAAATTAGAAGATTCCTGTTGCAAACTCAAGTGCCAACAGAGTGAGGCAGGGGAGGTAAACGAACAAAGCAGACGGTACGAGATGAGCAGGGTGAGGACTGGATGTGTGAGGGGCCATGCCTCATCAGAGACGGAGGCTGCTACTCAGCTCTCATTTTTCAAGGGAAGCCCCAAACCTGCATTTTCATGTGAAACCTTCCAACTTGTAAATGGTGGAAATTAAATCAACATTTTCATAAAACACATTTTATAGGCAAAACAAGTCTGCAGGTCCTATCTAGTCCATGGTTTTTGGTTAGCAGTCTCTGCGCAAAGTCCACAGGGTAATATTTTTACCTCTAGAGAGAGAACAAAGCACAGTCTTTAATCAGAGTTTGGGTCTCCTGCTCTGACTCTGGCTAGTGCTCCAGTTTCTTAGCTCCACATCAGCAGCTTATTCAGTTCAGTCCAGTCACTCAGTCACATCCAACTTTTTGGGACCCCATGGACTGCAGCCCGCCAGACTTCCCTGTCCGTCACCAACTCTTGGAGCTTACTGAAACTCATGTCCATCAAGTCGGTGATACCATCCAACCATCTCATCCTCTGTTGGCCCCTACTTCTCCTGCCTTCAATCTTTCCCAGCATCAGGATCTTTTTCAATGAGTCAGTTCTTCACATCAGGTGGCCAAAGTATTGGAGTTTCAGCTTCAGCATCAATCTTTCCAATGAATATTCAGGACTGATTTCCTTTGGGATGGACTGGTTGGATCTCCTTGCAGTCCAAGGGACTCTCAAGAGTCTTCTCCAACACCACAGTTCAAAAGTGTCAATTCTTTGGCATTCAGCTTTCTTTATAGTCCAACTCTCACATCCATATATGACTACTGGAAAAACCATAACTTTAATAACCCTGAACAAGTTGTAGCTGATCTTCACAACATGGATCCTGCAAATTTATGTTGAAATGCATAGTTAATTATCTAGTGTTTCAAGCTTCATAGGGAACAAGGGAGTAGTCATCATCAAACCCAAGCCATTGAGTTGGATGGAACTTTAAACATCATTTATTCTAGCGTCCTTGTTTTGATAGTTTCCGATAACATTTTCTAAATATTCCTTTCAGAGTCAATAGCACTTGGGTTAAGAAACAGTATTATAGCTCCTGGATGCGCTCCTCTTCTGCCTTCAGTCTCTGGAGCTCCAAGGATTGCAAAACATCAATCAAAGAAACAACTATGAGTCTGCTATCAGCCATTCTCACTTTCAGCCCTCGGCCTACAATTACCCTGAGGCTTTAACTTCAGATGGTGCGCTGGTTTTCAAATGTGTCCACAAATATTTTGATACTCCTCCCTTCAGGAGGTAGAGCTTAATTCCCTCTCCGTGACTGTGAGCTATACTTAGTGACTTCTAATGAATAGAGTATGATGGATGATGGTGACTTCTGAGAACAGGTCACAGGCATTATGGCTTGCTCCCAGCTCTCTCTTAAATTACTCACTGTGGGGAAAGCCAGAGGTCATGAGCACACTTGAGTGGCCCTGTGGAGAAGCCCATGTGTGGGAGAACTGAATTCTCCTGCCAACAACCATGTGAGCAAGCCACACTGGGAGCTGATTCTCCAGCCCTGGTTAAGCCTTCAGATAATTGCAGCCTGCTGACCTCTTGACTGTAAACCCAGAAGAAATGCTGTGCCATAACCACTAGCTCAGCTGCTCCTGACCCCTGACCAACGGAATCCAGGAGACAAAAAACTTCTGCTGTTCCAAGGTGTCAAGTGCGGTTGTTATGTGGCAAAAGATTAACATAGAGGGGCATAAAGCAACCCAGACTACCATCCCCCTGGCCTGGTCTGATCACGTTTTCTGTTCTGAGTTTAACAAGAGCAAGAAGGCAAGATGTAACCCTCACAGCTGTGATAACACATATAAGTGATGGGAGCCTCCTGAGTGAGGAAAATAGTAACATTATAAGATGAAAGGTAATTGTATTTGAAGAGCACTTCTCTTACATTTAGAAGTACTTACCTCCGGTGGGATTACCAAAACAGTGTAGCCCCATTTAACAATTTTCTTCCAAGTTGAGAAGATTCCGATGATCTGATAGGCAATTCTGCCCTAAAGCTCCTTTCTCTTAATAAGATTAAACGTTAAGATAAAATAAGGATCTTGACCAAAATCTGAGATATGCATTAATTTCAAAAGCAACTCCCCAATTTAAAAGTCCCTCCTGACACAAACAGAGGTGTCAAGAACCAAGATTCCCCAGACAGCATCTGATCCCCTTTCTCCAAAGCCTGAACTCCCAGCTTGGGGCAATGCTAGCTTTGGCTCCTCTCCGGTCTGTCTCTGGCTCTTAGACATCTGCTTCTTAGCCCGTTCTGCTGAAACCCAAATAGCTAGGTAGTAGGGTTTACTACCAGTCAATTTAACAACTTGTATTAATATGTATACCCAACTGAAGTTTCACTGATAATAGATGAGGAAGGACCAGCTGGCATTTCTCATACACAGGGAGAGAATAAATTCCCTGAATTGTTGGGTTTCAGCATCTCAGGACACCTCCAGAAGGTTCTGGTGATGCTTATCTTATCATTTGTTAGATTACAGGTAGCTGGGTACATATGAATTCAAGACTTAAAATTCTATCTCAAAATTCTACCCACTTACAAGACTTTTCTTATACGTTTATACACTTTTGTGAGTATTTGCAAATATTCCATGAAGAAGCAAGGTTAGGTATCTTTTGGTATGGGTTAAAAATCCCACAGAGTAAGTCTTTATGGCAAGGGCAAAAAAGAATGTTTTGAGGTGTGAGGGAGTGCACTGAAAGAGCAAAACAAAAGTGCAGAAATAAAAGGGTCTTGGTTTAATTCTCCTTTGTATCCATAGGCAGCTCTACAAATACCATCCTAATGAGCCGTTGCCTAGGCCCTCATCTCATAAAACCCTCAGAAGGCAAAAATGCATGAAAGGCAGAGCTGATTCTCTCTCTTTTGATATTTGCCCTTGGATCTACTTTTGGGTCTCTGAGAGCACATGAATTAACATGAGACAGTGAAAGTATTCAAAAGTAGGCCTTTCCAATGATGAGCCAAGCCAGTTACCATACAGCTTGCATATTTATTGAACAAATACTACTAAAATAGCTAAAATACATTGGGTACTTGTCGTGAGTGCATCAGTAAAGATCACATTGTTACAAAAGCCTGCATATTCAGCAGTACACAACTGCAACTCTACGTAAATGCCACAGATGCAGAATACTGTTTTCTTGCTCTATTTACACAGCGGATATACCTACTCTAACAAAGGAGGTAGGGGGGAAATGCACAGGAAACTCAGGCCAATGGGGAGCGAGAAGAGAAGGAAGAAGTGCAGCGCATGCGTCAGTCGATGTGTAACAGTCAGAAGCGGAACAGTTCAGAACGAAGCCTGCCCTGTCAAAGGAAGAGCTAAAAGACAGTTATATAAAAATCAAGGTGGGCTTTCAGACTGGCTAACACAACAACATTCCGTGAGTAGATGGTATTGTCTGATTGTATTTTTGTTTATCCATTTCATTGGGAGCAAGGACAAAAATGTAAAATCTACACCTTGCTTATCAGAACTGTTGAAAAAGAGTGCTCTGCCTTTTGAAAAAAAAGAATTTTTTTTTTTGGTAAAGACATTTTCTTCAACCTAATTTTTGGGAAAGGTGTAACTTTCATGTTCCTACTGAGATGCTAATTTGGGGGATTTCTTCCCCCCCCCCCGCCCCCAGAGGGCATTTATAAAAAGGGGGAAAAAAAAAAAAGTTTGCCCCTTTCCCCCTGAATATTCTTTCAAATGAAAGAACCAAAAGAGACACCTAAAAACGCCTGTCAAATTATTGCTTTTCGTTCACTAAGTTAGGCAGGCGAGGCTACCGAAAGGAAGAGATTTGGTAAGGAAATTACAGTTTTGTGATTGCTCCCGCTTACAGGGACTGCGCGTCCGGGAGCGCCAGCCGGGGAGCCGGGGTCTCCTGCTCCGCGGTGGCAGTCGCTCAACCCCCAACGCTGACGAAGAAAGCCACACTGAAGACACGAGGAGAACAGGTCAATCCAGTCTAGAGAACGACATTCAGGGAAACAGAGTACCAACACCTTCTTAGAACATGAAAATAAAAAATAACTCCATCAGAGCTACCTCGCCAAGGAGCATGTTGAAAGTCCAAAATAGCACCATTCATCAGTGTCTCAGGTCCTGTGGCAGCATCTCGGTCACTTACCACAAGGAAACAATGAGTTTCAAACTACTTCTATACATCAAAAGAGTACATGGGTAAAATATAGAGATATACAGACAATTGATGAACATAAACTACTAGGCTTGTTACATCTAAATGAAAAAAAAAAAAAAAAAAAAAGGGGACTCTCAGCCTCTGCAAGAAGCAGTCAGGAGCTGTGTGAGTGAAAAGGCAGAAGTGGACCGGTTGTGTGAGAGCAGAGGGGGTTTGAGTTGTGGAAGACATTGTCGTAGCAAACCAGGCCTGAAGGCCCACCTGTAAGGGTTGTAAACGTGGATTCACAGTGTGAAATTCTGAGCGTTTTCACTTGAGTCAGAATGATTAAAAACTGGTTTGATGATACCTATTTGTCCACTGTAAAATCTCTAAAGCAAGGCTCAGAGTCCCGTAGTTTCTTCTTATACTTGATGATTTACACAGAAAAAAATCCCATATATGATACCATGACCTCATCAATACCCACACACCATATGTAATACAAATGGAGGTGATTAAAAAGAGTGGAGGTAACTGGTTCCTGGGGAGTGGAGTTCATTGCTGCCAAGGGGAGTCAGGGAGGCAGCCCCCATCTCGCCATCCTTCTTGCGGTTCACTTCCTTGGGGACAGGAAGTCTTCCCTGAAGAGCACACAGACAGACACACACAAAAAGAATCACACTGAGTCATGCTTTTAAAACCACTTGAACATTTTTGCTTCTTCCTCCCGACTTTTGTCCCCGAACTCCCAACATTTTGCAGAGTTTACATATTAAACACAGTTCACCTGAATGTAAATATTAGGTCTGTGAGGGCATGAAGTCATTAAACACTAGCTGCCTTGGCTGCAGTAGAATCAAGTGCTTCTCTAAGGGCTGAGCCCAGCCGTGTGGGAGGCAGCATTCCCCAAAGTCAGGTTTCTAAAAGCAGTTTCTGGGATCAAATATGGCTTGACAGAAGACCGGGTGAGAGGTTCCTAGGAGTGTTAATGCTTTTTTTTTTTTTAAAAAGAGTTGAATGACTGTGGTGGAAAGGGATAATTGTTTTATAATAGTTAAAGTATTTAAAGCATATCACAACTGCAACAAATAGAATTTGTGAACATTTTATTCTAGAAGCAAGTGGCCCAGGCCCTATAGGCCTTACAGTGAGAACCAAAAGTGGGTACTAAAGACAGGGGAGTGTTTGGGAGGGAACTCATGTGGGCTGGGGGTGGGCAGGCAGCAGCTGCAGAAGAGAGGAGACAAGAGGGAAACCAGGGCCAGAAGAGCAGGAGACTCAGCTAGTTGGGACTGACTGGGGCTCTTCTAGTCTATCCTCACAATCCTGATGAGTGAGGTTTTATGTATCCGACTAGGAGAATCCAAATACACTGTGACTGAGGACCCATTGAGCACCCACAGGGAGGAGATCCCCACCACAATCAAACAGCAGGAGGACAGGACAATGAGGCCCATCTGCCCAAGCAATGATACAAAATAAAGGTCTTATCACAACTAGATGTCATGCCCCACTCAGGAATGAAAACAGTGAACATATGACAAGAGTCTCTTTTAGCCTAACCGTTAAGTATAGGAATTTTCTTGAAAAAAAAAAAATCCATTATGGTTTTAAAAGATCTGTTGGGATTTTTTTTTTTTTTCTTTTTGTTAAGGCCACGTGTTCTAAAAGGATAGTTATAATAAGCCAATTTGACTGGATATAGGTATTGGGTTAAAGTGATAATCATGCTTTGTAGTCTACAAATTACCATATTTGAATCTTTTTAAGAAACTCAACATTCAAAAAACTAAGACTATGGCATTCGGTCCCATCACTTCATGGCAAATAGATGGGGAAACAATGGAAATAGTGACAGACTTTATTTTCTTGGCCTCCAAATCACTGCAGATGGTGACTGCAGCCATGAAATTAAAAGACACTTGCTCTTTGGAAGAAAAGCTATGACCAATCTAGACAGCATATTAAAAAGCAGAGACATTACTTTGCTGACAAAGATCCATCTAATTAAAGTTATGGTTTTTCCCATAGTCATGTATGGATGTGAGAGTTGGACCATAAAGAAAACTGAGTGCCAAAGAACTGATGCTTTTGAACTGTGGTGTTGGAGAAGACTCTTGAGAGTCCCTTGGACTGCAAGGAGATCCAACCAGTCCATCCTAAAGGAAATAAGTCCTGAATATTCATTGGAAGGACTGATTCTGAAGCTGAAGCTCGAATACTTTGGCCACCTGATGTGAAGAACTGACTCACTGGAAAAGACCCTGATGCTGGGAAAGATTGAAGGCAGGAGAAGAAGGCGACGACAGAGGATGAGATGGCTGGATGGCTTCACCAACTCAATGAGTTTGAGAAAGCTCCAGGAGTTGGTGATGGACAGGGAAGCCTGGCAAGGTGCAGTCCATGGGGTTGCAAAGAGTCGGACATGACTGAGCAACTGAACTTGAACTGAAGAATTCAGAAATCAGATACGTCCAAACAACTTGAAACCAAATTGTTCGGTTCACTCAGCAACCCCAGAGTGAACTAAATGTAACAGATAATTCAGTTTTAAGAAGTTTTACTTACCGTACAGTGTTCTCATATTACACATCTGTTTTATCTAAATTTTTTTTCAAAAATCTCAGACTTTTAGAGCATGTAACATTTTCAGAATGTATATAAAATCTACGCAGTATGTACTTTAATGTTCCAGTCTTAGTCTGTGATTTAGAGGTTGTTTTGGTATCATTAAATGCCAAAAGGGCCAAACCAGAAAGTTAAACTAAAATTTTACTCATCATTTACATGCCCTAAAGGATCCAGAAAAATATCCAAAAGCATTATTTCGAGCAATTCCTTTCTTTTGTGAAAATAATTTCAATTTTGAAATTTTGGCATGCAATCCCACTATTTAAAGAAGAAATCCTTTGAAACCCAATGTTTTTAAAATAATGTTTGTTTCTCCTCCCATATCAACCAGTGAGCATCGTTCAGGATATGACAAACAAGTTTTAGACAAATGAAGAATTCAATGCTAACTATCATAGGCCTAGAAAAGGAAATCAAAAGCTTGCAACACACTTCACTTAACATCATGGCTGGCCTTAAAACTGCCTACTTCAGACTTACTCTTAAGTGACTATACAGAACATCAGTTAGTCTTTATATATCTCAGTCTTACTACTCTCATATTTCCATGAAAAAAAAAAATACAGCAAAATGGATGGGAGCTGGGTGGGAGCTGGGTGGGATATGGTTAATTTGGAAAGAAGTTCTTCCAGGAAAACAAAATTCTAAGGAGATTATTTCAGATTTGAATTTACCATTTTTAGTATTTTTTTTTCTCTCTTTCAAGACCCCCAAATATTCAGATGTGTCCTTCCTTCATTATTCAGGTTCTGCATGCCTACTATGGACTGAACAGTCTATAAGATTTTAAGGCAAGAGGGACAAAAGCAGTCCCTCCAGCCTGCCCTAAAATTAACATGCTATATGGGAGCCACCCAAGTAACTGGAGGACAGCAAAGCAGTGGTGACAAACCTTGCAGGGAGTTCTGATATGAGACACCATGGGGAGCTAAAGTTCTGTGCATCCTTCCTTTGGAGACTGGAATTCACTAGACTTCAGTCCCTACCTCCTATTCACTAAAAAAAAAAAGAGAGAAAGAAAGGAAAAAAGATATCTCTGCCCCCATTGAAGGAAGTTCAAGCTTCTGCAACAAGAGAAGGAGGTATTTCAAAGAGGAGACAGGAAGATGTCTTATTTCCACAAGTTAGACCTTGGAAGAATTTTATGCAAAAATTGTGCTATTTCCCTCCGTCATCCCCATATACTGGTCCCTATAGGACTGAGGAACTTGAGTAAACCAAAAGGCTGGAGGAGGAGATACAGATACGTGTCCAGGGGCCCCCAGAGACTGTGCTCCTGGGTGGCTCTCCCTGCCAATAATTGTTAGTACATGAGTCCCCCAATTACTCAATAATGTGTTTTGGGCCAAGTAAGCCAGGATTGTTTTTCTTATGATTATGCAAAGATGTACTTTTCCAGAAGGCAACAGCTAGAAAAAGGACAAATATATTATGCTTAAAATACTATTCATATATTTAGAGAGGAAAGAACTCAAAATAACAGAAGACCTGAATTCCAGGATCCACCAGCCCCCTGGAGCATATCTCAGTGCCAACAAGGCCTAGGACTCAGATGGCCTTTCAAGAGGAAACAGAGGCACTGTTGACCTCACTGAGGAATTTGGCCAGTCTCGCTTGTTTGGTTGATGCTACCAGTATCAAAGACATGAACTCTGGGCTCCTGAATGGGGCAGGCACTCATAAAAAGGCTATACTTCCCCTCATCCCTTCCATGATCACATCTTATCCTCAGCTACTCTGGGAAATTATGCCCTGAGATGGTCCAGCAAAGAATGTCTACACTACTGCAACCCTGGTGGTGCAGTGGTGGGGTGTGAGTGTGTTTTAAATAAAGCACCTGTATTTTAGCTCACTTCCACTCCAACTCTACAAGATCAGAAAAAGTCTAGCCCAGGCAGGGACCAAATCATTTAGTTCACGTACTTTCTTGCCAGTGATTTCGACCTTGACCTTCAGAAATTCTCTGAGAGATTCAAAGTGATTTAGGACTGTTTTCTCTCAGTGCAAACTGCCAGTCGACATAATCTCTTTAACTAATGTCTGCCTGTCAGTAAAAGGTAGGAAATTGCTGAAACCATTAAAGGCAAGTAAGATAGTTTACCAAAGTTGAAATGACAGTAATAGCTGGGGAGTCCTCTCCATTGGTCAATTACACTTAAGAAATTTTTAAATGGAAATTGCATTTTTAATGGTCTCTATTTTTTTAAATTACAGAATCAACAGGTCAGTGGTAAAAAATACAATCATCCTTGCTTAAGGTCAAATTGAAATTTACCCTAACAAGCAAAGTTCAAAGGTATCTACAGTAAAAATTGGTAAATGTTTCTGTTGTTGTTTTGAAATACTGCTGAAAAAATAAAATGTAAATTTTACAAATTTTCTTACGGCAGAAAACTGTCACACTGAAAATGTCTGAGCAATAAAAGCATGTTAATAGAAAATACTTTTGGGCCTAAAACTTAGAAGAAAAAATATAGCAGCTTTTTAATATTCTTTCTGTTTTGTTTCATGGGTAATTTTATCAGATAGTCAGGTATTGTTACCAGAAAAAATTATCATCATCTACACTTTTAAGAGATCTTTTAGTTAGATATATTCATATTTGGATTTATCTATATCAGAATGGAACAAACAAATTAAAAAACCTGTAAAATGTATAGTTGACAAATTGGTTCCACAATTCTTAAGTGAAAATTTGCTTTGGACTTTGGGCATCAAGAAAGAAAGATATTATGAACTGTAAGAGTCACAGGATATCAGGATATTCTTTTTCTTTTTTTTGTACTACATGTTATTTCCAAGATGATAATAGGTTATGGATTATGGTATCAGGTTAATGGATTATTATCAGTTCAGTCGCTCAGTCATGTCTGACTCTTTGCAACCCCATGAATTGCAGCACGCCAGGCCTCCCTGTCCATCACCAGCTCCCGGAGTTTACCCAAACTC
The DNA here is from genome assembly GCF_019320065.1 of Cervus canadensis. Taxonomy (NCBI): domain Eukaryota; kingdom Metazoa; phylum Chordata; class Mammalia; order Artiodactyla; family Cervidae; genus Cervus; species Cervus canadensis. The sequence continues at coordinate 1,801,038 of NC_057391.1, read as the reverse complement.
ATGTCCATTGAGTCAGTGATGCCATCCAACCATCTCATCCTCTGTCGTCCCCTTCTCCTCCTGCCCCCAATTCCTCCCAGCATCAGGGTCTTTACCAATGAGTCAACTCTTTGCATGAGGTGGCCAAATTACTGGAGTTTCAGCATCAGTCCTTCCAATGAACACCCAGGACTGATCTCCTTTAGGATGGACTGGTTGGATCTCCTTGCAGTCCAAGGGACTCTCAAGAGTCTTCACCAACACCACAGTTCAAAAGCATCAATTCTTCAGCGCTCAGCTTTCTTTATAGTCCAACTCTCACATCCATACATGACCACTGGAAAAACCATAGCCTTGACTAGACGGACCTTTGCTGGCGAAGTAATGTCTCTGCTTTTTAATATTCTGTCTAGGTTGGTCATAACTTTCCTTCCAAGGAGCAAGCATCATTTAATTTCATGGCTGCAGTCACCATCTGCAGTGATTTTGGAGCCCCCCAAAAATAAAGTCTGACACTGTTTCCACTGTTTCCCCATCTATTTGCCATGAGGTGATGGGACCAGATGCCATGATCTTAGTTTTCTGAATGTTGAGCTTTAAGCCAACTTTTTCACTCTCCTCTTTCACTTTCATCAAGAGGCTTTTTAGTTCCTCTTCACTTTCTGCCATAAGGGGATTATTATAGTAGACAGTAATCAGTATTAAAATGAGGAATAGCTGTTTTTGTTTCTATATTAAAAAAAAAAAAAACACCTTAACAAAATGTCAGCTGGAGATCTTACCTTAGGAAGCCTTCCCTCCATTTCCTTGTCTGGAAATGGTTCTTGACAGACCCAGACAGAAAGCTCTGGGTAATAAACCTAGAGAGACAAAGAAGCATACACATTCAGATTAAAAACAGGAGCCACTCTGAAACCTCTTGGGATCAGCTTAATGAGCTCAATTGTCCTCAATGGTCACTTATTTCCCAATTGCAACTGAGAAAGCTGGGGAAGTCCATTCTCTCTTTCAGTCAGTGTGCATACTCTACACTCAGGAGAGTTTTAGCTCAGTGTCTTCTAAGACTAAGTTCAAGAGAGCAGAGATATCAATCAGTGTTATCTTTAGCATGCAAAGTGGTAGCGTCATGGCCTGACTGGCTAAACAAACTAAGGCACTGGGGAGGCCCAATTTTCAAAGCAACCTGTGATTAGTATCCTTGCAGAACTCCATGTTTATGAGATAAATGTGCCATGTACTCGCCCAACACTGTTAAGGGTTATCCTGATTCATTTATTAGAAGGCTCAATGATGCATAAAGCATAGGAAGGAGAGGAAGCAGCAGCCTGCCTCCTCCCCAGAGCCACACGTCTGCCCAGCTGCTTGGAAGTATCAAGGGTCTGAGACAGGGAGAGGGCAAGGGATGGCGGCATCGTCATGAGTGATTCAGAGAAGACAAGACCAGCTAATGAACGGGGAGGGGTGGAGGGTGGAGCAGGGGTGGACAAGATGGAGCGATTGAGTCCAACTGAGTAACTCTTTTTTTAATACTGAAAAGGGTTTATCATAAGAAGGTTGCTGGCCAGCTGTTCTCTATCTCTGGAAAAGACTGGAGGAGGGGGATAAGGAAGGACTTACAAGTACAGATTTAGGTCAGCTGTAAGGAAAAACTTGGCATAAGAATTGTTAAATTACTGAAAGAATTTAGAGAGGAAAACTGTGAAATCTTCCTTAAGAAATTTAGAAACTGAATCCAATCACCATCTGTCAGGGCTAATTTACATTTGATACAGCCCTTCTTGAAGGGAGGGGAGAAAATTAGATGAGATCCCCTGAAGATCTGATTCTATAAATGCTGTAAATAAGCTTTACATTTAATAAATGACATTAAGAATCTCACTTCATTAATCAGTTATCAAAGAGACTTATGTATCTTTTTTTGGTTTGTTTCTGAAAGCACTAGATGTGGTAGCCTAATCATTGGGCTCACCGCAACGATATCAATGTCCCAATCAATCCATCTGGTCTGAGGCATGAAATGTGGATGGCTGTGCAGGTTCTGTGGGACAGTCTAACAGAAACTATCTTTGCTCAACTCCAGTAGCATTTATGGCACATGCCACTGAACAAAGCAATTTTGTGTACATTACCTAATTTATCCTGATTATAAATTTTGACTAGGTCTTATCATTACAGAGAAAAGGAAACTGCAACTCAGAAAGGTCACAGTGTACAGGATAGGGCTCAAACTCAAGCCAGATTCCCAGTTCTAAAGCGGGATTTCAGTTATTGGCACCTTAAAGATGCCCTCAAATTATTCCAGAATGCAAACTGCCTACTACCTCTCTTTCAAAATTACACCAGCCCACAGCCACCATACACATTTAGGTCTTAAATACTGGAAAGCTCATCCTGCAAAAACTGGGCTTGTTTTCTGACTTTGGACTGGGCCTGCTTTCTGGGCCATGTGGTTCCCCCAATCTCAAACTCCTTCCCCTTGCTCAGCTTTCCCCTCCTCTGCTCAGCTCCTTCTAGTAAAATTCCACCATCTGCCTCGTTTGGGACAAACAGCCACCACAACATTCTCTTTAACCAGGAATGGGTGAAGAAAACAAAACTGCAATCTTAGATACACATGCTTTGCTTTGAGGCTTAAAAGAAAGTCACAGCACACAAAATCCCACCCTGGAAAATTTCAGGAGATCTCAGATTGGGATCCACTATAAGGTCACTTAATATAAACAGATAAAAGCTGATGACATCTCTGTATTACTGATTTTAAAGGCACGCTTTAAGTATAATTAAAAACATGACAGGTATTAGCAAGAAAAAATATTTCACTGTAAACCAAAAATATTGATAGAAATACATATATAAGCTTAATAGGCACATGGATGCAATGAAAAGCAAAATCAACTAAATGTTATATATGTATTCTGCTTTTCTGTGATATACTATTTTAACAAAATGACACAACATTAGCATTTAACTTCTAGGTTCAAAGCATCAATACTAAAGCAACCCAGGCTGGATCTGTAGGGAAAAATAGCTTGGCTCTCAGAAATTGTTATACTTAGTCACAATACTTACTATAATTTTTTCCAAGAACTTTCCTTTTTTAAAGAAAAACAGCCAGTGATATTTGCCAATGAACTCAGGAACATGAGTATCTGTTAGCAACTCACGGCTAAGTAAACTTCCTTCCATACCTCAGATTTGCTTTTGTGCCACATGTCAGCTTAGCTATAAAGTGACCAAAGGCATTTCTAATTAGGCATTTTTTTTTTAGTGTGTGAATCATAATCATCATAGGTATTATGAAAGATAAATGTAATTTTGGCATTGTGATAAATTCATATAGTCTTCTTCAGAGTCAGAATTTTAACCCCAAAATGGAAGAGACAGAAGAATCTCATTTACATTCTTAACACCTGCCTGACTGGTCTCTTAAGAACTCAGCACATCCCTGGACACAGAAACCTAAAGGGGAATAAACTTTTATTTTTTGGTTTTGGGAAAGGGTGGTAGATTATTGGAAATGCTACCTACATAACAGCTTCATTCTTTCCTATACCTGTGGTGTTTTGAAGACTCTAATATGAATGACTTTTTTGAGCATCCTTTGGCATTTCCTTTCTTTGGGATTGCAATGAAACCTGACCCTTTCCAGTCTTGTGTCCACTGCTGAGTTTTCCAAATTTGCTGGCGTACTGAGTGCAGCACGTTCATAGCATCACCTTTTAGGATTTGAAATAGCTCAACTGGAATTCCATCGCCTCCACTAGCTTTGTTCATAGTGATGCTTCCTAAGGCCCACCTGACTTCACATTCCAGGATACCTGGCTCTAGGTCAGTGATCACACCATCGTGATTATCTGAGTCGTGAAGATCTTTTTTGTACAGTTCTTCTGTGTATTCTTGCCACCTCTTCTTAATATCTTCTACTTCAGTCAGCTCCATACCATTTCTGTTCATTATTGAACCCATCTTTGCATGAAATGTTTCCTTGGTATCTCTAATTATCTTGAAGAGATCTCAAGTCTTTCCCTTTCTTTTGTTTCCCTCTATTTCTTTGCATTGATCACTGAGGAAGACTTTCTTATCTCTTCTTGCTATTCTTTGGAACTCTGCATTCAAATGGGTATATCTTTCCTTTTCTCCTCTGCTCTTTGCTTTGCTTCTTTTCACAGCTATTTATAAGGGCTCCTCAGACAGCCATTTTGCTTTTTTGCATTTCTTTTCCTTGGGGATGTTCTTGATCCCTGCCTCCTGTACAATGTCACAAACCTCCATACATAGTTCATCAGGAACTCTGTCTATCAGATCTAGTCCCTTAAATGTATTTCCCACTTCCACTGTATAATCATAAGGGATTTGATTTAGGTCATACCTGAACCTGAATGGTCTAGTGATTTTCCCCACTTTCTTCAATTTAAGTCTGAATTTGGCAATAAGGAGTTCATGATCTGAGCCACACTCCACTCTCGGTCTTGTTTTTGCTGACTGTATAGAGCTTCTCCATCTTTGGCTGCAAGAAATATAGTCTATCTGATTTCAGTGTCAACTATCTGGTGATGTCCATGTGTAGAGTCTTCTCTTGTGTTACTGGAAGAGGGTGTTTGCTATGACCAGTGTGTGCTCTTGGCAAAACTCTTTTAGCCCTTGCCCTGCTTCATTCTGTACTCCAAGGCCAAATTTGCCTGTTACTCCAGGTGTCTCTTGACTTCCTACTTTTGCATTCCACTCCCCGATAATGAAAAGGACATCTTTTGGGGTGTTAGTTATAAAAGGTCCTGAAGGTGTTCATATAACTGTTCAACTTCAGCTTGTTCAGCATTACTGCTCGGGGCATAGACTTGGATTACTGTGATACTGAATGCTTTGCCTTGGAAACTAACACAGATCATTCTGTCATTTTTGAGACTGCATCCAAGTACTGCATTTAGGACTCTTGTTGACAGTGATGGCTACTCCATTTCTTCTAAGGGATTCCTGCCCACAGTAGTAGATATAATGGATATCTGAGTTAAATTCACCCATTCCAGTCCATTTTAGTTTGCTGATTCCTAGAATGTCTACATTCACTCTTGCCATCTCCTGTTTGAGCACTTCCAATTTGCCTTGATTCATGGACCTAACATTCCAGGTTCCTATGCAATATTGCTCTTTACAGCACTGGACCTTGCTTCTATCACCAATAATTCCAATTATTCTAATAACTCCAATATTCTATCACCAATATCATTTCAATCCCAAAGAAAGGAAATGCCAAAGAATGCTCAAACTAATGCACAATTGCATTCATCTCACACACCAGTAAAGTAATGCTCAAAATTCTCCAAGCCAGGCTTCAGCAACACGTGAACCATGAACTTCCACATGTTCAAGCTGGTTTTAGAAAAGGCAGAGGAACCAGAGATCAAATTGCCAACATTCACTGGATCATCGAAAAAGCAAGAGCGTTCCAGGAAAACATTTATTTCTGCTTTATTAACTATGCCAAAGCCTTTGACTGTGTGGATCACAATAAACTGTGGTAAATTCTTCAAGAGATGGGAATACCAGACCACCTGACCTGCCTCCTGAGAAATCTGTATGCAGGTCAGGAAGCAACAGTTAGAACCGGATATGGAACAACAGACTGGTTCCAAATAGGAAAAGGAGTCCATCAAGGCTGTATATTGTCACCCTGCTTATTTATTTTATATGCAGAGTACATCATGAGAAACACTGGGGTGGATGAAGCACAAGCCGGAATCAAGGCTGCCAGGAGAAATATCAATAACCTCAGATATGCAGATGACACCACCCTTATGGCAGAATGTGAAGAAGAACTAAAATGCTTCTTGATGAAAATGAAAGAGGAGAGTGAAAAAGTTGGCTTAAAGCTCAACATTCAGAAAACTAAGATCATGCCATCTGATCCCATCACTTCATGGGAAATAGACAGGGAAAGAGTGGAAACAGTGGCTGACTTTATTTTATTTGGGCTCCAAAATCACTGCAGATGGTGACTGCAGCCATGAAATTAAAAGACGCTTACTCCTTGGAAGTAAAGTTATGACCAACCTAGACAGCATATTAAAAAGCAGAGACATTACTTCGCCAGCAAAGGTCCGTCTAGTCAAGGCTATGGTTTTTCCAGTGGTCATGTATGGATGTGAGAGTTGGACAGTGAGGAAAGCTGAGTGCCGAAAAATTGATGCTTTTGAACTGTGGTGTTGGAGAAGACTCTTGAGAGTCCCTTGGACTACAAGGAGATTCAACCAGTCCATCCTAAAGGAGATCAGTCCTGGGTGTTCATTGGAAGGACTGAAGTTGAAGATGAAACTCCAGCACTTTGCCCACCTGATGTGAAGAGCTGACTCATTGGAAAAGACCCTGATGCTGGGAAAGATTGAGGGCACGAGGAGAAGGGGACGACAGGGGATGAGATGGCTGGATGGCATCACCGACTCGATGGACATGAGTTTGGGTAAACTCCAGGAGCTGGTGATGGACAGGGAGGCCTGGCGTGCTGCGGTTCATGGGGTCGCAGAGTCGGACACGACTGAGCGACTGAACTGAACTGAACTGAATATGAATGACTTAAGAGAAAAAATATCAATGACAATCATTATCTTTACTCTCTAACTCAGAATACTTCTGTGCTTGCCAGCATTCACCAGAAGTTTGTAAAATACTTGCAGTGTGCTGGACAGTTAGACTCTGGATACCACCAGAAGAGAAATAGAGTTCCTGTCTCCTAGGGGCTCAAATCAAGGGGCAGGTGAGAGGGACAGTAGGGGTGACAGATCCTCTAAAACATCACTTAATGATCTAAAAGATCATTTAAATGTGGTATGGGCTGAACTGTGTTCCCCCTGATGCCCAAATGTGAAGTCCTGACCCGTAATACTTCAAATTGTATGTGGAGATAGGGTATATAAAGAGGTAATTAAGTTACACCGAGTCATATGGGTGGACCCTAATCCATATGACCAGTGTGTTTGCAAGAGGAGGAAATTAGGACACACATACACACAGGGAAGACCTCGTGAGGACACTGGGAGAAGACGGCCATCGAAAAGCCAAGGGGAGATGCCTCGGAAGAAACCAACCCTGACCGCAGACTCCAAGACTCCAGAACTGTGAAAAAGTACATTTCTGTTAAGTCGTCTAGTCTGTGGTACTTTGTTTTGACAGCCCTAGGAAATGAATCAGTTCGGTTCAGTTGCTCAGTGGTGTCCCTGTCCAACACCAACTCCTGGAGCTTGCTCAAACTCATGCCCATCGAGTCGGTGATGCCATCCAACCATCTCATCCTCTGTCGTCCCCTTCTCCTGCTGCCTTCAATCTTTCCCAGCAGAAAGACTGACTCTCTTCCAGTGAGTCAGTTTTTTGCATGAGGTGGCCAAAGTATTGGAGTTTCAGCTTCAGCATCAGTCCTTTCAATGAATATTCTGGACTGATCTCCTTTAGGATGGACTGGTTGGATCTCCTTGCAGTCCAAGGGACTCTCAACAGTCTTCTCCAACACCACAGTTCAAAAGCATCAATTCTTTGGCACTCAGCTTTCTTTATAGTCCAATTCTCACATCCATACACGACTACTGGAAAAACCATAGCTTTGACTAGAAATGAATACAGTCTGCTTTAGGTGCAATTTTTTAAAAAGTATAGGTTATGTCAAATATAATGGTTGTCAGAATATCTATCACTAGATTTAAAAAACAAACAAAACCAACATTTAGCAAGACATCCAGTAGCACTGTAAACAGAGGAAATGAGGGTGGCAGTGAGCAGATTTGCAAGGGTATGTAAAGGCTGCCAGATGCAAGCCAAGGAAGATGGAAGGTTGAGAGGCTTTCAAGTGCTGATGACATGTAGATCAGAGAAAAGGGTAAGCTGATCTATCTTTTTGTAGTTCACCTGTTATTGTTGGACCCCAAGGCTGCTCATTCTTCTTGGTGTATGTCAAATGATGCTCGGTAAGTGGACACATGGCTTAAATTGTTTCCCATATATTCAGTTTTCTGGATTCAAGTTTGTGTTCTTCATAAAGACCAATTATCATCTTCATCAAATTCTCTCTTAGAGGTGGTGGTGTGAGCATCTCAGAAATGCAAGCACATGGGAATATCTTGTAAGAAATACACCAAAATTTAGGGCTTCCCTGTTGGCTCAGCGGTAAAGAATTCACCGGGAGATGTGGATTCAATCCCTGGGTCAAGAAGATCCCCTGGAGAAAGAAATGAACACCCACTCCAGGATTCTTGCCTCAGAAATCCCATGGACAGAGGAGCTTGACGGGCTACAGTCCATGGGGTATAAAAGAGTTAGACACGACTTAGCAACTAAAGAATAACAACACAGTCCATATACAGAATCAATCTAACTGACATGCTTCCTATCACTTCTACCATACTGCATGAAAATTTTGAATTATATCTATTTATTACCTGTTTCTAAATTCATATTTCCCTCTACTCACCGTCTTTATCAGTACTTCTTTGGGGAGACTGTTAGATGAGAACAATCTTCAAAGGCAGGATCATGGCTTTATTTGGGGTCTAAATGCACCACACATATACATGTTGCTTACTTTACCGGTTAACATACCTTCTGAGAAAACCGTGATGAAGATGCTGCATGGCTTGGTTGTTAACAACCATAATTATAATTATTTTCTACCCTTGGTGGAGTTCTATGTGCTTAAACAATGGCCCTTTTATGATTTATCAAAGATAGGAGCCCACCCCCTGCAATTAGAAGAGTGAACCAGAGCAGCAGATGTCCAACGTGCATAATTAATTCTTTGAGCAGCAAAGGAGTATATTTTATAATCTCTCTGCCAATTACTCTGTCTGTGTGTGTGTGTGTGTGTGTGTGTGTGTGTGTGTGTGTACGCGTGCATGCGCATGTGTGTACATCTTCTATTCTGCCTAATTGGCTGGGAGGTTATGGAACTCAGTACTGTAATACAGCAGAATTTATGTGCACACACATGCACTTCATTTCTGCAAATACCCTTGGAAGTGGCCCTATTAAGAATCTCCCTCAAAAGCTGGTCTGCTCCCAGGTGTGACTAGTCATGTGAGAGGGCAGAATGTAAACTGAAACCATAAATGAGTGACAAGGATCATTTTCTCTGAACAGTATTACATCAAAGATTGGATGGTGCCAAAAGATGATGCGCTGAGCTGTCTCTCTAGAGACCTGCCTAACCCTGTGAATGCTGCTTGGAGATGGAGTACACAGTGGGGAAAATGCACTGCAACTAGCAGACAAAAAGAAAAATACACTGAACATTGGGTCATTCAGATACTGGACATCATCTCTGCACATGCTATAAAGTAAAATAAATGTGTCAGTTGGTCCCTAAGTTGGCAAACATTCTGGTTCAAGAACTAAGTGAAACATGCAGGGATCTAATTTAAGTGCGCACGTGTGCGCGTGGACACACGCACACACACGCACACATAAGCTGGCTGTGGTAACCAATGGATAATTGCAGAGAAAGCATTACAAACACTTGACTATTGCACTCAACCACAAATGCCCTCCTACTGGAAAGGAAGGGATGGTCTTTTAGGACACTGCTGACACTCTTGGTTTCCTATGGCCTGATAAGTTCTTAACCTGTAGAAATGGGGGTGGGGGAGACAACTGTGGTTCACAGCACAAAGCCAATTAAGCCCATCAAATTAACTTTGCTTTGGGGGCAGATGTTTACTATGGGCACAGAAAATGTCCACATTTTACTCTTATTATGCAGCAGATTATATTAATGCCCATGATGCCATGTCAGGCAGGCAAAAGATTCATTTCTTTCCTTTGTGAGCTGGGGTGTTTGAAACAAGCTGTGTTCAGAGTTTTAACAGTGAAATCCTCTAGATTCACTCTGCCTGTTGTGAAGCCATCTTGAGAGGCCGCTGATGAATATGTGGGAGCCTGACAGCTGTGGAATCTCATTTCTAGATTTCAACTAGGCAGAGAAAGGAAAAGGAAGTCTCCTCACTGGCAACAAAATGAAAGTGTTTACAAGTGAAATTAATCGTCAGCACAAACAGCTTTCCACCACAACATAATATTCTGCCCGTTTGGCTGCTGAGTCTTTTTAAATCTGATTTCTAAGAACAAAAACAAAGACTTAAAGCAGAGCAAGGAATCAAGTCAGAAGCAAGCCACAAAAGGTTAACATTTGTGGCAACTTTGTCACCGCTCTTTGAAACCGTTCATGATGTGAGTTTGGGGGCTTTGGATGGCGTGTGCTTCAAGGCAGGGTGCAGAAGCAGCTGGTGAACCCGGCACGCTGAACCGGAGGTCAGTTGCAAACATTTTGTGCTATGCAAACTCCTCTTATCCCAGCCTCATTCCTTTCCAATAGGAACATGCTTAGCACAAAGCAATCCACGTAAAGGCTCCATAAATCCAAAAAAGGGAGTTACTGATCGAGGAATTCTCAGATTTCTGCCAAGGCACCCTCCCCTGTGCTGGAGGTCAGCCTGGTACGCTAAGCAGAGCCAAATTGTGGACTGGACTCAAGGAATTAAGTTCAACACTTCAAATCTAGACTTTTAATGGGCGATTTTTCTTTTCAGTGATGAAGACAAAACAAAATACAAACAGCTGAAAACAGCCCAAAGTAAACCGGGAGAAAAAGCACAAGAAGAAAGCTTGGAAACAAATCTCATAAAGGATATCTAAGAAGAGATTTTCTGAACAAAGGGAAGAAAGAAAGCAGCTTTTTAAAACTCTGGTTTGAGATTAAGCAGTTTGTGAGTGAACAATAAGAAAGTACAGGCCACAAAAATAAGACATTTGCTCTCTTCAGCAGGATAAAAAATACTGGCCTTTGTTAACTAGCAAGAAAAAAAAAAAGGCCCCTTAGGCATTGAAGCACAGCATAAGCTTTTCCTAGCCCCATGACCTCAACAAATATGTTAATAAAATCTTTTACCTCCCTGGAGTGGAACCAGAGTAAATATTTACTTAACACATCTGAGTTCTAAGTCTGGACCACCTTATTCCCTTATATAAATTGGTTTTCATTTGCAACCAAGAAATTAGAAACACCACATTTTGCAATGTTTCTCCTACTTTTATGGTAGGAGAAGGAAGGATGAAAGGGAAGGAAGGGAGGGAAGAGAGGAAGAAAGAAAGAGAGCCAAAGACTGACGGACAGAATGACCAAGGAATGCTGTAAGGAAGAAAAGAAAACCATATTGGGCCCGAGTGCACCAAACTGCACTTGCGAATTTTTGAACTGTATTCTCTGCCACATATGAGTCATGCTCTTGATACCCTTTCCAATACTAGACATCTGGAATTAGCAGGACCTTTTCCAAGCACATTCCAAGGTTAATAGGAAACATCTAGACTTGCTTTTATTAGCCAGTTTGAGTAATTTTAGGTATACTGCATTTCACCTTCGTATAAGAAGTCTAATTTCTACTCACCAAGAATGCTAATTTTTCTTTCTTCTTGTTCTAAAGTTACTGTGCTATTCAATAAAATCTATGAAAGTTGTTACCAACAATGTGGAAGAAAAAGTCCTCGAAACTCAGGGTTTTTTCCCTAAAGCCCTAAATTAAAAGCTAGTGAATAAATATTTATCTGGACATATGGACTTGGGGTTTTTCTTGATCTGGGTGAATAATGAGATAGCCAGTTGCTTTTGATGAGCTTATGAACAATTTCAAAGCATTCCTATTGCTGACATATGCAAGACTGACTTTTCCAGAAAGTTTGCCTTTTCTCCCAAAGTGCTCATTCCAAAAGAAGTTATTCACTCTTTCCATCAATGCACCCTCTTCTGCTGGCAGCTGCAAACTGCTCAGCATTTACCAAAAGTCATTTCACAGTTCAGTGCTTGTCGTGTACCGTCTTGGTCATTTAAAGACTAGATAACTTTTCAACAGCAAACAGCATCACAACAGATCACCAAATTTGGAGGGGAAGTGGTTTCTATCATGGAGAGGATGTAATTAAACTTTATTTAAATCAGATGCTAGTTGATTATCTTTTAAGAAATTTGGCTCTAAAGAGGGGGAAAATATAGGCAGATCTGTATGTGCACACCGTAAGTGCTCAGGGCACTATGAGGCTCCTGGTAAAGTGTCCTTTATGAAAACTGGCAAAAAGCTAAAAGCACAGAGGAACAGAAGAAGGTTAGGATGGATGTGCCCCTGTCCACCACCTGGGTGCTCAGCCCCACTGAGCGCGGGCTGACTCAGACGGCGGCTTCTCCCCGACAGAGGCCAGCCTGGCAGTGACACGGGAAGCAGAGAAGGCCACAGGCGGTGGCCATCGACCCAAATGGATGAGGCCTTTTGGGACGGGGAGTCACCAATAAATACCTGCAGAATCATGAAGATGACTGCAAAAGGAATGCCAAATTAGGAGGCCAAATTCCCTGAGAAAGGGATCACTCGTATTCTAATTAGCATGAAAAAGACAGCATTGGAAACTCAGAACTTCATTCTAAATCCTGACTGCATTCTGAGACAAGAGAAGACAAAAGAAGACTGATATTGACATCTTTGGGGCTTTTTCCTTCAGTTCTTCTTTCATGGTAAACCAATCAGCAAAACTACACTTCTCCAAAGGAAGAGAACTGTGAGCAAGACATGAGCGTTGTTGGAACCCACACTGGCAGAATATTTAAACTTGGAGAGCCACAGTTTTCTGTGAGAAATGCACACTGAAGTTCATTATAATTTTTTTTTTTTAATTTTAGGCACGTTTTCTAGGCACACCCCTTTAAGACTCAGGGTGCCGCTGAAAGGGTGAAATGCATCAGTACATGTAAGGCCACGGCAACAGGGCGGGCACAGATGGACCAAGCAGGCCTGGGTCAGCCTCACCGTCTGACGGAGGAGGACGCTCCGCAGTCAGGGAGCTTGCCCAAGGTCACATATCCAAGAAATGGAGAAGACAGGATGCACACGCAGCCTCTCTTCTCAAAGAACACGGTCTGTCCACACCAGTCTTCTCTGCTATTTCCCTGAAGCCACCTGCAGTGGGGCCATGAGGCCCCCGAGAGCGGGGCCTGCTTTCAGCCCCTAAGTAGGTGCTGGGCATCTCTACTTAGTGCCCTTCTGATGAAAGTTAGTTGGATTGCTGACACCTACTATCAAGAGTAGTTTTCTCAAAAATATTTGTTTCTCTGCTAGCTGTGTTTTCGTTTGTGTGTGTGTTTTCTGATAAACAGCTGCCCTTCAAAAATAACAGAGTGAAGTAAGCCAAAAAGAAAAACACCAATACAGTATACTAACGCATATATATGGAATTTAGAAAGATGGTAACGATGACCCTATATGCGAGATAGCAGAAGAGACAGAGATGTATAGACCAGTCTTTTGGACTCTGTGGGAGAAGGCGAGGGTGGGATGATTTTAGAGAATAGCATTGAAACATGTATATTATCAGATGTGAAATGGATCACCAGTCCAGGCTCGATGCATGAGGCAGGGCGCTCAGAGCCGGTGCACTGGGACGACCCTGAGGGATGGGATGGGGAGGGAGGAAGGAGGGAGGTTCAGGATGGGGACACATGTACACCCATGACTGATTCACGTGAATGTGTGGCAAAAACCACCACAATAGTGTAAAGTAATTAGTCTCCAATTTAAATAAATTAATTAAAAAAAAATAACTTGCCTAAAAAACCCAGCACTGTTGCAGAGCACAGAGGGCGTGCTCGCCAGCATCCAAGCGTTGCCACAGTCACTGGAGAAAGACAACTCTTAGAGCAGCAACTCTCACTTGGCCACCTTACGACTGTGGATCTAATTAAACCCAAGCAACACTGATCACCAGTTTTGTCTTTTTTCAATTTTCCCTGGAAGGAAATGTTCAGCACAATACAAATATCTAGCAAACACTGCGGGTAATTACAAAGGGTATTTGCTGAGAAGCCAAATTGTTTTAATATGACCTCTAAATAAACTCTCAAACAACTTCTCTGATGACCTGGCAATGGACAACCTAATTCAGAATATCTTTCTTTCAACAAATGCCATTAGAAATCATGTTCACTGCAACTTTGCTTTTCAAAATTTCAATTTCAAGACAAACTGTTTAGTCAAAGGAGAATTAAATTCTTGATCAATAATATGCAGCTATGCAAACCATACATTACATATAAGTGTAAAGTGATCCTAGTTGAAGAGGAAGAAAATAAATACTTATTAGAATAGAGAGGCATGTATAAACTATTAAGAATGGTAATTCAGAAAGAAAAACAAATCTAACCTGATTCCAGTTGGGAACTTTTAATTAATACAGTCTAAGAAATGCAGTCAGTTCTAAGGACAAAAATGGAAACACAGGGACCAGGGAACAAGCCAACCATTAGTTATTACTATCATGAAGGTAACAAATAGCATGTAACAAGAAAAGTGGTTTGTGATCCCCAAACCACATGTAGAGTACTGTATTCATTCATTCAAAGACATGATGAACCTCTGGTTTTGTCTAAAGAACATAAGAACATTGATCAATTGGGTAAAAATTCACATTAATTATCAGATGAATTGTTTCTATGATGCCAAAAACCAAATTTAATTGAATTTCTGATTGAATTGATTGTGACAGTGTAGACAGTTAAGCCTGTATAATAAAATTAAAGTTTAAAAAGCAGTCCTCATGAAAAAAAAAAGGAATAGGCTTAATGAAGATGAAATGAAAAGATGTAGAGACTTGACTCCCAGACCTTGATAACAAGATCAGAATAATTTAAGATTCTATTATTAAGAAGCGAGCAAAACATACAAGGGCCAGAGGCATTCCACGATGTATAAAAAACCAAGTCTCCACAGGGCACTGTGAAATGGAGCTTCAGTTATACAGCTTTTTTATAGGGCCCAGAGCATTCAGGCTTTGGAAACAATCAAATCCAGGTAATAGAAGATCAAAATTACAAACATGAGAAGGGCTCCAAGATGTGGGCAGAATTTTTGGTGCTGTATTAACTAAATTGGTTGAGTATATGTATTAATTATCCAATCAAAAAATCAAGAAATATTTACTAAGTACTTATTTTCTATGAAGTATTGAATATTTGGTAGGTAGCTTTCAACTCCAGAGAATACACATCTTAGGAAAGACAATTCCCCATTAGTTTGGGCTGCAAGTGCTAAAACAGCAAAGAAAACACATTTAAAAAAAACAAGTTTTTTTTTAGAGCTAAGCCACCAAATCTTGGGGTATCTATTCAGGAAAAGTGAAAGTGAAAGTTAAGTCGCTGAGTCGTGTCCGACTCTTTGTGACCCCATGGACTGGTGGGCTACAGCCCACCAGGCTCCTCTGTCCATGGGATTCTCCAGGCAAGAATACTGGAGTGGGTTGCCATTTCCTTCTCCAGGGGATCTTCCCAATCCAGGGATCGAACCCAGGTCTCCCGCATTGCAGGCAGATGCTTTAACCTCTCAGCCACCAGGGAAGCGGGTTAATTAACGACTTCATCTTTTCAAATTCTAATTCTCATATCGATGCTATCTCAGAAAGTCCATGAGATTGCATGTCTCAAATAGTAGGTCCACTCTCTGCCCAGTATTCCTTCTTTTCAGCCAGTGTTAACTGTCCCCACAAGGCAGCAGGCACTAGGCTAGATGCTCAAACATGTGCTGCCAAACCCACAGGGCACCACGGTACACGGAGGTTCAGCAACTGCCTGGCAAATGTGCACAACGGCAGACTTTCCCAGCGTGGTCTCAATAAGCTTTTTGCTAACTTTCACTATGATGACTTCACGAAGGGCAAGAAATAGTCCTTCTTGGAAAAGTACTTAATAACAATCCCTTACTTGGGTCACGTTTTTAAGTATCTTAGTTTTATTCATCTAACCACAGAATCCAGTTTTTCCTTGACAGTTTCGAATGTTGGCTGCCAAACACAGTATCTTTTCCTAATTCCTACTATATCTGACACTGACGTTTTTCAACAAGAGACCACAAAATGCCTGGATCCATTTTAAACACAACAACTTTTGTAAATTCCCCCTGTTGGGTCAGTGGACTGCAGTACTTTTCCCTGCTGGAATTGTATCAAACACAATTCAGACAGGAAGGCTGCTACCTGCCCTAGTAATCAAAGGACAGCGGTGTGTGATGGTGATCTGAGTAAGGGCTAGAGTGGAGAAGGGACAAGAGCTAGAACTGGGCAACCACACCAAAACTTCGTGCGTGTTATGAATCTCCCTCTTGTTTTAATTACTTATTGGTACAGGTCTCTGGCTCATATTTTCACCGGCAACAACTATTCAGCTATTCTCCCTTTCTTTCCAATCAATGGCTCTGGTTCCCAATTTCAGCATAAAAGGGGCAAACAGACCTTCCTTTCATTGACCGCATTCTGTTAAATATCCTTCCCTTCTCTTCAAACAGGCATGATGCTTGTATTTTAGCTTACGGGAGTTAGGATGAATACTGAACAAGCACAGTTAAAATCAAGGGTTTAAAAATACCTCCAGCTAGATAAATCTAGGGCTTCCCTGGTGGCTCAGACAGTGTAAAGCATCTGCCTGCAATGCAGGAGACCTGGGTTTGATCCCTGGGTTGGCAAGATCTCCCAGAGAAGGGAATGGCAACCCACTACACTATTCTTGCCTGGAGAATCCCATGGACAGGGAAGCCCGGCAGGCTATATAGTCCATGGGATGGCAAAGAGTTGGACACAATTGAGCAACTTCTTAGGCACAAGGCTGAGATCAGAAACCATTCTGAGGTAATAACGGGCAATTATTTTATTTGTAAAGAATTCATCACCTTGTGAAACCAGAGCAGATGATGCTCTGCTGTCATGACTGACAGATTGCTGAGAGGCAAACTGTGGACCACTGGTAATACATCACCGATCACCTGAAGGACAGCAACATCCCGCAGCAGGACTCCAGATGGATGTGTGACCCCACCCTAAAGGTGAGAGCCCCCTTCCAGCAGACCACACCAAACTAAATTTCTGGACACTCTGAGGGCCTCTTCTGTCTAAAGAGTGGAGAAGGCAGCGCAGAACTGAGGAGCTGGTTTTGTGTCGTGTTGACATTTCAGTTAGCTCTCCCCTCTTACCTCCCTAACACTTCAGTGAGAGATGGTTTTCAGCAGCAAATTCATCCCCTGTGTGTAGTGACTTAATTTCCTGGGTCCTACGTTTTATAATCAGAACTGTCACACCCCTGCAAAGTGTTGGGCTACTACGAGTTGTAAATCTCAAGATAAGCCACCTGCTTCTGCCCAGAAATAAGAGATCTCCACGTATTCCTGAGTTCTCACTCACTCATTTATTCCACAGACACTTGTTGGTTCCTAAGGATGTGCCAGCTACCACACAGGTATTGGAGCAGTGGTTAGACCGGCTCATGGAGGTATAATCTATTCCAAGGTCCATGAAGGTTAGGGGTTCCTTTCACTTTGTAGGAAAAGAATGCCCGCCAATTTCACTAGCTGTTCTAGAGTTCCCTCTCAACTGTTCCACAACTGAACTCACCATCCTGATACAGGAAAAGGGGAAATAGAGGCATCACAGCCTCAACTGCACCATAAAAAGAGGTCTGATGTTCACCGACTAGTGGTCAGTGTTTGCGTCAAGTTTCCAGCCTTGGAGGGTAGAAATGCATTCAGAGAAGCCGGCTGCAAGCAGGATAGTGTGTGTGTTCAGTGTACAAGGGAGCACAAGACTATTCCTGCTAGATGTCCTGGGGAGAGTTCCTTGGAGGTGTTGTCATTTAAATTCAGTCTGGAAGAAGAGCTTTATTTTGTCAGGAGGAGCATTCTTTCCAGGACTGAGTAAGCAAAGGCACACAGAGGAGGGCCTCCTGGGGCACGTTCAGAACAACAAGTGGCCTGGTCCTTCTAAGAAAATAAATGCTACAGTAGCTAGAAATAAAACGCGAGTTCACACAGCTACTGGAATGGCTGCTCAGCCACAGAGATTCAGTTTATGAAGGTTTAAAACACAAGTTGAAAAAAATATTTACAAGTATGATGTGGGAGTAGGCATAAGGAATTTAAGGGAACAGCGCTTGTGTGTGTCACTTACTGCCTAGGGGCTGAGTCCAACCGTACCTGAAGGGTCCAGAACTGGTAAAATCATTTCATATTGAAAACCTTGCAGCTGATGCCTTCTGAGTCTGTCCTGTTTCCAGAAGAGATTCCAGAAAAATCCTTCTTGGTCTTGGCTTTCCCCAACTTTTGGGTATCATGTGATGAGATTCCCTTATGATGGTCACTAAACTATTGTCTAAATTAGTAACAGCCCGTAGGCCTCAAATTGTAAACAATTTTATTATGATGATGTAAGCGCTGGCTTGAATTCTGAATACGTACATCTGGCTAATCAGGAAGTAGTAGAGAGAACCAGCTGGTTTTGTGTGGTTGCGACTGATTAGCACACGGCTAGCCGCAAAGGGAAGCATGGGGCCTGCTTTCCCAGCTGGCGCAGCAGGATCAGCCTCTCTGGCCAAGTGGACACTAAGGAATCCTCTGGCATTTACCAGGGGAAGTGCAGCCACCTTCTCCCAAGAAAGAGGTTAAGCGTGCTCCCTTCCCTATTGCTTCCAGCTAGGGACCTTCCTCCTTCTTACCACTCTACCACTGCCCAAGGAGAGTGAGAGGCAGCAATAAATAAGGTGTA
Organism: Cervus canadensis; assembly: GCF_019320065.1. NCBI lineage: Eukaryota > Metazoa > Chordata > Mammalia > Artiodactyla > Cervidae > Cervus > Cervus canadensis. The sequence continues at coordinate 1,782,465 of NC_057391.1, read as the reverse complement.
AGTGAATGAACATGTGTGCTTTTTTTCTGTTGGGCACAATCAAAATGCAAAGAGCCTGAGACAGGCTGGAACCTGAGTGAGAGCCTGGGGCCATCTCCAAGATGCCTGCGCTGTGGCTGCCTCTAGCTCGGCACATGGAGTCCTTGACTTCTAGGTCTAGTGTGTGAGATCTGTCTTTGAGAGCACAGAGGCCTGAAATAGGGAGGAGGACATTCACTAATGCAGTAAACATCTATTATGCTCACTCCTGTAAGCATACCTTTCTAATAAACATATTTCTTTCACCAGAAATATGCTTTTCTCTCATCTAAATATACCCATTCTTCGGTCACTCAATATTTATTAAGGACTGATGCTAAGCCCTGAAAACATCAAGAAGGCACAGTACCTGCTCTCAAGGTCCTTCTAGGTTTCAAATTTTGTGCTGACTCCAATCAGTTGTTAACGTAACAAGACAGTGAAGATTTGGAAATCTCATTCAGGATGAATAATAATAATACTGTGTGTTAAGACACTGATTAGCAATGTCTGCCACAAGTGGAGGAGGAGGCAGAAACGGCACACAAACCATGTATCTGTCATCTCTGGGTATAGCTTAATTTCTACCTCCTTAAAAAAAAGCATTCACCTCCAATTCCCAGTCTCCAATGATACCACTCTTCTGCATCTTACAATTTAGCACTAGACTATATCGCAAGACATTAAGTTCATCATGCATATCAGTCTTCCTGCCACAAATAAAATATAAATCTACATTCCATAATGCAACAAACTTGGCACAAAGAAAATACTCAAAAGAAAAAAATGCTTGTTCAGTTGACACAGGAATAGATGCACAATCCTACTGCTAACTCTTCTCATTTTCTTCAGGGCTTCCATACATGGCAACTTTGTTTTCTTGGGATCATTTACATGATATCACAGAAAGAGATCGTACTGGAAATAAGTAAAGGCTTTAACGTTCCAGTACTTCGAGCAAAGGTTCTCCTGGATCCCGGAGGGGATTTTTAGGACTGTAGGAAAAAGTTGCTGTGAGTTTTGAGTACCACAGCTGCATCAAATCTAGAAGGCTAGTATCACACCAGCTTGTTCAGAGGATGGCTCTAAATGCTGATAAAGGTGAGCAACCGCAAGACACTCTTTTTTGATAAGTGGCTTTATGGCTTAATCATAATTTTTTTCTTCTTCTAATAAATAATGGAAAATAATTTGCTGTGGAAGCTAACATTACATTCACTTCAACTTCCTAGCTCTTTAGAAGAATGGAAGGATAAAAATTACTTCTAGTCCATGAAAACTAAACAAGATTAAGTCATTAAGGATGAATTTTTTAAAAGTCCAACTTAACAGATATTAGCATGTATGGACCAAATATTTACTGAGCTTCTAACATATATTTAATATTTCATTAAACACTGCATATGAAGTTTTTAAACTTTCTGGGAGTCTATAATCTAGCTGGTCAGTGAAAGAAATGCATGTGATCCAACCAACAAATAATGCAGGACAGTATAATCTAGTATCACACCAGGCTAATACCATGTCATTGCTACTAATAACTGAATTGATATTTAGAATTTAGTTGAGTGCCATGCTAATGTTTAAATCCCAAACCATTAGCGCTGCTAATACTGTCATGCACTAACAGATCAATTTCAGGATCACTGCTGTTTTTTAACCCACTGAGATGAGAGATTCTTGAAGCTGTCCATAGGTGCAAAACATGTCCAGAAATACTCATTTCAGATAGATTTAGATCCAAGAAATAGGATTTTTAGGAACTATAATTTCTACAGATGTAGACTGAGACTTATGGTTAATTTTCCAATATAAAGCAAAGGAGTGGTTTAAAGCCAGAATATTTAAAATATATCTTGATCAACTAAGATGATACAGTCCAGCTACATCCATTACATTTTCCTCTGGTATATTCAAATTGGATTCACTAGTAAGATTTCCTTATTGCTAGTCTTTTTCCTGTATAACAAAGGAATTATTCAGATAATTCAGGCAAATCCCTTCCACTCCTGCCTCAGTCCAGCAACATTTTGAATAAACCAAGATGAATCAGGCAAAATCAAGTTATTTTGTGTTAAGCATAACTATTCAGATAATTATCCTAACCCTCCATTTCACTTTGGTTGTGAGGATAAGGTCCTAAAAGACTTATCAGCCAGAAACAGCACTTAAAAACATATGTGCAAGAGCAGGGAAGCTCCTCGTCAGTCTAGTGTAAGTGAACACAATGTATAAAACTCATCATCTGGAGGTTATTCATTTGGATTAGTAAAGTGTTCATACTTCAGAAGTGTATTTTCCTATTTTAAAGTATTCATCTTAGACTGTGTGCGCGCTCAGTCACATCTGACTCTTTGCGACACCATGAACTCCAGACAGTCAGGTTGCTCTGTCCATGGAATTTTTCAGGCAAGAATACTGGAGTGGGTTGCCATTTCCTACTCCAGGGGATCTTCCTGACTCAAGGATTGAACCCGTGTCTCCTGCATCTCCTGCATTGGCAGGCAGATTCTTTACCACTGCACCACCCGGGAAAATCATTCATCTTAGGGTTTAAAATAAAGAGAATTCTTTCAGTGTATTTATGAAGATTTGATTTACACGCCAGTTTATAAGAATTGCATCAGTTTAAAATAGAACAAACAAAAAAATAGAATGATATTTTAAATACCTGTTTATTCCAAGATTTCTGCTCAGATACCTTCCTCTGCCTGACTTATCTATTTAGCTCAAGAGGAAGAGGGACTGGGGCTAAACCCAGGTAGACCATCCCTACTGTCCCAATTCCCCAAACAATTCCCAATTCTCTCCTCACAATGCACTAGAAGCACTGGTAAAAGAGAAGACAGTACCATCTAAAATTACTCTCCTAGGTACTTTTCAGCATCCCCACAATCAAAAAATCCCTGAGTAACTTGTAAATTTACATTCCAAAATCCAACGGCACAACTACCAACAGTACCTCATCCCTTTGCAATCTTTTTCTTTAAACAAGAAAACCTTATGTTACTGAAGAGATTATTGAAAGAGTCTCCTTGTAAGTTCATGAATGCCACTTCACAGACTGTACAGAAAGCAAAGCTCTATGAACGGTACAATGGAGTCAACTCATCATTTTGAAAAGCTCAGCATCAGACTTAGAGAGAATCTAAAATTGTTCCAATTCCTAGGTCTCTGTTAAAACATAATGAGCCCAAGCTTTTGCCACTGTGAATCCATGGCACATTCATACTAGGAGGCAAGTTTACAGCACAAAGGGTAGTCATGTTGAAAATCAGGACTAAACTTTGACACTGAATTAAATAATTTATTTTTTCAAACTATTCAGTAAGACCATCTGCTTATTTTTGAAATATTTTCTTCTCGGTGATGTATCTGAAGCAAGTACCTTTAAAATAAAACAACTAAGTAAATCCCAAGGACCAATATTAAATATAATCTTAGAAATTAAACAAAAAGTCAAATATAAATTAAAGAAATGCTGAAGATTTCTGCAGACTCACAGTATCTTGTTAATTGCAAAGACATGGGGGGGGGTGGTGCTAGAAAAGTTATGCTTACTAGAAAACTGAAAAAGCTGGGGGATGTTATTAAAAAGAACACTCTAGAAAACTAAGATAAGGCAAACCACACTCAAAATTAAAACTTGTAACAGTACTCCTAAAATGCACAACCACAGATGCACTGTTGCCTATGTAAATGATGCCCCCTGGAGCTGTGCCCAAAGGGTCCCCTATACGGAATACAATGTGATTAGCGCCTCATAGATTAACAACGCAGTTGTATTTTTTGATAATGCAAAAAGTTATCATTGTGAAACATCATTTTAGGGTATGTCAAATGTCTAAATATTGAACCATTCTGTTTTGGATCCTGGAGTCTACTAGTTAATTTCTTACTCTGAAATGAGTTGATTATAAATTTATATTTGGAATAAGCCCTTTACTAAACAGGTCAATAACACTGAAATTAGCTTTTTAGTGTTTTAAAATATGGAAATCCATGTTTCTATACAAATGGAAAGATACGTTTCACAGAAAAGATACAAAAGTTTATATATTTTCTAGAGGTGACCAGGTGTTAAGTCTACTGCTTCCCTAGTGATAAGTCTTTAAGTAAGCCTGTTACACAGGTCAGCAAAGTAATTCCTGTTTTAATCAAGGAAAGAAAATAACTTTATTTTTCCAAAAAGGAGAAAAGGAGGTATACGACACCTCTATTATCAGTTTTAAAAAAAAGACAATCTAAATTTATTTTTTTTTACATTAGTATGTGAAAAGACTGAAGAGCTCAGACCTCCCGGAATAAGAAAATTGCTAGAAAGTTACTTGGAATCACCCACAGACAATAACTGTCAGTGGTTTCATTTCAGGCAATGGGCTTGTGCCAAAAGGGACTGACATCTTGATGAAAGGATCACCAAAAAGTTGTAAGAATTTTTCCATGACTAAAAATCCTTCCAAGAGCAACAAACTGACTTCTCATTCTGCCACCATAAATAGACGACAACTATAAGAAATTGACAACATGTAACAATAATTCGAATTTGCTCTTCTGCATGCGAATCGTTCCAACTTTCATTCTTGGCTTTGGCATACATGCTTACTCCGCTCACTACTATGGAAACATGATATTTATTTTTTGAGCTTGATCTATAGGACTAATTTTGGCAGAATCAGTGGTCAGACTGATGTTTAACCAAACTGGTCACCTGACATTACAACACACATGAATCTTCATACCCTTTTTACCCCAGGGTGAGGTTCTGGGATAAAGAGCCACAGGCCAAAGTGACGTGGCCAATCACAGTAAAAGATAAAGGAATAAACAAAAATATTTTGCAGTGGGTTATTTTATTACCATCCTAGAACGCTGTGACAATGGATAGTTAGGAATTTAATATCTACTTAGGAACCATTTGCACAAAACCTACTGATTAATTTTTTGTTTATCCCTTTTGCCTTCTACCTTAAGTTCCTTAATTTGGTCATTATCAACCTATGCCCAAGCAAGATCTATTTTATTTGATGCTTTGACACCCACCTGTTGAAATGACAAGTGAGGCATACACAAAAAATAAAGAGCTTACTTATTAACAGAATTCAAACAGAATTCATTTAACTGCTTCTGACTCACTTTTCTCCTTGGAAGCTTATACTTGGATTGCTCTCAAAAAAAACATCAAGTATATCAGATTCAATTTTGATTCATTAAATTCCTCCCTCCTTTAAAAGAAAAAACGAAAACTAAATTTGGAAACCACACACTCAAAGTGGCAAAGAAGTGTTTTAAAGAGCATAAACATCTGCAGTAGGACATGCTGTACTTAACTAAAAAGTTTCATGACATTTCTGTTCTTTTTTTCAGTTCAACTTCATTTCCAGAGAGGAAATTTTTCAAAAAAGATTAAAACATGTATTCAACTGTTTTTAATGTGTATTTCATCTATTTCTTTAATCCATCATCGAACACTAAGCTGCCTCCTCTGTGGATCATAATGCTTGTCAGAAATAGTTACACCTTCATTTAGAGGATAACACGCTTATCTGCTAAATCTGAGCAGATGTCTCTCATCAATGAAGTTATAAATCAACAACAATAAAACGGTAATTATATTTGGGAGACAATAGCGTGCATTAACATAAAAGTCCATGCTCTACACATATACCACTTTAGCATACACTATAGCTGTTGGATTAGCTGGACACAGACTCCTACTCTTGGGATAAGTTCTGGCTCTCTCTACTAGAAGACCCATTGCTTTGTTTGAGCCCCATTGCTGCCACCTCTTCCACGCATGTCACAATTTATCACCCTTCTTAAAGAACAGGACAGTTTCTGTTGTTCAAGTTAAAAATTTTTCACTTCTGAAAGGAATTTCAGTTTTCTATTCAAAATGATTGAAAATCAAAAGATCTTATTCCAAATTCATCACATCCAATTAATATAAATTGCTGTACTGCAGAAGCTCGCCAGGCTGGATAGGAACCTCTGAAAGGTCATATCGGGTAGAAACAATGAAGGGTTCAGGGGAGATGAAGGTGGGTGGTTGATATTTAAAAGGAATAAAGACTAGTAAGAAGCAACTGAGAATCTCCTCTGATGACCAATTCTTACCATTTTGAGAATCCTTAACAGTCTTGGCCTTGCACCCTCCCTCTCTTCAGTCCAAGGAGACCAACCAACCTGCAAAATATGTTTAAATACAGTAGACAAATTGCCTTACCATAGGTCAGCAAATGAGAAATGGTTGTTTAGAGGTTACAGACAAATAATCATTTTCTGTGGTTAAGCTCAGTTACATGCAAATTATTGTAACCACTGGGGCTTCTGAAAGAGCTTTTCAATCGGTCTGCAGGCTTAAATAGGGGACAAAGGAATCCCTGGTACCTGGCTTTGCAGAGTCCTGGGCTATTCTTAGTGTTGGGTTCATCTTTAAATTGCAGGAGTTCAAAAGGTTTAATAACTTAAAAGTAGAACCAAGTGATAAAAATAGATTGTTTTCTGGCCGCTCTTTGTTCCCAGACATACTACTGGCAGTATATTTGCAATCAAGACAGCAGAATAGGAATCAGCCTTCCACCGTGTAGTGTAATGCCTCAGAGTGGATATTTTTGGAAATGGCACTGCATTACATAACCTTCCGTGTTTAAAAAAAAAAAAAAACTACACTAAGGGGGGAAAGTCAGGAATATACACCATTATGCCCTTCTCCCTAAACCAAATAAACATTAATATACGTGCTGCGGTGATTTTCCTCTCAACCCTCGTGTCAGAATACAGTTCTTTTGTTAGCATAAGTTATGACAAAAATTAAGATGAATGGAGAAGCAAAGTTCTCTAACAGGGTATTATAAGCTCTTCGAGTTTTCCTATAATGGTATTACAGACACACAGAAATGCAAATCAGATTATTATCATCATCAAGCAAAAAGCAGTCACTTATTTTTAAGCCATCCCTCCCCCAAAGTTCAGCTGCTTTATAAGAAAATGCAGAAAAAAAGTGTTGCAAGATCGAATGCCTGAAAAGACCCTTGGAGGCGCAGCAGCTTTGAAAGAGTAATAAACACTAAGGATGGAGGAACACAAATCCACTTTATAAAAGGGGAGGGGGGTGTGCATGCACCAGAGTGCATTTAATGCAAAGAAACAAAACAGTTCCTAACAATGCTTTATTAGCAAGAAGAACAAAAATTAATCACACCGACAAGCGAAAAACCCCACCCCTTCCCAACAGATTTCTCCCTCTTAACTTGTGCATTAGGAAAAAAAAAAAACACCCAAGTCAAATGCCAGCCTTAATGCAGCGGGACCAAAATGCCAGAATTTCTCTAAGTACAGGCTTCCGTTCTTTAAAATTTAGAGGGAAGAAGCATGAACTCTGCAGGGTTGGAGTACAGCAAAGAGCAACGGCAAGAAATCGACACAAAAGAGAAAGCAGCGCTCCCGGCCGGGGATGGGAATGGCATATACTTACAGACAAAAGCCCCGTTCCCTGTTCACTCTCTCCTCTCTACACCTGAAACACAAATGTGGATGAAAAAGGGTATCATGCTAGAAAGACAACTGGGGAGGGGGTGGGGGAGGGGGCGGGGGGAGGGAAAGGGGTGGAGGAAAAGGAGGGAGGAGGGGGAAGGGAAACAAAACCCAAACCGGCTTCACTTCCAAGAAGTGCAGCCTTGGAAGAAGGAGGAGGGGGAAGGTCTCCCTGCCTCGCGCGCTCTCTCCAAGAGTGTGTGTCTCTCTCTCTAAGAGTCAGTTTCTCTCTCTCTCTCTCTCTGCTGCTAGTGTGCTAGTGAACAATGAGCTAATTCTGATGGGCTGGCGCCGCGCCAGCACCCCAGCCTCGCTGCCACTGTGCGGCCGCGGCGGAGCCAGACTGCTTACTCGGCAGGAATCGGCGACTCGGGGCCCGGTCGGCAGGCTGCCAACGCGCGCGCGCCCCGGCCCCCCGCACCCCGGGAACCCCGAGCGCCGCGCCGCCCCCCGCGCCTGCCGGCCCGGGGACAAAGGGGCCCGCGGCTCCGCGCGCCGCCCCGGCCCCGCCCCCGGAGCGCGGCGCGCACACACCCGGCCCGGCCTCTCCCGCCCCTGGCGGGCTTCTCCGCCTCGACGTGCGGTTGCTTTTCAGACAAATAAGGAGGCGGAGGAGGCGGTTTGGGGGCGCGCCAGGCGTGAAGGCGGCCAGGGCGCTGCACAGCCCGGCGGCTGGCCAGGGCCCCGGGGAGAGGCGGCGCGGCCCGTACTGTAATAATAAACCTGCAGCAGAGGGCATCTGAGGGAAAGAGGACGGCGACCGGCGGCAGCCGCCTTCCCTTTTATGTGCCTGTCCGGAGCGGAGCAGAAAATGGGGCCCGCGGCGGCGCGGAGCCGCACACACAAAGAGCCGCCTTGCCCGCGTTTGCGCACGGCCCGGGCCGGCCCCGCCGGGGACGCGCGCCCCGCTCCCGGCAGCGAGGGAGCCCGCCGCCCGAGCACCCCCGTGGCCCTGTGGCTGCGCGCGCACACACACGGGCACGCACACACACACACACGCGTGCGTGCACGGTCACACGCGTGCACAGACAGCTAGAGGCTGAGATCTGGTGTGATCAGCACAAGACACCCTCCCCAAATGCTCCCTTCTCCCAGAAGGATTTAGTAGGTTCCCACTCTCAGCCCCACTGAAATCGTACTCTTGAAAACTGGAGATTGCATTTTAAAAGAGGTTCTTTGCATTTCTGATTTTTTTAAAAAACCTTATGTTTCTTACTTAAAATATGACTGTCTTTTTTACAGTAATTTAAAAGCTCAGATTTTTGCTACAAATTCGAACAAACTGATTTTGTTGCCAACCAAACAGGATATAACTTTATGGTAATTGTCACATGTTAGAGGTCAGTACTATTTCCTAATTCAATTGCTTTGCCAAGAAAAAAGATATGAAGGATCATAATGTCTTCTAAATTTGCCATCAACATTTTACTTCTGATCACTGAAAGCAATGTTTTCCATTATAGCAATCAAAAGAAAGGGTGGATGGACTTATAAAAACTAAGTTCTTAAACATTTCACTACAAAAGTAGCAGCAAATACTGATTAGACTGCTAGTGGGTGTAATGTTTGAGGGGCCCACTTGGAGCTTCCCTGAACCAATTTAAAACATCACAGATATTTTCCTAAGGACCACAAGAAAACTTACCTTGGAACCATAACTAGGAACAAAAGGAAAAAACAAGTCTCAGTGAATTTTCCTAATGCCTTCAGGGCCAGTGTTCACCTGCCCAGAAAATGATGGAAGGCAGGTCTGGGGAGTAAATGGGGCAGTGGGATAGGGCAGAAGCCTGGGGGCTGCCTCTGTAGGTCTGAAGCCCCAGGAAGCTGGTAAAGGGCACCCCAACACTGAGATCTTAGGCATTAACCTCAGAGTCAGATTTGAAACCCGAGAGAGTACTGCCACATGGACCAAAAATCTATCCCAGGAAAATATGTTCAAGTTATTTCTACAAGAAAGCATTTCTCCAAACACACCCACACACACATTGAGTTTATTTTTTTCATTTATTTTAATTGGAGGCTAATTACTTTACACTATTATAGTGGTTTTTGCCATACATTCACATGAATCAGCCATGGGTGTACATGTGTCCCCATCCGGAACCCCCCTCCCACCTCCCTCCCCATCCCATCCCTCAGGGTCATCCCAGTGCACCAGCCCCAAGCACCCTGTCTCATGCATCAAACCTGGGCTGGTGATCTATTTCACATACGATGATATACATGTTTCAATGCTGTTCCCTCAATTCATCCCACCCTCACCTTCTCCCACAGGGTCCAAAAGTCTGTTCTTCACATATGTATCTCTTGCTGTCTCGCATATAGGATCATCGTTACCATCTTTCTAAATTCCATATATATGCATTAATATACTGTATTGGTGTTTTTCTTTCTGACTTACTTCAATCTGTATAATAGGCTCCAGTTTCATCCACCTCATTAGAGCTGATTCAAACGCATTCTTTTTAATAGCTGAGTAATAGCCCATTGTGTATATGTACCACAGATTTCTTATCCATTTGTCTGCTGATGGACATCTAGGTTGTTTCAATGTCCTGGCTATTGTAAACAGTGCTTCAATGAGCTTTGCGGTACACGTGTCTTTTTCAATTCTGGTTTCCTCGAACACACATTGACTTCAGTGTTTATGCAAAACTTACCTAAGATGATGTCCTTTCAAAACACAGGGAAATTTGGAAATTATAAAATGCTAATTTTTCTTCATGTGTAATCACAGACATCTAGGTGACACGGATTTTTCAAGAAATAAGAAGAATGGGTCAGAATCATAATCTACTTACTGTGTTCCAGAAAAGCATTGCAAACCAACTATAGGAAACATTCTTGAGTCCTCTGAGTGTAGGAGACTACACTAACCACTAGGGACATGCATGGGGCACCCACCATGTCACCTCACCCAAGAAATGTAGCAATAGCTGTCTCACTTGCTCCTGGCTGTCATGCTCACTCCCATCTACCCTGTGGGTGACATGGTAGATCCACTGTCCTGAAATGCTTTTTAATCCCTGCTCCATTATAGTACAAAGACCATACATACTTACTCTTCTACTTAAAATTCGCCACAATGTGACCACAATCTCACTTTCTAGTTTTATCATCCCATTTCTTTCCCAGTCATGGTTTATCAGTCCTTTGTTTCTGTATGAGTCATTACTTAGGGCCTATATTCATCCCGCCACCATTAACAGTTAGGAAACAAACTCATACAAACACTGACAAACCAAAATGCCTCAACTTCAGGGATGTTTTGACATCTGGGGTCAGATGACTCTTTGATGGGGACAAGGGAACCAATGAGGAGGATAGAGGGGACCATCCAGTTCACTGCAGGATGTTTAGCAACACCTCTGGCCTCTATTAATTGGATGCCCATCGCAAACTCTAGTTAGGACAACCAAATATGTGTCCACACATGGTCAAATATTCTTCTGAGGGTCAAGCTCACCTCTGGGGGATAATCGCTGGTTGAACAATCAGATCCATTTCTGAAGGAGCTGGCTTCTCTTTAGCTATGTGGACTGCATGCACGAGGTACAGAGACCTGAGCAAAACTGAGGCTTTCTTAGGAAAGAGGAAAAATAAGAAGGCGATGTCCTTATTTTGGAATTTATCAACTGTGTTAAGATGATAGGGAAACAATCAAAGCCAAAGTTATGGCGCATTGTGATAAGGACAATTCTAGAGTTCTACAGAGGGTACACAGTGAACACAAAGGCTTCTTTATAAAGATTCAGTGCTTCCTAAAGGAAGTGATGCTTAAAACTGAACTGGTGAAGAATGACCAAAAGGCAGTAAATTAAAGAAGGAGGAAGACACATTCCAGCAGAGGCGGGGAGGAAGAGACCATGAACTAAGACGTTTGATCTATCAATTCAGATCAGTTTAGCCGTTCAGTCATGTCCGACTCTGCAACCCCAAGGACTGCAGCACGCCAGGCTTCCCTGGCCATCACCAACTCCCGGAGCTTACTGAAACTCATGTCCATCGAGTCGGTGATGCCATCCAACCATCTCATCTTCTGTCATCCCCTTCTCCTTCCACCTTCAATCTTTTCCAGCATCAGGATCTTTACCAATGAGTCAGTTCTTCCTATTAGGTGCCCAAGTATTGGAATTTCAGCTCCAGCATCAGTCCTGCCAATGAATATTCAGGACTGATTTCCTTTAGGATGGACTGGTTTGATCTCCTTGAAGTCCAAGGGACTCTCAAGAGTCTTCTCCAACACCACAGTTCAAAAGAATCAATTCTTTGGTGCTCAGCTTTCTTTATAGTTCAACTCTCACATCCATACATGACTACTGGAAAAACCATAGCTTAGAGTAGATGGACCTTTGTTGGAAAAGTAATGTCTCTGTTTTTTAACATGATGTCTAGGTTGGTCATAGCTTTTCCTCCAAGGGGCAAGCATCTTTTAATTTCATGACTGCAGTCACCATCTGCAGTGATTTTGGAGCCCAAAAAAATAAAGTCTGTCACTGTTTCCGTTATTTCCCCATCTATTTGCCATGAAGTGATGGGACCAGATGCCATGATCTTAGTTTTCTGAATGCTGTTTTAAGCCAACTTTTTCACTCTCCTCTTTCACTTCAATCAAGAGGCTCTTTAGTTCTTCTTCGCTTTCTGCCATAAGGGTGATGTCATCTGCATATCTGAGGTTATTGATATTTCTCCCAGCAATCTTGATTCCAGCTTGTGCTTCATCCAGTCCAGCGTTTCTCATGATGTGCTCTGCATATAAGTTAAATAAGCAGGGTGACCATATACAGCCTACCAGTCTGTTGTTCCATGTCCAGATCTAACTGTTGCTTCTTGGCCTGCATACAGATTTCTCAGGAGGCAGGTTAGGTGGTCTGGTATTCGCATCTCTTTCAGAATTTTCCACAGTTTGTTGTGATCCACACAGTCAAAGGCTTTGGCATAGTCAATAAAGCAGAAGTAGATATTTTTCTGGAATTCTCTTGCTCTTTTGATGATCTAACGGATGTTGGCATTTTGATCCCTGGTTCCTCTGCCTTTTCTAAATCCAGCTTGAACATCTGGAAGTTCATGGTTCACATACTGTTGAAGCCTGGCTTGGAGAATTTTGAGCATTACTATGCTAGCATGTGAGATGAGTGCAATTGTGCAGTAGTTTGAGCATTCTTTGGCATTGCCTTTCTTTGGGATTGGAATGAAAACTGATCTTTTCCAGTCCTGTGGCCACTGCTGAGTTTTCCAAATTTGCTGGCATATTGAGTGCAGCACTTTCACAGCATCATCTTTTAGGATTTGAAATAACTCAGCTGGAATTCCATCATCTCCATGAGCTTTGTTCATAGTGATGCTTCCTAAGGCCCACTTGACTTCTCATTCCGGGATGTCTGGCTCTAGGGGAGTGATCACACCATCATGGTTATCTGGGTCATGAAGATCTTTTTTGTATAGATCTTCTGTATATTCTTGCCACCTCTTCTTAATATCTTCTGCTTCTGTTAGGTCCATAACATTTCTGTCCTTTATTGTGCCCATCTTTGCATGAAATGTTCCCTTGGTATCTCTAATTTTATTGAAGAGATATCTAGTCTTTCCCATTCTATTGTTTTCCTCTGTTTCTTTGTGTTGATCATTGAGGAAGGCTTTCTTATCTCTCCTTGCTATTCTTTGGCACTCTGCATTCAGATGGGTATATCTTTCATTTTCTCCTTTGCCTTTAGTTTCTCTTCTTTTCTCAGTTATTTGTAAGCCCTCCTCAGACAACCGTTTTGCCTTTTTGCATTTCTTTTTCTTGGGGATGGTCTTGATCACTGCTTCTTGTACAATGTCATGAACCTCCAACCATAGTTTTTCAGGCAGTCTGTCTATCAGATCTAATCCTTAGAATCTATCTGTCACTTCCACTGTATAATCATAAAGAATTTGATTTAGGTCATACCTGGATGGTCTAGTGGTTTTTCCTACTTTCTTCTATTTAAGTCTGAATTTGACAATAAGGAGTTCATAATCTGAGCCACAGTCAGCTCCCAGTCTTGTTTTTGTTGCCTGTATAGAGCTTCTCTATCTTTGGCTGAAAAGTATATAATCAATCTGATTTCAGTATTGACCATCTGGTGATGTCCACATGTAGTGTCTTTTCTTGTGTTCTTGGAAGAGGGTGTTTGCTATGACCAGAGCACTCTCTTGGCAAAATTCTGTTAGCCTTTGACCTCCTTCATTTTGTTCTCCAAGCCCAAATTTGCCTGTTACTGCAGATATCTCTTGACTTCCTACTTTTGCATTCCAGTCCCCTATAATGTAAAGGACATCTTTTTTGGATGTTAGTTCTAGAAGTTCTTGTAGGTCTTCATAGAACTGTTCAACTTCAGCTTCTTCTGCATTACTGGTTGGTACATAGACTTTGATTACTGTGATATTGAATGGTTTGCCTTGGAAATGAACAGAGATCATTCTGTCATTTTGAGATTGCATCCAAGTACTGCATTTCAGATTCTTTTGTTAACTATGATGGCTACTCCATTTCTTCTAAGGAATTCTTGCCCACAGTAGTAGATATCATGGTCATTGGAGTTAAATTCACCCATTCCAGTCCATTTTAGTTTGCTGATTCCTAAAATGTTGATGTCCACTCTTGCCATCTCCTATTTGACCAGTTCCAATTTGCCTTGATTCATAGACCTAACATACCAGGTTCCTGTTCAATATTGCTCTGTACAATGTTAGATCGATGACTGTTGACAATCACCGACAGAAGAATCGTGCATCAGAACCTGACTGCTGTAGTCTATTTCTAACACGTATGCCAAAGAAGAGCCCATCAGAGGACGTGGTCAAAGGAGAAGACATACTTCAGATATAGGTTTTCCTTCCATCTCTCTTAGATATGTGGTTCTTCAATGTATCTTCATATAAAATGTATCTCAAATGTATATTCCTGCAAGAAAACTATTTTTAAGCCTGTCATTGCTTTATGTAATAAGTTAGGTGAGTTTGAATTCTAAGTGAAAAGTTGTGTATAAAAGTGGTTACAGCCAAGCATATATGACCCTGGATAAATGTTTAACCCTTTAGTCTGAGTTTCTTCATCTTTAAGCTGGGTTTACATTCTAAACCCAGAGTGCTGTATTAAGTAGAACTGCATACCATGCTTACCACATAGTTAGCATTACATACACGGTAGCTTTATAGAATAAAATAGAAGTATTATAGGTAACTTTATAGAATAAAACGTACATGACATACGGTGATTTGCCCCACCTCTCCTTCTGGCCTCATCTCTAGTTCCTCTCTGGTCAACCCAAACAATGCTCCCCAGTGAGTACTGCATGACTCTTTAGTCTTTTCACTTGTGGTTCCTGCTGCCACAGTGCCTCTTCCCTCTTCGTTAGCGTGTTCACTCTTGCTCATTTTTCACAAATTTGGGTTGTGTATCTCCTCCTCATGCTCAATGTGCACCCTGTGCAAAACTCTGCAATCGTTCTTATCGTACTGCCCTGTGACTTTAACTTTATTTTTCTGTCTTCACCACTAGGCTGCAAATTCCATGAAGAGACAGACTAAAGACACTGTTGATTACCTGCCTGACACCAGTTGTCTCTTTCCTCTTCCACATTCTTAATGAAACCTGATTTTGTCCTGGTCCCCATTCTTCTCCCATACAGCCCATGATTCCAGGGAGTTCAGTCGCTCAGATTCCAGGGAAGGTGACCCTAAGGAGTAGATACTAATTATTTTAGCCAATCGGTGTATTGAATTGCCTGGATATAATAAGGGCTCACTCATGTGAGTGTGTGACCATCAGACTGAAGGGAAAGAATTATATTGCATGTTAGAACTAAGATATTTGAATTCCATGCTTAAAGCTCTATAGAACCATTGAAGAAATTTAATCTGAAACTGACATGACCAGGTTTTTTCCCCCTAGTTCAATTCAGTTCAGAAGTGTCCAACTCTTTGCCACCCCATGGACCGCAGCACACCAGGCTTCCCTGTCCATCACCAACTCCCAGAGTTTGCTCATACTCACATTCATCGAGTTGGTGAAGCCATCCAACAGTCTTATCCTGTTGTCCCCCTTTCCTTCTGTCTTCAAACTTTTCTAGCACCAGTGTCTTTTGGCCACTATATGCACTATATGGCCACTATATAGTGGCCTAATTATTGGAGCTTCAGCTTCAACATCAGTCCTTTCAATGAATATTCAGGACTGATTTCCTTTAGGATTGGATCTCCTTGCTGCCCAAGGGACTCTCAAGAGTCTTTTCCAACACCACAGTTCAAAAGCATCAAGTCTTCAGTGCTCAGCTTTCTTTATGGGCCAACTCTCAAATCCATATATGACTACTGGAAAAAAATATAGCTTTGACTGTATGGACCTTTGTTGGTTTAAAGTATTAGAGCAGTTTGGAGGATAAATTTTAGTAGGGAGAAAGGGCATAATTGGGGAAATAAGATAAATTAGGGGATTTAGTACTCCAGGTGACTAATTATAAATATCCACAATTAAGGTAGAGACCATGGGAAAGGAGATGAGGGTGGAAGTCAAATTACATTCCAAGACAGAATTGCACAACTCATGAAGGATTTAACAGAGTAGTGGGGATTAACTGGAGAAAAGAATCCAACATGATTCCAGGTTTCTGGCTTTATGACTGCTAAGATGACGATGGTTCCTCCTGAAATAAGAAATACAAGAAGAGTGGATCTGGGAGGAGAAGGAAGTGAAATGAGCTCATCTCTGTACCTGTTGAGCATAGAACTCACACATTCAATATCCCAACAGCAAGCTTTGAATAATTTTCTTATCACAACCTCCCTTTTCCTCATGCATCCTTCCTTTAATGGGCTGAATTGTGTCCCCTCCAAAATTCATATATTGAAGTCCTGACCCCTGGTATCTCATAATGTGACTATATTTGGTGATAGGGTCTTTAAAGAGATGATTAAGGTGAAATGGGGCTTCCCTGATAGCTCAGTGATACAGAATCTGCCTGCCAATGCACAAGATGCAGGAGATGTGGTTTCAGTCCCTGGGTCAGGAAGATCCACTGAGAAGGAAATGGCAACACACTCCAGTATTCTTGCCTGGGAAATCCCATGAACAGAGGAGCCTGGTGGACTACAGTCCATGGGGTTGCAAAAAGTCAGTCATGACTTAATGCCTGAGCATGTGTGATAAAATGCCTCATGAGAGTAGGCCCTAATCCAGTGTGACTTGCATCCTTATAAGAAGGAAATTAAGACTCTGTGAACCAGTGAACCAGTAAACTTGCTCAGTTGTGTCCAACTCTTTGAAATCCCATGGACTGTGGCCTACCAGGCTCCTCCATCCATGGAATTTTCCAGGTAAGAGTACTAGAGTGAGATGCCATTTCCTTCTCTGGGGGATCTTCCCGACCCAGGGATGGAACCCAGGTCTCCCGCATTGCAGGCAGATGCTTTACTGACTGAGCCACCAGGGAAGCCCTAAGACCCAGGGGCACACCCAAAGTAAACACTGTGTACAGACACTGGGAGAAGATGCTCCACCTACGAGTCAAGGAGATCATCTCGAAAGAAACCAGCTCTGCTGACACCTGGATCACCAGATTTGTGAGGAAGTAAACTGCCACCCAGTTTAAGCCACCCAGCCCGTGGTATTTTGTTATTGCAGCCCTAACAGACTAATACACCCTCATGATACCAAGCACCCAGAAGAGTAAAGGGTTTGTAAGGTTTCTCTTTGTTACCAGTTTCAGGATATTGTAAACTATGAATGGAAAATCCAAGAAGAAGCCTGGGCCTAATGAAGAACATGTCTACTAAGGGCAAGGCTTTGTCCAAACCCAGAATACATAAAATATGCACATGAAGGCTGCAGCCGTGAAGGCTCATCTGAAACCGAGGGTTCATGGTTCTCAGCACAGCATCCCAAAACACACAAGGAAGCCAACTGACGATCAACACTGTCCACTTGCAAGTTTCCAGCTGTATTTACACAGCTGCTGAAGGCAGCACAGATGAGGATCCTTCACTTCACCACTGACAAACCCGTACTGAAAGTGAGCTCAGAAAAGTGCCTTCATGTTTGAGAATACAGTAAATCTCAGGAAGGCTCACAAGATAAGAACTGAGCCATCGATGTTGGGGACATTGGCAATGAAAGGAAGAAAAACAGATTTACATTTAGGGAAACGTGAAATATGAATGTCAAAGTGGATATAGGATAACTTCTAATTTACATCACTCTAACAAACATAATGATGGACATAGCATTTGAGAGATAAAAGACAAATGTAGGAGATGAATAACTTTTGAAAATCATGGTTCTCTCTATCTTGTATTTTGTCCAACATCTGGAAATAATTGAAAATCCCTGGAAAAGTTGTTATTCCTCCTGTAGGTAAAGAACAAGCTGGCTGTTGTAGAAACAAGAGAGATAAATGGAAGGAATGTCTCAAAGGAAGATTTATTCAGATTATCCCTGCTATGCAAAACATTTTATGTTTAAAATATAAAACATATTTTAAAATTAGCCTTCTGCTTGCCTTAAAACTTATCTGAATGGTAGTGTAAAACCTTAAAAATAATATGAGTGGTAAATGCTGTTCCAAAACAAGTATAGGGAATTTATTTTAAAGATCCCAGTGTGTGTGTGTGTACATGTGTACATGTGTGCGCGTGCGTGTGTGTTAGCTAATTAACCTTAACAAAGAAGAATTTCCCCCCCATGGGAAATTGTGAATTTTAAAATTGATTAGAGTAATCAATGGATACTCTCTCTAACACTGGGAAAATGCAGAAATGTGCTCTAAAAAGCTGACAGAACATATACTATCATATAAAGGTAGTGCTCCTCTTATTTAAGACATGGGGTAACAAGAAAAGGTCTCCAGGCTTAAATATCCCTTGCTATTGTGCCATGGTTAAAACAAAATTCTATACATACTAAATCTATTTTTGAAATTAAGTGCCTTGATAGCTAAACCAAGTTCTGTCATTTCATGGTGGGATGGTCACCCTCAGACTTCAGGACTCAACAGCACCTGAGGTACCCAGGGTTGTAGTTCGGGGCACCTTCCTCGCCTCATCACCCTTCTCACCTGACCACTCAAGGAGAGTGGAGAGGGAAGGACGAGGCTGACCAAAGAGAGAAACAGCTGACTGGAAGCCCGAAGACTTCTTGTCTTTAGTATGAGGTTCTTCTTTTTTAAAAATTGGCATTATTTACTCCCTCTCCTTCTGGAGATACTCAAGAAGGTAAACTCTTGCCACAATTTTCAGACATCAGATGTTGCGGTGCCCTGGAATACATGGGAATACACATGCAAAGTACGATGAAAGTGTTTGAATTTAAGAATAACACTTTCACATATTTTTTTGTTCTGTATTATCTTGTGAAAATCTTCCAAAATATATCTTATAAGGTTCAAGAAACAGATTTAACATGAGAAAGAAGGCAAAAATATTGAAAGAAGTCACTTAGTAACACTGGACTATCGAAATCATGACTAGACTGCATTACTTTTCACCGAAAACCCTCCGGTACTCAGAGACAAGCACTTGGAAGCAAGCATTCCCCACGGGCAGGGAGTTCGCTTACAGAGACCTTGTATCAATGCTGTAACATCAGTATCCTCATTTCACAGATGAAAAACTGAGGTGAAGAGAAAGTCAGCCAACTACTTAACGTACTGTAAAGAGTAGAGCTGGGATTTGAACTCAAGAAGTCCGACTCTAGAGTTCTGTCTCTTAATCATCACGCTCTTGTACTTCCTCTGCTGGGCGCAGAGGCCTAGAAATTTCCGGACTCAACGGACACTGGTTAGTCCTTCACTTCTTGACTCCCCTTAATTTCTTAGCCCTACTTTCTGGCTTCTTTTGACCTTTACATCAACTCATCTTCCTTCTTCTACCCTGTAAATTCTGGCAATTTACAGAAATGAGATGGTTCTACAGGCAGAACAGCTTGTTAAAAAAACACGTAAACTGGCCCTAAAACTGTCTGAGATTCTCTGAAATGATTAACTTATTTTGCAAATGGTTTTGAATGACATCATGTGCCAGTTACTCCACCAAAAACTGGTAATAACATATTGTCAGAAAACAGAACTGAAAAACTAAGGTTCTCTTCCCCAGCTCTCCACCCATACCACACACATATATTCATTTACATACCTATTGTTGTAAAAGTACACAGATTTCATAACCTCAAGTTCATCTTGGTTTTGGCACTGTGTATTTTTGTTCTTTCATTCTAAACTAAACACCTTGTTAGAGTTTTTAATCATTTTAAAAAAGTGTAAAGTTCTATTTTTGTTGATTCTGGAAAGCATCATAATAAACAGTGAGAATTTGACTATGCAATTGGGAAGTCCCGTGAGACTTTCCTGAGACTTCTGAGAATGTGCATATTAGGAAGCTGAAATATGAAGAGTCCAAGAAGAACTGCCAGGTCTTCATTTGCATCCTTGCCTCATTTTGCACCAAAAGATCAGAGCCTTAAAGCATCCAGCTGTAATCCCTTAACTATGCCCTGAAGGGGTGAAAGGGTTAAACACTCAGTACAGAGAGAATTCTTAGGTTTAGACAATCAAGATCACCAGTGCAGAGGGTTGTGCAAGGTGGTTCTCCATCGTGTATCTTCAGCTGCCTCCTCCACACTGAGTCCACCTGGGCAGACATCTGAAAGCCTCTCTGCTTGGGTCTCCCCCCTTCCCTCGTCTAGGAGGCACCCTCAGCTCTCCCTCTTCTGCTCCTCCTCCTCTCGTCCCCCTTGGAGTTCTGGTGCTCCCCCCTCACAACCTCAAGTTCAGACTGGCAGTCTACTGACTTCTCCAGAGAGTCAGGGTCCTTCCTGGTGGGAGAGAGGAGCTGAAGGTCCAGGAAAGGGGTGGGGAAGGGCTTTTTCCCTCGCAGAGCTGGACAAGGGAAGAAAATTTCTTTCTGTCACAGATCATACAAATGGTAATTCTTCTTCAGTTGCTAAGTTCAGAAACTTCTTGGTTCCCTCTGTCAACAAATTTACTTTTTATAGTTTTATAGTTTAAAATGTCCTGAATTCTTTTTGTCAAATTTTCGTAAGTTTCAATATACTTTAAACTTCTCCCCTACCCCAGGGGTTCAAGGACACACATGATGATATATAAATGGAATCCATGCAGTCAGGAATTTTGATGCTTCACTTGAGTTAGGCTTAAAATATGTGAATATTAAAAAAATGAAAATATATGAATAAACTTTAGGCTAAAAATATATGAATATATTTTTATAAGAGAAGTTAATGAGATAAACAAAAGTTAAGCTTTTGAAACTCTAGCTTTATATTTCAAAGTTTGGTTTCAGCCTATTTTCAGTAATTTTCACAAAATGTGCTGCTAATTATAGAAAAATTATTAAAGCAGTCCCTGAAAGAGTTATGCCTATGCAGGCAACTGTCCTGAGTAGCTTTACAAGGCAAAAAGGTAGCAGAAACCTCTGTCTCCAAGACAGATCTTTTCTCCTTTGTCTAAGTGTTCATGGCACATCCCTACCTGAATGACTCATAGGCATCATAAACTCACCTTATCTGAAACCGAAGTTATTATCTTGGAAGTATAGGACCATCTTCTGTTCTGTTTATGAAAATGGTCACACTTCCAGAAATCCCTCTTCTAAACAGTCCCCAGTTTGGGTGTTAATCCCACATTTTAAATATGGTCTTTCAAGCCTCAAGCATTACCCTCTGTGTGAAGTTTGCCTGACGGCCCCAGTTACTCCTCATGGCACCCTTCATTCGATTCAATAAATATTTATTGAGTACTGCTTACTGTGAGCAAGGCAGAGGGCTGAGCACTGGAGATAGAACCATGAACAAGATAGACCAGGAACTGTCTTAATGAAATTTAATTCTACAATTACAATTACCTATTCAAGATATAAATAAAAAATTAGTAAGCAAGGCATTTTTAGATAAAGAATTAAAAAATGATGTGGCAAAGATTGACTGGGGACAAAGGTGACACTTGAGCTAAGACCTGAATAATGAAATAGAGCCAGCCACTGAAGGATTTGGAGGAGACATTCCTGTGGGGTGCGGGGGGAGGCAACTGCAAAGGTACCGAGGCACAGATCAGTGGGTGTGTTCAAGGAGAGGAAGAGTGTGGTTGAGGTCACACCAGCTAGAGGGTAGTGGCAGAAGAAAGAGGGATAAAGACGAGACCAGAAAGACAGGACTGCTCTAATGTAGCGCGTGCCGTGTTGTATTGTAAGACTTCACCATGTCTGCCTGTCTTATCACCAGACTGGGGATTACTACTTTTGATTTTTGGATCCCTGATGTCTCACATAAAACCGTAAAAAGTAGGTAAAATATCTGCTTAATGTATAAATACAAAAGAGCATATGTTTTCTTCAAAAATAGAGTTTTAAGTGGTCAATTGGTTCAAGAAAATGAAGTTTTACTAAATGTTTAATAAATTAACAATATTCAAGTTCCAATATGCACAGAACCTGTGGAGAGTTATAAAAGCAAGCTAGTTTCTTTCTTTAGGCTCTAAAGGCAGCTCTTACCTTTATAATTCATTTGAGGTGTTAATATTATTTTTCTCTCTCCTTAACCATATCAAGTTCAAATTTGATTTACTGCCAAAGTTGAAATGAAGTTGATGTTAATTTGACTAGACTTCAGGAAGGAAAAATAATGAATTATTCCCAGTTATCCCCTCTCCCTGGGCAAGCAACAGAAAAAAGTCCTATAGCATAACTTGAATGGGTACTTTCAAAGTATTCTCCAAAACTCATGCGTGGAAACTTTTTCTTCTGCCAGGAAAGAAATATTTAATATAGAAAAATCTGTTTCCACCTAAAGAACAAAAGTATTTAAATTTATTTTTCTTATCCATGTTGATGTTAAAAAATTTGTTTCCTATAGCTATTAGGGAGCTTCCCATGCAGCTCAGATGGTAAAGAATCCACCTGCAATGCGGAAGACCTGGGTTTGATCCCCAGGTTGGGAAGATCTCCTGGAGAAGGGAACGGCTACCCACTCCAGTATTCTGCCCTGGAGAATTCCATGGAGAGAGGAGCCTGGCAGGCTACAGTCCATGGGGTCGCAAAGAGTCAGACATGACTGAGCCTTAGAAGGCATAGCTATTAGGAGAATGGGACTAATTCATTTAGAAATCACAAAATGATACAGAATGTGCTTAAGTAGTAGGTGAAGACAGATAAATGATGGTGGAGGGAAGGAATGAAAGAAGAAGCTATTAAGCTATATGTTTTGAGAGGTACTGTGTTAGGTACATTCTCCTGCATAATTCCTCTTAAACGTCACAAAATTCTTTAAGTCAGGCATTTTTAACTCATCTTAACAGATCTGGGATTACTGAGTAAATAATTTGCTGGGCTCACACACAGTTACTACATGACAGAGACAGCATCTGAAAGCAGGACTGTCTGACTAGAGCCTTCCCACTCTTTTATGTGCACATGTACTGTATACATATTTAAAGCAGTTGGACATGTTAGAGGCAGCATTTTACTGTGCCATCAATATTTAGTATTTCCCTATCCTTCTTATATGAATCAAAATTATGTCAAAATACCTAAAACATTCTTCATGACCAGTTTTAGCTAAAAAAGCAAAAGAATCATGATTACAAAATGATTTCAAAATAAATTATCAGCTGTTAAAATAGTTTAATTTATAGGTTGTTAAAAATGCCACTATAAAATACTGTAATTAGAAAAAGTTTTAGAGGCCTGACAGCTCAGTTGGTAAATGCAGTGCATTTACCTGCAATGCAGGAGACCCTGGTTTGATTCCTGGGTTGGGAAGATCCTCTGGAAGGGATAGGCTAACCACTCCTGTGTTCTGGCCTGGAGAATTCCATGGACTACAGTCCATGGGGTCACAAAGAGTCAGACAAGACTGAGTGACTTTCACTTCACTTCACTTCAGGAATTCCATGACCTATAACACAAGGGATTTGGGCTGGAAAGTACTCCAAATCCCTCTATTTCCAGCACTCTAAAGCCCTTGGGTTTTAAAGTTTAGAATGTAATTATTATATAAAAATCAATAAGTGGAGTCTTCTGTTTAAATGAAATACTTTTTTTGCCTTCTAACTGTGATGATTTGTGAAATTATTATCTCAATCACACTATTTGGTCATTTCCTCACTGCTGCATTCCTGATAAGCAATCAGAGGTGACAGGATGGAGGGTTTTTTATTTTGGAATTTTTCAGTAGCTTGAAATACTATTCTTTTGTCATTTTTGTCAGGGCTTGTTTCACTGAATTTTAGAAATGATTCTGAGATGCCCATCATTAATATGCAAAGCTTTATTTTAAAGGGCAATCTCTACCTAAGAAATATTCTTATTTCTGAAAGTCTGGAAGTTGAGCTGCCATAAGTAAATCATCATTCGGTTTGGGAGAAATTCTTTATGTACCTGGTGAGCATACTTGGTCTGGTCCCACACAGACAGCTGCAAAACCAAGTTACCTCATCCAGTTTCTCACTAAACACTGACATGGATGCCCTTGGTTCTTAATGGAAATATAGTCACACCCTCTGAGCAGGGGGTTGCTATGATTCCCAAGAAGAACCTAACTGGAATAACTTTTGACTCAGAACTTGAAAGATGTTACTTTCCTAAAATGTCCCTTTTCATGAATCTTTCTGGTTACATGTTATTCATCACTGAGGTTGGACACAAACTATGTTGAGTTTCATTACATGGCAGTTTTGGATTAGGTGATGTCACCTTGTTACTAATGGTTACTGCTGCTTATTTTCTCTTCAGTAGCAGAGTAATGACATTCAGATGATCTATTTTAGGTTCTGTGCTTATCTGTATTCAACTAAAGTCAACATAGTATTGATAATTCCAGAATTTTGCCACACTGAAGCACATCTTCTTTCAACTATCATTTATGTTTATACATCATCCATATGTCTCTGGTTATGGGCCCCAACATTCAGTAGTGTGTGCAAGTTAGAGTGCAAGTAACTTTCATTTGATTCTCTGAGCCTTTATTAAAAAAAAAAAAGAAACTGTTATATGCCCAACACTGTACTATGTTCTTGGGTTAAAGATGAAACCTTTGCTCAAGGAAGGTGCAGCCTAGGGGAAGACTGTGTTGTAAACATACATAAAAACTCTAGTAAATATATAATTCTCTAAAATAAATATAAATAGTATTTTAAGGTAACTAAAGGACTGCAAGGAGATCAAACCAGTCAATCGTAAAGGAAACCAGTCCTGAATATTCATTGGAAGGACTGATGCTGAAGCTGAAGCTCCAATACCTTGGCCACCTGATGTGAAGAGCTGACTCATTTGAAAAGACCCTGATGCTGGGAAAGATTGAAGACAGGAGGAGAAGCGGATGACAGAGGATGAGATGGTTGGATGGCATCACTGATTCAATGGACATGAGTTTGAGTAAGCTCCAAGAGTTGGTGATGGACAGGGAAGCCTGGCATGCTGCAGTCCACGGGGTTGCAAAGAGTCAGACACAACTGAGCAACTGAACTGAACTGAACTGAAATCAGTCTTTGACCATTGCAAAAAAAAAAAAAAAAAAAAGCAATAATGATATAGTGCTTTTACTTTATACCAACCAAGAAGTGGCAGCTAAAGTATTAGTCAAAATCACTTTGCTCAAGAAATTTGGAGATGTTTATTTATTCCACTGAGAATATTTAATCATAAGGATTTATCTATAGTGAAATTTGCTGGGGAACGGTGAGAATTTGTCTTTCTCAGTTGCCTCTGTGTAGATTGTGATCTAATTCTCATGCAAAGATATCTCTGCTCTCTGCCAAGAAGACCCCATAACCAAAGACAAGGTAACAATGATCTAAAGTTTTTCCTCTACCACAGTATTTCTTTGTTCCAAAATACAGTGCTTTCTATTGAGTGTCTAATATTCTTCTCTGTTTTTCTAAAAACCCTGATGAGTCCAAATTTGGCTTGTGTCATCGCAGAGTTCTATCTGTTTTGTCCTCAGAGCCCTGCATAGCACAAACAGCCCTAAGTGTTTGCTTAGATCAAGAAACACAAAACCACCCTCCTGGAACAGGCAGGCCCTCCATCCCTGGTTGCAGGAGAAAGATAATGAGAAGCCCCTTGTGTTTTTTCTACTCTGATATTCCAGCAGTTTATAAACCAGCTGACAAATTCTGGATTCAATATATATTCTGAGAATTTAGACTAACGCCTCAAGATGAAGAATTCTGAAAAGATCATTCAACTAGTCAATATTCATTCTCCTTACATTATGAACCCAGCATTGTGCTAGATGCTGTGAATAAAAAATAAAGAGAAGGAAAGAGAGGAATAAAGAGGGAAAGAGGGAGAGAGGAAGAAAAAGCACAATATGTAAGGTAAGCATATTAATGGTCCCTCAAAGATGTCTGTGTCCTCTCCCCACAACCTCTGAATATGTGACCTTACATGGCAAAAGGGATTTTGCAGGCATAATTAAAGCCTTAAAAGGGAAGATGATTTGATATTATCCAGTCGTGCCCACCTAATCACATAGGCCTTTAAAAGCAGAGAACCTCTTAAAAGAGGTATCACAGAAGGGGAAATTCAGAGAGATTCAAAATATGAGAAGGAGTCAGTCCCTGCTTGGGTTTGGAGATGGGGGCTGGCAATAAAGCAGGAAGGCAGGCGGCCTGAAGGAACCAAGCGGATCTCCTCACTGACAGCCAGAGAGGAAGCAGCAACCTCTGCAAATCTCAAGGAACTGAATTCTGCCCGCCACCTGAATGAGCTTGGAAACTCATTCACCTCCAAAGGCGCCAGAGAAATCATAGCCCTGCTGGCACCCTGATATCTGTCTTACAATACTTAAAGCAGAGGAATCAGCTAAGCTATGGTGACCTGGACTTTTAGGCTGCAGAACTACAAGATTTTTTAAAAATGGGTATTGTTTTAACTGCTAAATGTGTGGCAATTTGTTATGGCAGCAACAGGAAACTGATATAAATAATAAACGGTACTTGGCTGCAAAGAATCTGATGGAGAAGAAAGTGAGTGCCCTGTAAGGTCATGATGCTTTGATTTTAATGGACGAGGTCAGGGGGGATGAGAAATCATCCTGAGGAATGAGACTAATCGTTCTGAAGCATCTCACTGATACAGCTATTTAGAATAATGCCTCATTTTGAGGGCATTTTATGGCATAGTCTAAATTGACCAAGGATTTGGGAGCAGTGTGCTGTGATTATCAATCTCTCTCTTACTTTGGACTGCTCTAAAGGAAGCATAAGGCATCTGGTTACCACATATAAACAGTTTTCAAAGCTGAACAAGTAACCCTAACACAGAATCTTTCTAGACTGCAACTTGTCTTAAAATTGTTACGATAGCAGCCATGCTCACGTTCTGTGTGTCTGTTAATTGCTGTTTTGTATACAGGCTTCCGTTCAGTTCTCTGGAGTGTGCATTAGGGAATGATTGTTCTTAATAATCCATAGAATGCATTTAGGGCATAAATGAGAATAAACTTTTTATTCACTAATAATATCAAGACCCATCTTGTGGGAGGTGAAAGAAAGGGTAGGCTAAGGCTTTGTAGTATGCTTTAGAAACTGATATAAAGGATATTTCAAAATGCTCTTTCAGTTATTATCAGTGATGGCAGACAAGCAACAATCTGAGGGGAAATATTTGTAATGTATATCACAGAGAAAAGACTAATTTCTTTAGTGTATAAAGAGTTCCCGTAAATCAATAAAAGACCAGCAACTCAAAAGAATAATTAGTATATTTTAAAAGAAGTCACAGAAAAGGAAATACTAATGCTTTTCAAACTTACAAAAGTTCACTCAATATCACTTATCATAAGGAACACTAAAATGAATGCCACAAATAATTTATAATTTATACCCATTGGACAGAGAAGTTCAAAACAGTTTATGATATACTGTATCTGTGAGTATGAGGTGAGACAATGTCCAATTTTGCCAGTTGACTAGTTGAAACACTTTGGAGGCAATTAGTTCATATTTACTAAAGTGAAAAATGCATATATCCTTGGATCCAGCAAATATTCTTCTTACAAATTTTCTTATAGATAAACTTGTATATGTGAAAATGATTATGTAAAAGGATGATATCTGAAACATGCTGTAATAGCAAATGTTTGGAAACAACTTGTATTTCTCCTAAGAGTCGGGTAGTTTAAAGAAATCATGGAAAAATTATACAACACTATTCATCTGTTAAAAAGAATGAACAAAGTTGGAACAACCATTTAGGAAAACTGTTGGGTAATGTTTACTAAAGCTATACACAGGCTACCTTACGACCCAGTCTGCTCCCTGGCGTTTCCCCTGTAACCATCAAAAGACACGTGTGAATCTGTTCCTAGCAGCTTTATTCAAAATAGCCACAAACTGGAAACAATCCAAATGTCCATTGACAGGTGAATCCATTAACATAATGAGATAATACTCAGCAATAAAAACAATAACTGACATACACAACAACATGGAAAATCTCCCTGATATGTTGAGGGAAAGAAGGAAAATATAAATATGGTTTTGTTTATATAAAGTTTCAAAACAGGCAGGATGAATTGTAGTGACAATACTAGAGGTTGACTCTGAGGGTATGAAAGCGATAAAAATGCTCTGTATCATCATCTGAATGGTGATTACAGGGGTATACACAAATACAAGACTCTTCATGCTGTGTACTTAAGTAAGTACACTTTATACAGTTTCTAACTTATGTTATAACTCAGTAAAAAAAAAAAAAAGAAAGAAAGAAAAGAGCACAAGAGGAAGAGCATGGAAATGGATGAGAATGGGCAGGAGGAAGACAGCAGCTCCATGTGTATCCATGTATATAATCTGCAAACTAGATTGTTAAATAAAAGCATTTCTCAGCTAGAGTTCCTTGTCTGAAATACAGCACACAGAAAATTATTTGTAATTATTTCAATTCTCCCAAGGATGGCACATAATAACCTTCCTGATGCCTAAGAGAAAAGTTAATTTATTACACACAACTGATGCCTTAGAGAGGTAAATTCTCTCCAGGAAATTTGGCTGAGAATATTTATGTATGCTATATTGTGTGTTTAAGTGTATATTTTACACAAGAAACTAACAGTGACTATCTCTGAGAGGGAGGTGGGTAGCCCACTTTTAATTTTATGACCTGTTGTACAATTTGAATTGTATATCATGTAAACACACATTTCTCTTTAAAGGGGACAGTGGAAATGTAAGGGAGGTGGGGACACTCAGGAGTAAATGCAACGATGCTTCACTATTGTTGCATGTTAACCAAGATATGTATGCTAGTGGTATTTAGCAACAAAAAATGTTTTGGGCTCAGTTTTTAAGTTCAAATGCTGGTTGTATTGCTCTGAGTAATCTAAAAAAAGAAAAAGTAAACATACTGAGGGCAAGGTGTGTGATTTTAAGACTGTCCAAGTTCCAGAACTGTCAGGGCCATAGGTAAAGTATGGGAAGACTCCAAAAATATTCTGCCAGCTGGCAGGGTCACTTTATTCCATCTAGTCTGACTGATGCCTGATTCCCTGTGTAATGTCTGACATGAAATAGTTTAATGCCTGAGACAATTTAAGGGAGGTCCAGAAATATGATTGTTTAGCTGGGAATTTTTTTTGGGGGGGGGATGTAATTTACTTTATTTATTTTTTATTTTTTTTCCTATTTTTTTTCCATTTATTTTTATTAGTTGGAGGCTAATTACTTTACAATATTGTAGTAGTTTTTGCCATACATTGACATGAATCAGCCATGGATTTACACATATTCCCCATCCCAATCCCCCCTCCCACTTCCCTCTCCACCCGATTCCTCTGGGTCTTCCCAGCGCACCAGCCCTGAGCACTTGTCTCACGCATCCCACCTGGGCTGGTGATCTGTTTCACCCTTGATAATATACATGTTTCGATGTTGTTCTCCCGAAATATCCCACCCTTGCCTTCTCCCACAGAGTCCAAAAGTCTGTTCTGTTGCTGGGAATTTTAAAGGGTCAGTTCAGTTCAGTTCAGTCTCTCATTCATGTCCAACTCTTTGCAAACCCGTGGACTGCAGCATGCCAGGTCTCCCTGTCCATCACCAACTCCTGGACCTTACTCAAACTCATGTCCATAGAGTCGGTGATGCCATCCAACCATCTCATCTTCTGTCAACCCCTTCTCCTCCCACCTTCAATCTTTCCCAGCATCAGGGTCTTTTCCAATGAGTTAGTTCTGCTCATCAGGTGGCCAAAGTATTGGAGTTTCAGCTTCAACATCAGTCCTTCCAATGAATATTCAGGACTTATTTCCTTTAGGATTGACTGGTTGGATCTCCTTGCAGTCCAAGAGACTC
Organism: Cervus canadensis; assembly: GCF_019320065.1. Lineage (NCBI taxonomy): Eukaryota > Metazoa > Chordata > Mammalia > Artiodactyla > Cervidae > Cervus > Cervus canadensis. Next base: position 1,752,589 of record NC_057391.1, on the reverse strand, counting down.
TCAGGAGTCTTCTCCAACACCACAGTTCAAAAGCATCAATTCTTTGGTGCTCAGGTTTCTTTATAGTCCAACTCTCACATCCATACATGACTACTGGAAAAACCATAGTTTTGACTAGACGGACGTTTGTTGGCAAAGTAATTGCTCTGCTTTTTAATGTACTGTCTAGGTTGGTCATTGTTTTTCTTTCAAGGAGCAAGCATCTTTTAATTTCATGCCTGCAGTCACCATCTGCAGTGATTTTGGAGCCCCCAAAAATAAATTCTGTCACTGTTTCCATTATTTCCCCATCTATTTGCCATGAAGTGATGGGACCAGATGCCATGATCTTAATTTTCTGAATGTTGAGTTTTAAGCCAACTTTTTCACTCTCCTCTTTCACTTTCATCAAGAGGCTCTTTAGTTCTTCTTCGCTTTCTGCCATAAGTATGGTATCATCTGCATATCTGAGGTTATTGATATTTCTCCAAGCAATCTTGATTCCAGCTTGTGCTTCATCCAGCCCAGCATTTCTCATGATGTACTCTGCATATAAGTTAAATAAGCAGGGAGACAACATACAAGCTTGACTCACTCCTTTCCCGATTTGGAACCAGTCTGTTGTTCCATGTCCAGATCTAACTGTTGCTTCTTGGCCTGCATACAGATTTCTCATGAGGCAGATCAGGTGGTCTGGTATTCGCATCTCTTTCAGAATTTCCCACAGTTTGTTGTGATCCACACAGTCAAAGGCTTTGGCATAGTCAATAAAGCAGAAGTAGATATTTTTCTGGAATTCTCTTGCTCTTTTGATGATCTAACAGATGTTGGCATTTTGATCCCTGGTTCCTCTGCCTTTTCTAAATCCAGCTTGAATGTCTGGAAGTTCACAGTTCACATACTGTTGAAGCCTGGCTTGGAGAATTTTGAGCATTACTATGCTAGCATGTGAGATGAGTACAATTGTGCAGTAGTTTGAACATTCTTTGGCATTGCCTTTCTTTGGGGTTGGAATGAAAACTGATCTTTTCCAGTCCTGTGGCCACTGCTGAGTTTTACAAACTTGCTGGCATATTGAGGGGCAGCACTTTCACAGCATCATCTTCTAGGATTTGAAATAGCTCAGCTGGAATTCCATCATCTCCATGAGCTTTGTTTGTAGTGATGCTTCCTAAGGCCCACTTGACTTCACATTCCAGGATGTCTGGCTCTAGCTGAGTGATCACACCATCATGGTTATCTGGGTCATGAAGATCTTTTTTGCATGGTTTTTCTGTGTATTCTTGTCACCTCTTCTTAATATCTTCTGCTTCTGTTAGGTCCATACCATTTCTGTCCTTTATTGTGCCCATCTTTGCATGAAATGTTCCCTTGGTATCTCTAATTTTCTTGAAGAGATCTCTAGTCTTTCCCATGCTATTGTTTTCCTCTATTTCTTTGCACTGATCTCTGAGGAAGGCTTTCTTATCTCTCCTTGCTATCCTCTGGAACTCTGCATGAAGATGGGTATATCTTTCCTTTTCTTCTTTGCCTTTAGTTTCTCTTCTTTTCTCAGCTATTTGTAAGGCCTCCTCAGACAACCGTTTTGCCTTTTTGCATTTCTTTTTCTTGGGGACGGTCTTAATCACTGACTCCTGTACAATGTCATGAACCTCCGTCCATAGTTCTTCAGACACTCTATCAGATCTTATCCCTTGAATCTATTTGTCACTTCCACCATATAATCGTAAGGGGTTTGATTTAGGTCATACCTGAATGGTCTAGTGGTTTTCCCTACTTTCTTCAATTTAACTCTGAATTTGGCAATAAGGAGTTCATGATCTGAGCCACAGCCCACCCCCAGTCTTGTTTTTGCTGACTTCTCCATCTTTGGCTGCAAAGAATATAATCAATCTGATTTCGGTATTGACCATCTGGTGATGTCCATGTGTAGCATCTTTTCTTGTGTTCTTGGAAGAGGGTGATTGCTATGACCAGAGCACTCTCTTGGCAAAACTCTGTTAGCCTTTGACCTCCTTTGTTTTGTTTTCCAAGGCCAAATTTGCCTGTTACACCAGGTATCTCTTGACTTCCTACTTTTGCATTCCAGTCCCCCATAATGAAAAGAACATCTTTTTTGGATGTTAGTTCTAGAAGGTTTTATAGGTCTTCCTAGCACCATTCAACTTCAGCTTCTTCAGCATTACTGGTTGGGGCACAGACTTGATTACTGTGATATTCAGTGGTTTGCCTTGGAAACAAACAGAGATCATTCTGTAGAGACTGCATCCAAGTACTGCATTTCGGACTGTTGTTGACTATGATGGCTACTCCATTTCTTCTAAAGGATTCTTGCCCACAGTAGTAGATAATGGTCATCTGAGTTAAATTCACCCATTCTAGTCCATTTTAGTTCGCTAATTCCTAAAATGTCGACGTTCACTTTTGCCATCTCCTGTTTGACCACTTCCAATTTGCCTTGATTCATGGACCTAACATTCCAGGTTCCTATGCAATATTGCTCTTTACACATCGGACTTTAGTTCCATCACCAGTCACACCCACAACTGGGTGTTGTTTTTGCTTTGACTCCATCTCTTCATTCTTTCTGGAGTTATTTCCCCACTGATGCCCAGTAGAATATTGGGCACCTACCATCTGGGGGAGTTTATCTTTCAGTATCCTATCTTTTTACCTTTTCATACTGTTCATGGGGTTCTCAAGGCAAGAATACTGAAGTGGCTTGCCATCTCCTTTTCCAGTGGACCACATTCTATCAGAACCTTCCACCATAATTTTAAAGGTTAGACAGCAAAATATTAAAACAGCTTCTTGTTTTGCTCATGAATAAAGCAAGGCAAAGAAAGCCAAAGAACTGAAGCCTGATGGCAGAAACTATCGGATTAAGCAAAGACCAATTTAGCTTGTGTGCAAACACACACACATACAAACACCAGAAACCAGAGTGGTATGGGTGATCAGAGGCAAGTGGCTTGCTAGTCTCTAGCCAGCACATCGGGCTGTCTGTATGCCAAGAAAATGGCACCAGAATTTCCAGATAGAGTTGTGATAAGGAAGATAACTATTATACAAGTATTATGGGATTTACTGATCGCATCAATGCATGTGCCAAGTGCTTTACGTGCACTATATTGTTAAACCCTGAAGTATCCCATTGAAGTAAATAATGCTGTTATCCTCAGGTTACAAATGAGGAAACAGGCTCAATGAGCTAAGTAGCTTGCTTAGCAGTTGGTGAGTGTACCGCCCACTTCCTTTCCTCTGAACCATGTCCTGTTTGTACATTACATGGTCCATTGTCAGTCAGTGGGAAAAATTCCTCACATAAAGAATTACACATGCAGCTTCATACAGAGTCCAAATCCTTATTTAATTGTGACTTAGCTTTCCCTCAAATTCATTACATTTCTTAATTAATTTACTAATTTAATTTACTTCATTTAATTTAATTAATTTACTAATGCCTTTGACCTCATTTCTTGAAATGGACACACATTTCTCAGAAATGCTTTACAAGTTTGTTTTTGTTTGCTTGTTTGTTTGTTTTTGCTGTGACACTCACCCTAAGGAACTGATAGAGATTTCTTGAGAAAATTGTCGAGTAGCATATTCTTTAGCATCTTGCAAAGCCCTGCTATGGGGTTCCTTCAAATAAAGTTCAGCATCTAAGCGTTAATTTATGCAAAATATCTTCAGAGCTACTTTACTAGCTACTTCAGCTACCAGTTTTTGAGAAATTTCTTTGATTACCTGGGATAAATTCACAAGGACATTTCATTCAGTATTCAAGTATGTCTGATCTTTTTAAATATCCTAGAATGCCAAACAGGAACATCAATCATACTTTCTTGAAACTCCTTGATTTATAATTCTTCACTACTGATGACATATATATGCCCAGAAGACAGTGAGTAAATTAATGAAAATAAAAATATCTTTCTATTTTCTTTCTCATATTCTATGTAGAATAATCTGTTCACTTGATTATAAAGTGGTTGAAGCCATCAGGTAAGCTTATGTTTTTATTTTGGCAGCATCTCAGCCAACCCATGGGTAAGAACAAGAGTCAGACCTACCCAAGGCCTGGAAGCAGGAACTAGATGGTTCTGGGGAACCAGATTTCTTTTAGTTCTGGAAGCCAAATGGTTTGCATCCATATGATATCTCTCAGCATCTACTTTGTGCTCTGCTACTGTTGAGAGGTTTGTTCTGCCTGGCTCAGGCTATTAGCTACTATCTTTTAGTCCTATCCTGTTGTCCTGGGAAAACCATCTGGTTAGATGAGTTTGAGCCACTTATCCACCGTAATCCCTTACGTTGTAGGAAGTGTGTGGGATCACATGGTACACTCCCTCTCAGCAGGGCTGTGGAGATGGAAAGGGGTCTGGGCAGATTTGCTAAGAAGTGGGTTATGGAAGTGGTGAGGACATAACTGTGGAGAAAACAGTTGGAATTTGTATTATAGCTGCCATATGGGAAGCAATATTCTTCCAGAATCTGGCTAGTAAGAAATTATTCAGAGAGCATCTCCATCATATTTAGATATTGCCTTTCCTGAGTCAATCAATTTATAAAAGCTCTTAAGATGAAAGGATAGACTTTGGAAAGGGAACTCAAAGAGACCCAGCATTGTGCTCTAGGAGAGAAGACAAAAGTGAATATACCAAGTTGGTTTTGTTATAAACAGGGACTGGAGACTCTCTCTTGACTGTACGGTGATTTTTGCCTCAGAAGCTCTGTTCTGGGGTATATTCATAAAGTCTGAGGCTGAAGCTTTTCATGAATGTTTTGGAAATTAGAGATGGAAAACTTAAGTGGATAGTGCTGGCTGCAATTCAATGCATGCTAGTGCAATACAGAGGGGGAAAATGTTATTTAAAACCACAAATGAATGTGGCAACTTCTGCCTTTCCATGGAGAAGCTAGGAGTGGAAGTAGGGAGTAACTCATATATATAAAGGACTAAATCTCTTTCACTTTTCTTTTTGCAGAAAGAAGTAGAGGAGGGAAGGGTGAGGCTTAGAATTAGATGCCCTGTATGTTTTTAGCAGAATACATTAGTGGGTCTTTGTACACACACAGAGAGTCTATGTACTGAGTACAGAGTCTAGAGAGATTCAACAGAGCTAACATGAATTAATTTTTATAATAAAATGGAAGACATTTAAAGTTTTCACTCCTGAGAGAGAAGGGGTAGATAAGAAAACAGAGGAAACCATGGAGGAGAGCCCTGGAACATAGGAAGGAATGCAGAGGGCTCTTCATATTCTAAGTTGTTTGGCTGCAATGTAAATTCTGTCCACTGTTGCAAGCTTCAGTCAAGTCGGCTACACGGAAAATATTTTAATGTGTGTTTTTTTGTTTGTGAATATTTACTTGATAGGATAGCTCAGATGGTAAAGAAACCGCCTACAATGCAGGAGACCCCAGTTTGATTCCTGGCTTGGGAAGATTCCCTGGAGAAGGGGTAGGCTACCCACTCCAGTATTCTTGGGCTTCCCTTGTGGCTCAGCTGGTAAAGAATCCGCTTGCAATGTAGGACACCTGGGTTTGATCCCAGGGTTGGGAAGATTCCCCTGGAGAAGGGAAAGGCTACCCACTCCAGTATTCTGGCCTGGAGAATTCTATGGACTGCATAGTCCATGGAGTTGGACATGAATAAGCGACTTTCACTTTACTTTGCAAAGAAGTCCCCACCAGTGTATACTTCATCCCTCATGATCTTTTTACAATGTGACATTGATACATGTCCATCAAGAAATGGAGTCTATGCTCCTCCTCGAACCTGGTGGATGGCTTATAAGTGCCTCACCCAGTAGAACGTGACGGAAGGAATGCTACGTGAATTCTGACGCTAAGTCCAGAATGGCAATATGGCTTCCATCTGGCTCCTGCTTTCTCACAGGAGGCCTCCCATGGAACCATACCATCATTTTGTGAGAAAGTTCATGCATCATGGAAAGGTCATGGGTGTGTGTATTCTGAGCAACAGCCTCAGCTAAGCAACAAGCAAGCATCAACCCCTAAAAATGTGGGCATGCAAGCCTGATGATTCCTGTTCTTAGTTTTCCCATTTTTCAGGGCAGAGTCCAGACACTGTGCAGCAGAGGCAAGCCATCGCCACCATGTCCTAACTGACTCAAAAAAACTATGGGAAGTAGTCAATGATTATTATTATTTTAAGCCACTAATTTTGGGACAATTTGTTATGCTGCAATAAATAAATAAAACAGCCTCACTTTCAGGATCTCCAAAAAAAAATTAAAGAACTTTGTAATGAAATTTGGACTCATTCTCTCTTAAGCTTAAAGAATTGGGTCATATGTGTTTTCACGGCACACTGTTAGAACTCAAGTACTATTCTTTGAACTTTAAGAGTTCTGTAGCCTAAAAGGGTAAGGCTGCCAGTGCAAGGAAGGATGAGCGGTGTTTTGGTCTGAATGTTTGAGTGCCCATAAAATCCATAAGTTGAAATCCTAGCCCTTCAAGATGATATTAGGAGCTGAGGCTTTGGGGAGGTGCTTAAATCATGAAGGTGCAGTCCTCCTGAATGGAATTCATGTCTTATAAACAAGGCTTCAGAGACCCCTGGCCCCTTCCACTATCTGACAGTGAGAAGTCTGCTTTCCAGAAGAGGGTTTTCACACAATCATGCTGTCAGCCTGACCTCACATTTCCAGCCTCCAGAACTGTGAGGGATAAATTCCTGCTGTTTATAAGTCTATGGTATTTTGTTATAGCAGCCAGACAAGACCAAGACAGGAGAGGCGTTGCTTTATATTTTAGGCATAAAAAGGTAGATCTCAAGGACAGCCAAGGAGAAGACAAGTGACTTGATACACTAAGGAACTGATTCCATATTATTAAATTCTTCACTCCTATTTCCAGGGCTACATCCCTGGATTTCCATAAGGAGAGGACAGAAAATTCTACAGTATGTGGAATTGTCAGCTTATGAGTGTGACTAGTGAGTTTTAAAATTGAACTCATTCAAAATGTCCTAACCTGGGGAGGGAAGTGGGAGGGGAGTTCAGGATGGGGAACACATGTAAATCCGTGGCTGATTCATGTCAGTGTATGGCAAAAACCACTACAATAGTGTAAAGTAATTAGCCTCCAAATAATAAAAATAAATGAAAAAAAAATGTCCTAACCTAAAGCAATTTATTAGCTACCAGGATCGAAGGGCATTAATTCACCTCTGCCTGTGCTGGAGAATGGCAATCCTTACAGATGTGATCATATTCTCTGCGAACCTTGGAACATATTCATAACTTGGAGAATGTGTGTTTCAAATTAGACTCTCTTACATTTTGAGTGATTAATTTTATTTATACTTAACTATATGAAGCTTTTGACTCTTTTGTAAAAGAGAGCTGAAAATAAATTTTCTGGGCATCTGAGAGTTCTAAATTATCTCTAAAAATAATACTTTGATGAGCAAAGCAAAGAAAAAACGCAAACTTCCTGTCATGTACACAATAAATGGAAAATTCAAGTACATGGGTGTAGGGAAACAAAGGACCATATTTTTTTAATAGACACATTTTTTCAGGCTTTGTATGAACTTGTGTTAAAAAGGCCTAATTGTTCTGCAATATTAGCAGGAGACAACCCCCAAACTATAGGTGACACTTTGAATAGAGTTACCAACTATGTAATTGGTTACAATATCTCCATTTTAAATCTCTATGCTGACTGGTCCCATGAGAGATGGATTAGGGAAGATGCACTAACTTTGGGGTCCTATGTAAATTCTTGTCTTATTGCTTTGTAATTTGAAATTTTAATTTTCTTAAAAGGTAAAAAAATCTTTCTAATATTACCTCATATATATTCTATATGTTGGGGAAAATATACAATAGGAGATTATTTGACCCAAATATTCAATGTAATTGGTCATTATTATCCTTAACCCTGTCAGCTAGGTGGATGCAAAATACAAGATTTTAGTGAAGATGTCTACTGAGGCCATTTAAGGCCAGGTATTTGGTTATATGTAGGCTTTACTAGCTTTGGTCTTTTTTTTTTTTTTAGTGCTTGAGCCAGCTTAGACAAAAGCTGTTTAATTGACAGTATACAACTTTCCAAAATATATTTTTGTAAGAAAATGGCAATAAGTAATAATTTTTACAAACAGGTTTCTTAGTAAATTCCAATGTACTTTAGACTCCTGTCCACTAAGACACAGCTCCCCCAGTCTCCTGAGCAAACTCTTTTAACATTCACTAATTTTTTTAAAAAGATGTGGAGCAAATAGTAATCCCCTCCTGTGACTCAGGGTAGGGTTTTCACCAAACTTGAGCTAATCAGCTAATGACAATGATGAAAACCATTGCTTTACTTTCGCCCCCTCTGCCTTCCCATCTTGTTCCTTTTGATCCTTATAAGGTCCTATATGTAGAAACTATTCAAAAGTATTCTTGGCAGAACACGATTGTTCATTTAAGTCTTAGACCTAAATAAGCCACAGACCAGTAAGGTTCCTGTTCTTATCTTCATGCTCTCCCTACTCTTGCTGCAGATCTGTCCTTGGTATCACTCTGCTGCCTGCCCTTAATTAGCAGGCCTTAATTTGTTGGTTTCTTCCTGAGGCACCCAGCACTTGACAGTTTTCCAGTCCAGGTTTTAAGCCTGTTTTCTGTCACTAAATATGTGAGTTTCGCCAGGTCACTTTATCTTTCTGGGCTTCAGACTCTTCTGTTAAAAAAATAAAGATTGGACTGGGTTCTAAAACCCCTCTTCCCAACCGGGTTGCATATTGACTACAACCCTTATTGTAACATGCTGGGACTTTACAGGGAGGGGATGAGGACCATATTTAAAAATAAAAATGCCCAGACTGCAAGACAAATATTTCATCATCAGCCTATCTCGTATTTCATTTTTCATTAAAGAAAAACAAGCTTGTTATTTATAGTAAAATAGACATTTACATTCCTGTTTAGAGGGAAAAAAGCCTTCTCTCTTAAAGAACAAAGGTTTTTTCGAAGTATATTCACTCAAAGCAGTGCAGGGTGGATTAAAATGTGGCTGTTGTATTTACATTATCAAAAAATGCATATATGTGTATCAGCTGGAACTGGTTTTTCAAAGTTTCTCCAGTATATTGTCAAAAAGATAAAAGCTCAAGAAGTGATTTAAATAAACTTTCTGCTAGCTTTCCTTATCAAGAAGGGAAAGAACCGTCTCGCGTCTAGACTAAACCCGTATCTTGTCCTATGACGCAGAAGAATATTCTGTGCCCCCTTATAAGCATTGCTGCGTCTTTCCCCCCTGACATGGCAGTGTGCTTCCCCCTGGATTTCGTCCAGTCATCAGATTCATGGCTTCTGGCCTTTCATGAAGTTTAGGGAAACCAGTGTGCCACCGAAATAAAAGAGTTTATAATCTCTGGCACAACTTGTTTCAAGTCAATGCTGAATTCTCAGCTTTCTTCTCTCTTCTCAGCCCCAGAATCTGATTTAACCAGATAGCATCAGAGACCAGCAAAGATGTGGGAAGAAGATGACCACTACAGATGCATGGCGATATGGTCTTTGACATAGGTGGCAAGAGCAAGCCAGGGCAAGTTGCCCAGAAGGCTAGAACAATATGGTTCAGATGCACCCAAAGAAGGAGCCTCTGAGCCAGCCCAGAGCTTGTCAAGGCTGACTCTGTACAGAGCCACAGTCATTCCTCTTGACCAAGCCTCATTTTTACTCTCTGGTCCTTGCCAGTCACCTTCTTGCTCCCCAAGAGGCCTGTGGATTATGGCCTTTGATTGGTTTCCAGAATGTATCTGCTGTCTCTGTCTAAACCTGGCTGGTGAAATGAGACCCAGAATCAGCAAAGGAGTAATTCAGGCTTGAATTTGACAGTATACTGTTTGTCCCACGGTGACCATGATAGAAACCCAGTGGGTAGAAAGAACCAAATGTTGGGTAGGAAAGAAGCAAACAGATCTTTTCCCAGTGAGACAGCATTTTCCTCTGCTGCTGCTAAGTCACTTCAGTCATGTCCAATTCTGTGTGATCCCATAGACGGCAGCCCACCAGGCTCCCCCATCCCTGGGATTCTCCAGGCAAGAACACTGGAGTGGGTTGCCATTTCCTTCTCCAATGTGTGAAAGTGAAAAGTGATAGTGAAGACGCTCAGTCATGTCCAACTCTTAGCGACCCCATGGACCGCAGCCTACCAGGCTCCTCCGTCCATGGGATTTTCCAGGCAAGAGTACTGGAGTGGGGTGCCATTGCCTTCTCTAGCTTTGGTCTGTTTTGACGCTGCATTTCTCATCTATATCCAGAAGAGGAATGATGTCCTGCATCACTAATGGTCTTTGAAAAAAAGGGTTTGCATGACCAAATAAGTTGAGGAAATTTTAGTTTAAACATATTTTTTTAAAATGTTGTTTCCTGCAGAACTGCTTGGCCTTTGATATATTAATGTGTATTTGACTCATCAAGAATAATAGAATGTGAAGCATTTGCAAATCTTATTCAGTTGCAAATTATCTATAAAGACCACAGGGCTTGGTTTGAGAACTATTAGGGCAAAGGATACTCAATGATGGGAATTAAACAAAAAGTTACACTTTTCAAGGTGCAGCAATCATCACTAATTCCACTTATTTTTATAAAGAAATACAATGATACTACCCCGGAACAAAATTACTTTCCACAAATTCAGGCCGGGTGTGTCTGGAAATGGGGAAACTGTCCCAGCCGAGGGAAGCCTTATAGTCTCAGGGCTCCCTTGGTGCTACCATCAGGCGTGGAGCTGTGGAGTCATTGAGCAGCTTGCCTAGACAGAAATCAGATATGTGCATGAAACTGAAGGCCAGAAGCTGAATCCTATCTTCCTGGAGAGAAATAAGAGGAGGTGTTCCTAGCAATAATCCTGTTTCATTTCTTCCTTTAATACAGACTCTTTAGACCACAAAATATCCATCACGATTCTCTTCATTAACAAGAAGCATGATTTTGTTAAACCCAAGAGATGTTGCACTCAGATATAACTCATTTCTATCTTAAAGTGACTAATCATTACTCCAAGCTTTGGAAGCTATTGTTGGTAAAAATAGGTGCATGATGACTCCAGAATTTATACCTAAGAAGTGGCTTGAAGTGGTGAGTTGGTGGAAGGAAGGAGGACTTCAAGCTGTGCCTGTCCTTGCACATTCTATCAGATTGGGGAAGACATGGATTATCAGTAGCGATGAGTGGGAATGGGGAGGCTGAGAGGCAACACTGGGGCGGGAGTGCGATCTAAAGCACTCTTATGTCTTCCTGAGTCCCCTTCGTTCTCACATGTAAACTACAAGGAGGAGACGGTAAGATAGAAGAAAGGAGATGCAGAGGGAAGATGAAAGCAAGAGCTAGAAAAATAAATGGAGATTTCTACTTTTCCATGAGGGTGTTCAGAAACTGGAAAGAGCCTTAGAGGCCACGTGTCCCATTTCCTCTGAAAGAGCCTCTATCTTTCATTCACGGTCCTTCGCTTTCTGGGCATTTGCTTCCAGTGACAGGGTGCTTATGCAGTTCTCAAAGAATCTCATTTAATTTTCAAACAACTCTAATTACTAGAGGGTCCATTCTTACATTTGTTAAAATATCTGTCCTCAGTGTTTACTTCCATTTCATTAGAACAGTCTCCAGAATGTTCTAGTTTTAGAACATTCTGAACAAGAACATTTCCTTCCTGGCCTCCTAAACTATATAGAAAAAGTCCTCAACATGACTCTCCTAAATGTTTACAGACAGTTAGCATGACCTCACTGCTTCTTTTTCTGCTCCAAATATCACTAGCGCAGTCACGCACTCCTCAGATGTGATAGTCTGAGAAGCTCCTCCATTCTTGTTAGTTGGCCCCGGACACGTCAGGTATCCAGTGCTTTTAAAACCTGGTATGAAGTCTATGCAATCAAGGTACAACATGCAAGTAATGCTGTTGTACCTGGAGATAGCACTTTCGGGGAACTAGGATCTTTGGCGATTTGGTAATGTTAATCTCCTTACAGGGAAAAAAATGATTAGACTTTTCTATACTGGAGTGGACCACATGGAACTAGTGGCAGCCAGTGGACCTGCTGCCTCAGAACTCATCTCCATCTCATAGTCTCAGCCCTGCCGGATAGCCCCTCACTATCCGTCTTCCCTCGTTCCAATCGGTAGCGTTCTCTGCTCAAGGTTCTTCAGCCGCTCCTCATCTGACAGTGGTATTCCCCAGTGATCTCAGTGCAAGAACATTCTGAAGCTACATACACATCAACACAGATACCCAACAGTTTGTGTGTATTATGTATGTCTATGTGTGTCTGTGAGAGAGAGAGAAAAAGAGAGTTATTTTTTATTATTAACATGAAATAATTTGCTTTAGACTCAGGTATAAGGAAATTACTTGTTTCTCTGAACCAATATTTTTTTTAATGGATTGACAATAAGAGATTCACATTTAACTGATAGCTTAGCGTCCATTTTACACTCCAGGTTTTATGACTATATAAGCTTTTATGGCCTGCATGAATGCATACTTACCTACCACCCTAACAGTCTCTCGCAGATGGTTTCAGCAAAGTAGGTAACAACTTAGATTCTGCTCTAATAGGGCCCTTGTGAGAAAAGAGCAAAGCAAGGTTTCTTCTCTCCAAGGTACTTTGCTTATATAAATAATATCTACATAATCTGAAGAAACAAGGAGGGAGAGGAGAAAGCAAGAAAAAATCCTTTGAATAAAATGAAAAAATAAAACTCATTTCTGCTGGTGATGCAACTGTAGCTTATTTTCATGTGTGTCATTTGTAATACGGTTGGCAGTTGGCTAAACTGGCGCATATTAAAGCCACATTAGGATTAGAAAATTCTTCTGTGATGTGTTTCTTGTTATTTGTTGGTTCTTTCTGATTTTTAGTTTTCCTAGCTCTTTGTAGTTAAACATCACTGTACAAAGGATACAAATGGACCTTTGCAAGGGAAAGAGGATGTATGGTACTGTTTAAAAACTATAACCAGCCATATCAAATCACAAGGATCCCCACAAGCCACTCGGTTAAGTGGGCTCAGGAATTCAAATGAAATATGGGCATTTCCCAACAGAATTACTTTTTTTTCATTTTGAAAAGTGTTCAGTTCAGTTCAGTTCAGTTGCTCAGTCATGTCCGACTCTTTGCGACCCCATGAACCACAGCACACCAGGCCTCCCTGTCCATCACCAACTCCCAGAGTTTACCCAAACTCATGTCCATCGAGTCAGTGATGCCATCCAACCATCTCATCCTCTGTCATCCCCTTCTCCTCCTGCCTTCAATCTTTCCCAGCATCAGGGTCTTTTCAAATGAGTCAGCTCTTCGCATCAGGTGGCCAAAGTATTGGAGTTTTAGCTTCAGCATCAGTCCTTCCAATGAACACCCAGGACTGATTTCCTTTAGGATGGACTGGCTGGATGTCCTTGCAGTCCAAGGGACTCTCAAGAGTCTTCTCCAACACCACAGTTCAAAAGCAACAATTTTTTGGCGCTCAGCATTTTTCATAGTCCAACTCTCACATCCATACATGACCACTGGAAAAACCATAGCCTTGACCAGATGGACAAAGTGTTAGGTTTTAGCAACTCTCCTCACTCTCTTGCATAATGCTATATACCCAATATTATCAAGGAAAGTTGAGAAGTGAATACCTATCATAAAAAATTTCTGAATTCAGTGATATCTATAGCATCCATCTTTAACAGAAAACAGATTAGTAAGTGTTCTGTTCAAAATTCAATATAAAAGTTTGATATAAAGAATTGTCTTGCCTTAAGACAGTTATAAGGTATAAACATCTTTGGTCCAAGTAGCATTATAATGACATATAAAGAGGTATTGATATTCCACCATATTATGGCTCTATTCTATATTGAAAGAGAAAAACCTGCTCTCTTTTAATCTTCCCACTTTGTATGAATAGACGGGGAAGCACAGATGGATCATTATTAAATGAATACACAAGAATAAATAAAATGAGTATGTCAGCAGTCAGGGAGTGGACTGGCCACCTCATGGCTATATTCTATTCAAGACTGCTGATTCCTGTAGGAAACATCAAGGTGATTTTGCTGATGCTGCTTCACAAAGAAGGCCTGCACAGCGGAATGTAGGGGAAACTTGGCTTTCATTTGGTAAATTCAAGCTGTGTGGACAATCAATCTGAATTATTCTGAACCATTTCTCTTGACATCAAAGTTTTTCCACAGTTGCTTGAATCATCCTTTTGATTTGGCTTCACCTGTCCTGTACAGTCTAGGATTTTAAAAAATGTTTTTCTAAACTGAATAGGAGGTAAAGTTTCTGTTACAATGATTATTAATATTCAAATCAAAGAATTTATATTTAACCTTGAAATCCAGTAATATATATTTTTGTTTAAAAAATGACTCATCCATTAAATTATACTAAGACCTCTGAGAGTAGATTGCTTTGGTAAAATGCAGCTAATTCTTCCAGGAGTAGCTAATTAAATGGCTTAAAAATACATAAATGACAGCTACAATTGATGCTTTAAAATCAACTGAAAACAGAATACTTGCAAATATTTATTAAAAATCAAGAATAACTAAGCAGTTATCTAAGAGGAAAGTGCTTTCATTATTCTCATTTGGAAATAGAATAACTGAGGCAAAGCAGTGTTTTTGAACAGAGAAACCTGAATAACAACCACAGTAGTTTCCTATTGCTGCTGTAATCAATTATCAAACTTAAAAACCATACACATGTATTATCTTAAGAGTTCTGGAAGCCAAAAGTCCAAACTGACTTTTGCTGAGCTAAAATCAAGATATCAGCAGGCCCGCATTCCTTCTGGAGGTTCTCAGGGAGAATCTTGTTCCCTTGCCTTTTCCAGCTTCTAGAAGTCAACTGCATTTCTTGGCTAAGGGCCGGCTTCAAAGCCACAGCACAGCATCATCAAGCCCTCTCTCCCTTTCTTTTGCCCCTCTCCTCCTCCCTTCCCAACTCTTTCTCTTTTTCTCTCACATCTAGCTTCTGTTCTCAAACCTCCTTCTCCTATCCTTCTGCCTCCTTCTTCCATTGTTTTTAAGGACCCTTGTGATTACATTGGGCCACCTGGAAAACCCAGGTTAATCTCCCTAGCTCAAAATCTTTCATGCAATCAGATGTGCGAAGTGCTTTTGTCACGTAAGTTCTGGGAATGAGATGGGGACATCTTTGAGAGGCACTCATTTCGTCTACCACACCACTATATTAACTGGCATCCCAAAGTCACTGAGTCAAGAAAGCTGAGCCAAGACAAGATTCAGGGCTTCTGTTTCTTTACATAATAATAATTTTTTTTTTGTCATATTGTGAGACAGAGCATATAAGGACAGTCATGGCAAAGGAAAATATTTTGGAAAAAGTGCCTGCTCAAACCAACTGTGGTATCACAGTCTGGCCCAGTAAATATTTGGGGAATTAATGAATAACTGCTAATAGATGACTCATTTGACTTAATCAGTCAAATATTCAGAATATAACGACTACCTATTAACTGCCTAATACTTTGATATGACCTGTAAGTACAACAAAGGGGCTTTTAGCATTTCCCCCTTCTCTCAAGAAGCTTAAAATCCCATTGCAGAAATCAAAACTATGGTGAGGTACCATCTCACACTGGTCATCATCAAAAAGTTTACAAATAAATGGTGGAGAGGATATGGAGAAAAGAGAATCTTCCTACACTGTTGGTGAGAATGTAAACCCCACTCCTGGGCACATATTCAGACAAAGCTATAATTCACAAAGTTACATGCACCCCTATGTTCATAGCAGCACCATTCACAACAGCCAAAACATGGAGACAACCTAAATGTGCACCAACAGATGAATGGATAAAGAAGATGTTTTCTGTATATGTAAGGTGGAACGCTATTCAACCATAAAAATGAATGAAATAAGGCCATTTTCAGCAATCTGGATGGAAAGAAATGATCATACTAAGTGAAGTAAGTCATAAAGAGAAAGAAAAATACCATATGACATCACTTGCATGTGAAATCTGAAACATGACACCAGTGAACCCATCTACCGAACAGAAACAGACTCACAGACGTGGAGAGCAGACTTCCGGTCGCCACAGGGAGAGGGGATGGGAGAGGGAAAGACTGAGATTTTGGGATCAGCAGTGCCAACTGTTACATACAGGATGCAGAAACAGCAAGGCCCTACAGGGGAGCGCAAGGAACAGTGTTCAGTGTTCTGTGATAAACCATGATGAAAAAGGATATCAATAAAGAATGTCTATATATTATATATATATGTATAACTGAACCATTTTGCTGAGCAGTGGAAATTAAAACAACATTGTAAATCACCTATATTTCAATTAAAAAAAAATCACATTTCACAGATAACTTTACCTTGTATGAAACCTTTCAAAACACTACCAAACTGATAAATAAGAACTAAACTGCATTTAGGGGGTTGCTGTTCCTGCTGTAAAATTGGATAATAATTTTCAAAACTGAAGAATGAGTGGGATCCATACTGCTAAAAAAAAAAAGTAGAGTCTAAGGAATGACAGTGTTTACCAAGGAGACAAGAAAACACAGTAGTAGTGTCTGCAAAAATAAATAAATAAAAGAAAGTAAAAACTCACTAATGATATTAAGAAATACACATGGACTGTGGGACAGATTGGGAAAGAAAACTGAGATTCAAAAATTCACCCATTCAACAAACGTTTATTTTTTGAGCATTTATTATGAGCCAGGCACTATGCAGATGCCAGAGAAAAAATACTGAAAAGCTCATAACCTGAAGGTAACACAACACTGTAAATTAAGTAATATTTCAAGTTTTTTTTTTAATGGTTTAAAAAGCTCAGAGCTTATATTTATACTGTGACATTTTATCTTCTTGCAATTGCAACTTTTAATTATAGCTTAAAATTAGGTGGAGTAATCCTGACCCAATTGTTATCCTATGAAAAGTGTTAGCACTTTTAGGATCAAGCTTATATATAAACTAGAATTTAGAAAAGAGAAGACAACTTGAACAGGAGTCCAGACTTTACAAGTACTATGTTCTAGATGGGCTGTCTTCCCTTAAATTTATGAAGTTCGTCACTTAAATATACATACTTTCTCATACTAAATATAAAGCTGATAATCATGCTGGAGCTCTCAGAGTCTCTGCAGCGAAATCAGGAAGGCCAGTAGCAGGGCTGCTGGTTGCAGTGCTTCAGATGTGAAATGAGTCCAGAATTGTGCCAGCTTTATGTTCAAATGAAATGAGACTGCTAAATAAGATAATTGAAATGCTAGAGCTGGGAGCAGCCTGAATGAGTCAGAATAGCCCTCCAAATGCAAAGGCCCTGATGAGGATGGGACTTTCATCCTCTTTAGAAAAAGTGATTTTCTTAGGAAAAAGAAGAGCATAATAGCAAGAGGCAGATTTTATACAATTCAATTGAACACATTTATGGAGGAAGGAAAGTAGTCAATATAAAAGGAGCACTAAGAAAGGTGCATAAAGTTCAGAAAGTAAAAACTGAAAAGAAGATATCAAGGCTGCCAGAAACACAGAAAGCGTTCATTTTGTCACTTTTATACCATGCTATTATTTGGAATTTTATATTAAGCACAGATTACTGGGAACTAATTAAATAATTAATTAGTTATTAATTAATTATTAATTAAAAATTAAGTTTTCCCCTTAAATTTAATGACCTAACTTAGATATTTTGACCTGAAGAGTATAATGATATGGTTATTTGAAAAGATTAGTTCTTTTGGTACTACTGGATTTTGAAAGACAGGCAAACTCCTATTTACACAAGACCACAGAGAAATGGGAAATTAAGTTATTTAAGCTCCTAATTTTCTAAAAATGAAATACAAAAATCTTTGGAAATGGATTTAAAATTTTTACACCTTGGTCAGTAGAGAATACCATAGCTATTTTAACACTTCCTGGGAGGTTTGGCATTATCTAATGTTAAATCCCACATGAGGTTGACAGATGGTGATGATCTTTTGCTCTGAGACAATTGACTCTATCATACAATTATTTTAAAACTCTTCTCTTTTGTTTTCTCCCTCTGCTCTAGTCTTACTCTTTTTAGTGCCTAGATTTCCTACATGCTTTCAATCTGCTGTTGTGTTAATACTGTATGTGCAAATATTTACATGAAGGTCTGAGATTAGGTCCATATCTCCACTGAAGAATAAAAAAAAAAATACTTGGGCCTGATACCACTTATTTTTGATATGTTTGTCCAGAAGTTATAGTCACTTATTTCTGGTTCCATAAACTGTGAACCAAGAAAAGTGTTATTTTCTTGGGAAATTATTTGTAAATAAAATGTTTCCAAGACCAAGCAAAATGTGTACTTCTCTAAAGGTAGATATAATGAAATTCAATGAAAGAATTTTGTCATTTTCTTAGAACCTGGTGGACTTTTATATGTAATAGAATGAAATTTAAAAAGTAGTAAGCATGCCGAGAAGTCATTGGCATTTTCATTTTTTAAAGCGTTCTATTAGAGTGGAAGTCCAGTGGTTTAGACAATATTTGCTGTAAGTTGTGACTGTTGATCAGGAATTCATATTAAAATCACCAATAGAGCAGGTTTCCTGGACGTACAATCTCTGCAAACATAGGCCCCCATGCTTGGAAAGGTCCCACACTTGGCTTAATGCTCTGCTGTTGCCATCCTGAGGTCCTTAATCATTATATCTTTAAATGTGTGTTTATCAGTGAAGTCCTGTGGAACAATGGCGCACATGCATGATGTGTATGTCTTGTTATCTGTTGCTTCCTCGCTTGCCTATAGTGTTTGCAGTGCTCCATGAGCACAGAATTTTGGTGGAGTTCATGGGAGTTCACTGAGACTGTGAATATTATTGGGGAGGCATATTTTAAAAAATCTTTTCCCAACCCATAAAACCTTTCCTCAAAGGGAGAAGAGGGGAAAAAAAAAAAAAACCTTTTTTATTAAGTAAGAATTCAACCAAAATGTGATGCAAATCACAGGCAATGCACTAGGGACACTGCAAAGACAGAAAGAAATTTCACCTTTTTTTACAGCCAAGTAAGAGACAATTCTTCCTGGGGAGCTCAGTCGGTAAAGAATCCGCCTGCAATGCAACAGACCCTGGTTCAATTCCTGGGTCAGGAAGATCCCCTGGAACAGGAATAGGCTACCCACGCCAGTATTCTTGGGCTTTCCTGCTGGCTCAGATGGTAAAGAATCCGCCTGCAAGGCGGGAGACCTGGGTTCAATCCCTGGGTTGGGAAGATCCCCTAGAGGAGGGCATGGCAACCCACTCCAGTATCCCGCCTGGAGAACCCCCATGGACAGAGGAGCCTGGAGGGCTATGATAGTCCACGGGATTGCAAAGAGTTGGACAGAACTGAGCGGACTAAGAACAGCACAAGAGATAATTACAAGATAAACAAAAGCTAGTCCTCAAGTAAGAGGAGTTGGCAGCACTATTTGTCATATATAGCTCATCTTAAATTCATCTGAAAATTGGGATGACCTTGACATTAAATATTTGGTTTCATCCAAAGGAAAAATAAATTTCTCATATCTTTGCCACAGGAGGTAGTTTGGGAGAGGAAGTTGAAGCTAGGCAGCCTATCCTCCCGTAGAAACTGGGAGCTAGGGGACTATTTCTTGAAGATTCCGTTTCGAATGAATATGCTCAGGTCTTTGAGAAAGACATTCCTTGCGTTATAGAGCTGGCAAAAGGATTGTTTAGCTTCTAAAATATTTATATACATTTCAAGGGGACAAAAGAAAGAACCTGCAATGGCAAGTTTTCTAAAGTAAATGCTCTCAGAAAAGAGAGGGAAGAAGTCTCTCCCTGTACTTTCAACAGGGAGAACTAAGCCTCTTATTTTTATTTGCTTTTGCTTTTGCAACATGACTGAGTGTGTGTGTGTGTGTGTGTGTGTGTATCGAGGGAGAGCGGTTCTGACAGCCCCAAGAGACTATACTTTCTGTTCAAGCCAAAAATTGCAGAAAGTAAGTAATGGAGATCATGGAATCATATAATTTCCTTTCTTACTTGTGTTACTTCCCAGTGTTCGCCAAACACTTAGGCATAAAACAGTGACGTAATAGGAAAGAGAAAGTTAAAGCTTTTCATGAGTTCTTTTCTTTTCAGTCTATCTTTGCTTCTCAGTAAGTGGAAGGTGAGAGTATTGATAGAATGTATATACAACAAAACTGAAAGAACAGTTGAATTAGTTTGTGAGGTTTTCCACTCTTTTGATAAGAAAAAATACATATGCGTGTATAAGCTATGGAGCTGAATTAAGTTAGACACCTTTATATTTGTATTTAAAACTGGCATTGTGCAATATAAACAATAAAATTCATTCGAATGATTAAAAATTTTGTACTTTAAAAAATAACAAGCTTAATAAAAACTATCATGGCAACTAAAGAGAGAAAGAGACACGGGGAATAAAGGAAAAAGCTTTATAGTATTTAGTATTTTAGTACTTTTAATGGCATTTCTCCCTGCTTTTTGAACAAGGGACTCTGCATTTTTGCTCTGTGGGGAATCCTGCAAATTATGCAGCTATCTCTGATCACTGATGGAGCTTTAAAAAAGAAATTTCTCAGAGGAAGTAACAGTCTAGAGACAGAGCTAGAAACAGAGACCACCAGCATTTACCCTTAAATTTTTTTTTTTTAATGTAAAGTAGAGGATTCTGATGAGTAACTCTGACTAAGAAGCACTACTATAGGTAGTTAGGAGAAGACAGTGCCGCCTAGAGTGGTCAGGAAAGGTTTAATGAAGAAGAATTGCATAGAGCCTTAAAGGAAAGCTAAAATTTGGCTAAGCATGAGTTTAAGTGGGATGGTATGAAGGCAAAGAATCTAATGAATAAAAACATCAATAGTGTGTCAAATACAGTGTTGGAAGGGACCGTAGGGAGACAATTTGTTTTGGGCATAAGAAACAGGTGAATCATTAAGTAGTCAAAGACTTTTAGTGTGAGGTCTATTGTTGAAACATTAGAGAGAACAGAACATTTCTAAGAAATGGAGTTGGTACCTCATGCAGAAGAGAATGTTGAAATGATAGGTGGGAAGCAGGAAAGACAGTAAGTATGATATCACAGAGCTCCAGGTAAGAGATGACAAGGGACAACATCAGCAAGCACTTTTAAAAATAAAATTTAATAAATATAAAAAATCAAAAATCAATGGTATGAAAAATATCAGCTAAGGTACAGCCAACTACTTGAACACTAGCCAAAGCAAACTGGCATGTCTTCAGCATGTGTTAGAGGACAAAAATTATTTTGAAACAAATTTTTAATTAGAGTTAATTTATATTTAAAATATATAAAGTGTATATAAAAAAAAAATTTCAAATCTTTTTTTTTTCCTGAAAATGCAAAATATCTTGCAGAATATTTAGTGGACTGCAAGTGTTGCAAGACTTCCAGGGACCGAAACTGGGCTCTTGTCTAACACTCGGAAATGAATTGTCCGAGGAGACACATGTGCTGACAAAGCAAGAGACTTTATTGGGAAGGGCACCCAGGTGGAGAGCAGGAGGGTGAGGGAACCCAGGAGAACTGCTCTGCCGTGTGGCTCGCTGTCTCGGGTTTTACGGTGATGGGATTAGTTTCCGGGTGGTCTTTGGCCAATCGTTCTAATTCAGAGTCTTTCCTGGTGGCACATGCATCGCTCAGCCAAGATGGATGCTATCGAGAGGGATTCTGGGAAGTGGACGGACACGCGGTGTCTCCTTTTGATCTTTCCCGAACTCTTCCGGTTGGTGGGGGCTTATCAGTTCCGTATTCCCTACCAGGATCTCCTGTCATAAAACAACTCATGTGAATGGTTACTACAGGGCCTGACCAGGGTGGGTGGTTTCAGTCAGTGTGCTTCCCCTAACAGCTCCCCACTGAGAGACTTCATACTCAAGATGCTTCTTGGGAATTGGGGTGGAGGTCTCTTCTTCTGTAACTTCTTCCTGCTGTGCCTGGGCGTAGGCCTACCTAGCAGAGCAGAAGTCTCTCTCTACCTGATCTAAGTTGGGGTGTTCCATATCTGAAACCAGCATTCACCCTTGTAATAACAATTTAGTTTGAAACTGTTGGCACCTCTCAGAGAAGAAATAGACAGGGGCCAAACAGGAGACCTCACAGGATGGTCATCACTGGTCCCCAGAAACAGGAGGCAACATTTGGGGTGAGGGCTGCAGGGTTTGTGACTTTTTTTTTTTTTTTGATTGGCTGGTGGTGAAGCAACAGAGCTGTGCTCTAGGAATTTTGTGTTTAGTCTGAAGTTACCATCTTCCACCTGAGTGGGGGCTCCAGTTCTGTAGAAGAACTCAAAAGACATTGTTAGGCATATTATTTTGCGTGGGAACTAGGACCCTGTCTCAAGGCTGTACCACCGCTTGATTGTTTCTCCTCTGTTTCTGTATCCCCTCCCTTCCCTGATTAGCAATTGTTTGAATCCACCCTTTGGAACTCAGGGAAGGTCAAGGAGGCTGAATGAAGCCTATATCCTATGGACAAGAAATGGAGAACACAGAACAGATCTATACTCCAGAGCCCCACAGAGTCCTGCTCAGTTTTAATTCAGGGAACTGGGCAACTATGACTGTGATAACTTCCTGTCAAAATGGGGCATAGGACTGCCTCAGCTTGGAGAAGAGACACTGGATTGGAAGTATTCCTGAGTTCCAAGTCCTAGATCTGAGCCTTGTATGATTAAAATCTCAATCCCTTGGTCTGCCATTTTGTTGTAACAGACCCAATTAATAGTAGCTGGAGGAGGGATAACTGGAATTTTAATAGACAAAATAAATCTCTTTCTTTTTAGAAGAATAGGTCTGAAACCCAGTCTGGACCTGGCACTTTGGGGAGACTTTTAGCCAGGTGGCCAGTTGCCTAGTTTTATAAAAAGTAAGGTTGCACTTACTAGCTTCCAGCAGACATTGTTTGGAGAATGGTGGCATCTAAGCCTGACACGACTCAGAAAACTCAAGTGTTATCAATACAACGTCTAATCTGAAATTACACCCATAGTAACACCTAGTTATTTCCCAGGGTGTCTGAACCATAGCTGAGTACTCTATTTTGACTTTTAATTGTAAAATTTTCCTTACTAGCCAAAGCAGATGTCACCATTAATGAAGTCAATGTTTCTCTAGGTATGAGAAGATGCAAGAATTGGGACTCATAAAATCTCCTGAAAAGATCTAACTATCTGAAGGCCTGTTCTGCCAGTTTTTTCAGAGCACAGAGTGCCTTATTCCTGATTTTCACCTTGAACTCCTTTCAGGGCCATTGAAAGTCAGCAGTTGCAGTGGCCATGATTTAATCTCTGAGGATGCAGATGGCAAGTGTCAATCTTCAGTTGGCAGAGCCCCTTTTTGCTCATAAACTTGACCGTGATTTTGAGGGGGGCATTTCATGACCATTTTATCCCATGGTGCTGAGCATGTCCATTCTCAGGTTTGGCAAAGATTTTGTTGACAGGCCACTCAATGTGCTGTTACTGGACTAGGCCATAAAACAATATCCAAAATTCTCTGGACCACCTGTCTTACTAGCCTCTTGGTCCAGGAAAACATTCCCTCTTGTTGCTTTTATCTAGAGTTACCCTATTATCATCATTGATCTCATAGGGAACTATATATTATTCTATCAGAGGCCTCAGACACACATTTGGCAGTGTAAGAAACAGAAATTTTGTAAAACAGGTGAAATACAAAGAACATAGCCAGCAGTACTAGTAAAGTCACAAGTAAGACCTAAGAGCTTCCATTAGATGTAGCCCAGTATATCCCAGGTCATCTGACTTAGTCTACTCTGTATGAATCTTTATCTTTCAGGGAAATTACACATTGGCACCACCATCTATAAGGCACATAGCCCAGTTTTCTAGTGTTACTAGACTGATTATCTTTAGTATGATTTAATTGTTTCCAACACAGAGGAGACTTTAACCCTAAATTACCATAGCCTGGTGTTATCTATATAAATCTATCCCATAATTGTGGGAAATTTTTTTCCTCCTTTGCTGAAACTTTTTTTGTTGATCTGATTGAGCTTGAGTAATAGAAAAAGGCTCAAATTTATGGCCAGAGTCAGAGTAGGCATTATTAATTGGCCCAGTGAGGGGATCCCGTCTGGTAGTATCACAGTGACCTGAATATGACTATAATTTTTTTTTAAGTAAATTTCCTCAGGGCCAACCAGTTAGAGTCTTGTAGTGGAGAAATTTACCAAGGTAACCCAGAACTAGATACAGGTAATTGGCCACAAACCCAACAATTGGATTGATTTCTAAAACTAGCATAGGATCAGGCCTATGATAGAAAAGCATTTGGTTTATATGCAAAGGTCTAAGAAGTCAAGAAAACATTATAAATGATCATACGAATCAGGTCCAGCATCTTGGGCAAGCTGTCTACCTCTGATGTCATTGTCTTCTCATCCTGGTGTACTGTAGTTTCTCCTGTTTGAGCATCATTTTAAGGTGAGACCAGGTCGGCTGTTTTCTCTATAGACCAACCCAGTGTAGGGGCCTTTGGAAGTAGGAATTAATCTAAGAGTTAATTTCCCTTCAGTTTCATTGTGCATGAGCTAGTCAAGAGTACCTGATAAAAAGTCCTTCCATCCAAGTTGGAGACAGTCCCTTAAATTATGTCTTTTTCCAGTCCTGGTTGCAGGTCATGAGGCATCTGATCTTCATCCAAAGATAGATTACTGAGATAAGCTTCAGAAACAAACTTAGGGTGTTCTTTAAGAATTAAATTAAATTTTGCATTAATATCACATAACAGCAAAGAACTATCCAAGAAATGAGTCTTCCTACATGCAGACCTCCATTGACAAACTGGGATTTAACATTTTTTGAAATATCTTTTTCTCCCTAAAGTTACCCTCATTTTTATCAAATACAACCAAATTAAGGCTAGTTTGTTTGCAAAATAGGTCTGTTTTCACTAATTTTGGTCTGATGATTTATATAACCATAACTGATTATAGACTTTTTATTTTGCTGAAACACTTATGGAATCTCAGACTGAACTTTTAATATAAACCAGGGCTGGGAAACTCACACCAAAGGCTTATCATAGATTTTGCCTAACAAATCTAAGTAAACTCTTCCCTTTTTAAGGTCTCAAAAATTCCTTGAGATTTTTGTACCTGTTAGTGAGATAACCTTCCTAGCTCACTTGATAAACTTACTGGAAACCTAAGAGTTTCAAATTTCTGGAGGAGTCAGATAGAGAGAAAATATAATTATTTTGTTTATAACGTATAATTTTACCAAATTATTTTCATAATTAGTTTGAGAGGAAGGTTTTCCCTACTCCTGGAAATCACAAGATTCAAACCTGTACTTTTTCAGATAGAAACCATAAAAATTATAAACATATTCGCTGGTTCATTCAGTCCTTTGTTAACTTTTGTGAAGTCATCAGGTTTCTCATTAGAACACCAAGACATATCAAAATGTTAAGAACTCCATATAATTTCTAGGATATCTGTATTAGTAATTTTACCATACATTATAACATGAGTGGATTTATTGCTCATTTGATAATCTTTTTCATGTAATTTAACCAACCAAATGAACACAGTTTAATATCTTTCTTTGGGATGTTTCAGGGGCCCTCTGAAGCACCCCAAAGTTAGCTAGAGGTCAAAGGAACTTCAAAAGAATTCGATTTAGGAAGTTTTATCGAAAAGATCAATTCAAAGCATTTAGAATATTTGGTCAGATTTAGTCAATGTTGATGGGTGTATCACTTAGCTTGTTGATATGTCACATGGGCGTAAATACCAAGGCTCAAGGTCTAGTGAAAGTCAGCTCCGCCATCTTGGACTGAATTGGCTCTAACCAGTTTTCTTATGACCCTGTCATTCCTAACAAAATCCATTTATCTAACTAATTGTAATCCAATTTTAGAAAACCCTGATCATGCATAACTCTTTTTAGTATTTTTCATATCTTTTTTTTTTTTTTTTACTGAAAGCACACTTCCTGCTTTCCTTTAGCAACCAAGAGCTAACTTTTACATTAGCATTTTATAGATTGGTGAGCATAAATACCAGTGATAATTTCTAAAACCCTTGCTTTCTTAAAACATTTTAGGATGGCATCAAATATTATTCATTTATAGTCCCAAATCTCTTTAGTTTTTCTGTAAAAGGAAATCAGTGTTTAGTAGTAAATGTTTCAAAATCTTATTTCATTTGGAATTGACCTAATTATTTAATAGACTTCCAATACTTAGTTTAGCACAACCCTTAGAAATTCAAGTTACGCCAATCTGGGGAGACTATTGTAGACAGTTATTCTTAAAGAATAATTATTCTTAATAGAGTTTATATACAAACTCATACCTCATTTACATTTTTTAGAAGTTTTTTCACTCAAGGTAATTTCCTTGTTGACAAACTTGTAACAGGTATAATATTTAACTTATATTAAACCTAGGTACAATGAAAATATTCTACTTGATGTTAATTACTCTAAGACATGTCTATATTAGATAGGTCAACAAACAAACATTAATATCAGGTATTTAATACTGAATATTTCCCAGTTCACCTGAACCTGGAATCTATTGTTTAATTTAGAATTATTTGATTTGTAAGTGCTTACCTTTTCTTAAGCCAATTAAACAGAGCTCATTTACAAATTAACCTAAAAAATATTACCCAGAGACAAAGACATACCAAGACATATTTAGACAGACACAGAGCAAGATCTAGCTTCATTTTCTAAGTTTGGTCATGAATTAGATATTACAATATAAAATTTAAATAAATAACATTTTTAAAGGCTTTTTTCCTTTTTCTCTCAGTCTCAGGAGTTAGAGATGGTCTAGATAAGTGTTCCTGAGAGCCCTTGTCTCAAGGCACAGGGAAAGAAAATCAAGCTCTAACAAAATGGTGGCAGGTCTAAATGGTGGCCAGACAAAGCAAAATGGCTGACACAAATCACAACACAGAACAGAGTTAAAACACACACATATAAACCTGGCAGTCCTCATCAGACACTCCCTTAAATACAAGAATACAGTCTCTCAGAAAACCTTCTATAGAGACACAAAACTTCAGATGTCTTCAAAGATTTCAAAAGGAGGAAAGGAAGCCAGGTTGAAAGAAGGAGGAGGAGGAGGCGGGAAAGGGGGGCAAACGGGGTGGCCTTACAGACGTCTCCTGCTACCTGAAGATACCCAGGCGTTATGGGACTTTTCCCTGGGCTTCCAGAAAAGGGAGGACTGGAACTCGGCCCTACCAGAAACCAGACCAGAAAATTCGAGTTCTCTGCCAAGAGGAGGTGATCAGTCTCCAATCCACAGCTCAGGCTGAGGCCCTTCGACCAGATTCCTGCGTCCAGGACTGGGGGACTAGAAAAATGGGAAGGATAGGAAGGAAGGCCTAAGGAGAGGAAAGAGAGAGGGAAGGGGAGAGAAGTCAATAAAGTCTCTTGTTCTTTACCGGTCAGGGCACTCTGGCCAGTTGTCCGCGTCAGGAGGAGACCAGGGACAAAAGGGTCCCAGTTGCGGCCGCTGGGTCTGGTCCTTTGGCAGGCAAGCTGGCCCCTGAGTACCCCGAGTGGTCAGGATGTCAGTCTCAGCAAAGAAGAGTCCCACCTGAGTCACCATTTGTTGTAGGAAGGGGGACCCCTTCCAGGGCCCAAAACTGGGCTCTTGTCTAACACTCGGAAATGAATTGTCTGAGGAGACACATGTGCTGACAAAGCAAGAGATTTTATTGGGAAGGGCACCCAGGTGGAGAGCAGGAGGGTAAGGGAACCCAGGAGAACTGCTCTGCCCGTGGCTCGAAGTCTTGGGTTTTATGGTGATGGGGATTAGTTTCTGGGTGGTCTTTGGCCAATCATTCTAGCTCAGAGTCTTTCCTGGTGGCGCACGCATCGCTCAGCCAAGATGGATGCTAGCGAGAGGGATTCTGGGAAGAGGACAGACAGGCAGGGTCTCCTCTTGACCTTTCCCAAACTCTTCCAGCTGGTGGTGGCTTATTAGTTCCGTGTTCCTTATCAGGATCTCCTGTCATAAAACAATTCATGCAAATGGTTACTATGGGGCCTGGCCAGGGTGGGCGGTGTCAATCAGTGTGCTTCCCCTAACACAAGGGTGGGCTCCTTCAATGGCCCTCCGAGCAAAACTGGACCAGACTGGACAATTACCCTAAGAATGAAGTTGAAATAACAGAAGCAAGAAATAATATGATGGAAGATTAACAGGATTTGTTGACTGAGTACAAATGACTATGAAACAGTGGAATTAAAAACTGGGAGAATGATGTGTTGAAAAAAGTTAAAAGATTTCAGAAGTAAATCAGGTTTTAGGAAAGGTGAATTTAATATAACTGTGGAGCAAGTCCATGGAAATTATTAAGTGCCATTGTTACCAGTCCTACAGTCAGAGGTCAGAAGAAGAAATTGTGACTTTGGTAAAGTCTAATAGTAGGGGTTTTATTTAATCTGGATAGGAAATGAAGTTATAGAAATAGGTGAACCCTCCAAAGGAAAGGGGGCTTCCCTGGTAGCTCAGACGGTAAAGCGTCTGCCTACAATGTGGGAGACCCGGATTCGATCCCTGTGTCGGGAAGACTCCCCTGGAGAAGGAAATAGCAACACACTCCAGTATTCATGCCTGGGGGCTACAGTCCATGGGGGTCACAAAGAGTCGGACACGACTGAGCGACTTCACTTCACTTCATTTCCAAAGTAAAAGCCTTAAACAGAGAGGATCTTAGCAAAAACTGACAGAAGTGGTTACCAAAGGCAGAGAAGACTAATTCAGAGAGGTATTAAGAAATCCAGATTGATAGAGAGTCACAGAAACCAAGTGAATATTTTGTCTAAAATACACATTCACTAGACAGCTAATTGCTATGTCTAAATGCTGTACACATCTTTACAATGATCTTCTTTCCTGATGCTTTTATCTGCTTCCTTTTAATTACATGTTCATTTTGATAATATTCTAATGTTTGGGGTTCTCCCTTTTTGAGAGAGAGGTTATCTTTTATTGCTCAGACCATTTATGTTGATGCTCTTATGATGAGAGCATTTATGATGAGAAAGACAAGGTAGCATTTTAAATGCTTATTAATATTTATTATTGTCACAAAGCAAGAATATTCAGCATTATTAATAGCCCTATCACCTAAAAATCCCTTGGAAATATTATCAGTTATATTTCTTGATACAATTTCTTCAATGTCATTTTATGTTATGTCCCTCATAGATATTAATGTTAACATTTAGAAGGGGAAGATTAAAAAAAAATAATACATAGACACAAAAGATAAAACATACAAAAATAATCTTAACAAGTTTTGTGAAAGTCCTTCTCAGTGACACACAAGTATATTTGATAAATTAAAAGATTCCTTGTTCTTGAATAAGATGAATAAAGATCATACAAATGCGACTTCCCCATAGATTATAAATGTAATGCAACCCCAGTGAAATTAGTAATCCTTCCCCTCCCACCCCGGAACTAACAAGTTGGTTCCAAACTTGCTATGAAACCCCTTCTGAAGTGGTCAGGAAAGGCTTAGTGAAGAATAATTTGAGATGAAATGAGATAAGAAAAATAAGACAAATGAAGGAAGAACTACTTCATTAGATATTTAAACTGAAATCTCTAGAATTCAAACAATGTGGTACTGGCACATCAATCGTTAGAGTCACAGAACAAAATAGAAAGTCTAGAAAGAGATAGCATGTGGAAATTTAGTATATGTTGAACATGGTATCTTAAAGCATTAGGGGAATAGATAATTTAATAAATGATTTGGAACACCTGGATAGTCTGTTGGAAAAAGATACCTTAACTCATATACACAAGAATAAACTGCAAATAGATCAGTGATCTAAATGTTAAAAATAAAATAAAACTATAAAAACACTAGAAGAAAACACCAGTAAATTCCTTCAAGGCCAGAATGTAAGGAAACATTTCTAACTATGACTCAAAATCCAGATGTAACAAAAGATACAATTAGCAATTTGAACAACATTGTTGTTGCTATTTAGTCTCTGACACTTCTGCGACCCCAGGGACTGTAACTTTTCAGGATCCTCTGTCCATGGAGTTCCCCAGGCAAGAATATTGGAGTGGGTTGCCATTTCCTTCTCCAGCGGATCTTCCTGACCCAGGGATCGATCCCATGTCTCCTGCATTGGCAGGTGGGTTCTTTACCGCTGAGCCACCGGGGAAGCCTCTTGAACTACATTAA
This sequence comes from Cervus canadensis, assembly GCF_019320065.1. NCBI lineage: Eukaryota > Metazoa > Chordata > Mammalia > Artiodactyla > Cervidae > Cervus > Cervus canadensis. The sequence goes on along the minus strand of NC_057391.1, from coordinate 1,722,381 downwards.
ACAATAATAAAATAATGAAATCTGTTGTGTATAGGAAGAAATCTGTTACATATAGGAAATCTGTTGTTCATAGGAAACAGTATAAGTTATAGAGGATGGGATAGGATTTCACTGGTTACACCACCTTATATAGTTTTGAATTTTGAGCCATATTAATGTTTTATTTAATAATAAAGTTAAATAACAAAGGATAAGAGGATCCAGAATCCAATTCAAACAGAAATAAATGAACTCAGCTATATGAAATAAATAACATAACCATACAGAAGGTAATAAAAAAGAATCAAGTAACTTTTAAAGGTGAGCTCCCTGACTGACACATTGAGAAGGACATAGTATCCCTTACATAGTATTCCTGATGAGAAATGTGATTTAAAAAAAAAAAAAAAACTGTAAAGTTCCTTATTGGGACAGTTGATGAAATTAAAATATGAATTGTGTACAGATGAATATTAAATTTCATGTGATAACTGTACTGTGTTTAGGTAAGACTTTTTTTATATACACTTAAGCGGGGCCTCTCAGATGGCATTAGTGGTAAAGAACCCACCTGCCAATGCAGGAGACTTATGAGATGTGGGTTCAATCCCTGGGTTGGGAAGATCCCCTAGAAGAGGGCAACCCACTCCAGTATTCTTGCCTGGAGAATCCCATGGACAGAGGAGCCTGGTGGGCTACAGTCCACAGGGTCACAAAGAGTCAGACATGACTGAAGCAATTTAGCACGCATACACACATACACTTAAGTATTTGGAGATAAAGTATCACAAGGCTTGTAATTAGCTCTCAAATATGCTTTAGCAAATAAATGAATTAATAACTGAATGAATACTAAATGTTAGTGTGTTTATTGTAGAGAGAGCAGAGAAAGAAATTAAGAAAATGTGAAAAATGTTAACAATTGGTGAGCTTAGGACAAGACTATATGAATATTATTATCTTATTATTGCCTCTCTTCTGAAAGTTTGAAACTTCAAAACAAAAGGCTGTGGTAGAGAGAGTATACATGCACCTATACGTTAGGGACAGGAATAGCTGCCTGTATCTAGGCTTGTCCACCACTCGCACCTCTGGGTCAAAGAGCATGTAGGCTCAGCTTTCACTATGGGTGGGTACTGCTACCTCTGATGATAAAGCCTTAACAACGACACAGTTTGATTCTGTGCTATCCCAGAACATCTCCATACAGGCAGAAAGAGGAGATGTCATCAAGAAGGATGACAGACCCACCGCAGAGAAGGAATAGGCCTTCAATGCTTCTCCATGGATGATAGATCTACAATTGTGTGTTCATATTCTGTCATAGGGTATCAGCATCTTGACAAGGACATAGAGACGAATAAAGAAGAGAAAAGTAATTTCTCACCAAGTGTTATTGGTGGAGAATGAATTACTCAGTTTGTTACAATCTCCAGCCCTAGAGATCAACTTAGCCTTGAATTCTTGATCCAACATAGGAAGAATAATAAGCATCTAATTCAAGCCTTCTAACCCTGACTACTTGGATTCTGGTGCCAAACCAAAAGTTTGTCCCATTTATTTATTTAATTGTTTATTTTGAGGGAGGAACCTGTTTTTCTCTATTATGAGTTTGAGTGGCTGCCTCTGATTCTATCCCCAAAAGTGGACCAAATGGTGGACTAAGTCAGAAGCCTGATCTAAACGTGTATGGATGAATGGGGTAGGAAGACAAGTTTTGGTAGCAGGTTTCTGGTGTTGGAATAGGACCCCCAGGACCATGCTTCCTGAAGTAGAGCCCTGAGACCTGCCTTGGGCCTGCTTGGACCTCCACAGAGAGCCAGACTTGATGTGGCTTTTGGCTGGAGGAGAGGGAACAGACTGTGCTGGGGAATTTGCAACTTGGAAAGTCTATTTAAAAAAAAAAAAAAATGTGGGCTGGCAAATTTTGATGTCTTTACAAAGCTGCTTGTAAGATAATTAAATCTCATTTATCTTTAAAAAAAATTTCATGTATCTGATTATAGACTTCAGCTTAAAAATAACCCCTAAATAAAGTCTTACATCTCTCACAGTTGTTGACTCAATGTTAAACAACTGGAAAGTCTGAGATTCTTCATACCAGGCTCAATTTTAGTGCAAACTCTCTTATAAGATGGAAAAAAATCTCTAACTTTATTACAGCCCATCAGGTTATTCAATCTTTGGAGAATAACAATCCTAACCTTTCTTTCAGATGACTCTTAAGAATAACTAATAAACACGAAGGGATCTTGCCCGAAAGTTACCAGATATTATGTAAATCCATGTTGATTAAAACAATTCAACCAATTTCACCATATCATAAAAATTTATACTTCATAAAAATATATTTTTTTTAAAAAATCTGATTTTTTCAACAAAGTGTCACTTTAAAGGTAGCAAGTTTTAAAGACAATTATAGGAAAAGCAATAGAAGTTAAAATCAATTTTATTAGATAGAATTGAAATAACTGAGTGAAAGTCTCATGTTTATGTTTAGAAGTTCTGAAGAAACCTAAAGAATTTTTAAGAAAAACTTTCAAGGACAATTTAGAAACTTCTGCAACATGCCTTACATTTTATAAGTTTATAAAAATTTCCATAGACAATGACTCAGCGGTTCCATGAGTGAAGTTAACCCACCAAGATGGTGCTTAAAAGAGGAAAAGGCTCATCATGATAACAAAACAAAGCTTTTTACTCTCAATTATTCAACTAAATAAAGCATAAATGCAGTTTCCCCTTTGCGGAAGGTTAGAGGTGACTTTTTCTCCTGCTTCACAACCTCTCAATAGTTTTGTATTCTCTCTTGCCTCTAGACACATACACATTATCTTCTTTTTTTTTTTTTTTTCATTATCTTCTTTTTGTCTGGAGCAAGAATCTTCTTGTTTCTTCACCTGGCTAACCTTTAGTTATCTATAAGAATGCCACCAAAATTTTACTTGTGTGGCACCCAAGACTATGTTAGTTTCCCCTCCAGTGGGGCTCCATCTCAGGTCCTTCTGCTGTTCAGAATATTTTCCACACTTACAATAACTGCTCCTCTGCCCTCCCCACTCTGTTGCAATTCTCTGCCAGGGAGGGAGGCATGTCTATTTTGTTCAGGGTTTTATCTCCAACTTTCGTTGAAATGCTGAACATTTGATGTTTAAAAGAAAACCAAAAACTTTCTTCTCAATTATATCAGATAATCAGGCAGAAATGTTTTGATTAGCAATTATTCTTTGGCCTAGAACTGAATACCCCACCCCTTTTGCTCCACAATCTCATCCTCTGTTTGGGTACTTTTTATCTGGCTCATAGGTCTCAGTTTTTGATAATATTCCCTCTCAGGAAGCCTTCCTTGAACTTCTGGTCAGCATTTGATACCGCTTTTACATGCTGTCCTCAAAATCTACACTGTTCTATGATAGTTTTTACTGATCAGATAATAATAGTGGTTTAATTTTTTGAGTCTTCTGCCAGAATGTGAGCTGCATGAGGGCAGGACCATGCCGCCTTTTAAACCTTTCTATTTTCAGCATGTGACATTGCTGGAAGATAGTGAGCACTTAAGAACTGCTCATTGAGGAAGAAGTATTATATTATAATAATTTTAATTACAAGCAGCCTCCTTCTTTCAGGTTCTCACTCTCCACTCCATCCTTTGTTATCACTGTCAGGTTGGCCTTTCTTAAACTCTGCCTTCCTCATCTTGCTGCTAAAAACCTTTTAATGCCACTTAATTTACTACATAATAAAGATTCAGTTTCTATGTCTTGTCTTTTTAATACAATCTCTTCCTACTATCCTTAGGTTCTCAATTCTAATTGTATCTTCCGCTTGAGTTAGGCCAATCATCATAGTCTAGATCTAGACAGCTCTGGACAAACCGATGTTCATTTGTGATTCTGTGATTATAGTGAAAAGACTGCCACATCCATAGTTCCCTTCTATGGAGTTTGTGCTACAGCCTCTCCCTCCTCCTAAAGTCTTTTTTGTCAAAGTCATGTTATGTAATGTTAACATATGTAATATATGTGAATATACATAAATTTTGTCACCTTGCTGACTGTGCCTGATGTGCATGTATGCATAAGCATGTTCATATTGGAGAGGTTGATAAAATAGCAATCAACCTCAAAATATGCTAGAATCTATGAAGCAACTGGGGATGCAAGTTATGACTAATGTGGACAACAGGGATCTAGGAACCAATCAAATCAATCTCTTAAGGAAATCTGAATGAGATATTGATGAACCAGATAAATTTTCAGCCAGAGATATAAATAGACCCAGATGGGAGAGAGAGGAGAGGCACAGAGAAAGAGAAAGTTAGAGAGAAAATAGTAGATACATAGGTGAAAAGCAGGCAATAAGACGTGTGCAGAGTCCATGAGGCAACAGAAGCTGTTTTGTAAAAAGAAGCAGAAACGTATACAGAATAGAATGTGAGGTAGTTAGTAGCAGTTGCGGATCAGGAATTAATAACCCTCTGCTGATGTGGTGCAATGATATAACCAGGTCACAAGTGCTGTGCTGGCCTGTAAGTCACCCTTCATTTCCTGACCCATAAACCAGATTTCACAAAATCAAACGTACAACTCCTTTCATTCCTATAATGCCTGATATGTGGTGGGCATCTGAAACTTCCTTATTTCCAAACGCACTGTTATAATAATCACGCCTTTTGATTTATGATTCCCTGGGTAAATCTCTGTTAGCGTCACTCTGAAAAACTTCACACAGATTCATTTTAAGTTTATAAAACAGTGAAATTCAATTTTACTTGAGGGAATTCATAAAGTAGAAGTAACTTTCAACACACAGGCTGCAGTATAGCCTCTGTGTCATGCAGTTTCTGGTGCTGAAATTTCATAAGCCTTTCCATCACCACAAAGAATGAATGAGGATCTTGCTTTGCTGAAAATGGTTTCCCTCTTAACAAGTTTCATACATATAAAAAACATACAAGTTTTTTATATTCTTTTGTACAAAATTGTTCCTGAATTGTGTGAGCATTATAAGTACGTTTCAACACTGACAGGTAAGGTTGAATGTTGGCTGAAGTAATTTTTTCAACTGCATTACAAGTACTGCATACTTATTGAAAATTACTTGGCTTATCTGGTCAATACTCTGTAAATTAATTGAGGGAATTGATTCCTGGTGTTCACTGGGAAAAGAAAATCCAAGCAGCCTTACAAAAATTAATTGTAGAGGAGAAAAACCACACATTGTTGAGAAAAAATAGTACAGTGATGTGGAATGAACACTGGACCCGCGCCCCTTAATTTTTGCTTCCATTTTCTCCTAAACTTCAGATTCCTCTAGACATTCCTTTCCTCTCTAATCAGTCTGCACCCAGGTTATCTCACTTCAATCCCTCTCTTGCCATCAGCCTTAATCTCTATGTTCTCCTGCCCTTTGCCTATTATTCTGCAAGACCTGATCTCAGATTACTTGTGAAATAGCCTCTTATATTACTGGAATTTTGAGTACCACCGAGAAAATAAAAGTTATGAATACAGGTGCCACTACACATGAATTGTCTTCAATCCTGGCTTAGAAGACATTGTTATGTGCTCAGTCAGCTGTCATTCCTGATCCTATAGCAAAGAAGTCCCGAATAGATTGCTCCTTTTGAGTTCTTGAACTCAGGCCCCACCTATTTCAACAAGGGCTTTGCAATCCCTTGTATATATACACACCCAAAATAGGAACTATTAGGTGTACAATTCCTCAAATTCTATTGAAGGACTTCCTCCTGCAAGTTACCTATACCTGAACTTGTCTTTGGCCTTCTATCCAGTCTCAGAGGCTGGGGAGTATCAAAGTACAATCTCATCAACTCCTGAAGAAAGGACTTAAAGAGTTCTAAGAGTTTTCTGGAGGAGGACAAACATTCTCCTCGTATAGTTATTCTTCTCTTGACATCAGAGAAGCCTTTTTTCAGAGATGCAAGTGCTAAACTGAAGTTCAGACCTGGCTGCAGCCTTCCTTAGTTTCAGATGACTGGGGTTATCATAAAGGATTTTGTTTTCTATACGGGGATGAATAACTAAAATAAGAGGCAGTGATCTGATCCTTTTTCAGTCTTATCCTCATTGATGCCTGGTCTTGGAGAAACAATGACCAGTTTACAAAAGGTAAATATAACTTAAAAAAAATAGAGGCTAATTTTTTCAATTAGATGAAATTGGGTTCAACTAGTTTCATCTCAATTTGGCCTCTGAAATGGTTTTTATTTTGCGAAGTCCTACTCTAATTCTTAAGAGAGTAATATACTGTGGCTTAGATATTCTTACTATTATTTTGACCTAAGCAGAAGTCATAAATATTATCTTTGAAAATAAAAATATTTCAAAATGAGAAGTATGTATTAATTTCTTCATTTAACATGACTTTTAAAAAGGGAGCATGAAGAAAAGCTGATTTGATATTACTTTTAACACAAAACAAAATCTAATTCTATCTTATAATCAACATATTATTGACCAATTTAAGCCAAGGATTTAAAAGTAACAGGTTTTCCACATGAAAAGATGCTCAACATCACTCATCATTAGAGAAATGCAAATCAAAACCACAATGAGGTACCATTACACGCCAGTCAGGATGGCTGCTATCCAAAAGTCTACAAGCAATAAATGCTGGAGAGGGTGTGGAGAAAAGGGAACCCTCTTACACTGTTGGTGGGAAATGCAAACTAGTACAGCCACTATGGAAAACAGTGTGGAGATTTCTTAAAAAACTGGAAATAGAACTGCCATATGACCCAGCAATCCCACTTCTGGACATACACACTGAGGAAACCAGATCTGAAAGAGACACGTGCACCCCAATGTTCATCACAGCACTGTTTATAATAGCCAGGACATGGAAGCAACCTAGATGCCCATCAGCAGATGAATGGATAAGGAAGCTGTGGTACATATACACCATGGAATATTACTCAGCCGTTAAAAAGAATTCATTTGAATCAGTTCTAATGAGATGGATGAAACTGGAGCCCATTATACAGAGTGAAGTAAGCCAGAAAGATAAAGACCAATACAGCATACTAACACATATATATGGAATTTAGAAAGATGGTAACGATAACCCTATATGCAAAACAGAAAAAGAGACACAGAAGTACAGAACAGACTTTTGAACTCTGTGGGAGAAGGTGAGGGTGGGATGTTTCGAAAGAACAGCATGTATATTATCTATGGTGAAACAGATCACCAGCCCAGGTGGGATGCATGAGACAAGTGCTTGGGCCTGGTGCACTGGGAAGACCCAGAGGGATCGGGTGGAGAGGGAGGTGGGAGGGGGGATCGGGATGGGAATACGTGTAACTCTATGGCTGATTCATATCAATGTATGACAAAACCCACTGAAATGTTGTGAAGTAATCAGCCTCCAACTAATAAAAAAAAATTAAAAATAAAAATAAAAGTAACAGGTTTTCGAAATTTTATAAGACAAACCTTTTATCTTTATTTCCCTTTTAATAAATCATACCTATGCCAAGCAAGCACGTGTGATCTTTAACATTCATTCTCCAGTGCCTCATTCTCACATTGCATAACTCAAACTTGCATTTCTATGTTGTTGTTCATTTGCTAAGTTATCTCCTACTCTTTGCAATCCCGTGGACTGCAGCACACCAGGCTTCCTTGCTCTTCACTATCTCCTGGAGTTTGCTCAAATTCAAGTCCATTGAGTGTCTTCAATCATGTCATCCTCTGTCACCACCTTCTGCTCTTGCCCTCAATCTTTCCCAGCATCAGAGTCTTTTCCAATGAGTCAGCTCTTCCCATCAGGTGGCCAAAGTATTAGAGCTTCAGCTTCAGCATCAGTCCTTTCAGTGAATATTCAGGGTTGATTTCCTTTAGGATTGACTGGTTTGATAGGATTGGTCAAAAAGTTGGTTTGGGTTTTTCTGTAAGATGTTAAGGAAAAACCCTAAGGAACTTTTGGCCAACTCAATATATAGCTTAAGTGGTAGTCTAATATAGTTACTATCTGTACCATATGCTGCATAAGTACCATATTTGTATAATATTAATAATAACATACCTTACCTAGGACTTTTTGTGTGTGTCACAATTTCTTAGAGCTGAGTATGACTTAATCTCATTTTGTAGGTGTAACACTAAAGATCCAAGCAATTCAGTAACTTGGTGGTAGTCAATAGTACATTTTTGAGTCAAATTTTATCTAGGCCAGCCTAACTCAAAATGCTAGCTTTTAATTACTATGTTGTATTTCATTTTATAGGTACTTTACCTTTTGTGTTCACATGCAGTATCTTATTTGACTTTGAGAGTCAACATATGAAATAGGTATTATCACTTTCATTTTACAAACTAAGATTCTGAGGCCCATAAAGCTTATTTAGGTGGTAAGTGGCAGGGCTGGCCCCCTGAGGGCAAGTCTATCTACAGGCTTCTCTCAAATAATCTTGAGACACATGGCATATATGTTAGAGGCACAAAGAAGTCTCTCTGTTGTTCCATTTTCAACAAACAAACTTAATAACACTTAAAATATTTTTTTGCAAATTAGAAATCCTCACAGTTTTGTTTGAGGCTAAATTGTGAAGTTTAGTGATAATGGTTAAAAAAAAAAAGAACTGACCATTTACATTCTAATTTGTCATTTCCACTTGATTTTTCTAGATACACCTATAGATTTTCATTCCTTTATTTTAACCTCCAATTTTAGAACATGTCCACAGCCTTAAAAACAACTTATGTAAAAAATGAATGTTGTCCAAAGTACACTTTACTGATGATCACATTGCATGGCATATAGATTGTACTCTTTTTAGTAATTGACCTCTTCGAAAGGAAATGGTTGCTATGGTTACCACAGAGCGAAAGTGAGAGAGAGAGTGGGAGTGAGTGCAGTCACTTTGAGACAAAGTGCTGCAGAGTTTTGTTTTGAGTAATCACGTTAATAATTTCCTGGCTGGCTTATCTTATTATCCTCTCAGGAAACAACGGACTAATATACATAAGCACAATAAATGCTATTTCTTAGTTCTTTTAGTATCTGATATTTTTCAGGTTCCACAGGTGTGGAATCTGCCATTGCAGTTCTTTTGTGCTTATACCTTTAAATAATTTTAATTAATAGTTACAGGACCAAACTGTGCAAGTGTTGGAGAAAAGAAGGTCTTAAAACTCACAGCCAGTTTTTCTTTGTTTCAGAGGTATTTGTCTGGTTAGGATTCTACTAAAGACTGGTGAGTGAAGTCGCTCAGTCATGTCTGACTCTTTGCAACCCCATGGACTGCAGCAAGTCAGACTCCTTTGTCCATGAGATCCTCCAGGCAAGATACTGGAGTGGGTTGCCAAACTCTGGGGGAATTAGTGATAGAAAAAAAATTAACTAATTAACTAAAAGAATTAGTTAATGTGTACGTATTAAGTTGCTTCATTCATGTCTGACTCTTTGTGACCCTATGGACTGTAGCCTGCCAGACTCCTCTGTCCATGGGAATCTCCAGGCAAGAATATTGGAGTGGGTTGCCATTTCCTCTTCTGGGGGATCTTGCTGACCCAGAGATCAAACCCATATTTCCTGCATTGGCAGGTGGGTCTTTACCAACTGTGCCACCTGGGAAGCCTGGGTAATGCCATAATATTAAGAAAAAACTGGAAATTGACAAGTCTAAAACTCACCTTTGAGCCAACTCCATATTTGATTGGATTGAGGTGATTATCCTTTAACTTTTCTTCAGGAGAAAAAAATAAATCACCTCTGAAGAAAAGCTATCTATAGCCTATGTAATTTTAACAATAACTTTGGTTGTCAGTTCAATTCAGTTGCTCCGTCATGTTAGACTCTTTGCGACCCCATGGACTGCAGCACACCAGGCTTCCCTGTCCATCACCAACTCCTGGAGCTTACTGAAACTCATGTCCATTAAGTCAGTGATGCCAGCCAACCATCTCATCCTCTGTCGTCCCCTTCTCCTCCCACCTTCAATCTTTCCCAGCATCAGAGTCTTTTCCAATGAGTCACTTCCTCGCATCAGGTGGCCAAAGCATTGGAGTTTCAGCTTCAGCATCAGTCCTTCCAATGAATATTCAGGACTTATTTCCTTTAGAATGGACTGGTTTGATCTCCTTGAAATCCAAGGGACTCTCAAGAGTCTTCTCCACCACCACAGTTCAAAAGCATCAATTCTTCGGTGCTCAGCTTTCTTTATAGTCCAGCTCTCACATCCATACACGACTACTGGAAAAACCACAGCTTTGACTAGATGGACCTTTGTTGACAAGGTAATGTCTCTGCTTTTTAATATGCTATCTAGGTTGGTCATAGCTTTTCTTCCAGGAGCAAGCATCTTTTAATTTCATGGCTGCAGCCACCATCTGCAGTGATTTTGGAGCCCCCCAAAATAAAGTCTCTCACTGTTTCCATTGTTTCCCCATCTCTTTGCCATGAAGTGATGAGACCGGATGCATTCTCTTAGTTTTTTGAATGTTGAGTTTTAAGCCAACATTTTCACTCTCTTTCACTTTCATCAAGATGCTCTTTAGTTCTTATTTGCTTTCTGTCACTCAAGGAGAATTACCAGGCATACAATGATTATTGCACAAAGATTTGTTTAAACTATTATAAATATGTTAAGGAAAATTAATAAAGATAAATTTTTCAACAGAGAAAATGTCTATAAAATAGCAAATGGAAATTCTAAAACTGAAAAACACAATCAAGGAAATAAAGAATTCAAAGCAGGTAAAGAATTCAAAGAAGGTAAGACAGAAGAGAAGAAATGATTAGTAATATAGAAGCTGGATCAGTAAAAAAAAAAGATTCAAACTGTAGCACGGAGTAAAAGGAGCAGAAAATACGCATCAATCCACAGATCTAAGAAGATTCATAAAGCCTAAACAAGCTAAGATCCAAGTAAACCACATTTAGTCACATCAGAGTGAAATTGCTTAAAATAAGAGACAAAGAAAAGAATCTTAAAAGCAGCTAGAGAGGAAAAAGGACCCATTGTCTTCAGAGGGACAATTTAAGACAAACTGATTATTTACAATTGCCACATTAAAACAGTCTATTGCCCACAAACAAATGACTGGATTTTTTAAAATGTGATATAGATACATAAAATGGAATACTATTCAGTCATAAAAATAAGGAACTCTGCAGTTTGGGACAGATTGAATGAATCTAATTGCATTACATTAAGTGAAATAAGACAGAGAAAGACAAATATTGCATGGTCCTACTTATATGTGGAATTAAAAATAAAAAACACCAAATACACAAAAAAGTAATAATAAACAACTCATAGAAAAAGAGATGAAATTTGTGGTTACCAGAGACAGGAGATGAGGGGTGGGCAAATAGGATAAAGATGGCCAGAAGGTAAAAACATCCAGTTATAAATAAGCGCAGGGGACATTATGTAAAACATAGTGACTATAGTTAGCATTGCTGGGCTGGGCTGTGCGGCTTAGTCGCTCAGTCGTGTCCGACTCTTTGTGACCCCAGGGTCCTCCCTTTGTGACCCACCAGGCTCCTCCCTCCATGGGATTCTCCAGGCAAGAATACTGGAGTGGGTTGCCATGCCGTCCTCCAGGGGATCTTCCTGCATGGTATATGTGAAAGTTGTTACAGAGTAAATTTTAATATTAACAGCTCTCCTGACAAGGAAAAAAGTATTTTTTCTTTTCTTTTTTGTAATTACATGAGGAGATAGATATTAACTAAAATCAATGTGGTAATCATTTGACAATATATGTAAGTCAACTCATGCTTATAGACACCGTGTTTTATAGAAATATAAAACAGCTCTATACAATGACAGCACTTTAACTCATGCCGAAACAAAGCTTATCCAGTACACGTGTTTTTTCCTGTGAGGCACAATGCAAGCTTCTTGCCCTTAGGAACATCAGACAGCACTTCAATAATAAATTTAGGGGACATTTTAAACAGCAAAATCATCATCCAGAAAAAAAAAAGACACAAAAATGCAAATGCAAAACAAAGGCACTGAATAGACCAGAAAGAGACCACCTGTTGATCGGATGAGAACAAAAACAAGAAGACAGAACTTGCTTTGGCCAATCTTAGCTGAGAATGTGCACATCCAGTCACTCAAATTTTTCACTACTCTACTACTCTGTACATGACTGCAAAAGCTTCGTGAGTATAGACTTGGGGGTTACAAATGAGTCTCAGCAAATGAGGATCGACTGTGTATATATTTGGACAATCGCCACGGTTCTAATGGTGGGTGTCCAGTGAGTCCTCACTGGCCCTTGAAAATCCAGGGGAGAAGTTGTAAATCTTGCCCGGGACTGTACCCATATCCACAGCAGGTCTCCAAGATGAACAATTGCCAAACTATGTATGAAAATGATAAACACCAATTTCTTTTACCCCTGGTAAAGGAGGAAATGGAAAGCTCAGTTTGCTTTATTTTTTAATAGAGAGAAAATTGGTACACATCAAAAATATATTAGTTTTAGTAATTTCCACTTAAAATATTTTGTATTTAATAATAAGAAATTGTGTAAGTGTGATCTCTTTCCATTGTTTAAGACTAACAAAAACTTCAATTGCATATTAATGTTATTAGATAAGATATGAAAAATATTTTGATAAAAGATGTCAAGGATTAAAATGGATTAATGAGAAAAGATAAGGAAAATCATCAGTTGAAGATGATACCTGAGAACAACAAAACTCTAAATCTGTAACATCTTAGAAACAGAGGGAGGAATGATTTGACTAGAAGTTTCCAAACATGGTGGTGCTATAAAAATAACTGGATTACTTTCAAAAACACAGACAAATCTTTGGGTCCCAATCTTTCAGATTCTAATTCAGTAAGACTGGAATAAAAGTTTTTGCAAAGCTCCCTAGATAATTCAGATACATATTTAGGACTGAGAATCAACAGACAAGATGTTGGCCTTAGACACAGGGCTTCAGCCCCATAAGGACTTCAGAAGTCATTATGCACACAGGCCAATATCAGTACCTTCTGGGGTTGTGCAAAGCTCAGTACTGTTAGACTCATGTGCTTTCTCTGTGACATTATTTCTATACTTCTGCTTGGGACTGTGAGGAATTATGAAATCTAATGACTGATCAGGAGTGTGAAATATGAAACACAGCTCTTGATATACACATTTTAGTTCCATTTTTTTTATACCCTTTCTTTTAAAGAAAACCAGTGCTTTTCTTTGGTATTAAATGAGTTGCTTAAGTCATGGATGTGTACATGAAAAAAGAAACTTACAAATGTGGTCTAAAATAGGTTTAATGTAATCTGAGTTAAAGTTACCAATGTCATCATACTTAGGGACACATTTATATTTATTAATCTAAATCCAACTATGTGAAACAAATCAAAGTACAAATATTTAGGAGCAAAAAACATCAAAGAAATTTCTTGAGAAAACCAAATACCAACAGTTACTCTACTAAAATGTCTGTTTCTGGTACTTCTTAACTGAGCTTTTTGTTTTTTTTTTAACATATAGAAACAGGAAGCAGGCAGGGCAAGAGATATAACTAGTTTCATGTTCCTTTCTCTCATCTAATTTGTTCAGCATCACAGCCTGACTCTGGTATTGGAAGTTACTTCGATCTAGCTTGCCTTTGCTATTTGCCTGGCTATGGTTTGGGACTCAGAAAAGTCTGTTTACAGGAGGAAAAAATGTTTATATATACCTTTTTTTTTTTTTTTTTTGACAGAGCAAAATGATCCTAAGTTGCTGCAAAATTATGTAGGTTGTGTTGCTTTCTAAACAGCACCAACAACCTTTCTAATATGAAAACATATTAGAAATATGAAATACTTTCTGTATATACATATATTTTAATGTACTTTTTATTATTTTTAAACCACAATTAATTTGCAAATAGGTTAATCAAATTCTGTATTAGCAAGAGTTGCCTATATATCATTGTACACCTATAGAAGCATAGGCTGATTTCAGTTAGGATATACCAGCTTGTTTCAGGCCAACCCTCCCACTGAAAATTTCCCCAGAGAATCTGGGGGAAAAATGGTAATCAACTCTCTGAAGGCATCAGAGAACTACAAAAGCAGTGAAGATTAGGAATCCAAGACCCTGGAGTGAGTGGAAATATGGAATAACGAGGTTAAAATTTAGTGTTACTTTTCCCTGAAGGTATTTGTAAATTTACAGTAGATCTGAGAAACTGAGAAACTAGAAGCAAGGGGCAGAGACTGGGAGAATATCTGAGACGGAAGCTGAATAGAGCCTTGGGGAGACAAAACCCTGGTAAATATCCCCAGACTGTCAGTTGGGACCCCTAGAAAGGCTACATCCTAGAAGTAAGGCTGATAAGAAATTGAACAGTCCTTACAAAGACTGAAACTCAGCTCCGAATCTGTTTCCTATCTGGATGAAGGTGATCTGCCTTTATTCTGCCTGCCTGCCAAAATCTAAAGAAAATACTCTCGGTAGGACCCTAAAATCATTCACAGCTTGAAATTGAAATTTACTCTACATAGACACTGTCCACCATGAAATAATGATAATTTTTAAAAATGCCAAACATACCAGGCAACAAGATCAAATAGTCAAAATCAATAGAAAAAAAATTGTAGTTACGAGGATTTTTAGATACTTGCCATTAGTGTGTGCAAAACATAGATGACAAGATGAAGAATATCAACAGAGAACTGTAATCTGTAAAAAAAAAGAATAAAGTAAAATTATAAAACTGAAAACCATGTATGTTCATATATATCCGTCTTTCTATCTACTGCCCAATCCAGTAGCTGATGAAGCTCCTTGACAATTGTAATTAACTAAATTCACACTAATGGTAGAGAGTGAAGAGGAACTAAAGAGCCTCTTGAGGAGGGTGAAAGAGGAGAGTGAAAAAACAGGCTTGAAACTAAACATTCAAAACCTATGATCATGGCAACCAGTGCCATCACTCCATGACAAATAGATGGGGGAGAATTGCAAGTAGTGACAGATTTTATTTTGTTGACTCCAAAATCACTGCAGATGGTGACTGCAGCCATGAAATTAAAAGATGGTTGCCCCTTGGAAGGAAAGCTGTGACAAACCTAGAGAGTGTATTAAAAAGCAGAGACATTACTTTGCCAACTAGGAAAGTGAAGTTGTTTAGTCGTGTCTGACTCTTTGCGACCCCACGGACCGTAGCCTAACAGGCTGCTCCATCCATGGGATTTTCCAGGCAAGAATATTGGAGTGGGTTGCCATTTCCTTCTGCATTGTCAACTAAGGTCCATATAGTCAAAGCTGTGGTTTTTCCAGTAGTCATGCACGGATGTGAGATTTGGATAATCAAGAAGGCTGAGTGCAGAAGAATTGATGCTTTCAAATTATGGTGCTGAAGAAGACTCTTGAGAGTCCCTTGGACTGAAAGGAGATCCAACCAGTCCATCTTAAAGGAAATCAACCCTGAATATTCATTGGAAGGACTGATGCTGAAGCGAAGCTCCAATACTTTGGCCACCTGAAGCGAAGAGCTGACTCATTGGAAAAGACCCTGATGCTGGGAAAGGTTAAGGGTAGGAGAAGAAGTGGGTGATAGAGGATGAGGTGGTTGAATGGCATCACCAACTCAATGGACATGAATTTGAGCAAACTCTGGGAGATAGTGGAGGACAGAGGAGCCTGGCGTGCTGCAGTCCATGGGGTTGTAGAGTTGGACACGACTTAGTGACTGAACAACAACAACAAATTCTGACTCAATTAAAACTCTCATGTATATTTATCTTTTATTTTTCTCTAATAGACTTATTCCCTAAGAAAGAATACTATCTAATTGTTACATATCTGAATGCTACAAGTAGTTCAAGAAAAATATTGCATATACTATATAGTTCCAAATGTGTTACTTTATTTGATTCATAATCAGATGTAAAGTTATTCATTATTATTTATAATTCCATTATTAATGAAAAATGTATATTTATTTGAACTGATCTTTCTTTGTAAGAGCATAGTATAACCTGTCACAGATAGTTTTGGGCTTTCAAAAAATTACTTAATTCTTACTGTTTTACATTTTCTAGGAGGAGTCTGGAGTAACTCAATATGTTCTCTGACTAAAAAATCTCAAGTTCTTACTTAATCTAATAAAATCATTATGAAGTCACATGACAAATAAGAGCCTAATCAATTAGTTTCTTAACAGATATTTCTTAGTTACAAGTGCATTTTTAAGTATTTTATGAGTTTATTTTTAGGATGGCATGTAACTGTACACATAAATAAACATATGCATATAGATAAACAATTGCTTTTAAAATTAGTTAACAGGTTAATGAAATGAACACTTATTTTCCAGAAATTCTGAGAAGCCAGAGGAGGGAATGGTAATTAGGGGAAAAGGGAAAGGAAATATTAATATTTATTAATATCTAAGTCTTGTAAATTAGGTATTACTCTTACCATTATACAGTGATATTCAGAGAAATTAAGTAATATGATCATGGCCATAGACCTAGTAAATGGCAACAATGGAAGCAAACACAGTTCTATTTGATTTCAAAGCCTATATTCTTTCAGGTACATTATGCTTTCTATCTTTAGAAATAGATGAGTGGGCAGATTTATGTTAAAACTGGTGAGGATATAATCCTGTTAGGAATTCAATAGGATTTTTATGTGAAATTTATTATATTTCAGATTTGAATGTGACCAAGGAAGTTCATCAAATTTGGATCTCATATTTCAAAAGTGTGTAGAATTCCATGTATAAATTTTGCATCTACTATTTATATTCTTCTCCAGGTAAGTTTTAGCACACAATGTTCAGTTATGTAGCCTTGAGTGGGTAGGTGCATAAGGTATAGATTAGTTAAAATAAATTAATTCCACAAAGTAGAAAAAGGTTAAGATATAGAGTGCTATATAAAGAACTATGAATAGTTCAATAAATGCATTATAATTTTTTACATCTATGTTGTACTGAAGTTAATTAATAACCAGAGAAGAAACATAAGATTCTTCGTTAACTGTCTCCTATCTGGTCAGACTTGAGAATAATGGTGCTGTGTTACAGCTAAGGGATATGTATATTATATAGTTATCATGCAGACTCTAATTTCCTTTGCTTTAAACTGTTTTAGTACTCTGCCATGATACATATTTATGAATAGCAACATCAGATCATTTGACATTTAATGAGATAAAAGGCCCAAGTTTCTCTATATTTTTGGAAGAGATCCATCCAGAAGTGCTCATACTGAAGTAAGGTGCTCATTGTTTCTCACTGGTCCTCAGTTGCAAGCGGATTGGTGGGTATTTGGACTGGGAGATTAAAGCAGGGCCACAGTTTCAAACTTCAATCCCATCATTTTCCACATCTCCCCATGCGTGCATGCTAAGTCACTTTAGTCGTGTCCGATTCTATGCGACCCTATGGCCTATGGCCCCCCAGGTTCCTCTGTCCATGGGAATTCTCCAGGCAAGAACACTGGAATGGGTTGCCATGCCCTCCTCCAGGGGATCTGTCAGATCCAGGGATTGAACCCAGGTCTCTTACATCTCCTGCAATGGCAGATGACTTCTTTACCACTGGCACCTCCTGGGAAGGCCCATATCTCCCTATACTTTCTTCCATTTTAACCCCACAGTTGCAGTTGTATGTTTCTCATTCCATCTGTGCTTAATATGTATCTCCCTTTCTAGAATATACCAAAGAGCAGGGAATATGTGTTTAGTACACCAAAGACAAGCAGAATTCTTGGTCACAAACAATACAAGACACTAATTTGTTGAAACAGAAGGGGATTTTTGGTAGCTTTCAAATCTCCATGTGGTCTAGAGAACCAGACTTGGATACCACCAAGCCAGGTACAATGAAGGCAGGAAAAACTTCCAATTCATACCATGAAAGAAAAGTGAAAGTGAAAGTCACTCAGTTGTGTCTGACTCTGAGACCCCACAGACTATTCAGTCCATGGAATTTTCTAAGCCAGAATACTGGAGTAGGTCGCCGTTCCTTTCTCCAGGGGATCTTCCCAACCCAGGGATTGAACCCAGGTCTCCCACATTGCAGGTGGATTCTTTACCAGCTGAGTCATCAGGGAAGCCCAAGAATACGGGAGTGTGTAGCCTATCCCTTCTCCAGCGGATCTTCCCGACCCAGGAATCAAACTGGAGTCTCCTTCATTGTAGGCATTCTTTACCAGCTGAGCTACCACCCCAAATTTAGTACTGAGCATGTTAAGATATGAACACCACAACTCCTACCACAGCTATTTCAAAAGAATCAGCTTCCACTCCACTGTGCATGTCAGAAGATCTACTCTCTCTCTAAGACTAAAACCTCAGGTTTCTCATTTTAGTATTCAAATGTTATTCAGGGCCATCTGACTGGTAGCACCTCGGTCACATGTCTGTAGTCTAATTGCAAGGGAGTATGCAAGGTCAGGAAGCAACAGTTACAACTGGACATGGAACAACAGACTGGTTCCAAATAGGAAAAGGAGTACATCAAGGCTGTTATTGTCACCCTGCTTATTTAACTTATATGCAGAGCACATCATGAGAAACGCTGGGCTGGAGGAAGCACAAGCTGGAATCAAGATTGCAAGGAGAAATACCAATAACCTGAGATATGCAGATGACACCACCCTTATGGCAGAAAGCAAAGAAGAACTAAAGAGCCTCTTGATGAAAGTGAAAGAGGAGAGTGAAAAAGTTGGCTTAAAGCTCAACATTCAGAAAACTAAGATCATGCCATCTGGTCCCATCACTTCATGGGAAATAGACGGGGAAACAGTGAAAACAGTGTCAGACTTTTTATTTTTTGGTGCTCCAAAATCACTGCAGATGGTGATTGCAGCCATGAAATTAAAAGACGCTTACTCCTTGGAAGGAAAGTTATGACCAACCTAGATAGCATATTAGAAAGCAGAAACATTAGTGTGGCAACAAAGTTCCGTCTAGTCAAGGCTATGGTTTTTCCAGTGGTCATATATGGATGTGAGAGTTGGACTGTGAAGAAAGCTGAGTGCAGAGAAATTGATGCTTTTCAACTGTGGTGTTGGAGAAGACTCTTGAGAGTCCCTTGGACTGCAAGGAGATCCAACCAGTCCATCCTAAAGGAGATCAGTCCTGGGTGTTCATTGGAAGGACTTATGTTGAAGCTAAAACTCCAATACTTTGGCCACCTGATGGAAGAAGTGACTCATTGGAAAAGACCCTGATGCTGGGAGGGATTGGGGGCAGGAGGAGAAGGGGATGACAGAGGATGAGATGGCTGGATGGCATCACCGACTCGATGGACATGAGTTTGAGTAAACTCCGGGAGTTTGTGATAGACAGGGAGGCCTGGCGTGCTGTGATTCATGGGGTCGCAAAGAGTCAGACGCGACTGAGCGACTGAACTGAACTGAACTGAACTGATGCAACTATAATTTTTATCTTTCAAGCCTCTTTAGTGGAAGAAGACAAGTTGGAAGAAGGTTAAAATTGGTACTGAATGACTTCATATACAAAATATGTTACAACACTCAATGAGTACTTGTTAGATTTCCTTCTTCATAACCAGGATTTATTTTCTCATTTGAAGATGAATTCTGTGGACAAGAGTTTACTCTTGTTTACTCTTAAAAGTCTACTTTTAAGTAGAAAACAAATGTTTTCTTGAAAACCAATTCTAACTGCTTATTAGTAGCAGACTTCCGCATCCTCACTGGGAAAATGTGGTTGATTGGTGTTGACTTTCTTATAGACTGAAGGACTATTATTGCTCTAAATGTGTAAGTTTTTCCTTGTGGAAAAATGGGCACCATTGTACAATATTTATCAGTGCAGGGGATGTGCACTTTTGGTTTGCACCCTACGTATGGTTGCAGTTTAGTGTCAGGGAATCTGAAGATCAGCGTATCACATCAGAAAGATTGTTGTTTAGTTGCTGTTGCATATGACTCTTTTGCAACCCTATGTACTGTAGCCCACCAGGCTCCCCTGTCCCTGGGATTTTCCAGGCAAGAATACTGGAGTGGTTTGCCATTTCCTCCTCCAGGGCATCTTCCCAATCTAGTGACCCAACCTGCATCTCCTGCACTGGCAGCTGGTTCTTTTTACTGCTGAGTCAAATTAGGGAAGCCATCTGAAGGATTGTTAAGGGATGCCATTTTTTTCTTAATTACACTTTGATAATATTTAGCATGAAGGGTCTCTAGCAGAATCAAAGAATGCTTTTCACAAACTAGTCACCCAGTGATTGAGATACTGAGCAACCAGGCTATTCCTCCAAGGTAACAAGATCTTCCATCTTCTGTGCTTTTCCAGAAAATGGTCAAGTCAAATTGTTCTTCAGGAAGAATAAATGTTGTGCATCCTCTGGAGATTCAATACCTTACCAAGCGCACAAGAAGAATGTTTTCCAAATGTTCCTTCAGACAACATTTCAAATAGCGCTTCCATAAATATCTTTTGTATTGATGGATACATCAACACAATATCTCTATTCCTCTTGGATATTTGTTTTTTAGACAAGGAATGAAGAGAAAGGTTGTGTGGAATGTTGGAGGTGCTGCTTTGGGGAACAAGTAAAGAGTATAGCAGAAAAGAATCTCTGTTGTATATGTGTAACATGTATCTCTTTAAAAAAAAAAACAACCCATAAACATTCATTCTCTAAAACAATGTTCACCTACTGTCCCTTGGATGACTTCAGCTTAATTTCACACTTAATAACCTTAAAGATTAGAGTGCTTAATTACAGCAGTTACTGTTGATTGCTTTGGAAATGAAAAATGGATATCTAGTATAAAGTTATTAATATTGTATCTGATGGATTGGTGTTATTATTTATTATAATCTAAAATCTTGGGTCCTTATCTGGTTTTTTTTTAACATGATAAAATGAAATTGCTTCAAGGAAATAATCATGTGCATCGTAAAGATATAAATGGATTCAACAAGTATTGAATAAGTGCCCACTATATGCCAAAGACTATAGTAGGTAGCAGGGCTACAAAAATCAATAAGACAAGTTCCTTCAGAAAGGTCACAGTCTGGTGGCAACACAGACAGAGCCTCTGCGATACCACAGCATCACAATCCACGTGCATGTGATACCACAGCAGCGCGGCCTGCCGGCCAGAGAACCATTTAGAGGGGAGACTAGTTGAACCTAGTAGTTTTCCAAGCAGAGAAAGACAAGGTCATTCCAGGCAAGACAGTAAAGGCAAACTGGCATAAAAGAGCCCAGTGTATTCAGGGGAAAACCTATAATTCCATGTGGCTAGAACACTGGGTACATGTTAGGGAGACGTAAAAGATGAGGTTGCAGAGCAGACAGTCCAACTTGTGGAGTACGTCACATGCCCTACAAAAGAGTTCAGACTTATTATTTTGCAGTGGAAGCCCAAAGAAGGGTTTTCAAGCAGTGCACCAACACAATAAGGTTTGGGTTTCACAAATGGAACTCTGGCAGCCTCAAGGAAGCGGTATTGGCAGGGGGAGAGTCTGAACTCAGGGAAACCAGCTAACGTTTTATTTCAGAAGACCAGTAAGAGACGATTATCTTGAACCTGTTCCTCCAAGAGAGCCTGACATCCACTGGCCCATAAAGACAATGTTCCTGAGACTTCTTCCCAATCTGCACCCAAATATATCACGTTCCCACTACGATTTCAATCTTTGAGTCCCGATTCTGTCCCTTTATATACACTCTTTCTCTTCTAAGCTCTGTTCCTTCATTAAATTTCTTACCTAACAACAGATGAGCTCAAAAAGTAAATATTAATACCTGTTTGTGTCTGACCCTATGACAGTCCAGACCTTACCTGAACTCAGCTCCTAGGCTGAGGGCTAGCATCCCATTCATCCTGCTATTCCTCTGTGTTAGAGGACAGAGGACCTAGACATAGAATAGCTACTGAATTTGTCCAACCCATTCCTGGGCCTTTAAACTCAGCTACCTCACCCACATATTCTGCCATAGACAAACTCCTGTAAGAAATTACAGATGTGTATATGAGTGCTTACTGCCCTATATTGGGTTTATAATGCTGATGAAGGTAACTCACTAGAGGATGAGAAAATTACCCAAAGCAATCTAGATACACTGTTATGATTGGCCTTACCTCCCTGGAAAATTCTCCTAGATCATACATTAAAAGCAGGTGAAATTTTAAGAGCTTTTATTACAATGAAGGATCAGGAAATGCCCCAAATTAAGGAAAAATCCTTTAAAATAAAAAAGCATCACTCAAAGAATCAAGCCCAATCAGGCAACGGGAGCAAATATGTCTGAGCTTAGCCACAGCTAAGTCACAAGGCACCCCAAACTGACCTGATGGTATCTGCCATGATGATCTCATCTTTCAACCCAGAGAATTAAATGAGCCCAAAACACTGGAAGTTCATTTGATGGAACCATGATTCACTGCCAAGGCACTCTAACCAGAAAGTGACTGCAAAGATGTGTTTCCTGGAACAGAGCCATCTTCTCCCTCCCTGCCCCTTGATCCCTCCCTTCTCTCCAGGCTAAAGGACTTTAAAAGAAAGTATGATTAGAGATGAGACAAGGTCTTTTTGTCTCCAGTGGCTAGATAGACCCATTTGAGTATGCAGAGAAATTTCAGGGAGGAGAGAGACTAAAACTTTTATGACTGTTGGATACAGATGCCCAATTCACCATTCTACCAGTTCCATGAGGGTTAGGGACATCCGAATTCTACTACTAAGTACTGGCAGGGCCCACAGTGGGACAGGGAGCTAACGTGACTTTATGGATGGGGCATTTGGACCAATTCAATGCACTGTTGTTGCTGGTTCTCCAACTGACACTGTTAAGAGAATTAATATGTTATATGCTTGTACATTTTGTCCCATAAGTTCCAGAAGGAATTCTGATTGGTAAAAGCTGCATGTAGAGAAGTGTTAAAAAAAAAAAAACAAAAAAAAAAAAACTGTAAATTGCTTTCTAATCATCTCTCTAGTCCATCCCAAATAGGGCTTTACAACCTTAATGGCCTCTTGGAGCTATACATTTCTGGCCAATTATTCCACCCGCTGAAGCCTCTGGCAGAAGATGCCTCCATCTAGAATCTTCCACCAGGGGCACTCTTATGGTTCTGGACCTATCACTTCTCTGAGAAAGTTACTGGGCACATCCCTTTTGAAAAGCAGCTCTTAGTTTGCTACTGGGCTCCTGTTGACACTGAACACCTGACCCATGGAGTCCTTGTAACTCTTTAGGCTGATAATTCCATTATGTAGTGCATCAACTCAGACACAGCAATTAACAGGATGTGAATGGCACATCACAGCAGGCCTCACTCGTCAAATGAAAATGAAATGCGCAAGATACAGCTAAGCTAGCCCAAGGAGCATCTTGGCTTGACATGAAGAAAAGACAGCCATCCTCCTGGGGGAAACTTCATTCCCCATTACACTACCATTCAATATCACAGTAATCCAAGTCTATGCCCCGACCAGTAATGCTGAAGTTGAATGGTTATATGAAGACCTACAAGACCTTCTAGAACTAACACCAAAAAAAGATGTCCTTTCAATTACAGGGGACTGGAATACAGAATTAGGAAGTGCAAAAGAAATACCTGGAGTAACAGGCAGCTTTGACCTTGGAGTACAGAATGAAGCAGGGCAAAGGCTAATAGAACTTTGCCAAGAGAATGCACTGGTCATAGCAAACCCCTTCTCCCAACAACACAAGAAAAGACTCTACACATGGACATCACCAGATGGTCAACACTGAAACCAGATTGATTATATTCTTTGCAGCCAAAGGTGGAGAAGCTCTATACAGTCAGCAAAAACAAGAACAGGAGCTGACTGTGGCTCAGATCATGAATTCCTTATTACCAAATTCAGACTTAAATTGAAGAAAGTAGGGAAAACCACTAGACCATTCAGGTATGACCTAAATCAAATCCCTTATGATTATACAGTGGAAGTGACAGATAGATTCAAGGGATTAGATCTGATAGAGTGCCTCAAGAACTGTGGACGGAGGTTCATGACATTGTACAGGAGGCAGGGATCAAAACCATCCCCAAGGAAAAGAAATTCAAAAAGGCAAAATGGCTGTCTGAGGAGGGCTTACAAATAGCTGTGAAAAGAAGAGAAGTGAAAGGCAAAGGAGAAAAGGAAAGATATACCCATTTGAATGCAGAGTTCCAATGAACAGCAAGGAGAGATAAGAAAGCCTTCCTCAGTGATCAGTACAAAGAAATAACAGAAAACAATAGAATGGGAAAGTCTGGAGATCTCTTCAAGAAAATTAGAGAAAACAAGGGAACATTTCATGCAAAGATGCACACAATAAAGGACAGAAATGGTATGGACCTAACAGAAGCAGAAGATATTAAGAAGAGATGGCCAGAATACAAGTAACTATACAAAAAAGATCATGAACCAGATAATCACGATGGTGTGATCACTCACCTAGAGCCAGACATCCTGGAATGTGAAGTCAGTGGGCCTTAGGAAGCATCACTACGAACAAAACTAGGAGAGGTGATGGAATTCCTGTTGAGCTATTTCAAATCCTAAACGATGGTACTGTGAAAGTGCTGCCCTCAATATGCCAGCAAATTTGGAAAACTCAGCCATGGCCACAGGATTGGAAAAGGTTAGTTTTCATTCCAATCCCAAAGAAAGGCAATGCCAAAGAATGCTCAAACTACTGCACAATTGCACTCATCTTACACACTAGCATAGTAATGTTCAAAATTCTCCAAGCCAGGCTTGAACAGTACATGAACCATGAACTTCCAGATGTTTAAGCTGGATTTAGAAAAGGCAGAGGAACCAGAAATCAAATTGCCAAAATCTGTTGGATCATTGAAAAAGAAAGAGCGTTCCAGAAAAAATATCTACTTCTGCTTTATTGACTATGCTAAAGGCTTTGACTGTGTGGACCATAACAAACTCTGGGAAATTTTGAAAGACTTGGGAATACCAGACCACCTGATCTGCCTCTTGAGAAATCTGTATGCAGGTCAGGAAGCAACAGTCAGAACTGGACATGAAACAACAGACTGGTTCCAAATACAGAAAGGAGTATGTCAAGGCTGTATACTGTCACCCTGCTTATTTAACTTATATGCAGAGTACTTCAAGAGAAACACTGGGCTGGATGAAGCACAAGCTGGAATCAAGATTGCCGGGAGAAATATCAATAACCTCAGATACACAGATGACACCATCCTTATGGCAGAAAGCAAAGAAGAACTAAAGAGCCTCTTGATGAAAGTGAAAGAGGAGAGTGAAGAAGTTGGCTTAAAGCTCAACATTCAGAAAACTAAGATCATGGCAACTGGTCCCATCACTTCATGGCAAATAGATGGGGAAAATATGGAAACAGTGACAGACTTTATTTTCTTGGGCTCCAAAATCACTGCAGATAGTGACTGCAGCCATGAAATTAAAAGACAATTGCTCTTTGGAAGAAAAGTTATGACCAACCTAGACAGCATATTAACAAGCAGAGACATTACTTTTCCAACAAAGGTCCGCCTATTCAAAGCTATGGTTTTTCCAGCGGTCATGTATGGATGTGAGAGTTGGACTGTGAAGAAAGCAGAGAGCCAAAGAATTGATGCTTTTAAACTGTGGTGTTGGCGAAGACTCTTGAGAGTCCCCTGAACTGCAAGGAGATCCAACCAATCCATCCTAAAGGAAGTCAATACTGAATATTCATTGGAAAGACTGATGTTGAAGCTGAACTGAACTGACACTGCTTAAGGCAAAGCCACTAGTTCAACGAGATCAACAATGCACAGAGGTTTCCCTAAATGACTGGCTCACCCATGGCTCAGTCCAGTTAAAACCAAACGTGTCCAAGTGCTGCTGTGGTACTTCAATCTCAATGCTACAAATGCAGAATCAAAAGTGGGCATGGTTGCTCTCCTCAATGGTCAGGATTCAAGGCTGTTCTTTGTCCAATACTCCCTTTGAGGAACCTTGCTCCATTTTTGTTGACTCTTGGGTTGTTACTAACAGCCTAGCATTTTGGAAAGCCCCTCTTTGGGGCCGTGAATAGCAAAAATAAATTATAGCTGCTGTCAACCATTTGGGTCAATCATGTAGACACCACAGTAAGGGCTTGTTCTTCAATGAGACAACTGTAATCAAGCTGCACCACACAATTTGATACTATTCGCATCTAGATCCATGTCTTACCAGATATGGAAACATGTCCACCATCATAGATTGGGAAAAGCAAAAACACTTTTTCTAATTCCAAAGCTACTGCTACATGCCAGATTTGTGATTCCTGGCAAAAGCTGACCTGTCTGTCTCAAGGTGAAGGAGACCACACTGTATGCATGTGTCTCCATCTGCTCCTGAAAGACTAAGTTGGATTTTTTATTCTTTCCTGGGGCTATTGGTAGTTCCTCTCTTCCTCTGAAATGCTCACAAAATCCCATGTTACTGTTTTAGTCCCACCAGTTGATCTTGGTCATACCATTTTGGCACTTAAAACTAACTTGTGTCATGTTTTCTGCCTTTTAGAGTTTGAAAATACATGAGTTTTACTGCAAAAACCACCCTGTAGTGGGCTGGTTGTCAATGTATTCAATGGACTTTTCACTCTCCCTACCATCCATAGACCTGTTGCACTGTGGAGTGCTGATCTTCTCAAAGGACAAAGCCCAAAGATTTCTGACTCTACCTGTCTCACCTCCTGGTCTACAATATTTTTAACAAGGAGGTTTGTTCACTGAATGTGGCTATCCCCGGAAAGGAATCATCTTCTCTCAGACATGTTCTGGGTAATAATCAGGAATTATGTACATCTCTTTTGAAAACTGGAGGTTCCACCCTGACATTTCTGGACTTGATACTTCTCTCTTTTCCCTAATGGCAACCTTAGGCCAACCTGACTGGTGCAACTTCTTGGTGGCAGCCAGATTAATAGGAACCTAGAGAATCCAAACTTAATTCTGGTGCTACCATCTTGTTCTCTTGTGGGTTTTACATGGTCCAGTGATGGCCTAAGGATATGGTCACTTGGTTGGGTACACTGCTTGCCAACTGACCCATACAGGCCAAAGTGGTAGACATAAACAACCTCTGTAAGTCTTATAAAGGCCCCAGCTTCTGCACTTTCCATGCAAAATATCTGCCAGCCTCTCTGGATCTCTTTACTCCTAGCCGCATAGTTGATACTCAGTCATTCCATAGACTGGATGAATGCCATCTAGACGGTATTGTGGACAAATAGGTAAAGTTGAACACACTCAGGCAGTTCCTCTAAAAACAAGGATTAGACTCAATTACTATAAGTCAAGTTGGAACTGTGGGCTGGCCATGGGGACACACTGGCTATGAAGCACTGACAGCCTGTGCCCCTGCCTGAAGTCTGCCCCATCTGGGGGGCTCCAAGGATTGTAAACGACAGCAGCTTGCTCAGGACTGTATTTCTTTGTGAAAGCCAGGCACTAACTTGCCTCCTTCCTTAGAACACAGTGCTTTGCACCTTAGAGATTGTCATAGGAGACCTGAAAGTGTTGAAAGAAATACCACTTCTAGATCATGTAGTCCTCAGACAGTTGCAATGACCTCTCCAAAATAAGGTTACTTCAGGGAAAATTCTCAGAGGGAGAACTGACTTGTTCTTCATGGGCACCCTCAAGACAGTTTTCCCTACAAAAGGAATCCTTCAACTAAAAAAGACAATACACATTTTCCCCCTGACTTTAGTTGAACTGATTGATGCCTCACTTTGGTGCTGGAAGGCGTTTAGGTCAGTCTCAATCCACAGGCCAGAGTTAGTCTGGAGGCCAGAATCTTCCTAGACTTCCTTCCTCCTTGCAGGCCAAGATGGAATCTGTCCAATCGCTGATACATCTTACTGCACCCGGATTAGTGCCTCAGGCCAAGCAATTCAAGGAGAAACCACTTGATACTTTCTACAGTAGACACTGATGGTTTATGGGATTTGTTTAGCTAAGTGGGTCTGAGCCCTAGGTGCACGATTAAAGCAAGCAGAGCAGATGGCCTCATCCTGTTGGTTGAAGTTTTGGTGAGAGTATCCTTAATTAAATGCTGTGTAAGACTAATTCGCAGATTCAGTCCCAGCTTCTCTCAGCCAGATTAAGCAGAGTGGCTGATAGACTGGCATACTCATGGAAAAATTCACCAGAAGCCAAGACTGTAAAGAAATGAGCAGGCAGGTATTAGTACAAGGGGATATTCTGTGGGTCCAGATTGGTTTTGCATGTTTTGTAAGTAGAGGTTCTGACAATCTCTGTTTCAGATGAGTTTTCCAGGGATATTTTTTGTTTTTGCAGCAGGCAGCCTTTGGAGATAGAGATGGTACCTCCTTTTACAGCAAAAGGCAGTCAGCCTTACTACATATTATAGAAGATTCAGATTCCCTAACCTCCAGGTTCTTCTGCCACACCAACCCACTGTGAATGCTACTGTCAGCCAGCCTTCTTTGTGTTGCCCTGCAGGACCTGGGGTTTAGGAAACCAGGGCAAATGCAAATGCACTCCAACGATTGCTCTTGCCAGGACTGATAAAGTCTTATGATTCTAACCCAGGGGTTTTGTGTCTTCATCAGCAGCCATGAAGCTGACTTGAAAGATTGCAAGTATGGTAAAACTTCAGACCCTTCCCAGCTCTTAACAGCTATCTAATGGTAATCTGGCAATTTCATTATCAAACACTGTGCTTCATTATCAAATATTAAATCTGTCACTGATTTCATGATCTTTCCAAAGCAGAACCATGTATTTTGTAGTTGAAGAACCAAAATGGGAAACAATCATTTCAAACTAAAATATTTTTAGTATCAGGAAAGATCAACACCAGGTCATAGATCAATATAAGGAAATGACAAACGCAGTAATGTTTGGAATCATATGTATGCTGTTAAATTACCTTACAGTATCATAATACATTCCAGCTGCTGTGGTCATCTCTTTTTCTCTTCATGTATTTTTTCTATTTATGCATATAATTAGCATAATGAAGTGGAAACGGTATTGGGTGGGATATCAGGAAACCTGAGATCAAATACCAGTTTTGTCAGTTACTGGTTGCAAGACCCTGGACAGGTTTGCTCCCACTACTCTGGACCTTAGAGGCTTCAACTTTAAAATGTGAATTAGGGTGGGTAAATGAATGGGTTTTGTTAGATTATTTTTTAGGTTTTTTTCCCTAGTACTTGTTTTCAATGAATGGTAGAAAGGACTTATAGCCAAGATGGATAATTATGGGTTTTTTTTTTTCTTTTTCTTTTCCTATTTGCTTTAGCAGAAAGTTCAGACACTGGAATAAAGATTTCCACAACTGTCTACTTGTCCTAGCCCTTATGAGCAAGATTTGTTGTAACCCTCCTTGAATTAGGGTTTACATTCCAAGGAGGTAACTCCTGTGAAATGAAAGAGAGGAACATTCCTTGCACAGAAGGTCTTTTCATTTGCTGTCCTCACCACACACAGACATCTTTCCTTTGGCCAGCATATTACACAAACAAGAAAGTTAGTTGATTTCCTACTCAATACATGACACAACCTTGCCAAGGTCAGGGTGCCCTTGCCAGAGCTGGCTACAGGAAGAACACACATTGGCTTGAACTATCATAGGATTTTTCCTGGGCACAGTGGAGCAGCTATAGACAATGAAATGATCAGTCTCATTGCTTCATTCATTAATCAGTATATCAATTAAAGCCCTTAGGACCTACTACAACCAACCACTGGGAATATACATGTTATTAATAAGACCATGTAACTGCCCACAAGGATCCCACAATCACTCGCAGGAGGCAGATAAATCAACAGACGATTATAACACATCTGAAACTGGTGAAATTATAGAAGGGAGTTGAAACTGATGAAATTATAACCATCTATTCTGTGGGAACCGTAGAGGACTCCTCAGAGGAGAGAATGTTTGAGCTGAGACTTGGAGGCAAAGAATGAGAAGATATTCAAGCAAAAGAGCATATGAAAAGTAAAAAAGACAGGTGAACTAAGATAGAGGGTCAGATATTTCAGTATGACAGGAACATAGCTTTCGGGTTGCAATAACAGGAGATGAAGATAGAGAGGCAGGTAGGAGAATTTTAGGGTAAGAGAGGGAGAGGGCTTTAAAAGATTTGAAACACGATAGTCTGTTTATATGCTGAGTAGAAGGAGCTAACAGAAAGGGTAAAGATAGAGCAAGGGAGACCACTGCTGAATCAAGATTCTAGGGAAATTAGATGTTTTCTGGACATAAGATGAGTAGAAAGGCTTGTCTGAGGTTGAAAATGGATCTCTTTCTCCTCTTAGAAAGGAAAAAGAGAAAATAGGTGCACACGAAAGTAGGTTTGAACGAGAAGTATGGAAAGCCAAGAATTTAGGCATCTGAGCCCTAGAAGCTAGAGAAAATAAAAGGTTCCTGCAGTCTGGGTGGTCAGCAATTTACATGCTTATTCATTGAGCCATTCCTTCCTTCAGAAATATTTGATGAGTACAGAAATACAACAATGAACTAGACACTGATTCTCCTTCCAAAGAATATACAATCCAGTTCAGATTTTAAAGGCACAAACCTTGGTAGGAAGAAAATTCTTAGTATATGTTCATAGAATGAATAATGAATAAAATAATAAGTTCAACAAGAAAGGCAGAAATGAAGTATAATTAGAATAGAAGGAGAAAGGACTATTTTCTAGGCTTGTGTGGGCCCGAAGAATGGGTGGATCTGAATATACAGAGCCTGGGAGGGAGTGGGAAAGGTCAATCTATGCAAAAAGAACACATGAGCAAAATTCTGGAGGTGAGAAAGGGTAGGCGCTAAGGCAGGGAATAGCACATCTTTCCGAAGTGATGTGCAGCAAAGTAATATTTGGAAACAATAACACAAGTCTTTCTTTCTTCGTGTTTCTTTTGGCCTCCTACACCAAAATTAGTGGTATTTATTGTCTTTGGGTAGGAGACAAAACACTTCAAGAGAAGCCAGCATTAAAGTAGAAATATGTGGTAAGGAACAGAAAGACAGTCCCAGAGGGAGCCCCAGAGGGAGCCCCCGAGGGAGGGAAAGAGCATCCTAAATTTTCTTACAATCCAGATGCAGGTGGCAGCAGTTGTGAATGGATGATTAGACCTAGAAATTCCTCGCAGCTCGGACAGAGAGCACAGAGTGGTCTGCAGAGACCGGGGGACCAAGGAGCAGAGAGAACACACACATTTTAGGTGTGGACGCTGCTGAAAAGGGATCCTGTGTTATTATTTTCAAAGGCTGGCATCCTATGCATGAATATGACACCTCCTTTTAGGTTCTAGGACAACATAAAACACTCGTGTTTCCTAGCCCTGACATCTATACTATCTTTGGGAAAAAGGTTAGGATTGCAAGAAACAAGAGATCTAAATTTGATTGAATTTTAATCCAACTAAGCCTAAGAAAATTCTAGAAGGGGCTGAATTTAATTGGATTGGAAAGAGTTTACTAACATCAATGGAAATTCAGGTTGCTTATAGGGAAATAAAATTCCATTTTTTTACCCCAAGTTTATGACCGTAAAATTCAGATATAATTACAAGTAAATAAAGTTGTGACTCTAAGCACAAGATCTTAGTTTCTAAAACACATTTCCTAATACAAGGCTTTTTTAAAGAAATGATTGATTCAAATATGAGCAGGAAGGCACAAGATGAGTCTGCTCTGGGATATGTTGCTTTCCCAGAAAGCAAGAAATCTTTCCAGGATCAGTGAGATTATGTCAGTGGATACTGGAACCAAACTGAAGGGCCACCCATAGTTTAAATATAAAAACTCAAGCATCAAAGAGAATAATGATTTAAGTTGACTGAAAGATATTCTGTATGTAAAGAAAGTCCACAAGTTTATAATGATATTGAAAAAAGAGAAACCAAGAAAAAAGTAATTTATCATCCTTTCAGTTCAGTTCAGTCATTCAGTCGTGTCTGACTCTTTGCGACTCCATGAGCCGCAGCACGCCAGGCCTCCCTGCCCATCACCAACTCCCAGAGTCCACCCAAACCCATGTCCATCGAGTCGGTGATGCCATCCAACCATCTCATCCTCTGTCGTCCCCTTCTCCTCCTGCCCTCAATCTTTCCCAGCATCAGGATCTTTTCAAATGAATCATCTCTCCGCATCAGGTGGCCAAAGTATTGGAGTTTCAGCTTCAACATCAGTCCCTCCAATGAACATATCATCATTTATGGCAAACATGAAATCAATTCTTTACATTGAAAACTGGCAATTGAAGGAGAGAGGTAAGAATGAAAGAAAAGAGACAAGAATCTTTTCAATAAGTATTTATAGCAAATGATCTGAGTTAAACAGGAAACCTCTACTTGATGGACTAATGATAATTACTTATGTATAAGAAATGGCAAAATTGAACATCAGCTATTTTTGAAATCTCTGATGTAATTATTGATTTGAGCAAGAATTATCAATGGCTATTGAAATCACTAGATAAATTGGTGATTAGAAACAGAATGTTCTTATGGCAGCAAAGTAACACCATGTGGATTACTTTCTGGTCACAAGGAGAAAAGCCTAATTTTACCACGGAAGATTCAATGTTCATCACGTTAATCCTGTGACCAAGCTCTAAATCACTAATAGTATATACAAAGACAATACTTTCTACTCTCATATGAAGTACCATGACAATGCAATCTTACTGGGGTAGTTTAGGCTTAATCTAACCAAATCTTTAGAGTCTAACTTCTAGCTTACAGAAGATATAGAGGCTAGAGTAGCACTGCCCTCCCCACATATACATGTTGCCACATGTATAATTTAAAATTTTCTAGTCATCCACTTCAAAAAGTAAAATGAACCAATAAGCTTAATTGTAGTAGTTAATACATTTTTAATCCAGCATACCTCAAATACTATTATTTCATATAAGCAATAATAAAAACAATGATAACCAAATAATTAAAAAATTGTTAATGAGATCATTTATACTCTTTATTTGTACCATGTCTTCTAAATTTGGTATGGATTTCACACTAGAGTTCAGACTAACTACATTTCAAGTGCTTATTAGGAGCTGGTGGTCACCATATAGGACACCACAGGACTAGAAGAAAAAGCTAAACAGCACTGTGGAATTTAGTTCTGTGTGTCAACCTGGCTAGGCTATAGCAGCCAGATTCCAACTAAACATTGATCTAGGCATCACTATGGATGTATTTTATAGATGTGGTTAATGCCTACAATCACTTGACTTTAAGGAAAAGAAATTACCCGTGGATAAAGTGGATGGGCCTCATTTAACCAGTTGAAAGGCCTTAAAAGCAAAACTGAGGTTTCCTTGAGGGAGAAGCTCCTGCCTGAGAGTGTCTAACCTGCCAGCTTGCCCTTCAGATTCCAGACTTACCAGCCTACATAATCCCATAAACCAATTCCTGTTTCATTCAATTCATACGTTTCATATATAGATACATGGTTTTCACACACACACACACACACATATGATATTTACAT
Organism: Cervus canadensis; assembly: GCF_019320065.1. Lineage (NCBI taxonomy): Eukaryota > Metazoa > Chordata > Mammalia > Artiodactyla > Cervidae > Cervus > Cervus canadensis. The sequence goes on along the minus strand of NC_057391.1, from coordinate 1,688,977 downwards.
ATATGGTCAATTTTTATATATAATTTATATCTATATATTATAAACCAGATCTAAAAGGTATATTGGAGACAACTGGATATTTTTGAACATGGACTTCTTGAATAATTAAGGAGCTATTGTCAGTTTTACAGGTGAGATAATATAAATTTATCTATGGAGGAAAACATCAATATTGTCTAGAGATTCCTTTTGAAGTAATAAGGGATTAGATGTCATGATGATGATGGATTATACTCTATTGACTAAATCTACATGAAGTCATAATGCCTGGTAAAATGAAGAAAATAAATCCAGCCTTTATCCCCACTGACATAAACTACATTATCTTTGTCAGTTCAGTTCAGTTGCTCAGTTGTGTCCAACTCTTTGCGACCCCCTGCACTGCAGCATGCCAGGCTTCCCTGTCCTTCACCAACTCCCGGAGCTCACTCAAACTCATGTCCATCGAGTCGGTGATGGCATCCGACCAACTCGTTCTCTGTTGTCCCCTTCATTAGCTTTAGCATAACAAATTATAGTTAATAAAGTTTTAGCCTAGTATTTAATAGAGTTTCACAGCATGATAAATTGGTCTTTAAAAATTAAATGAGAGGGAACCTAAGGGTGCATTGCAGTTTGCTTTCACTAGCTGAGGGACCAGAAAGCATTCTCCTTCTAGAGCATGAAGAGCAATGACCAGAGTCAGGAAGTGATGAGGATGATTCAAAATGTGAGTTTTTCCCACGTGGCCCCTATCTCCAGATGACACCCCAGGACACTCTGCCTCAGAATGATGACTTTTTACAATCAGCTATAAAACCAATATTCTGGCTTTTCATGTTGTTTTCTTAAGAGTACAGATGTTACTGGTCAAGTAACAGTATGTTCTTACCAAAACTCTCCCATACAACTAAAATGACAAGATATTTTTCCTTCCTTTCTGTCATTAAATTGTAATGCAGTGTTGATAGTCTTTGCTGTTATGGTTACTGTTATTGCTATGGTGACAATCTATACATTCCAAAAGAAGAAAAAACCATATCAGCCCAGTGTATAGCATTATTTTATAACAGTCCTCTGTCAGAAGTAGAAGGTAAGTTTACTTTTCAACATAAAATCTAAATAAATACTTGTGTACCTGCTATGTACTTAGTTGAGTGCAGGATAGAATACTCTCTAATTTGTGCATAAAATAAACTACTCAATAGTTTGCAAGGCATTCTGCAAAGCTCTTTCACATATGTGAGCCTATCAGAACCTCACGGAGACCCAAGTTTGATCCCTGAGTTGGGAAGATCCCCTGGAAAAAGGAATGGCAACTCATTCCAGTATTCTTGCCTGGAGAATCCCATGGACAGAGGAGCCTGGTGGGATAGAGTCCATGGGGTCATGAAGAGTCAGACACGACTGAGTGACTAACACACACACACACACACCTCATAGGACTCTACACAGGTGGTAGGTTAGGTGTTACTAACTTCATTTTGCAAAGTGGGAACGTGGTAGACACAATTGGGTGCCTATCTGACATCCATTCATTCCATCATCCCAACCTCATTGCTAACAAAATCCTCAATGTGTTCAAGAGAAAAACTGCCCTGCTTCAGTCTAGGTATTCGTTTTTCCTAGTCCTGCTGTAGGAGTATGTGCTACCGTTCAGACTCATGTCTCATAAAGTAGAAATCTGCTAGGGCTTCTAGGACATCTTTTCTGGTTGTATGTGTGTTGGTTTTTGTTTAAAGGAGCTAAACTACAGCTGACTCTCTCCTCCACGCTCCCTTCCTGTTTTGTATGTGATTGTGAGGACTGGAACTGCCACAGCCATTATGTGACCAGGAATGAAAAGAAAAGAAAAAAATACTGGTTCAGCAGCCTATTTTTTAATTTTATTATGTGAGACTATAAACCCTTATTTAAGAGACTAATGAAGAATAACTTTTCTATTACCTATAGCTAAATGCATTCCCAACTGAAGCTGAGATAAGGTTTAAACGATATTCCCAAGATAACACAAACTATTAGGAACATGCTGTTGTTCGTCGTTAAGTCTTGTCTGATTCTTTGTGACCACCATGGACTGCAGCACGCCAGGCTTCCCTGTCCTTCACTCTCTCCCAGAGTTTGCTCAAACTCATGTTCATTGAGTCAGCGATGTTATCTAACCATCTCATCCTCTGCTTCCCTCTTCTCCTTTTGCCTTCAATCTTTCACAGCATCAAGATCTTTTCCAAATTTGTGTTAAGTCACTAAATTTGCAGGAATTTGTTAAAGCAGCTGGAGGGAACAGCACAAAGGGCTTCTTGCTGTCATTATTAAACAGAGAGCTTGACCTCTATTAGACCACAGTCTATTCTGAGTTACATTAACTTGAGAAGAATAAAACTTCATTTTTTTTCCATTTATTGTTATTAGTTGGAGGCTAATTACTTTACAATATTGTAGTGGTTTTTGCCATACATTGACATGATTTTTCAAATAAAATATTTTGCAATTCACTTTCCCTTAATTCAAGTTTACTTCTCCCACTGTTCTTTCTCAGAGATATTTTAATGTTCTTCTAGGTGATTCTCTGGCTATAGAGTTCAATGAGATGATATCAAACTCTTTTGGGTTTGCTCCCTGGATATGACATTTCTTTTATTAGCTAACCATGGCATATTTAATAGTTATTTGTATATAATTTAAGGGACCTTGTTTAGAAACCAAAACATGTTTATTCACATTCATGGTTCATTCATTCATACATGTATTAAACCAATGTTTTATTAAGCATCCACCAAAAGTCATAAAGTCAAGCAAAAAGACTTAGGGGACCAAACACTAATAAAAGCGATGCCTGACCCCAGAGGCTTCTGTCATAAGAGAACCATGGCCTCTTCATTTTCATGAGACTATATATTTTCAAGATTGCTGAGAATAACATAAATAACCTCAGATATGCAGATGACACTACCCTAATGGCAGAAAGCAAAGAGGAACTAAAGCCTCTTGATGAAGGTGAAACAGGAGAGTGAGAAAGCTGACTTAAAACTCAACATTCAAAAAACTAAGATCATGGCATCCGGTCCCATCACTTCATGCAACTAGATAGGGAAAAAACGGCAACAGCGAGAGACTTTATTTTCTTGGGCTCCAAAGTTGCTGCAGATGGTGACTGCTGCCATGAAATTAAAAGACACTTGCTCCTTGGAAGAAAAGCTATGACCACCCTAGACGGCATGTTAAAGAGCAGTAACCTCGCCCGGGCGATGGGAGCGAGGCACCTGAGCAAGGGGGCGGCTGGAGCGCTGCGCACCCGCGGAGCGGCCTCAGCCTGCGGCTCCTGGGCGAGCCAGCCCCTGCCGCCTCCTGCTCCAGCTCCGGAAACTGACATCTCCCAGTAACAGACCTCGAGAGGACAGCTGGCTAAAATCCTTGTTTGTCCAGAAAGCTGACCCAAGGAAAGATGCTCACTCTAACCTCATAATCAAAAAGGAAACCAGCGGTCTGTACAGTTTCACAATGTGACACCGGAACGCCTAGAAGCATACAACAAAATTTGTCAAGAGGTGTTGCCAAAGATTCATGAAGATAAACATTCCCCTTGTACTTTGGTGTGGACTTGGAACACGCGGTATGGTGAGCAGGATCAAGCTGTTCACCTTGGGGTTAGGGATAGGGTTAGGGTTAGGGTTATGAAGGAGGCTATCCAGCCCTCATGGAGGTGATGAATAAACCCAAAGAAAATCAGGAATTTTCGTAATTCTGTAAGGCAAGAAGCAACAGGCTTCTCTCAAGAATCAGCTGCTGGTGGAGTTCAGTTTCTGGAATGAGCCCATCCCACAGTCCGGATGGAACATATATGAACTCAGATCCTGCCAGCTCCAACCAGGAACCCTGTTTCAATGGGGCAGTTACTGGGCTCGTGCCGTTTGCTTCAGACAGGATGGTAACGAAGGGAGGGTTCTTCTCCCACATTGGGCAGCTCTATATGGTGCACCATCTTTGGGCTTACAAGGCTCTTCAGACCAGGGAAGATATACGGAACGCAGTATGGCATAAACATGGCTGGGAAGAACTAGTATATTAAACAGTCCCGCTTATGCAGGAAATGGAATCCAGAATCATGATCCCACAGAAGACCTCGCCCCTCCACTGAAGCAAAAGAATGGAGATGTGCCTACAGAAGTTTATGTGACAAGTGCTTGTCATCAATCAATTTGAACTGTGTGAGAGAGAAACACTGAAGTGTAAACTTTTGTAAATAGCTTGTAAGAGACCTCTTTTCTTTAAAATTTACATAATCACAAGACAGGAAACGATTACAGTTTGGCTGATTGTAACAGTGTGCTGTAGTCCTCTGAAACATCCCTAGGTTTATCGAATGTGCTGTATAATATTAACAACAATCCACCTCTCCCCACCCCGCCCAGGAAAAGAGAGCTCAACTGAAAATTTGAGTTATCTCCAAGTAAGAATTTTAACCATGGGGGGAAAAAAGTTAGCCATTTCTTTATAAGAACAAATTTGTTTTATAATTACAAATTTTTTAGACAAATTTCTTGTATCAGGAAGAAATATAAATTTCATCATGTTTCTGTAGCATTTTTTTTGAATTTCACTCTAGGAACAAATTATAAGTGTACTCAATATCTGGAAATGTTTTACTTCACTCTCATTTTTAATGTCAGCATAGTAAACTGTGTCATTATTGAAGGGGAAGTGGTTGATTAGTAATTCAGTCTTCACTTTGTGTATTGTGATGTCTTTATACATGAGGAAAAGATGGCTTGAACCTGTGTATCATATGTGACTTTGAAATGAACACCTTGAACAGTGCTAATTTTTATTTGTAATATTTTTCTACAACAAAACAAGTAGCACTAGGAAAAGAGGTCTTATTTTGTAAACAGTCATCTGTGACCTGCATTTTAGTAAGCTCACAGCAGATTCTTCCAAGATCATGAATGGGGGGAGGGGAGTGTGCATGTTGAGATTTAAATGGGCATAAAGCTGCATACTTTGTCTAGCTCTGATTTCGTTTTTTAATAGTGCCAATTTTGTGACTGTAATCATGTGAAAGTCCTGTTGAAATGAAAAATTATATCTGACCCCCAGATCAAATAATTTATGTTAAAGTGTGAATAAATCTCATATCAAATGTAAAAAAAAAAAAAGCGGAGACATGATTTTGCTGACATAAGTCTGTGTAGTCAAAGCTATGATTTTTCCAGTGGTCATATACAGATGTGAGAGTTGGACCATAAAGAAGGCTGAGCACCAAAGAATTGATGCTTGCAAATTGTGATGCTGGAGAATACTCTTGAGAGTCCCTTGGACAGCAAGGAGATAAAACCAGTCAATCCTAAAAAAAATCACCTCTGAACATTCACTGGAAGGATGGATGCTGAAGCTGAAGCTCCAATACTTTGGCCACCTGATGCAAAGAACTGACTCATTGGAGAAGACCCTGATACTAGGGAAGGGATTGAATACTAGGGAAGATTGAAGGCATGAGGAGAAGGGGGCAACAGCGGGTGAGATGGTTGGATGGCATCATTGACTCAATGCACTTGAGTTTGAGCAAACTCTGGGAGACAGTGTAGGACATGGAAGCCTGGCATGCTGCAGTCCATGGGGTCACAAAGAGTTAGGCATGACTGGGCAGCTGAACAACAAACAACAACAGCATATATTTTCAAAAAGGAAGACATGTGAAACATGTTTTCTTTTCCATGTTATTTACTTATTTTTTAAAAACAGTGCTTTTTACGCACACAAGTTAATGTGATATAATTGTGCTCTCTATGCAATAATGATGGAATTTATAAACTCTACAATCTCACAGTGCTCTGCAAAACAGTATGGTCCAGCAGGGGACCCAAGTTTAGGTACCTGATGCATGCAGTTTGGTTCCAATTCTGTCAGCACATCTCTGACTCTTTGTATGTGCTTATTTGGAGACAAGGTCAAATTTCTAAGTTTGCTGCCCTTTGTGAATATAAGGCCTGGGCCAAATGTCCCTGCCTAACATCAGTTATTTACTATCAAATTAGAATAAATTGCATACAGAGTTACCAGTCACATAGTTAACTATACACAAATAGAATCCAAAGTTTCTATTCATACCCATGAACTTAGTTAAAACTACTGGTTGCATCAATTTCCAGGGTAAATATACATGTGTTCTTTCTAGGTCCTCCATTCCAAAATATTCCCAGAGGACACTTGCTATATGATTTTCTGGCATGCCAGAAATTTAAGACCAAGTCTCAGGAAGGGCTCTGACCAAGGAAGGCCCAGCCCAGAGGTTTAACAAGGCTTGAGAGACTGGGTCCACAGGGCTGAGTCTTGCTCAGACTCCTCCCTTGAAGAGCACTACAAATACTCTAAGTCAATAGATGTCTGGTTTATGGCTTTGGGTGTCTTTGAGTTGAAATACTGTTGACAAGAAGAAAAGTGTAATTAAAAGACATTTTTGATTTTTAGTTTGTCATAAATTTGAAAGTTAGTAAGCTCCTTCTTTCATATAAAGAATTTTTAGACACAGTTGGCAGACCATATGGATGTATTTCTAGTTCTTTATTTCTAGTAAGGTTTTATTAAAAAGGAAAAACACAGACTAACTAGAGCTTTCAAATTAGTGCATACTTCAATGCTAGCCATTTAGACACTCATAGGATACCTTCAACACTCTCATGTGCCCACATGGAAAGAAAATTTTTTTCTTTCCCTGCAGCACCTTGGAGCCACACCTGCCTGTTTAAAATCAGGCAAACAGCAGAGGAAGTGCTGATGAATTTGGTACTGTCTAGACAAGTACACTAATGTGCAGTGTTGGGCTGGTGGTTGTCATGGTAATAAGCAAATAAGCTCTTACAGCTCTGCTAAATAGTGGGTTGTGGATGCTTCCTTTACAATAGGCAATTTTCCCTCCCTTGAAAGGGGCATTGCCAAAAACAATCTGACTAGCTCTAAGACATGGAATCATGACATTCAGCAGTATTTCAGGTTGTAAGATAAATGCCACATTCTAATGTTTCTTGTAAAAGTAACTCGTTTTCTTTGCTATTTGTCAGCATGTTAATAAGTTCCTCATTATGTTGCAGAGCCTGAGCCGAAGAAACAACAGAAAATGGGCAGGAAATCTAAAGTGTTTTCACCTGCTCTAATAAATAATAGCTTTTAAGTTTTTCTCTCATTAGAATTATTCCTTCTTTTCATGCAACCAATACTTTCCAGTCTCTTGCTCTGTACTAGTCACTGTGCTAACCTCCAGGCCCTCAGATTTGCATAAGGGGCTTCTTTTTCTTCAAGGAGCCAAGTTTAGTGGGTAACACAGAGAAGCCAAGCATTACAAGGCAGATTTGGATAAGTGATACACATGACACTCTGGGTACTTTCAGGACAAGTATATATGGCACATATATACTTCAGAGAAACCTGTATGCAGGTCAGGAAGCAACAGTTAGAACTGGACATGGAACAACTGACTGGTTCCAAATAGGAAAAGGAGTACGTCAAGGCTGTATATTGTCACCCTGCTTATTTAACTTATATGCAGAGTGCATCATGCAAAATGCTGGGCTGGATGAAGCACAACTGGAATCAAGATTGTCAGAAGAAATAGCAATAACCTCATATATGCAGATGACAACACCCTTATGGCAGAAAGTGAAGAGCTAAAGAGCCTCTTGATGAAAGTGAAAGAGGAGAGTGAAAAAGCTGGCTTAAAACTCAACATTCAAGAAACTAAGATCATGGCATCGTGTCCCATCACCTCATGGCAAATAGATGGGAAACAATGGAAACAGTGAGAGACTTTATTTTGGGGGCTCCAAAAATCACTGCAGATGGTGACTGCAGCCATGAAATTAAAAGACACTTGCTCCTTGGAAGAAAAGCTGTGACAAACCTAGATAGCTTGTTAACAAGCAGAGACATTACTTTGCCAACAAAGGTCCATCTAGTCAAAGCTATGGTTTTTCCAGTAGTCATGTATGGATGTGAGAGTTGGATCATAAAGAAGGCTGAGCATTGAAGAATTGATGCTTTTGAACTGTGGTGTTGGAGAAGACTCTTGAGAGTCCCTTGGACTGCAAGGAGATCCAACCAGTGTATCTTAAAGGAAATCAGTCCTGAATATTTATTGGAAGGACTGATGTTGAAGCTGAAGCTCCAATAATTTGGCCACCTGATGCAAAGAGCTGACTCACTGGAAAAGACCCTGATGTTGGTAAAAATTTAAGGCAGGAGGAACAGGGGATGACAGAGGATGAGATGGTTGGATGGCATCACCGACTCAATGGACATGAGTTTGAGCAAGCTCTGGGAGATGGTGAAGGACAGGGAGGCCTGGCGTGCTGCAGTCCATGGGGTTACAAAGAGTTGGACACGACTGAGTGACAGAAGAACAACCACAATATGTGGCTCAGAACTCTGTCCTGGAAGACCTAAGAAAGTGTCCTGGTGGGGGCATTATCTAGGCTATAAAGAAGATTGGAAGAACCCAAGCAAAAGTGGGGAAGATATACAAAGAAGAGGTAACAGGAGAGGGAGGGAGAGGAGATGCCAGTCGGTGTGAGACGCAGAGTGAGGGAACAGGTGAAGTCAGCCGCTCAGGCGTGTCTGGCTCTTTGGGACCCCACGGACTGCGGCCCACCAGGCTCCTCTGTCCATGCGGGTCTCCTGGCAAGAGTCCTGGAGTGGGCTGCCATTTCCTTCTCCAGCAGATCTTCCCAACCCAGGGATCGAACCTGGGTCTCCTGAATTGAAGGCTAACTCTACCATCTTAGCCACCAGAGAAGCCCCTGAGAGAACAACATAGGGTGTAATGGGCTCTATGTGGGAGGAGAATAAAAAGAGTGAGTCTTCAAAGGCAGGTGGGATTCTAATCACAACAGCCTAGCTACACTTAGAGGTTAAGGCTTTATCCTAAAAGTGCTGAGAAGTCAATGCGGTGTTTAAGCAGAGGAGTGAGACACTTTGGAAAACTAATTTTAATTGCTGCGTGGACAATGGTTTGGAAGACAGTAAGACTAGAGGCAGGAAGAAAAGTTAAATAGGACTTTTAAATAGCCAACCGCTTGTCAAATTCAAGGCTCTTTTCTGAATTAGTATTATCCTTTCCATTCCAGATGGAGATGGCTAACAGTTCCCCAATATCCATGCTTCCCCTTTTACAAAGTATGAAGCTGAGACTCAGGTGAGCACGTGGCTGCCCAGACAAAGATTCCATATCCCAGATTCCCTGCACCAAGAACTGAGATGTGCAGCTCCCAAGCTTGGCCTTTCCCATTCCTCTTTTCCTACCTCCTGCAGACCTGAATACAGATGTGGGGGCAAGAGCTGGAGGAACTGACTTAAACCATGAGAACAAAGCCCAGTTTAGACTGCTACAACAATGGAGCATCAACTAGGAAGCTTATAAACAACAGAAATTTATTTCTCAGAGTTCTGCAGGCTGGAATCTGAAATAAGGATGTCATCACACCCAGGTTCTGGTAAGAGCCCTCTTCCAGGTTGCAGACTGCCACCTTCTTGTGGTATCCTCACATGGTAGGACAGGAGAGCTCTCTGGAGTCCTTCTATAAGAGCATTAGTCCAAAATTTCCTAGTTCACCTCTCAAAGTCCCCACCTCCTAATAACCTCACATTGGCAGTTGGGATTTTGACATATAATTTTGAGGGATACATATATTCAATCTGCTGCACCCAGTGTTAAAGAGGCAGAGCAATAAAGTAGAAGAATCCTGGGACTCTGACGATTGTGGAATTAACATGCCAACCGTGAACCATTTAATGCAGCCGTTTTGATTTTTCAGTTATAGAATCTCTGCCAATATTCTAACTCATACACTGTCTTTAAGTCATTTGACAGTGTCGGGAGCTAGTCATTTTTCCCGTACCCTGTCTACCATCTCGTCTTTACGACAAGTTCTCTGCCCACTTATCTGTCTGGCTACCTATCGGCTCTGTTCTTCTGCTTCTCCAACTACCCCCTGTGTGGTGGCTCTCCTGGGTTCTCTTTGTCTTTCTGCATCATCGTGGGTGTGACGTCAGCTCTGTTCTGCACTCCTCTGTTGACAGAGTCTGTATTCAATGCGGAAGGTATCCCGTTTTATATTTGAGCCTGATCTTTGTCTAGACTCATATTTTTAGATGCCTGTAGCATATTTCCATTTATGTCTCTGGTTATCACTTCCAAATCAACATGTCCCAAATTGAGCTTGTCATCTTCTTCCCCTCACCCACAAGATTGTATTTCCCAGAACCGTCTTTTTGTTCCAAGGTAGTATCATTTTCTTCTCCTCTTTCAGCCCTCGAATCTTTTGATTAACTTGAACTGCTCCCCTCATCCGTCATCCCTCATGTCTAATCTATTCCTAAGCTTCATTGCTTTGGTTCATCTCAAATAGCTTTAATAGTTGCCATTCCCATCACTGCTGCCACTATTCATTTCAGCCTTTTTGTCTGGGTCCCCCAGTATCCATTCTCATCCTTTAATACTCTTGTCTTTAGTAAGTAGCCTAGTGAACAGTTTCCTAAATCACTTTCCTGTATCCCTTTTCTCCTTAAGAACAAAAGTGATTAGGCTTTATCACATTACTTGCAAACCCATCTCCTGAGAAAGAGTGTCACGCAGTGGAGAGAAGCGGGCCTTAGAGTCAGACAGAATGGGTGTGAACCACTAACCTATTGATCACTGAGTGTGTTATCTTAAGAAGCTTCCTTTACTGCTCAAAGCTGAAATAGTCACACGCATGAATAGAGATAGTAAGAATTCATTTCTGGAGACTGCTGTGAGACCCAGTGAGATGAGTCATCCTTACTATAGTTGGCAGCCTGTGGAAGGTGTCAGTAAAATGTCAGCTGCCTGCTGGGTGTTACTCTACCCAGCCCAGTTCAGTTCTACGTTTTTCTGCCCTGGTCAGGTCAGGCTGGCCTCAATCAGTTCTATCTCTGCACCTCTGCCCATACTGTTCCATCTGTAAGATACATATTTTCCTTCTTTGTTTATTCAACAAATAATTATTGAGAGCATTCTAGGTACCAGGTATTGTTTCAGCCAGTTACTTAAATCCTATTTCTCCGTTATGATGTAACAAGATCCATGAAGCCCCTGTACATACTCTAGTGTCAACAGAATGTTCTTCTCCAAACTTGCTATTGTCCTAACATGAGAAAACCTGGTTGCTGTCTAGTTATTTGTTGGTATTTTCTCATATAGTCCATGACCTAGTTGAGAGCAGGAAAACTTGTTAATTATACTCCTCGTCATTTCCAGCTTGGTATAGCCCCCCTTAATAGCCAATTGACAAATACTGTTGCTTAAAAAAGTAATTTTAACTCCAATATTTATCATTTAATACGGAAACTTCTTTGATTACTTCAGCTCTGGCTTAGGAAAAGTTTAAATCAAGGGAAACAAAAATCATAGCCATACTAACAGGTAATAATACAACAGGCCATTGTTAACTGCTTACATAAATATTGTTGGAGACTAGAATCATCAGCCTTCCTCCCCACACTGAATATTCATAATAAAGACTTAACATTCTGCAAAACATGAACCATTTTCTAAGTATCCCTTCTATGTAGACGCCAAATAATCTGCTAATGAGCTTCAGTCAGGAGATAGGAGTTTAGACCACCTACAGGGATGGGCTGTCAACAGTCAAACTTTTCTCCAAAAGGTGGCGGAAGGGGAGGGAGGGGGAAAAGTGAGGCTGTGTAGTGTAAATTTCCTACTTTCCTATTTGTAATCTACTCTTCTGTATCTCTCGTCACTAACCCAAAGCCCCAAAGGCACTTTGTCCTAATGTTGTGCTCCTTCCCTGCAGATTCTGCTGTGTCAGGGCTTTTTCTCAGCATCCTGGCGGGGCCGCGGATGAGAACACTGACGTGGCCTCAAAGCCTGGAGGCGGGCAGCGCCTTAGTGCTTCTCAGACTTACAGTCATCTGCCTTGTCCTCATTTTCCCTGAGAATGTGACTACATTTCAGTTCCAATGAAGAGATACTTATAAAGTGCCTATTATGAGCAAAGCATGCTCTTGAGGATTTATTTAAAGTCAGGAGTCCTGGGTTCTGGTTCCATCTGGTCACTCACTTTGGGACTTTGAGAAAGCCATTTCTGTTTTTTGTTGGGGGAGGAGGTGGACATTTATTAGTAAATTAGGAGATTCAGTGGAAGGACTGATGCTGAAGCTGAAACTCCAATACTTTGGCCACCTGATGCAAAGAACTGACTCATTGGAAAAGACCCTGATGCTGGGAAAGATTGAAGGCAGGAGGAGAAGGGGACAATAGAGGATGAGATGGCTGGATGGCATCACCGACTCAATGGACATGAGTTTGAGTAAACTCTGGGAGTTGGTGATAGACAGGGAGGCCTGGGGTGCTGCAGTCCATGGGGTCACAAAGAGTCGGACATGACTGAGCAACTGAACTGAACTAGGAGATTCTTTTGAATACTATGTTGTATGATACAATACAAATTCATTGTTTTTGGAGCATACAGGTAGGACATTAAGACATTATAACTAGGCAGTAAAAAACATGGACTGTGGAATCAGATCACCAAGATTCAAATACGAGGCCTACCTCTTTAGTAACTGTATGCCCCTGAGCAAATCAGGAAACCTCTCTGTGCCTAGATCCCTTATTATTAAATGGCCATGACAAGAGCACCTTCCACAAGGGTCTGTAGAGAGGACTGAAAGTGCACATCAGAAAATTAACGGCAAAGGCCATGAAGGAGCTGCTTGGTGATGGAAGCAGTCTATATCTTGAATGTGGTGGTGCTTATACTCCTGTACACATTTGTTAAAACTCATAGAACTATATGCCTCAAAGGGTGAATTTACCTTAAAAAAAAAACCCTAATCTTAAAAATAAAGGTCTACTGTATGATTCTAAGGATATATTCTGGAAAAGGTAAAACTATGAGCCACAGTAAATAGGTCAGTGGCTGCAGGGGTTTGGTGGTGGGGAGCAGGCCGGTGGAGCACAGGGGATTTTTAGAGCAGTGAAACTGTTCTTCTGAATCTGTACCAGTGGCTACACGTCATTATAGGGTTGTCGAAACCCACAGAATATACACCACAAAGAGTGGGCCCTAATATAAACTATGGACTTCAGTTAATAATATATCGATTTGACTCATCAACTGTAACAAATGTACCACATGAATGAAAAATGTTAATAATAGGGGAATGTGGGAAATCTCTGTACTTTCCACTGAAACTTTCATAAATCTAAATCTGCCCTAAAAAATAAATTTTATTAAAAAACAAAGAAACAAGCACTTAGAAACAAATACTCCGTAGTTACTATTATTATTATCCCTTCCTTTGAAAACAACAACCAAGGTTTATTCCTTAAAAGCAGGCCAACATACCCATGCCTGGTTGCATCGTAGTGGGAGAAGAATATATGAACAAGTAACAAAGTGTGGTCCCTCCCAACTCAGACTTTTTAAATGCTGCTTTGTTTAAAAGGGGAAAATAAGCTCACAAACGTCTCCTCTCAGATCATTTCTCTGAGGCCTGAGTTGCCTGTGGAAGCTGCTCTTTTCTCCCGAGCTGCTCCCCTTCTCTGTGATTCAGCCACAGATGCTCTTTCTTATTTCATGATCGTATCTGCTGTTGTATCAAGGCACTGAAGACATGGAACAGCCAATTAAATATCATCACATGTTCAGTGCCCTTGGGAAAGCCACACAGGAAACAGACTGTTTATATCTCACACCTCTGGGGAGGCTGCACAAGCTGAAAGCAATGTAGGATTTTTCCTTCTCTTTATTCTGAGAGAAGAATTAAAAACAAAAATCCAAGCCACACAATCACCCAAAACAAACAAAAAAAATGTAGTTTCAAATATAGAAACACTCTCCTTCATGTTGAATATGCATGTGGGAGAATTGTCACAAAGTCTGTGAACAATCTGGCCAAAGGCTGCTTAATTTGGGAGCTCAACAGTGCTTATGCTCTGAACTTGTAGAGCACATACACAAGGCCACTGAGCATGGGACCCACCTCTGGGTGGCTCTGTGGGGCAGCACCCTGCAGGGTCACGTGCCCATGGGGCACTAGTGGCTGGGTTCAGAGGGAGGGGTGTAAGCCCGCCCTATGTGTATGATGCTCACGATGATAAGGCCTCTCTGGGGGACCACAGTCAAGCTACATAATCTTCCAGAGCTCCACTGTCTTCATTGGTGAGACAAAAATCTCTAGGATCCCTTCCAGCCCCACCATTTTGTGACTCTTGGATTTTTTTCCAGAACTGAAGTTCAGTTCAGTTGCTCAGTCGTGTCTGACTCTTTGTGACTCCATGGACTGCACCATGCCAGGCCTCACTGTCCATCACCAACTCCCGGAGTTTACTCAAACTCACGTCCATTGAGTCGGTGATGCCATCCAACCATCTCATCCTCTGTCATCACCTTCTCCCACCTTCAATCTTTCCTAGCATCAGGGACTTTTCCAATGAGTCAGTTCTTCACATCAGGTGGCCAAAGTATTGGAGTTTCAGCTTCAGCATCAATCCTTCCAATGAATATTCAGGACTGATTTTCTTTAGGATGCACTGGTTGGATCTCCTTGCTGTCCAAGGGACTCTCAAGAGTCTTCTCCAACAACACAGTTCAAAAGCATCAATTCTTCAGTGCTCAGTTTTCTTTATAGTCCAACTCTCACAACCATACATACATTAAAAAATGTATTTATTTATATGTTTATCCACCTGTCAATTTATATTTATTTTTAATTGCATAAGTAAAACATAAAGATGTGAAAACGAAAATGAATAAGAAAACATGAAAACAGAGAACACTTTACACATAGGCCAGGCCCCTCTGATTAAAATCTCTTTTACCTTCCCTTCTGCCCCTTCCCAGAAATAATCATTGTTATTACTCAGCTGGTATCTTTCCAGATACCTTCACACCTATATATATGCAGAGAAAATAGGCAAGATTGTGTTTGTTTTTTAACATAAGTGCTATCATACCATTTGCTTCATTCTGCAACTTGTTTTATCATTCAACAATAGGTCTTAAAGATGTCTCCATACTGTGCTTCATTCTATAATGTCAATATGCCATTCCACAGTGTAAGAACTATAGTTTATCCATCCATACTTTACTGGTGCATATTTAGCACCTCTGCTTACACAAACAGTGGTATAACCAAAGCCTCATGGTGAATGAATGAGTGTATTTCCCTAAGGTAGATGTAAGTGGAATTGCTGAATTAGTTAATTAGTGTTTATTTTCATAGGTATTACTGAATTGTTCCAGAAACTGTCTGGACCAACGGACACATTGGTAGCAAGTACATTTTCTGAGTCATGTGGAATAATGGCTAAAAGCACAGGATCTGGGGACAGTGCATGCATTTCCCCCCACGCCACCACTCATAGTCTGGGACTCTGAAATATCAGTCAAGATATTTTCTCTGTGCCTCAGTTTCCACGTGTTAAAACAGGAATAAAATGCACAGCAAATTGCTCTGAGGATTACTAGACAGTTGCTGGCACAGAATAATAGCTCCATCTTATCTTTAATCACCACTATTTTTACTAAGTTATGTTTTGAGGAGCTCCAAGCTTCTTGACCAAATGGGTCTGCCATCCCACCTCCCAAATCACTCTGTGAGTCAGGATTTTTCCAGACCCAGAGGTTAAGTGCCTGCTGGGCTCATTTAACTCACACTTCTGAGTCCTTCTCTGAAGGGAAGCCAGCAGAGCCCTGACTGACAGGCTGCCAGTGCCTATTTGTACAACAGTCTTTGCTAATGTAAATAGCTAAATGCAAACTGCACCATCTAAGAACCTTCAGGGGATTTGAGGACATTCTTGGAAGAGGCTGATTGCATTAATCTTTAAGAAGCAAAACACAGGCCACCCTGACCTCACATGCAAGTCCTTCCATAGGAACTGCAGAACAGGACAAATCACACAGGGTCTCTCCTCCTCATCCAGGCAGGTAAAATCAGGTTAAAATGAACACCAGAGACAGCTTGGAGTGGAAAAGAAAGGTGAAAGAAAATGATCTGCAGCTGTAAGAATGTTTGTAAAAGGACAAAAACTCTGTTTTGTCTGCTCTCCTTCCTCTGTGTTATTGGGGAGGACCTGAGCAAGAGAAGACTATGGATGAGCGAGGCTTGGTTAACTTGCTGAGCGCCTCTGTCCTGTCCCTCCCTCTCTTGCTACTGGTATGCTAGTCTACCTGCCACGGAAGGAGGGGGAAAGATGGAGGGTCTGGGATGTTTCCACTTAAAATGCCATCTGCCCAACCTACTGAATCTAGCTGTGTCATCCGCACTTTCAAGGAAATGTAAATAGTTGCTTCTTCTTTTATCCAGATCTTTACAGAAAATGGTAGGTACCCAGAGAGTTAAGTTCACACTTACTGTCAGAGCTACAGTAGGCCCCATCCTATTTTGCAGCCCAATACCCTTTCCACATGTAATAAGCCAATTAAAGAAGCAAACTCACATCCTTATAGTGAGGCTCCAAAGGCATGAATTCTTTCTGACAGTTGCCTTATGGTGGGTGATTAAGAACAAAAGCTGGGATTTTTGCCGACCTCGGTCTGAATTCCAGAGCCAAGCACTTAACTGGTCTCCACACCAGAAGGAACACGGTCCACTCTTAGATCAACTACCTGACCACCTGACAGTGTTTATACCAAATAATCACCATGTAGATTGTCAAGGCATTCAAATTTAACCATTTATGATAGAAAAATACAAAATATTTAATGATTTTTTTCAGAAGTGAAAGAACATTTATACTCAAGTCTTTTTTTTTTTTTTCAGCTTCCCTCTGACAAAAAGAGATATTGTGGTGTAGTGAAAGGTTGATCAACTGATTATTCATACTTTCAACGTATAGTTTTGGTTTAATGTATGTTAGATGGTTTTTTTAAGTTTGCCGCTAGCTTTGGTATTCCTTAATTTTAAGTTCCTTTTGTTTCTCTATGTTTTAATTTAGTCTCTTTGTAAATTTTACCTCAAATTTTTTTTCTGTTTATAGAAACATGCTAGTTAAATATTGCTGCCCGATGACAAAACACAGCTGTACTAGGATATTTCTGCTGAATTCAAAGCGCATGTGCTGGATTTCCAAATGGGCATCACCCTGCATGTTTCCCTGGGAAGCAGGTTGGGAGAACCAAGTATAATCACGGGAGTCTTTAGAACACACAAATGAGTGCTTGTCACCCACACAATGTGAAACCAAGAGGTCACTTTTGTTGTTGCTGCTCAGTCGCCAAGTTGTGCCTGACTCTTTGTGACCCCATGAACTGCAGCATGCCAGGCAACCCTGTTCTTCACTATCTCCTGGAGTTTGCTCATATTCATGCCCATTGAGTTGGTGATGCCCTACAACCATCTCATCCTCTGTCCCCTGCTTCTCCTCTTGCTTTCAACCTTTCATAACCTCAGGGTCTTTTCCAATGAGTCGGCTCTTCGCATGAGGCGGCCAAAGTCTTGCAGCTTCAGCTACAGCATCAGTCCTTCCAATGAAATATTCAGAGCTGATTTCCTTGAGAATTGACGGGTTTGATCGTCTTGCTGTCCAAGAGACTCTCAAGAGTCTTCTCCAGTACCACAATTTGAAAGCATCTGTTATTTGGCCCTCAGCCTTCCCTATAGCCCAACTCTCACATCTGTACATGACTATGGGAAAAAGCTTCTATTATATGGACCTTTTCCTGCAAAGTGATGTCTCTGCTTTTTAATATGCTAAGTTAGCATAGTTTTCCTTCCATGGAGCAAGTGTCTTTTAATTTCATGGTTGCAGTCACCATCTACAATGATTTTGGAGTCCAGTAAATAAAATTTGTCACTGCTTCCAATTTTTTCCCTTCTATTTGCCATGAACTGATTGGACCAGATGCCATGATCTTAGTTTTTTCACTGTTGAGTTTCAAGCCAGCTTTTTCACTCTCCTCTTTCACCTTCATCAAGAGCTTGTTTAGTTCCTCTTCATTTTCTGCCATTAGCATGGTATCATTTGCATACCTGAGGCTGTTGATATTTCTCCCAGCAAACTTGATTCCAGCTTGTGATTTATCGAGCCTAGATTTCACATGATATACTCTCTATATGAGTTAAATAAGCAGGGTGACAATATACAGCCTTGACGTACTCCTTTTCCAATTTGGAACCAGTCAGTTGTTCCATGTCCAGTTCTAACTACTGCTTCTTGACCTGCATACAGGTTTCTCAGGAGACAGGCAAGGTGGTCTGGTATATTCCCATATCTTTAAGAATTTTCCACAGCTTGTTGTGATCCACAGAGTCAAAAGTTATAGGAAATGGCAAACCACTCCAGTATTATTGACGTGAGAACCCGATGAACAGCATGAAAAAGCAAAAAAATAAACACCATAAGATAAGTACCCCAAGTCAGAAAGTGTCCAGTATGCTACTGGGGAAGAGTGGAGGGCAATTACTAAGGGAAAGAAATAATTCCAGAAAGAATGAAGTGGCTAGGCCTAAGCAAAAACGATACCCAGCTGTGGATGTGTTTGATGGTGAAAGTCCGATGCTGTAAAAAACAATATTGCATGGAAACCTGGAATGTTAGGTCTATGAATCAAGGTAAATTGGACATGGTCAATCAGGAGATGGCAAGAGTGAACAGGAACATCTTAGGAATCAGTGAACTAAAATGGAACTGGAGTGGGTGAATTTAATTCAGATGATCATTATATCTACTACTGTGGGCTAGAATCCCTTAGAAGAAATAGAGTGGCCCTCACAGTCAATAAAAGAGTCTGAAATAGAGTATTTGGGTGCAGTTTCAGAAATGACGGGATGATCTCTGTTCATTTCCAAGGCAAACTACTCAACATCACAGTAATCCAAGTCTATGCCCTAACCCCTAATGTCAAAGAAGCTGAACTTGAATGGTTCTATAAAGACTTTCAAGACCTTCTAGAAATAACACCAAAAAAAGATGTCCTTTTCATCATAGGGGATAGAATGCAAAAGTAGGAAGTCAATAGATACCTGGAAAGACAGGCAAGTTTGGCCTTGAAGTACAAAAAAAGCAGGGTCATGGGGCATAAAGCTGTGTGGTGCTCTGTGGTACCGGCTTCATCTTAAGCATATGGTACTCATGATAGACCAGAGAGCAGAACCTAAAAGCCAAACTGATGGTTCTTCAGCCTATGTGATGGTTCTCCCCTCTAACCTATTGATCTTAAATTTAGTTTATCACATATCTTGAGTTTGTTATTCTCACCTAGCCACAGGTGATACCTAAATGTTCTAGTGGTTTTCCCTACTTTCTTCAACTGAAGTCTGAATCTTGCAATAAGGGCTTCATGATCTGGGCCACAGTCAGCTCACAGTCTTGTTTTTGCTGACACGAAAGAGCTTCTACATCTTTGACTGCAAAGAATATGATTTTTTGCAACCTGATTTTGGTATTGACTATCCGGTGATGTCCACATGTAGATTCTTCTCTTGTGTTGTTGTAAGAGGGTGTTTGCTATGATCAGTGTGCTCCTTCGGCAAAGCTCTGTTAGCCTTTGCCCTGCTTCATTCTGTACCCTAAGGCCAAACTTGCCTGGTACTCCAGGTATCTCTTGCCTTCCTACTTTTGCATTCAAGTCCCCTATGATGAAAAGGACATCTTTCTTTGGTGTTAGTTCTAGAAGGTCTTGTAGGCCATCATAGAACTGTTCAGCTTCTTCTGCCTTAGTGGTTGGGCATAGACTTGGATTACTGTGACATTGAATGGTTTGCCTTGGAAACAAACAGAGATCATTCTGTCATTTTTTTTAGATTGCTTCCAAGTACTGCATTTCAGACTCTTTTGTTGACTATGAGGGCTACTCCATTTTTTTATAAGGGATTCTTGCCCACAGTAGTAGATATGCTCATCTGAATTAAATCTGCCCATTCCAATTCATTTTAGTTCACTGATTCCTAAAATGTCTATGTTCACTCTTGCCATCTCCTCTTTGACCACTTCCAATTTGCCTTGATTCATGGACCTAACATTCCAGGTTCATATGCAATACTGCTCTTTACAGCATCGGACTTTACTTCCATCACTAGTCACATCCACAACTGGGTGTTGTTTTCACTTTGGCTCCATCTCTTCATTCTTTCTGGAATTATTTCTCTACTCTTCTCCAGCAGCGTATTAGGCACCTAGTGACCTGGGGAGTTCATCTTTCAGTGTACTATATTTTGACCTTTTCATACTGTTCATGGAGTTCTTGCGGCAAGAATACTGACATGGTTTGCCATTCCCTTCCCAGTGGACCATGTTTTTTCAGAACTCTCCACCATGACCCGTCCATCTTGGGTGGCCCTTCATAGCATGGCTCATAGTTTCATTGAGTTAGACAAGGCTGTGATCCATGTGATCAGGTTGGTTAGTTTTCTGTTATGGGTTTTCTTTCTGTCTGCCCTCTGATGGATAAGAGGCTTATGAAAGATTCCTAATGGGAGAGACCTGTGGGGGAACCTGGGTCTTATTCTGGTGGGCAGGGCCATGTTCAGTAAATCCTTAATCCAATTTTCTCTTGATGGGCAAGGCTGTGTTCCCTCCCTGTTGTTTGGTCTGATGCCAAACTATGGTGGAGGTAATGAACCTAAATCAAATCCCTTATGATTATACTGTGGAAGTGACAAATAGATTGAAGGGATTAGATCTGACAGACAGAGTGCCTGAAGAATTATGGTTGGAGGTTTGTGACATTATACAGGAGGCAGTGATCAAGACCATCCCCAAGAAAAAGAAATTCAAAAAAGGCAAAATGGTTTTCTGAGGAGGCCTTACAAATAGCTGAGGAAAGAAGAGAAGCTAAAGGCAAAGGAGAAAAGGAAACATATACCCATCTAAATGTATAGTTCCAAAGAATAGCAAGGAGAGATAAGAAAGCCTTCCTCAGTGATAAATGCAAAGAAACAGAAGAAAACAACAGAATGGGTAAGACTAGAGATCTTTTCAAGAAAATTAGAGATACCAAGGGAACATTTCATGCAAAGATGGGCACAATAAAGGACAGAAATGGTATGGAACTAACAGAAGCAGAAGAGATTAAGAAGGGGTGGCAAGAATACATAGAAAAACTATACAAAGATATCTTAATGAGCCAGATAACCATGATGGTGTGATCATTTACATAGAGCCAGACATCCTGGAATGTGAAGTCAAGTGGGCCTTAGGGAGCATCACTACAAACGAAACTAGCAGAGATGATGGAATCCAGTTGGGCTAATTCAAATCTTAAAAGACGATGCTGTAAAAGTGCTGCGCTCAATATATCAGCAAATTTGGAAAACTCAGCAGTGGCCAAAGGACTGCAAAAGGTCAGTTTCCATTCCAATCCCAAAGAAAGGCAATGCAAAAGAATGTTCAAGGTACCACGCAGCTGCACCCATCTCACACGCTAGCAAAGTAATGCTCAAAATTCTCCAAGCCAGGCTTCAACAGTACATGAACCATGAACTTTCAGATGTTTAAGCTGGTCTTAGAAAAAGCAGAAGAACCAGAGATCAAATTGCCAACATCCATTGGATCATAGAAAAAGTAACAGAGTTCCAGAAAAACATCTACTTCTGCTTTATTGACTACACCAAAGCCTTTGTGTGGATGATAACAAGTCTGGAAAATTCTTAGAGAAATGGGAATACCGGACCACCTTACCTTTCTCTTGAGAAATCTGTATGCAGGGCAAGAAGAAACAGTTTGAACCATACATGAAACAACTGACTGGTTCCAAACTGGGGAAAAAGTACGTCAAGGTTATATATTGTCACCCTGCTTATTTAACTCATATGCACAGTACATAATGAGAAATGCCAGGCTAGATGAAGCACAAGCTGGGATCAAGATTGCTGGGAGAAATACCAGTAACCTCAGATATGCAGATGACACCACCCTTGTGGCAGAAAGTGAAGAGGAACTAAAGAACCTCTTGATGAATGTGAAAAAGGAGAGTCAAAAGGCTGTCTTAAAATTTAACATTCAAAAAACTAAGACCATGGTGTTCGGTCCCATCACCCATGGCAAATAAATGGGGAAACAATGGAAATAGTGACAAACTTTATTTTTTTCTGGCTCCAAAATCACTGCAAATAGTAACTGCAGCCATGATATTAAAACACGCTTGCTCCTTGGAAGAAAAGCTATGACAAACCTAGCATTTAAAAAGCAGAGACACTACTTTGCCAACAAAGGTTCATCTAGTCAAAGCTATGGTTTCTCCAGTAGTCATGTATGGATGTGCGAGTTGGACTATAAAGAAAGCTGAATGCTGAAGAATTGAAGCTTTGAACTGTGATGTTGGAGAAGACTCTTGAGAGTCCCTTGGACAGCAAAGAGATCCAACCAGTCAATCCTAAAGGAAATCAGTCCTGAATATTCATTGAAAGGACGGATGCTGAAGCTGAAGCTCCAATAATTTGGCCACCTAATGCAAAGAACTAACTGGAAAAGACCCTGATGCTGGGAAAGATTGAAGGCAGGAGGAGAAGGGGATGGCAGAGGATGAGATGGTTGGATGGCATCACGGACTTAACAGACACAAGTTTGAGCAAGCACCAGGAGATGGTGATGGACAGGAAGCCTGGCATGCTACAGTCCATTGGGTGGCAAAGAGTCGGACACAACTGAGCGACTGAACTGAATTGAACTGAACAGAGCCTCAGGTGTGTATTAGGGTGCTAATAGAGCAGGTGAACCTTATAAATATCTGATTACTAAACTTTCTTCCTTGGACAACGGGAATTGTTTGCACTGAGTTCTCTTTACTACAGTCTGGAATAGAAACTCCATGAATAGACATATTGGTCTGTTCTCTTTTTCATAACTAGATCCCCAGCTTCTAGCAAAGTGAATGGGATGTAGTAAGAACTAAATAAAATATTTGTTGAATGGAAAAATAAATAAATGCATGACTATTTTTCATTGTCCTCTGGAAAGGCAGCAGAGAGGAAATGAGTAACTACCCATCTTCCCACAGTACTGATACATAAAAGTAATAAGAAGTGACAGCAGCCACTGTCCCCAGTGGCAATCCCTTCCAATACCAATCTTGGAATCAACTATAAAGGACATGAAAAAATATCCCATTCATTCCTCTGCTATTTGATTCTACTTCAGAGCTAAAACACTCTTCTACAGGTTACAGCTCCTAAAAGTGAGAAATTTACTTACATGGCTCTCGAAGGAGGTCTCTGGAAACAGCAACATCAACGTCACTGTGAATGTGGTGGTAGAAATCACACTTTCAGGTGTTACAGCAGACCACTGATCAGAAACTCTGGGGGTGGAGGCAGCAATCTGTGTTTTAACAACCCTCCAGGGGTTTGATTCTGATGCAGGCTTAAGTTTGAAAACCACTGACCTGAAGTCCACGGTTTTTGTTTCTGTAACTCCCCACTCCCTATCCTGCCTAAAGTAAGGTTTCTTTCTACTTTATTTCTTTTGACCTTCTCTACCTACATGATCTGGATTTTCCACATTCCAGATCTTCCCCACCAAGTCCAGATCACCTTTTCTTGTCTCATATGTCCCAGGAGCAGCTGTGTCCAGCTTCTTTGGGTGGGGGGTGGTGGGTGGGAGGGGGTTGGGGTTAACTGTCCCTGGAGTAACAGGCAAGTTTAGCCTTGGATAACAAAGTGAAGCAGGGCAAAGGCTAACTGAATTCTGCCAAGAGAACACGTTGGTCACAGCTAACACCCTTTTTCAACAACACGAGAGACGACTTTACATGTGGACGTCACCTGAAGGTCAATACCAAAATCAGATTGATGACATTCTTTGTAGCCAATGATGCAGAAGCTGTATACAGTTAGCAAAAAGAAGGCCTGGACTGATGGTGGCTCAGATCAGCAGCTTCTCTTTGCAAAATTCAGGCTTAACCTAAACAGAGCAGGAAAAACAACTAGACCAGCCAGGTGTGACTTAAATCACATCCCCTATGACTATGCAGTGGAGGTGACAAATAGATTCAAGGGATTTGATCTAGTAAACAGTATGCCTGAAGAACCACAGACAGAGGTCTGTAATATTGTACAGGAGGCAGTGAACAAAACCATCCCAAAGAAAAAGAAAAGCAAGAAGGCAAAGTGATTATCTGAGGAGACTTTACAAAGATCTGAAGAAAGAAAAGAAGCAAAAAGCAAGGGGAAAAGGAAATGTACATCCAACTAAATGCAGAGTTCCAAAGAATAGCAAGGAGAGACAAAAGGCCTTCTTCAATATACAGTGCATAAAAATAGAGGAAAACAACAGGGGCCAAAGGACTAGAGATCTCTTCAGGAAAATTGGAAATATCAAGAGAATATGTTGCTCAAAAAGTAAAGTCGCTCAGTCGTGTCTGACTCTTTGAAACCGCATGGACTGTAGCCTACCAGGCACCTCCATCCATGGGACTTTCCAGGCAAGAATGTTGCTCAAATAAAGGGCACAATAAAGGACAGAAATGGTAGAGATCTATTAGGTGCCGAAGAGATCAAAAAGAGATGGAAAGAATACATGGAAAGACTGCACAAAAAAAAATCTTAATGAACTGGATAACTATGATGGTGTGGTCAGCCACCCAGAGCCAGACATTCTGGAGTGTGAACTCAAGTGGGCCTTAGGAAGCAGTACTATAATGAAGCTACTGGATGTGATGGAATTCTGGTAAAGCTATTCAAAACAGATCCTGCGCTTCCAGGTATCGGACTCCACATGAGAGGAATCTGTCCTTCCTGAAAGGAGAAAATGACCAAGTTTCAGGAACTGGTAGCATTCACGGATGCCTCTGTGGACTTCGCCAAGCAAGACTGGGGTTGCTGGACTCTGTTCAGCACACAGGAAGCTGCACAGAGCTGTGATGCTGGAGAACTACCTCTCCTTGGTCTCAGCGGGAGACTTGAATGAAAATTTTGTGGAAAATGAAGATAAAGTATTTACGATATCTATCACCTCAAGAGCTTTCCTGCTGGCAAATTTTGGAAGAGGTGGCTTAGTACAGTAATGAGGAGTCAGAATTAAATTGTGAATATTCACAGGGAGGGGTAAGTAACCCTGAACTGGATCTTTCTACTTGTCAGAAGTGGAGAAAAGTATCTTCTCATATTTCCAGGAACCACAAGCAGTGTGGTGACTCTTCAGAGTGATGATTTAAAAAAACATGGAGAGTGAAGAATATTCATCTTTGAAAGTCCCAATCCAAATGGCCACCCAGTACTCCTCATTCTGTAAGAATGAGCCCCAGGATCCTCAGGAAAGCAAAAGTCTGTTTGTACCTGAAGAAAGCACTGAGAGGAAACTGACAGAGGGAAAAAGTCCTCCCATTGAGCGTTGTTCAGAGAACCTTCAAGATAAACTTGTGGCTGATGTAAAAGAAGTGGTCTTGCCATTGTTCAAAGGGGAGACAATTTGCCATACTGGCCAGTTGAAAGAATCCTTGGAGCCCTTTGACTATAACCACAAAGACCTTTGTGGATGGAAATCCTAGGTGGCCAGTCATCATCATCAGAGAGCTCATACAGAGGAGAAGCCCTGTCGCCATCAAGACTGTGGGAAAACTTGTACCAGCCCAGGTGGTCACCCTGGTGAGAAAATCCGCCCTTCAGAGAAAATGTACAGATGTAGTCAGTGTGGTAGGGACTTCAGTGAGCACTCAGAGCTAGTCCTTCATCAGAGGGACCACACCGAAGAAAAGCCCTACAGATGTGATCAGTGTGGGAAGGGCTTCACAAGGAGCTCGAGTCCTCTCATCCGCAGGTGAAGTCCACGCAGATGAGAAGCCTTATAAGTGCGATAAGTGTGGGAAGGGCTTCACCAGGAGTTCAAGTCTGCTCATTCATCTCTCAGTCCACACAGGTGAGAAGCCTTATAAATGCGACAAGTGTGGGAAGGGCTTTACTCAGCGCTCCAAACTGCACATCCACCAGCGCATCCACACAGGGGAGAGGCCCTGCAAGTGTGGGGAGTGTGGGAAGGGCTTCAGTCAGAGTCCAGACCTTCACATCCACCGCTGTTCACACACGGGGGAGAAGCCTTACCAGTGTTACCAGTGCGGGAGGGGCTTCAGCCAGAGCTCAGACCTCCGCATCCACCTGCGAGTCCACACTGGGGAGAAGCCCTATCACTGCAGCAAATGTGGGAAGGGCTTCAGCCAGAGCTCCAAACTCCTCACCCACCAGAGAGTCCACACTGGAGAGAAGCCCTACAAGTGCAACAAATGTGGGAAGGGCTTCAGCCAGAGCTCCAAACTCCTCATCCACCAGAGAGTCCACACTGGAGAGAAGCCCTACGAGTGCAACAAATGTGGGAAGGGCTTCAGCCAGAGCTCCAAACTCCTCACCCACCAGCGGGTCCACAGGAAAGATCCCATTAAATGAGGTCTTCAATCACATGCTCTTACTCCAAAGACTTCAATATTTCTAACATCACTCTTACTTTCACATTCTCAGGATATAGTAAGAGTTATTCAGATATGTTCCCTCACTGAAAGTCATTCACTTAAGGTATTTAAGTACCAAGCACTTTGTTATGCTACACAGTGAATTGATTGTTCTTGTTGCTCAGATGGGTAGAGTGAAAACGTCTGTACTTTGCCATTCAGCCAGTGTTACTAGAGCTACATATCCTACCCAGCATTTCTAAGTACAAGAACCTTATATTTGTCTAAGCAGAACGTGTTTCCTTTGCTCACATTCTCTGAGAATCTGGAACTTTGGCTTTCTCTTCAAATCGTGTGCCTTGTGTGTTTCATATTTCCTTCCAGCCCTGAGTAGCCCTCTTTAAATTATGACTGCACAATATGTTTTAATATTTGCTATAACCCCCAAAAGTCATTTGCTTTCACAGCATTGTTACTGAGCCAAACTTGGGTCTTCTTGGCTGAGCAGAGTAAGGCCAATCTACTGACACTGGCTTGTAAAGGTGCCCATTTATTGCAGGGCACCATAGGAGTCCAAGCAGCTAGTGCTCTTCAGACCCAAACTGGTGGCTTTCAGGGAAACATAAGGTGAGGAACGGGGGGCTGTGGGGTGCATGATCAGCTCATGGACATTCTTCTCGTTGGCTGATGGTGAGGCAATTAGGAGTCGACATCATCAACCTTCTGTTTCTAACCCATCTGGGGTCTGCTTGCTGTGGGCAGCAAACAATTAACCTCTTGCATCTGGTGGCAGTTTCAGTATCTGCAAAACAGCTCAAAGGACATGGCTCAGAATATTATCCGTATTCTGGAGGAATTACCAGTCCTTGCTTAACTTAATATTAATAGCTAAACTATTATTGTTTTGTTTTGCTTGACTTTTTTCCTTTCTTTCTGCATTTTCTCTCTTCTCTGATTAAATTTACACTTTGGAACTTGGGGAAGGCTTGGAGAGTATGTTTTGAGATGACAAGGCTTAAAATATACACTCTATCACACATAATTCAATTGGGATGTGGAGCTAGGACACCTCAGAGGGTTAAGGATCATCTCCTAGAAGTTAAAACAAGAAGCTTGTAAAATAGTTGAGAGAAAATCAATTGTTATTTAGTGAATACATAAGTAAAGCAGAAGTTACTATACAATGAACTAATTGCAACCCTGATTTTCTAAACAATGACTGATTCCCCAGGTGGTACTTAAGAGGCTCCCTAGTCACCTATATTTTAGTTATTCACCAGTGACTAGTACATGAAAAAATGGTGGGGGAAATATAGATGCAATACTTATTACCTTGAGGAGGTGGGGTTATAACCAGTACATCCTGATCAAAGGTAACCTGAAGCAGTTAACTGGACATGGATAACAGGAAAGTGACATGTTAAATTTAGAGGAAATGTAGCTAATGTCTAATAAGAAATGGAGGAAGGTGACAGATTGAGACTTGCTTTCCTTCAAGAGACAATCCCAGAATATTTGACTCCAACTCAGAGGAGCCCACATAGAATGATTAGGGTAGTGACTGAGCATCTGCACTTTGGCATTGCGTAATACCCTCACTAGTTTGGAAACCATAAGATGGTATCACAACTGATGTAATTCTGCTTTGGTGATCTCTAGAATTATGAATCCCTCCCAGTTCCTCCTGGTCTCATAAGATTATATGTGAACATCCCTTCTGGATTTGACTCTTGTTTGTCACATATGTCTTCTAATTGGCTGATAGATATAATCTGTTTGGGACTTAGAGCCAAATATGATTATAAGAATCCATGTGTAGTGAGTCCAGAGAGTAGATCTAAAGTCCAAGTCTCATATGGTTATAAACTAGCCTGTTTTCCAAGTCTCCTTTTATACATACCTTAATTTAGCAATGTTTTTAACTCTGTTTATCTTTTATGTTTCTCTTTTAAGCATTAGCTTTCTTAATACAATTGAAATGTGGCCAGAGTCCTTGGGAAGCGTTTTGCTGATTGTGGTAAGGAAGTTTGGAGGGAAAGTCAGAAAAAGTCATGAAAATGCAGGAAAAGGAGCCTTCCTGATGGCTCAGTGATAGCGAATCCGCCTGCCAATGCAGGAGACATAAGTTCAATCCCTGATCTGAAAATATCCCACATGGCTTGGACCAACTAAGCCTGTGCTCTAGAGCCCAGGAGCCCCAACTACTGAGCCCACAA
Source organism: Cervus canadensis (assembly GCF_019320065.1). Taxonomy (NCBI): domain Eukaryota; kingdom Metazoa; phylum Chordata; class Mammalia; order Artiodactyla; family Cervidae; genus Cervus; species Cervus canadensis. Next base: position 1,660,428 of record NC_057391.1, on the reverse strand, counting down.
CTACTGAAGCCTGCATGCCCTGTTGACTGTGTTCTGCAACAAGAGAAGCCACAGCAAATGAGAAACCTTCAAACTGCAACTAGAGAGTAGCCTCTACTCACTGCAACTAGAGAAAAGCCCACACAGCAACAGAGACCTAGCACAGCCAAAAATAAACAAAATCATTTTAAAAAGAAAATGCAGGAAGAACAACAGGGCATGTCTCACATTTCATCAAGTCCTAAAGATGCCATAGATTGACAAAGAGAAAACACTGTTAATTTTTAAGATATCCCAACTTCAGACATGTGAAAATGAAAAAAAAAAAAACAGATGTGTTACAAAATGGTTCTTTTTCAGAATTCAAGGGTTGTCCTAAGATTGATTCTTTACTGGTACCTGAACAAAGACCTATGGAAAATCTCAATAATTATATTCGATTGATAATTCCATCACAAATTTGGCAAAGAATCTAGGTTACAGATTAAATTCTTAAAATTCTTACCTAAAAACAAAACAAAAAAACAGTAAAGGATGATGCTATCAAAGTGCTGTACTCAATATGTCAGCAAATCTGGAAGACCCAGCAGTGGTCACAGGACTGGAAAAGGTCATTCCTCATCCCAGTTACCAAGAAGGATAGTACTAAAGAAGGTTCTAACCATCAGACAATTGCAATCATCTCCCATGCTTGTAAGATCATGCTTAAAATCTTGCATGCTACGGCTTGGCAGGCTACAGTCCATGGGGTCGCAAAGAGTCAGACAAACTGAGTGACGAAGCACAAGCACATGGCTTCAGTATTACGTGAACCAAGAACTTGCAGACATCCAAACTGGGTTTAGAAAAGGCAGTAGAATCAGAGATCAAATTGCCAGCATTCGCTGGATCACAGAGAAAGCAAGGGAATTCTGGAAAAACATCTACCTCTGCTTCATCAACTACACTAAAGCCTTTGACTGTGTGAACCATAACAAACTGTGGAAAGTCTTAAAGAGATGGGAATACCAGACCATCTTACCCGTCTCCTGAGAAACCTGTATGCCAATCAAGAAGCAACAGTTAGAACCCTATATGGAACAACTGATTGGTTCATGATTGAGAGAGGAGTATGACAGGGATGTCTGCTGTCATCCTATTTATTTAACCTATATGCTGAGCACATCAAGAGAAATGCCGGGTTGGATGAATTACAAGCTGGAATCAAGATAGGCAGGAGAAACATCAACAACCTCAGATATGTGGATGATATCACTCTAATGGCAGAAAGCAAAGAGGAACTAAAGAGCTTCTTGATGAGGGTAAAGGAGGAAAGTGAAAGAGCCTGCTTAAAACAAAATATTAAAAAACTAAGATCACGGCATCTGGCCCCATTACTTCATGGCAAATAGAAGCGGGGAAAGGTGGAAGTAATGACAGATTTCCTCTTATTGGGCTCTAAAATCACTGCAGATGGTGACTGCAGCCACGAAATCAGAAGACGATGGCTTCTCGGCAGCGATGACAAACCTAGACAGTGTGTTTAAAAGCAGAGACATTACTTCGCCGACAAAGGTCCGTTTAGTCAAGGCTATGGTCTTCCCAGTGGTCATGTATGGTTGTGAGAGCTGGACCGTAAAGAAGGCAGAATACCAAAGAACTGATGCCTTTGGACTGTAGTGCTGGAGAAGACTACTGAGATTCCCTTGGACAGCAAGGAGATACCAGTCAGTCTCAAGGCAAATCAACCCCTAATGCTCATTGGAAGGACTGATGCTGAAGCTGAAGCTTCAGTATTTTGGTCACCTGATGCACACTGCTGACTCATGGGAAAAGTCCCTGATGTTGGGAAAAAATGAAGGAAGAAGGAGAAAGGGGTGTCAAAGGATGAGATGGCTGGATGGTATCACCGATGCAATTGACATGAACTTGGGCAAACTTCAGGAGATGGTGAGGGACAGGGAGGCCTGGCATGCTGCAGCCCATGGAGTCACAAAGAGTCAGACAACTGGGCAACTGAACAACAGCAAGGGTAACTCTCATGAAGGGATACCATATAATAAGTTTTAGCAAAGATTCCTAAGAATGTGGGAACTAGTAGGGGCTTTTGAAATCATAAGGTCTGAATCATTTATTTTGTATATGAGGAAAACTGACTTCAAAGAGATTTAATAACTTAGCTGAAACCAAATATATTTAAAAGACTAGATCTGAATTTTTCCACTCATAAACAAGCTTTTCCCATCATTACTGCAAAATGACCCATATAACCTTACATTTGTACTCAAGATGTTTATTTCCAGAGCTTTGAACATCAGCAAGGATACATAGAACCTGTTTATGTTATAATGATCATCACAGTGTGGGTGTATGATTAATCGCTCAGTCCTGTCCAACTCTTTGCGACCCCATAGACTGTAGCACACCAGGCTCCTCTGTCCTGGGGATTCTCCAGGCATGAATACTGGAGTGGGTTGCCAAGCCTTCCTCCAGGGGAGCTTCCAACCAGGGATCGAACCCAGGTCTCACGCATTGCAGGCAGATTCTTTAACATCTGAGCCAGCAGGGAAGCCCAAGAATACTGGAATGGGTAGCCTATCCCTTCTGCAAAGGTTCTTTCTGACCCAAGAATCGAACCAGAGTCTCCTGCATTACAGGCGGATTCTTTGCCAGCTGAGCTACCAGGGAAGTCGGGATTCTCAAAGTAATTTCTATATATTCATTCCCATTTCCCAAGAAAGCTGAAGCAATGTGAAAGGTAACATATGGATGATCAGCCAAAGAACAAGTTTTGAAAAAAGAATGACAGAAATCAGGAAAAGACTAAGTTTTTCTGCCTCCTACTTCACAGCCTTAGGGGTAGATCCATGTGTTGCCCATGTGGGCTTCTGATAATATCTACCAGGACCTGATTCAGACATGTAAGTTCTTAGGGCAGAAAAAGGGTTTAAAGTGGTGATTCCCAATACTTTTAATTACAGCTTAGATAACATGTTCTCTTATCTCTTTCAGATGGAGAGTCTTTATCTAAGAAGAAGTCATTCTGAGCAGAAATTTTTGTCTTTGACTGCTAAATACTCTAAAAGGGACTCCACTGTACTAGGAAGACAGACACCAGTTCTAGCTAGCCAAAAAAACCTGCGGTATAATTGAAACGTTGCAGCAAAAGATCCAACCACTCAAAGGGAAAAAGATAACAAGCTTAAAAAGAAGAAACTGCTTTTAGAATGGAAGTTTTTGCCAAAGAAAAAAAGGCAATAATTGAGTAAGAGAAGAGAGTGTGCCAGGCAGCTGTGCCCCAGAGCATTTCCTCTTGCTGTTTAGTATAAATTAGGCAACCAAAGCAACTTAGAGGCCTTTGGGATGAAGCTTGGAAGACAGATCTTAAAAGGGTAATGTTAATGTGTTCACAGACCTGCTGGGGATCTGGAGCCAGGCACAGCCTTGCCCCTGCTGGCTCTCTGCTCTCCTACCCTACCATACCTGGTGGTATTTATTTTTCCAAGGACCGCAAGAGGAGGTCAAACCCGGACATGCTGAAAACAGAATGGTTCCAGGAATCTTGCTGAGAAGTCCAAAAATATCTACAATCCCACAGGCAATTTTATCTGCCCAGTCTTTTTTAATCAGGTCATCCTACTACTAACAGTGACTGGTAATGTTCCTTGGGCAGTGAACATAAACCTAAACTAACCCAGGATCAATGTACAGCTCATGTTGTACATTTTTATTAGCAGTCTAACTTTTCATCAGTTTGGCTTCATAGGCTCACCAAAATTTCTTTCAGGTTTCAGGTGTTTGGGCTTCTTTACAGGGCAAGCAAGTGCTCTGGAGCCTCACTTGTGACTCTCCTGTTACATCCAAGTTGCATAATCATGTTGTAAGTGAAAAGCAATGTTGTAATGAAATCTTTCTAGGACTTCCAGGAATAAACTTCCTTGGACGGGGTCCAAGATGAAATCACCTTACTCTGACTTCAAGGCTTATAGGAATTAGTTCAAGGTCCCAGTGTGAGTGTGTCACTCGGGGCATAGGACACGCTCCCTCAGAGTTCTCCGTCTTCACAGATGACACCTCTGTCTTCTTTACAATGAAAACCTTGGCATCTTTTTTGATTACCTCTTCCCATCACTCACATCCAACATCACCAAGAACTATCATGTGTTTCCTTGAAATATTTCTTCATATCTTCTTGTCCATTCTATTTGACTTTAATCCTGGGTCTCATCAGCTTAGTGCTTATATTTCTGTGGAAATCTACTAGCTGGCCTTTCTGATTCCAGTCTCTCCCTCCTTCATTCTGTCCTAAACTCAGTTTTCCAACTAACACATAGGAAAATATCTTTTTGCCTATTTTCCAGAGCAAAATCCAGCAAGGCTTGTATTTCATATTTTAACTGTATTTCTTATGCATCACCCAACATACAACAGACATCATTTTAAAAACAGCAAAGTGAAAAGTAGTTGTGTTAGGAAAGGAAAGGATAATTCATATGAAAACGCTTAATATATTCAGACACATTATATAAATGTAAAAAATTAAAGAAAAAATCTTTCAGAAACACTTGGGAAACATGTCTTACACATAATTTTGTGGTTCACTGCTTCTCAAAACAATAATGAATGCTCTGGAGGTTGGATCAAGATGGTGCCCTGAGAACACAAAGCTGTGACACTTCTGCCCTAAATCCTTAAAAGTGACAGAAAAAAATTTTAAAGTTCTGAAAGCAAAGAACAAAAACGATGAGGAATCCTTGAAAGAAAACAGATTCTGAAGAAATACTGGAGAAAATCACAGCCTAGAATGCATTTTGAAAGGAGCAGCTTTGAAAGTGGAAAGGGTCAGAGGCACCTTGAGTTCAGAGGCTTCAGGGGCAGGGAACAGGAAGCGTTCCGGTAGCAGCCGCTCTGGCGGTGGGCTTGGGCTCTGCCCTTGGGACAGCCAGACGGGCAGTGCTCCCTCTCTGACCTCTGTCTGGGCCAAGCAGGGGCTGCGGAGGTCTGTGCCCCGGCCTAGTACTCGGGATGCTGGGATTAGACAGGTGTAGTAACGACACAAGATGGGTGAGGTGGGGAGTGTCAAGCACAAGCAGAAACTGATGTGACATTCCTGGAAGACTCATCATCCTCTCAGGGAAGTCTTTGACTTCTCCAGGGCTAGTTATGATCCATCCTTTCCTATGTTCATTCTATCTTCTGTGCATCTCCCCCAATATCAATTATTAATTGCATTATATTTGATAACAGGAGCCAAGCATAACTGTGTCGTTTTATGATTAAATTTCAGATCTATGAGAACATATCAGCTGTTATATTGCTATAAAAACAACTTGAAATGTTTTTCATTAGGTTTTCTTAGACTACAGTCTAAGAAAGTTTTGTTCTACATATAGGAACATGGCGAATAACACTAAGGAGAATACAGTTGGTATGAAACAAGCATTGATTTAAGGTAATGCTAATCATGTTGCCCAGTAAAATCCTAAATATCCCACAAGAATTTTTATTAGCAATGGGAAGCACAGTCCTCAAAATTATTCTTGTCTTGACATATGTAATAAATAATACATAGGCTATTATGCCATTCAAATACCAAGTTAAAAAAAGGAAATTAATTGAATGGTGCAAGTAGAACACTTACACATGATGATTTTCTTATTTACCTGTACAGAATAATGACTATATTTTTATATTCCCCTAAACAGTTAGGGAAATGGCTTATTTTTAATCAATTATGAGTATAATTTTAAAAGCATATATATTTTTATCAATAGAGATGCATTAAGTCATACTATACCAGAAAATAATGCACTAAGTGCAATTCTTTGTATAAAGCCTCTGTTTACAATGAATTCACTTGGAAATTATAAGGTTGGTGAGATGTCTTACATTTTGGACAGGAATTTAAACTCCCTGTGGATAGTCAAATTATTCATGCATGAAGCATATAAATGTCTCCAGGAGTTGGTAGGCTGATAGATGATGGGGCATGCTGGTACAGAAAACCGAATGTCACTGAAATATTTCCAAGGACAACACAGATCAGATAACAGGGAAGTCAGCTAAGTGTGCTCACCTTGCTATTAGCAACTATTTCATTATGCAAAAAGGAGGCTATCGCTCTCTCTGAGGCATGAAGGAGAACACAGTCAGGCTCCCAAGGAAGGTACGGTCCTTCTGAGGCAAGACCCCAGGGAGTAGCATTCTCTTACTCAAGGCAGCAATATTGAGAGAATGGAGGATGTATGACGGCCCAATTTTAAGAATGGACTTGTAAACAGCTGTCAATTTTCTAGAGAAGTAGGCTATCTGGACCATGCTGTATCTTTTCCACACATTTATAAATTAAAAGCCAGGAGAAAGAAAACATTATTCATTGATACATCAACTTTTATTTCCTAGTTCCTTGTACCAAACCCTGTGTCACATTCTGGGAATAGAGCAGGGAATCTGACAAACTGGGCTAAAGCCTGTAAAAGTCAATAGACATAAAACTACTCACCGCACAATTATATGTTTATTATTGTGACATATATAACAATGGAGAGAGTCAGGTATGAGCATGTTATATTTAATAATCAAGAGACAACCAATATAGTTCACTGCAGCCAACGCAGAGAAAGGTGACAATAGGTTTTCTAAGGCAATCAAAAGGGTGGATTGTTTGGGGCCTTAGAAGACATATTAAATATCTTAATATTGATTCCGAGAGCATATTTATTGAAAGCTTTTAGTCAAGGGATAATATGATCTTATTTGCAATTGCAAAAGATTACATTGGCTTCTGAGTGAAAACAAATTCAAGGAGGAAAGAATGAACCCTAAGGGACCAGTTAGAAGGCTGCAGTAATGTTCAGGTGGAAGTGGCTGTGGTTAGGTGCAGAATGAGTAGTAGAGACAGATAAAAGTAGAAAATGCAAGAAACAGTAAAAGTTAAAACAAAGTGATTTGGTGATAGAGTAAATGTGGAGAGTGAAAGAGAGGTGATGATTTCCCAGTCTCTCTCTGCTAGCAGTGCCATTACACTGGGGGAAAATTAAGATATGAATTCAGCTTTATATGTGCTGTATGTGAGATATCAATAAAACACCCAAGTAGAGAGACTGAGGTGGGTATTTTGTTGTTGAATACACAGTCTTGAACATCAGAAAAGAGGTGTGTGCTGAAAGTGTACATTTGGAAATTGTCTCTTTCCAATGGTTGAAGATTTGAGTATATATGAGTTTGCTTGCACATAATATTAGGGGGAAAGGGAAGGAGAAAGGGAAGAAGAAGGAGAAGGGGAAGAGAAGGAGTAAGAGGATGGTCGAAGACAAAGCCTTATGGAACTCTTAACATCACAAGCTTGAGGGGAAGAGGATAGAACAATGAGTCTGAGAAATGGTAGCCAGAGAAGTAAGAGAGAAGTTATGAGAAGGCAGTGCCACTGAATCAAGGGGAAGTGAATATTTCAAGAAACAGCTGTAATTAATGTCAAATGGTAATGAGCAGTTGAAGACAAAGACCTTATTCCATTATCTGCTATTTCTGTCGAAGATGGTTCCCAAGCCTGACCAGCCAGCTGGTGCTGGCTTTCAGCTGGAAACTTAGTTGGAACTACCACGAGGGTCCTGAGTCCTTCCCCAGGTGGACCACTCCACGGGGACTGTCTGGGCCTCCCCACGCCCTGGCCACCAGCTCCATCATCAGGCGTTCGAAGACACAGAAGTCTCGTAAGCTCTGATCCCAGAAAACAGTACAGCGTCATCCCCACCATCATGTGCCGGCCAAGCAGTCATGCTGTTCACCATGATTCAGTGGCATGAGGCACAGACCACACTTACTGACGGAGGACTGTCAGAGAAATCATGACATCTTTTTAAAAAAAATTATTTATTTATTTTAATTGGAGGCTAATTACATTATTGTGGTGGTTTTGCCATACACTGACATGAATCAGCCGTGGGTGGACATGTGTCCCCATCCTGAACCCCCCTCCCGCCTCCCTCCCCACCCCATCCCTCAGGGTCATCCCAGGGCACCAGCCCTGAGCACCCTGTCTCATGCATCGAACCTGGACTGGCGATCTGTTTCACATATGATAATAGACATGTTTCAATGCTATTCTTTCAAACCATCCCACCCTCGCCTTCTCCCACGGAGTCCAAAAGTCTATTCTTTACATCTGTGTCCCTTTTGCTGCATCAGAGAAATCATGACATCTTTAATCTACCACAGACCCCAATATTCGATGTGTATAATCCTAATCATTGTAACACGTTTTTTTTTAAAGCAGAAAAAATTGGAAATAACCTAAACATCCATCACTGGAGTTAAATAAATTTAAATTATCTTAAGTAAATTAGTTTAAAGTTATAAAATTAAATACTATGCACCCATTAAAAACAATGGGGATATTTTAAATATAATATTATAAAAATATTATCATGAGATATTTTGAGTAAAAAAAAGCAAAGGTTAGTATGTGTGTAGTATGGTACCACCTGTTTGAAAGGAGGAAAATAAAATGCATTTGTATTTGCTTGTATTTGCATGAAACAGGTATGGAATATGCATTCTCGTTGGGGTGATATCATATCACCACTGAAGGGGTAAAAATTGGTTCTTGTGTGGGAGGAATCTTAATATTTTTATGTAAGGAGCACAGTTATATGTAGAGTATGAAAACAGATACACAATATACCTGTGTATTCAAATTAGAGGAGGAGCCAATAATCAGGAAGAAATGTCTTCAAAGCCTCCTTAGCAGAGTGGTGATGGAAAAAGGCTTGCAGAAAAAAAGGATGAGAAACATCCTTTCCAGAAGGATGTAAAGAAATGAGTCCAGACGGTTGTCTGAGAGAGCAGAAATGAGTTACTGGGGAAAGGAAGTGATAAGAATAAGCATGTTCAGTGTGTTCTGTTTATATTTTTAGTGTTAGAATCATGGGACGATAGTATCTATCTAAATTTAAACTAAAAAACTGTTGTGTGAAAATTGTATAAATCTTAATTATGCTGAATTGGTTAAAAAAAGATACAAGCTTGTGGTTATAAGAAAAATAAATACTAGTTATGTAGTATACACATGATGACTATAGTTAATACTCCCCTATGCTGTATATGAAAATTAAGTGAATAAATCTTAAGAGTCCTCATTACAAGGAAGAAAATACTTTTTTGTATCTATGTGAGATGATGAATGTTCACTAGATTTATTGTGAACATGTAATCATTTCATGATGTATATAAGTGAAAGCATTATGCTGTGTACCTTAAACCTATACAGTGATATATGTCAATTTTATCCTAATATAACTGGAAGAAAAAAATTGAAAAGTTTATCAATCTCATTTAATCATATAGTATTACTAAATAGAAGCTCTTTCAGCAAATATTACCGTATATATAAACCATACACTTTTAAAGGACTAGTCTGGACAAGAAATTAATAATTTCATCTAGTTATCTTGACTATTCAAGAGAAGCTCATAAAGTGACATTTTAAACAAAACATTAAAAGTCAATTATTACTATATATTCAAGGTAAACAGTTCTGAAAGACAGGTTGTGTGTGCTTCATTCTAAAGGGACAGAGAACATGATCCCCTCCTCAGGGTGTGAAGGATCACTGGAGTTCTCTCAGTGTTAAGATGTTTCCTCCTTCACACTCCAGGATAGAAGAAGCAGCTATAAGGCTCAGAGAAGTAGAGGCAATGTGAGCAATTAAAGTCCTTAGCAATACTGTAAAGCAACTATACTCCAACAGAAATTAATTTTTAAAAAGTCCTCAAGCAACAGCCAAATATACAAAACAAAACAAAAAAAATTTTTTTACATGTACTAACATGGCCCAACTTACACTGCAAAAGAATGTAGCCATGCTAAACTCTTGGCAATCTTCTTCTAGTTGGGAACACCCATATGGAAAGCTAACCAAATAGATAACTTCCTTGTAATCTCTCTCCTTTAACATTGAAAATCTACAGTAAGGTTGTAGCTCTTAACTGCTGAAGTCACCAGGGGAAGAGCAGCATTAAACCCCGCCCTGGTACGTGAAAGACAGCATGCAGCCCTGGGAGCTGGACCATGTCCTCGTGAGGGAATCAGACTCACCCAGTGTTCCAAGCAGCAGCTATGTTGCCGCTATGACCAATACTGGGCAGCCTGGAAGGATAAAGAGGAGACGTGGGAGGAATAAGTAGTTATGGCTTTGGCTAATACTACTAGCCTTGCAAAACAGTGGCTATTTCATCATTAAGTTCCTATATCCTCCCAATGACACCAACTGATACCGGGAAAGCTGACTTAACTGCATAGGCATTCCACAGAGACTTCATGGACAAAGCACTGAAAATAACTTAAAAAGTCCACTTAGACCATTCATCATTTCCCAAATTTACCCTCACATCATATCAAGTGCAACTCTGATCACAAATGCCCTTTAGAAAAGTGTGTGACTACACATGGTATAACCTAAACCATAAGTTCTGTTCAACAGTGTATAAAAGCTAAGGTCCCAAGTCACCAGGTGATATGCACTCACTCCCTGTCAACTTTGGATGCTCTCCATTGCCTTGAAATGTAGCTCCCTTGTATGTTTCTCTATGGACACTGAGATAGCAGTTGTTAGAAAGAGAATACTGGTTAATTCTTTTTTTGTTTTTTTTTTACTGTTTTCTGTCAAACTTCAACATGAATCAGCCATAGGTATACATATATCCCCTCCCTTTTGAACCGCCCCCTATTTCCCTCCCCATCCCACCCCTCTCGGTTGGTACAGAGCCCCTGAGCTTCCCGAGCCATACAGCAAATTCCCGTTGGCTGTCTGTTTTACATATGGTAATGTAAGCTTCCATGTTACTCTTTTCATACATCTTACCCTCTCCTTCCCCCCTTCCCCATGTCCATAAGTCTATTCTCTATGTCTGTTTCTCTATTGCTGCCCTCTTCAGTACCATTTTTCTACCATTTTTCTAGATTCCATATATCTGCATCAGAACACGGTATTTATCTTTCTCTTTCTGACTCACTTCACTCTGTATAATAGGTTCTAGGTTCATCCACCTCGTTAGAACCGACTCAAAGGTGTTCCTTTTTATGGCTGACTAATATTCCATTGCGTATATATTCCCAAACTTCTTTATCCATTCATCTGTCGATGGACATCTCGGTTGTTTCCATGTTCTAGCTAGCTATAATGAACAATGAAAAAAGGGATACATGTGTCTCTTTCAATTTTGGTTTCCTCGGGATATATGCTTAGTAGTGGAATTACTGGGTCGTATGATGGTTTTATTCCTAGTTTTTTAAGGAATCTCCATGCCATCTTCCATAGTGGCTATATCAATTTACATCCTCACCAACAGTGCAAGAGTGTTCCCTTTTCTCCACATCCTCTCCAGCATTTATTGTTTGTAGACTTTTAATGATGGCCATTCTGACCAGTGTGAGGTGATATCTCATTGTAGTTTTGATTTGCATTTCTCTCATAATGAGCGGTGTTGAGCATCTTTTCATGTGTTTGTTAGCCATCTGTCATCTTCAGAGAAATGCCTGTTTAGGTCTGTTTCCCACTTTCTGATTGGGTTGTTTGTTTTTCTGGTATTGAATTGTATGAGTTGCTTGTATATTTTGGAAATTAATCTTTTGTCAGTTGTTTCATTTGCTATTATTTTCTCCCATTCTGAGGGTTGCCTTTTCACCTTGCTTATAGTTTCCTTTGCTGTGCAAAAGCTTTTACGTTTAATCAGGTCCCACTTGTTTACTTTCATTTTTATTGCCATTACTCTAGGAGGTGGGTTATAGAGGATCTTGCTTTGATTTATGTCATCAAGTGTTTGGCCTATGTTTTCCTGTAAGAGTTTTATAGTTTCTGGTCTTACATTTAGGTCTTTAATCCATTTTGAGTTTATCTTTGTGTATGGTGTTAGGACGTGTTCTAATTTCATTCTTCATAGCTGTCCAGTTCTCCCAGCACCACTTATTGAAGAGGCTGTCTTTGCCCCATTGTATATTCTTGCCTCTTTTGTCAAAAATAAGGTACTCATAGGTGTATGGGTTTATGTCTGGGCTTCCTATCTTGTTCCATTGGTCTATATTTCTGTTTTTGTGCCAGTACCATAGTGTCTTGATGACTGTAGCTTTGTAGTATAATCTGAAGTCAGGAAGGTTGATTCCTCCAGCTTCATTCTTCTTTCTCAAGACTGCTTTGGCTATTTGGGGTCTTTTGTGTTTCCATAAGAATTATGAAATTTTTTGTTCTAGTTCTGTGAAAAATGCCATTGGTAATTTGATAGGGATCACATTAAATCTGTAAATTGTGTTTGGTAGTAAAGACATTTTCACAATATGGATTCTTCCTACCCAGGAACATGGAATGTCTCTCTCTCTGTTTATGCCATCTTTGATTTCTTTCATTAGTGTCTTATAATTTTCTGTGTACAGTTCTTTTGTCTCCTTAGGTAAGTTTATCCCTAGATATTTAATTCTTTTTGTTGCCATGGTGAATGGGATTGATTCCTTAATTTCTCTTCTGATTTTTCATTGTTAGTATATAGAAATGCAAGTGATTTCTGTGTATGACTTTGTATCCTGCAACTTCGCTAATTTCACTGATTAAGTCTAGTAATTTTCTGATACTATCTTTAGGGTTTTCTGTGTACAGTATCATGTCATCTGCAAACAGTGAGAGCTTTACTTCTTTTCTGATCTGGATTCCTTTTATTTCTTTTTCTTCTCTGATTGCTGTAGCTAGGACTTCCAGAACTATGTTGAATAATAGTGGTGAAAGTGGACACCCTTGTCTTGTTCCTGATCTTAGGGGGAATGCTTTCACTTTTTCACCATTGAGAATAATGTTTGCTGTAGGCTTATCATATATGGCCTTTACTCTGTTGAAGTAGATTCCTTCTATCCCCATTTTTCGAAGAGTTTTAATCATAAATGGGTGCTGAATTTTGTCAAAGGCTTTTTCTGCATCTATTGAGATCATCATACGGTTTTTATCTTTCAATTTGATAATATGGTGTATCCCACTGATATATTTGCATATATTGAAGAATCCTTGCATCCCTGGAATAAACCCAACTTGATCATGGTGTATGAGCTTTTTGATGCATTGCTGAATTCTGTTTGCTAAAATTTTGTTGAGGATTTTTGCATCTATTTTCATCAGTGATATTGGCCTGTCATTTTCTTTTTTTGTCTTGTTGTCTTTGTTTGATTTTAGTGTCAGGGTGATGGTGGCCTCATAGAATGAATTTGGCAGTATCCCTTCCTCTGCAATTTTTTGAAAGAGTTTTAAAAGGATAGGCATTAGCTCTGCTCTAATTGTTTGATAGAATTCTCCTGTGAAGTCTTCTGATCCTGGGCTTTTGTTTTTTGGGAGCTTTTGATCACAGCTTCAATTTCGGTGCTTGTAATTAGGTTGTTTATAATTTCTATTTCTTCCTGTCTTGGAAGATTGAATTTTTCCAAGAATCTGTCCATTTCTTCCAGGTTATATATTTTGTTGCCATATAGTTGTTCATAGTAGTCTCTTACAATCCTTTGTATTTCTGCATTGTCTGTTGCAACCTCTCCTTTTTCATTTCTAATTTTGTTGATTTGATTCTTCTCTCTTTTTTTTCTTGATGAGTCTGGTTTGTCAATATTGTTTATCTTCTCAAAGAACCAGCTTTTAGTTTTATTAAACTTTACTATTGTTCCTTTCATTTCTTTTTCATTTATTTCTGCTCGGATCTTTATGATTTCTTTCCTTCTACTAACTTTTTTTTTTGGGGGGGGGGTGTTGTTCTTTTTCCAGTTGTTTTAGGTGTAAAGTTAGGTTGTATATTTGCTGTTTTTCTTGTTTCTTGAGGTAGGATTGTATTGCTACAAACTTCCCTCTTAGAACTGCTTTAGCTGCATCCCATAGGTTTTGAGTTGTCCTGTTTTCACTGGCATTTGTTTCTAGGATTTTTTTAATTCCCCTTTTGATTTCTTTAGTAACCTGGTGGTTATTTAGAAATGTGTTGTTTAATCTCCCTGTGTTTGTGTTTCTTACAGTTTTTTCTTGTAATTGATATCTAGTCTCATAGCACTGTGGTCAGAGAAGATGCTTGCTATGATCTCAATTTTCTTAAATTTACTGAGGTTTGATTTGTAACCCAGGATGTGGTCTATCCTGAAGAATGTTTCATGTGCACTTGAGAAGAAGGTATATTCTTCTGCATTTGGATGGAATGTCCTGAAGATATCAATGAGGTCCATCTCATCTAATGTATCATTTAAGACTTGTGTTTCCTTATTAATTTTCTGTTTTGATGATGTGTCCATTGGTGTGAGTGGGGTGTTAAAGTCTCCTACTATTATTGTGTTACTGTCAATTTCTCCTTTTTTGTCTGTTAGTGTTTGTCTTATGTATTGAGGTGCTCCTATGTTGGGTGCATAGATATTTACAATTGTTATGTCTTCCTCTTGGACTGATCCCTTGATCATTATGTGGTGTCCTTCCTTATCTCTTGTAATCATTTTTATTTTAAGGTATATTTTGTCTGATGTGAGGATTGCTACTCCAGCTTTCTTTTGCTTCTCATTTGCATGGAATATATTTTTCCACCCTCTCACTTTCAATCTATATGTGTCTTGAGGTCTGAAGTGGATTTCTTTTAGACAGCATATATATGGGTCTTGTTTTTGCATCCATTCAGCCAGTCTGTGTCTTTTGGTTGGAGCATTTAATCAATTTACACTTTAAGTAATTATTGAGATATATATAGTCCTATTGCCATTTTCTTAATTGTTTGGGGTTGATTTTGTAGATCTTTTTTCTTCTCTTGTATTTCTTGACTATATAAGTCCCTTTAACATTTGTTGTAAAGCTGGTTAGGTGGTACTGAATTCTCTTAACTTTTGCTTGTCTGAAAAGCTCTTTATTTCTTCATCAATTTTGAATGAGATCCTTGCCGGGTACAGCAATCTTGGTTGTAGATTTTTCCCTTTCAGTACTTTAAATATATCCTGCCATTCCCTTCTGGCCTGCAGAGTTTCTGCTGAAAGATCAGCTGTTAAGCGGATGGGGTTTCCCTTGTGTGTTACTTGTTGCTTCTCCCTTGCTGCTTTTAATATTCTTTGTGTTTAGTCTTTGTTAGTTTGATTAGTATGTGTCTTGGTGTGTTTCTCCTTGGGTTTATCCTGTATGGGACTCTTTGTGCCTCTGGGACTTGATTGGCTATTTCCTTTTCCACGTTGGGGAAATTTTCAACTATAATCTCTTCAAAAATTTTCTCATACCCTTTCTTTTTCTCTTCTTCTTCTGGGACCCCTATAATTTGAATGTTGGTGCATTTGATATGGTACCAGAGATCTCTGAGGCTATCCTAGCTCTTTTCATTCTTTTTATTTTATTCTGCTCTTCAGAAGTTTTTTCCACCATTTTATCTTCCAGCTCACTGATTTGTTCTTCTGCTTCAGATATTCTTATTGATTCCTTCTAGAGTATTTTTAATTTCCGTAATCCTGTTGTTTGTCTCTGTATGCTTATTCTTTAATTCTTCTAGATCTTTGTTAATTGATTCTTGCATTTTCTCCATTTTGTTTTCAAAGTTTTTATCATCTTTACTCTCATTATTCTGAATTCTTTTTCAGGTAGTTTGCTTATTTCCTCTTCCTGTATTTGGACTTCTGTGTTTCTAGTTTGTTCCCTCATTTGTGCAGTATTTCTCTGCCTTTTCATCATTTTTTTTTAAGTTACTATTTTTGAGGTCTCCTTTTCTCAGGCTTCAGGGAAAGTTGAAGTCCTTCCTTGAAGAAGGTTGAATTCTTTCTTCCTTTTGGTTTCTGCCCTGCTAATGTTGGTCCAGAGGTTTGTGTGAGCTTCATAGAGGGTGAGATTTGTGCTGAGTTTTTGGTTTTTTGTTTTTCCTCTGATGGGCAAGGCTAAGTAAGGTGGTAACCCTGTCTGCTGATGATTGGATTTGTATTTTTGTTGCTGGGTCTTGTATTCAAGTGGTTTCCTTTCTGTGAGGTCTCACTATTTGATACTCCCTAGGGTTAGTTCTCTGGTAGTTGAGGGTCTTGGAATCAGTGCTCCCATTCCAAAGGCTCAGAGCTTGATCTCTATTAAGAAGCAGTGGGCAAGAATCTAAATGTGGAGCTATGTCTGTCCACACTTGACTCTAGCCCAGTGGTTACTGGTTAATTCTTTTTTTAATTAATTTTTAATTAGAGGATAATTGCTTTACAATGTTGTGTTGGTTTCTGCCATACATCAGCATGAATCAGCCACATGTTCCCTCCCTCTTGAATCTTCCTTCCACACCCCACCCCACCTGATCCCAGTAGACTGTCACAGAGCACCAAGTTGGTTAATTCTCATTAATTTAAAGGCTTAGCTCTGGTTGCTACAACAAAATACCATACAATGGGTGGCTTAAAAACAAAAATTTATCTCCTCCCAGTGTGGAGGCTGGAAGTCTGAGATCAGTATGCCAGCATAGTTAAGTTCTGGTGAGGGCTCTATTCCCGGTTTAAGAATGGCCACTCTGTTGCTATTTGCTCATGTGGCCTTTTCTCAGCACATGCATGGGGGTGGGGAGAGACAGAGAGAGAGGGAGAGAATCTTTTCCTTTTTAAAAGTCCACCAACTCTATTGGATCAGGTCTCCACCTTTATGACCTCATTTAACCTTAATTAGCTCCTAAAGGTATTATTTCCAAATACAGTCACATTAGCGGTTAAAGCTTCAACTTATGAATTTGGCGGGGAAGGGGGTCACAGTTCAGTTCACAGCATCTATAAACATAGATCAGAAATGTTTAAATATCTACAAGAAAAATTTAGGTTGAATAGTAGAGTGAAGTGAAAGTCGTTCAGTTGTATCTGACTCTTTGCGACCCCATGGACTATACAGTTCCATGGAGTTCTCCAGGCCAGAATACTGGAGTAGACAGCCTTTCCCTTCTCCAGGGGGTCTTCCCAAGCCAGGGATCAAACCCAGGTCTCCTGCATTGCAGGCTGATTCTTTACCAGCTGAGCCACAAGGGAAGCCCAAGAATACTGGAGTGGGTAGCCTATCCCTTCTCCAGTGGATCTTCCTGACCCACTCAGGAGTTGAATTGGGTCTCCTGCACTGCAGGCGGATTCTTCACCAGCTGAGCTGTCAGAGAAGTCCACAAGGGGACCGGTTTCCTCCCAGCATCAAACCCAGGATCTTCTGTGTGTCAGGCAAACGTGGTAACCACTACACTATGGAAACCACACATATATTAGAGAGGCTGAATATTAGAGAGGTTAAGAATTATATAAGAGCTTAAGAAATGGAGCTATCTACTCAGAAAATAAAATAAGAAAACACAGCATCCTTACCTGACACTGCAAACCTCTCTAATGATAATGATGCATCTTGGCCCTGTGGTAATGACATTTTTGCTTAAATTGAAGCAAAATTCACATAACAAAATTCTTTAGTTAAAGCATTTCAAAGTGTAAAATTCAGTGACTTCCAGTACATTTACCATGTTGTACAAACATCACATCTATCTAGTTTCAGAACATTTTTATCACCCAGAAAAGAAACCCTGTACCTGTTAAGTGGTGATTCTCCATTGCTCTTAACCCAAGTCCCTAAAGTTCAGAAAAGAAAGTTACAGAGGTTTATTTATTCTTTCCATTGAGGAACAAAAAGGCACTATTTTAAAAACCACTGGTACCATAAACTCAGAGAGAATTTAACTTAGAGAGCTGAGTCTTTGTCTTATTTTGTTGTGAGAAGGACAGCTTCATAGAAACATGGAGTCAGAGATCATGCAGAGGGTTTCTGTTCCCAGAGCATCTTTAAATGCATAACACCAAATAACTAAAAAAAAAAAAGTTATGGATATCATGTCCTCATACACCCTCCTCAACAAAAGAAAAACAGATTTTTGTTGAAATATGTTTAAGAAATTCTAAATTCAACTGTTAACAGATTTCTTTGCCAAGCAGAGAGGATGGATAGAGCACCAACGGGGAAGTTTTGCTTTTTGTTTTAATTATCAGTGTAGAATACCAGTTGCAACCTGGTGGTTTTGTCACAACAAATGGACCAAAATCACAGATGGATTTTATTTTTTAAAGAAATTGAGCCAATAATGTAGTGTCTGTAAATTTTACACAAAAGTATAGATTTCTAGCTTTGCTTAAAAAATACTAGGTTAAGTGGCAACTCTGGGCTCTTATAGATGAGACTAGAGACAATTGCTGGTTTTGAGAGGATCATGCATAACCAGGTTTACTAGAGCCCTCATCTAGTCCATTTCTATCGTGTGTTAGCTGCTTGGCCCCTGATGACACTTGAATTTGCTTTTCCTATTGTATGACAGCCTCTGAAGAGAGATTACGGAGGCATATTCTTATAATCATACTTCAAGCACAAAGCCATCTTAAACTTGAAGTATCATCCAACTTTTTACCACAATTTTGAATTCATGATGGTTATTATCCCTATAGATCTAGCAACTTGAATGAAAAGTACAAAATATTTGAGTGGCAGACCAATGAATAAACTGGGCTTTTTTGAAAGATACACAAAAATTTCTGTTTAAGGGGCAAATAGTTATGGCACACTGGGTCTCAGCATAGGTATATGTAATTCACTTAGACTCTAATAAATATGTGGGAGCTGTGAGGTGGGAATAATTTAAGCAATAGCAAATAGTTTACAAAAAATATTGCATATTTTCAATATGCAAATATATGTATATATATCTCTCACATAGATAGAATTATAGATATACACAGAGCTGTATATCTCTGTGTATACACAGATATATACACAGTATAGATATACACAGATATATACATAGATATATATGAATATGTATATACACAGATATATAGTTATAGAATCTCCATGCTCATACTAGTTAAGGAAAAGAGATTATTTACCAGCATCAGAGAAAGCAAGGGAAGCATGGAGGTTTACCCAAAATTACACATCTGCTCAAAAAGCAATAACTAGAATTTCCTTAAATTCCATTTGTTGACATGCTGCTTGAAACTATACTGAAGTTATTTCAAACATACATATTTCTACCATTTAAATACAAAATCAAGGACTTTTCCAAAATTATTTTATGTTTCATTTCTCCTCCAAAATCCAGTAATATAACTGCTGTTAAATTACTCACTGTCAATCAAGTTTTAACTAAATATCCCAAGTCTTACGAGCGGTTTCACGCGCTCTTGTACTTGTTTTATAGTCATACTGTTCTTGGTGTTAAATAGGGTAATACATGTGATCCAGTACAATATCATGGCTAAAAGCTCAGGCTTTAAAGTCAGAGAGACCTGGGTTAAAATGCTCATGTGGAAAAGATGAACAAATAGTCATGAGGATTCTTCTCAGGAATAACAGTGGATTTGGGGGGAAGGGATACGCTTTGAGAAATGCTAAGGAAAAAAGAGTGAGATCCTAAGTGCATGCTCAAGAACAACAGAAGCAGAAGACAAGAAGAACAACTTTATTTCCTGCTAGAAAGAGTGAGTAAAAATAGGGAGAACCAGCTTAAAGTTGACCAGATGCAAAACGTGTTTTCTGGGAGTGAATTTCTTAATAGAGAAATATGTATGTCCAGCTGAACTTGATATCGAGCAAAAGAGACAGAACATTATAACTTCTAAGATTTAAACTTCTTTGGCATAGACTCTGCAATATTGTATATATGCCAATTAGTCTAAATTTCAACTCCAGAGGCAGACTATTGACCTTAATGCACCATGAATTAGTGGTCTAATCTGAGGCTTTTTAGTATGACATCAATAATTAGCACATCAAAAATAGCTTTTGTTGGGTGAAATTAAAGGCTTTATTTGCACAATACATTTTTGAAAATGGAAATCAGTGGTAAAATTAAAAGGTCTTCATTATATATCAGTTGGTTGAAACATTGCATAAATAAGGACTGTGGATTGAATTGTGTTCTCTAAAAAGATACGTTGACATCTTAACCCCCAGAATCTTGGAATGTGGCCTTAACTGGAAATAGGGTTGGTGAAGATGTAAGCTAAGATAAAGTCATGCTGGAGTAAGGTGGGCCATTTCCAAAATAACTGGTGTTCTTATAAAAAGAGGAGAGAGATGTACACAAGAAGGCTGCCATGTGAGGGTGAAGGCAAAGATTGGAGTTATATAGCTGCAAGTCAAGGAATGTCAAGGATCAAAAACCAGAAGCTAGAAAGCAGCAAGGAAGAATTCTACCCAGAGCCTCACAGAGAGCATGGCCCTGGTGACATCTTGATTTTCAAATTCTAGTCTCCAGAACAATGAGAGAATAACTTTTTTGCTGATTTAAGACATCTAGTTTGTGGTACTTTATCACTTTGAAACTAATACAAAAAGACATAAGATTTTGGAGAGGATCATACACTGCACCCATTAGGGATGGCACTCATATCCATCAGGGTTCTTGAAAGAAACAAAACTAATAGGCTCTGTGTGTGTGTGTGTGTGTGTGTGTGTGTGTGTGTGTGTGAAAAGAAATTTATTATAAGGGATTGCCATTCAGTCACTCAATCATGTCTGGCTCTTTGCAACCCCATGGGCTGCAGCATGCCAGGCTTCCCTGTCCTTCACTATCTCCCCAAGCTTGGTCAAACTCATGTCCATCAAGCTGGTGATGCCATCCAACCATCTTGTCCTCTGGCATCTCCTTCTCCTCCTGCCCTCAATCTTCCCTAGCATCAGTGTCTTTTTCAATGAGCCGGCTCTTCACATCAGGTAGCCAAAGTATTGGAGCTTCAGCTTCAGCATCAGTCCTTTTAATGAATATTCAGCATTGATTTCCTTTAGGATTGACTGGTTTGATCTCCTTGCAGTCCAAGGGACTGTGAAGATTCTTTTCCAACAACAATTTGAAAGCATCAATTCTTTGGTGCTCAATCTTCCTTATGGTCCAACTCTCACATTATGACTACTGGAAAAACCATAACTTTGACTATATGAACCTTGGTTGCTTTCTAATACACTCTCTAAGTATGTTATAGCTTTTCTTCCAAGGAGCAAGTGTCTTTTAATTTCATGGCTACAGTCAGCATCTGCAGTGATTTTGGAGCACAAGAAAATAAAGTATGTTACTGTTTCCATTGTTACCCATCAATTTGCCATGAAGTGATGGGACTAGTAAAGTAATGCTCAAAATTCTCCAAGCCAGGCTTCAGCAATACATGAACCGTGAACTTTCAGATGTTCAAGCTGGTTTTAGAAAAGGCAGAGGAACCAGAGATCAAATTACCAACATCCGCTGGATCATCGAAAAAGCTGAATCATCCAGAAAATCATCTCTTTCTGCTTTATTGACTATGCCAAAGCCTTTGACTGTGTGGATCACAATAAACTGTGGAAAATTCTGAAGGAGATGGGAATACCAGACCACCTGACCTGCCTCCTGAGAAATCTGTATGTAGATCAGGAAGCAACAGTTAGAACTGGACGTAGAACAACAGACTGGTTCCAAATAGGAAAAGGAGTCCATCAAGGCTGTATATTGTCACCCTGCTTATTTAACTTCTATGCAGAGTACATCATGAGAAACGCTGGGCTGGAGGAAGCACAGCTGGGATCAAGATTGCTGGGAGAAATATCAATAACCTCAGATATGCAGATAGCACCACCCTTATGGCAGAAAGTGAAGAAGAACTAAAGAGCCTCTTGATGAAAGGGAAAGAGGAGAGTGAAAAAGTTGGCTTAAAGCTTAACATTCAGAAAACTAAGATCGTGGCATCTTGTCCCATCACTTCATGGCAAATAGATGTAGAAACCGTGACAGATTTTATTTTCTTGGGCTCCAAAATCACTGCAGATGGTAATTGCAGCCATGAAATTAAAAGACACTTACTCCTTGGAAGGAAAGTTATGACCAACCTAGACAGCATATTAAAAAGCAGAGACATTACTTTGTCAACAAAGGTCCGTCTGGTCAAGGCTATGGTTTTTCCAGTGGTCATGTATGGATGTGAGAGTTGGACTGTAAAGAAAGCTGAGTGCCGAAAAATTGATGCTTTTGAACTGTGGTGTTGGAGAAGACTCTTGAGAGTCCCTTGGACTGCAAGGAGATCCAACCAGTGCATCTTAAAGGAAATCAGTCCTGGGTGTTCATTGGAAGGTCTGATGTTGAAGCTGAAACTCCAATACTTTGGCCACCTGATGTGAAGAGCTGACTCATTTGAAAAGACCCTGATGCTGGGAAAGATTGAGGGCAGGAAAAGAAGGGGACGACAGAGGATGAGATGGTTGGATGGCATCACGAATTCAATGGACATGAGTTTGGGTGGGCTCCGGAAGTTGGCGTTGGACAGGGAGGCCTGGCGTGCTGCATCTTATTGGACAAAGAGTCAGACACAACTGAGTGACTGAACTGAACTGAGCTGATGGGACTGGATGCCATGATCTTTGCTTTTTGAGTGTTGAATTTTAAGCCAGCCTTTTCACTCTCCTCTTTCACCTTCATCAAAAGATTCTTTAGTTCCTCTTTGTTTTCTGCCATAAGGGTGATGTCATCTGCATATCTGAGGTTATTGATATTTCTCCCGGCAAACTTGACTCCAGCTTGTGCTTCATCCAGCCCAGTGTTTCTCATGATGTATTCTGTATATAAGTTGAATGAGCAGGGTGACAATATACAGCCTTGACGTACTCCTTTCCCAATTTTGAACCAGTCCATTCGTCCATGTTCAGATGTAACTGTTTCTTGACCTGCATACAGGTTTTGCAGGAGGCAGGTAAGGTGATCTAGTATTCCCATCTCTTTAAGAATTTTCCACAGTTTGTTGGGATCATAAAGGGAAGACTCATATGATTGTGGAGTCTGGCAAGTTCCAAGATCTGCAAGGTGAGTCAGCAAGTTGGAGGTCCCAGAGAATCAATGTACAGTTCCAGTCCAAAGGTCAGCCAACTTGAGATACAGGAAAAGCCAGTGTTTTCCTTCTAGCCCAGAGGGAGAAAAAAAAATGACTTCAGCTTTGAACTGGCTTCCCTGACAGCTCAGCTGGTAAAGAATTCACCTGCAATGCAGGAGACCCCGGTTTGATTCCTGGGTTGGGAAGATCCACTGGAGAAGGGATAGGCTACCCACTCCAGTATTCTTGGGCTTCCCTTGCACCTCAGCTGGTAAAGAATCTGCCTGCAATGAGGGAGACATGGGTTCAATCCCTGGGTTGGGAAGACCCCCTGGAGAAGGAAAGTCTACCCACTCCAGTATTCTGGCCTGGAGATTTCCATGGACTGTATAGCCCATGGGGTCGCAAACAGTTGGACATGATTGAGTGACTTCCAATTTCGTTTTTCAGCTTTAAACATGGTCAGGCTGGAAGAATTATCTCTTACTCTTGGAAGAGTGAACCTACACAGGCTTTCAAATGGTTAGATAACGATGACTCCACATTGTAGAGGGGGGTGGGATTTCACTCATTGTACCAGTTTAAATGTTAAACTCATCCAAAAATAGCCTCACAGAAACACCCAGAATAATATTTAACCAAATAGCTGGGCCCCTCGTAGCCCAGTAAGGATGTTGACAGATGAAAGTAACCATCACAACATCCATGCTTTAACCTCTAAGAAGTTGTGTGTTCTACCATTAGTTTAAGAGGACTGATAGTTGCTTGCGCTACCTCCAAAGGTAACAGAATCTTGTCTCTGGAATGTAGTTACATCTGCTTGAGCAAACCTTTTGTACAAGGTGGGTTGGAGCATCTAAAGGATAAAACATTGGAACTTGCTCATCCATATTTGTATGAACTATGTTGGCCCTGCATGCTAGTGAATATTTATTTAATAAATGCTTGTACTTGTGGCAGAATTTGAAGTGAGATTTCGTTTAATTTATATAGGATGGCAAGTTTCAAAAGGAAGTAGTTAAACCTCACGATTCTCAAATTTCTTATGCTTTCCATTAGCTATTGAAAAGAATGTGAAAGTCGTACTTCACCAAATTTCTGGGAAGGGCTTCAGATTTTCACAAGCTGAGAAACTGTCCGCATTCCAGTCATTCTTATTTGAAACAGAGGAATAAAGCATTCCCAGTTGATATCTAGGTCATATCATTTATTAAATGGCAATCTGACACTGAGCTAGTAACCTTTCCAAGTCTTGGTTTAGTCACCTGCAAACTGGGGAAAACAGTGGTACCTACCTCAACTGCTACTGTGAAAGTTAGATATCATAATTCAGGTAATATATTTCATAATGCTTGACACATTTTAAGTACTCATTAAAAGTTGTCAATAGGCTTCCCTGGTGGCTCAGACTATTAAGAATCCACCTGCAATGCAGGAGACCTGGGTTCAATCCCTGGGTTGGGAAGATCCCCTGGAGGGGGCTTGGCAACCCACTCCAGTATTCTTGCCTGAAGAATCCCCAGAGGAGCCTGGTGGGCTACAGTCCATGGGGCTGCAAAGCGTCAGACACAGCTGAGTAACTAAACACAGCACAGCACAAAGGTTGTTATTATTATTTTTATTTTTATTATTTTATTATTATTTTTAATCTTATTTTTATTTTTAATTTTATTTTTATTATTATTTTTAATCTTAAATGTTGTTTGACAAGCCAGAAAAATAACTGAGGACAGCAAATGGGTGTGATCATAAAATGAACAGAAGGAACAGGAATATCTTAATTTTCTATCACTACTGTAACAAATCACCACAAATTTGGAGGCTAAAATGAACACAAATTTATTATCCTACAGTTATGTAGGTCTGAAGTCTAGAAGGCTTCACTGGGCTAAAAGCAGAATGCCCACAGGCTGTATTTCTTTCTAGGGGATAATCCATTTTCTGCTCATTCAACTTGTTGGAGGAATTCAGTTCTTTTCAACTACAGAACCAAGGTCCCCAACTTCTTGCTGGCTGTATACTGAGCACTGGTCACCACTTTCAGAGGCCATCTGCATTTCTTGGCTCATGGCCCCCTTCTCCATCTTCAAAGTGAGCAATGACTGATCGAGTCTAGTCTCCTGACCCACTCTTCTGCCTCCCTTTTCAAAGATTTGTGAGATTAGATTGCATCATCCACATAATCCAGGATTCACCACATCTGCAAAGTCCTTTTCATCACACAAGGTAACAAATTCACAGAGACCAGGGATTAGGATGTGAACACCTGCGAGGGAACCATTATACTGCCAACCACAGGAACGAGGGGGAGAGAGCAGGTAGAGTCCTAGTAACTCCATGAAACCGCACATGTTCTCCTGACCTAGACATCTTCTCCCCATCCCTCCCATCTGTGCCCAACTTTCTCTCCACAAACCCAGAGAGTGTCTCAGGTAGAGACAAAGACACAGATTAAAGACAGGACCACACTGTTTGGGCTGGTGACTTTTGTTCTGAGTGGTGGTGCAATCTCATCTGTTCGTAAACTGAGGGCCTAGATGTTGATGAGGAGTTCGATACATAAATAAAATAATCTGCTTGCACCACAGCCCAGTCTCTGCAGTCTATCTGAGGTGTCCCAAAGTCCCAGGAGAAAACGTGCTCATTTGCAGACACAGGTGAAAATACAAGCCATGTTTTTTAAAGCTCTCCTTACATAGTTCTCCTTATTAGCTAAGATGCTAAAATGAGTCATCTGTATGAACACTACATGTATGCTCTATGCTAAGATTGAGAGCCAAATCTGGAAGAAAGAGAGAAAGAAAGATTGCACAAGTCCAAGAAAAAAGTGTGTAAAATCATTCACTGATTGACATCTATGGGTCTTGATTTTTAAGTGAATATTCAGCTATCCAGCCTTTTGATCCTAAGAAGCAGGGTTTTTCCATTGTAATTCTTTCTTCATTTGTGGACTTTGTAATAGGCTTCAGCAAGGTTGGCTCTGTCTAGGGGGAAACTTTGGTGGCGTAACAGGCTTTTTAATCCTGTTAGATTAGATTAGCTTGTTTGGAGTTGCTAGTGTAGGGGGCCTAACATTTTTTATGCAAATCAGATATGCAGGTAGCATAAACATTTGCAGGAAGACTTCCAAGGATTGCATGGAGCTGGGGGCTGAAGAGAAGAGGTACGTCTGCCTCCGTTCTGAGTTACTTGTGAGGTACAGGCTACCTGGTACCTTATGACCTATTATAGGCCTATCTCAGTGTAGATTTGTTTCTGGCCACTTGTCACAGAGCAGACTGCCTGAAGCACTCTACAGTCTTCTATTCTCTACATTAACAAAGCGATTTAAGCAGGATGCTTCAAATGGGTTTAGACATGAGCTCTAACACCATAAAGTCCTTCTACCCTTGGGTTGACTAGAATGTCTGAAATCACATTATTAAAGAGCTGTTCTTTGGACTCTAATCTCTCTTTCTAAATCTCCTCTTACCTTTTCAATTTTAAAATAGTACTATTCAAAAAAAAACTACTATGAGCCATGCCACGTAGAGCCACCCAGGATGGACTGGGTCGTGGTGGAGAGTTAAGACAAAACATGGTTTCCTAGAGAAGGGAATGGCAAACCACTTCAGTATTCTTGCCACAAGAACCCCTTGAATGGTATGAAAAGACAAAAAGATAGGACACTGAAAGACAAACTCCCTGGGTTGCTACGTGCCCAATATGCTACTAGAGAAGAGTAGAGAAATAACTCCAGAAAGAATGAAGAGACGGAGCCAAAGTGAAAACAACACCTAGTTGTGGATGTGACTGGTAATGGAAGTAAAGTCCAATGCTGTAAAGAGCAATATCGCATAGGAACCTGGAATGTTAGGTCCATGAATCAAGGCAAATTGGAAGTGGTCAAACAGGAGATGGCAAGAGTGAATGTTGACATTCTAGGAATCAGCGAACTAAAATGGACTGGAATGGGCAAATTTAATTCAGATGACCATGATATTTACTACTGTGGACAAGAAACCCTTATAAAAAATGGAGTAGCCCTCATAGTCAACAAAAGAGTCTGAAATAAAGTACTTGGAAGCAATCTAAAAAATGATGAATGATCTCTGTTTCCAAGGCAAACCATTCAATACCACAGTAATCCAAGTCTATGCCCAACCACTAATGCCAAAGAAGCTGAAGTTGAATGGTTCTATGAAGACCTACAAGACCTTCTAGAAATAACACCCAAAAAAGATATTCTTTACATCATAGGGGACTGGAATGCAAAAGTAGGAAGTCAAGAGATCTGGAGTAACAGGCAAATTTGGCCTTGGAGTACAGAATGAAGCAGGGCAAAGGCTAACAGAGTTTTGTCAAGAGAACACACTGGTCATAGCAAACACCCTCTTCCAACAACACAAGAAAAGACTCTACACATAGACATCACCAGATGGTCAACACTGAAATCAGATTGATTACATTCTTTGCAGCCGAAGATGCAGAAGCTCTACAGTGTCAGCAAAAACAAGACCAGGAGCTGACTGTGGCTCAGATCATGAACTCCTTATTGCCAAATTCAGACTTAAATTGAAGAAAGTAGGGAAAACCACTAGACCATTCAAGTATAACCTAAATCAAATCCCTTGTGATTATACAGTGGAAGTGAGAAATAGATTTAAGGGACTAGATCTGATAGACAGAGTGCCTGAAGAACTATGGATAGAGATTTGTGACATTACAATGTTATGAACATTACAATGCTTGTGTACATGACAACATACAAGGTCCTATACATTACAATGTACAGGAGGCAGTGATCAAGATCTCCCCAAGAAAAACAAATGCAAAAAGGCAAAATGATTGCCTGAAGAGACCTTACAAACAGCTGAGAAAAGAAGAGAAACTAAAGGCAAAGGAGAAAAGGAAAGATATACCCATTTGACTGCACAGTTCCAAAGAATAGCAAGGAGCGATAAGAAAGCCTTCCTCAGTGATCAATGCAAAGAAATAGAGGAAAACAATGGAATGGGAAAGACTAGAGATCTCTTCAAGAAAATTAGAGATACCAAGGGAACATTGCATGCAAAGATGAGCAAATAAAGAAATGGTATGGAACTAACGAGCAGAAGATATTAAGACGAGGTGGCAAGAATATACAGAAGAATTAGACAAAAAGATCTTTATGACCCAGATAACCATGATGCCAGACACCTAGAGCCGGACACCCTTGAATGTGAAGTCAGGTGGGCCTTAGGAAGCGTCACTACAAACAAAGCTACTGGAGGTGATGGAATTCCAGTTGAGCTATTTCAAAACCTAAAAGATGATGCTGTGAAAGCGCTACACTCAATATGCCAGCAAATCTGGAAAACTCAACAGTGACCACAGGACGGGAAAAGGTCAGTTTTCATCCCAATCCCAAAGAAAGGCAATGCCAAAGAATGCACAAACTACTGTACAATTGCTCTCACCTCACATGCTAGCAAAGAAACGCTCAAAATTCTCCAAGCCAGGCTTCAACAGTACATGAACTGAGAACTTCCAGACATTCAAGCTGGATTTAGAAAAGGCAGAGGAACAAGAGATCATATTGCCAACATCCATTAGATCTTAGAAAAAGCAACAGAGTTCCAGAAAAACATCTACTTCTGCTTTATTGACTACGCCAAATCCTTTGACTGTGTAGATCACAAGAAACTGTGGAAAATTCTCAGAGATGGGTATATCAGACCACCTTACTGTCTCTTGAGAAATCTGTATGCAGGTCAAGAAGCAACAGTTAGAACTGGACATGGAACAACGGACTGGATCAAAATTGGAAAAGGCTATATACTGCCACCCTGCTTATTTAACTTAGATGCAGAGTACATCATGGGAAATGCTAGGCTGGGTGAAGCACAAGCTGGCATCAAGACTGCCGGGAGAAAGATCAATAACCTCAGATATGCAAATGACACCATCCTTATGGCAGAAAGTGAAGAGGAACTAAAGAGCCTCTTGATGAAAGTGAAAGAAGAGAGTGAAAAAGCTGGCTTAAACTCAACATTCAAAAAACAAAGAGCATGGCATCCAGTCCCATCACTTCATGGCAAACAGATGAGGAAACAATGAAAACAGTGACAGACTTTTATTTTCTTGGGCTCCAAAATCACTGCAGATGGTGACTGCAGCCATGAACTTAAAAGACGCTTGCTCCTTGGAAGAAAAATTATAACCAACCTAGGCAACATTTTAAAAAGCAAAGACATCACTTTTCCAAGAAAGGTCCATCTAGTCAAAGCTATGGTTTTTCAGTAGTCATATATGGGATGTGAGAGTTGGACTATAAAGAAAGCTGAGCACCAAAGAATTGATGCCTTTGAACTGTGGTACTGGAGAACACTCTTGAGAGTCCCTTGGCCTGCAAGGAGATCCAACCAGTCCATCTTAAAGGAAATCAGTCCTGAATATTCATGGGAAGGACTAGATGCTGAAGCTGAAACTCCAATACTTTAAACTCCTGATGTGAAGAGCTGATCCACTGGAAAAGACTCTGATGCTGGGAAAGATTGAAGGCAGAAGGGGACAACAGAGGATGAAATGGTTGGATGGCATCACAGACTCGATGGACATGAGCTTGAGCAAGCTCTGGGAGTTGGTGATGGACAGGGAAGTCTGGCGTGCTGCAGTCCATACGGTTGCAAAGAGTTGGACATGACTGAGCAACTGAACTGAACTGTTGCCTAAAAAACATCTTTTAATAATAGGCCTTATGAGATGTATAGGAAAAGAGATAAATAGAAAATGCTTTCCCTTAGATCTGAAGCTGTCATTGAAAAAGAAGACAAAGAAAATATTTTCCTCATTGCATTTTTGCTGAGAGGGTCACTTTTCAAAAATGTATCTGAAAAAAAGTAAAATTAAGATAACTTGGGAGGCTTATTATGGTTTCTACCACTCAGAATATACCAGCAATTTACATAATGGCTCTTGGACACCATACTCTGCAAGCTCTAATTTCGTAGAAGTTTGCTCCCAGTGTTTCCCCCCCTACTCAGTATATCTCCTTACATTATAGATAAAACGTTATAATTCAGAAACCACGTTCAGAAACAGTCAAGTTAGCCCATCAGTTCTGAAACATTCAACTTAACTTTTATTATACTTCTGACTGTTGGAGGTAATATCTCACCAGCTGAGGAAATTTCTGCTTTTCTCTTGCAGGTGTGAGAACCCCTGATTTTCACGGGCCATGGGTGATGGTGGGGCCCAGAACTAAGAGTCAAGCCTGATACCAGTTCATCAATTCTTTCTCCTCTTAACCATGAATCCAAAACTCCTCAGAGGGGCAGGTCCTGTGGTCTTCAATGACATAAAATTCCCACACACAATCCGAGGAGAGATCTTGGAGTATCAAGTCTCTCCACTTTCTAAAGCAGAAGAAAAGAAAACACAGTCTAACCAACCAACATGAGGAAACACTAACCAACATCATTCTGACATTTAAATATACTTCAGTAGAGTCAGGACGTCCACCCAGGTGGTCTTTGTTCTTAACTATTCTACTTAGTTGGCTCTCATTCCCTAATAACGAACTAGCGGCATATTTTGTATAATTCAATATTCCACTTCTGAAATCACAATATTTTCTCAAAATCTGCTTTTACTCTATGTTGCCGATTCTGGTTACTGACATAACCCATCCAACCAGATACCCGCATGTGTGTTGATTCCCTAAGGATAATCTATCACTTTTCTCTATCAGTTCTATTTCCTGCCTGCCTCTCGGTCTTTGCTCTCTCATCTGTTGCTTCTGCTCCAGCCTGGTCAGCTTTCCTTGAGGCCCTGCAGCAGCCTTCTCCATGGAGGCTGTCATTCCTTTCATATCCTTTATCCATTGTTTCTGATTATCCTAAAACACAAGCTAATCATACTATTCCCACTTAAAAAAAGGAAAAAAAAAAAAAAACCCTCTCATGATTTCCCATCCTCTACACCAGTGTCTTTCAGGGTATTTCTCCAGGAACCAACAACACGTTAGTCATTCTAAGGATCTTTTTAAAAGCACAGATTTGTGGCTGCCACCCTGACCCTAGTGAATGAGAGTTTCTGGGGATGGGACTCAGGAGTCTGAATTTTATTAAATGCTTCAGGAGATTTTTATATACACTGAAAGCTAGAGCAGTACAGATCTGCTGAGGAAGCTCCAGCTCCCACTGCAGGGGTGTGAAGGTCCAGGATTCCGTCTGACCTACTCCCCGGTCTCGTCTCCTGTTGCCCCTCTCACGTTCTGTCCTGCAACACTCAGGCTTGCAGCGGCCCTGCTGAGCCATCTGCATCGCCATCGCGTGAGTGGCCACCTGTCTCCTCTGTCTTGAGAGTTCTACTGTCTTCTCTCACACTGCCCGCTCCATGCGGCCTTCCTCGAATAAACCACACCAAACAAATGAATCCTTTCCTCCTTACCCCTTTGCCCCATGACAATACCTTCCAGGTGGCACTGTGGCTATTTGCTTACCTGTCTGTCTCCTCACATACACTGAAAACTCCTCGGAGGTAAAAATCTGACTTTTTCAGATTTTACTTCTGTTTCTACCATAGAGCCTGGACAAGCCGCAGGAATGATAGCGAGTTTACAAAGTTCCGTGATCGCTTTGCGTCAGGAGAGAGCGGTAGGAGTGGGTATCTTTAGAGGTAACATTCTTGCCAAGAAATGGAGCCTCATCACAGACCACATCCAGGTCAGCCTTTTCCTGCCTAAAGCCAAAAAGGTCTATTAAAACTTCCCCACTGCCGCACCCTGGGTCAGTCAAGGTGAAACTTCTTGGCAAAGCTGTGTTTATCATAGTTTCTTTTTCTGCAGCTTAAAAGTTTTAGACAGAAATTGAAATAATATTTGAAATACAAGTCTGTGTAATTAGCATAGAAAGCCTACACCTTGAGAAATAAACTTTGAGCCACTGAAGGTAGGTACGCTGGACACTGTATTAATTACGCTGTTCTGTAAATATATGGTGAAAACTAACTTGAACTAGTTAAGTGAAAAGGAAAAGCTTATAATGATATCAGAGTATTTTACAAAACTCAGGCTTAAGAATGCAGCTGGAGATGTGGAACAACTTGAACTGAGGACACGAACACTGCTAGGAATCCCCCTGCTTCTCAGCTTTGCTCCGTTCACCGCTCGGGCTGCATACAGTGGAAAGCATGGTTGCTGTAACTTCTGAGCTTTAGACCACATAGTTGTAGACTCTTAAGAGATCCTCACTGAACTCTCAGGGGAGCAGCTCAGTAACCCAGTTGAGTCAATGACCAAGTTTCTTCGGGTTAATTCAGTGTGACTGGCAACACCAGCAGAGACATGTTAGAATATGGTGCCCCAGCTAGTTATGTGAAAGGGAGAGGTAACTGGAGTGGGAAATCCTGTAGGTGATCACCAGCAAGAATAACCTCATTGATGCTGGAAGCAAAGAGGATAGTTTAAATTGTAGGTAATCCAAATGGGATATACGGAATGGGACAACTGAACAAGAAGATCCAGAGCAGGACTATGCCAGAGGCTGGGCCAAAATCTCCCCTGGCAAAAGCCTGTACCAATACCACAGTGAGGAAGTGACTGTTAGGGCCAAGGCTGTCTCTTCGTCATCTATCATTTGCTGCTATGTCTGCTACAGTTAAATATTTTATGCAAAATAAGAAGTTTGTTTCACAGAGCAGTTTTAGTTTTTAACTAATCCTTGTGTCATCTTGTTAAAGCCATAAGTAAAGAAACCTTTTTAAAGAGAGCAAACATGTAGAAAACAGTAAGAAATCTAGACTCCATCATGCCTGACTGATACTCCAATGCACTAGAAGGCACCTGTGTCAGTCTGCTCCGGCTGCCACTTCTGGTATCTCTTTTGTGTCCAAATTTCCTCTCCTTATAAGGACACTAATCATATTAAATTAGGGCCCTTTCTAACGATCTCATTTTAACTTAACTCTTTAAAAACTTTATTTCCAATCACAGTCACATTTGAAGTACTAGGATTTAGAACTTCGACATATGAAGTTGGAGGAAGGGAACATCAGAGACACAAGTCAGCCCATAGCACTTGAAATGCAAACTTTTTAAACTCTCAGATACATTATTTTATTGGTCTTCATGAAAAAATTTTAACATTTCAGGGAGACTTGCATTGCCATTATCTCAAGTGAACAGATAAGAAGGTTGCAGGTAACAGTCAGGAGAAATCGTGACCCCAGATCAAATGCTCAGTCCCCAAGATCACAATGCTTCCACAAGCTGTCACTTCCACTAATCTCAGTGAGATGCAATTACGAGCTGCTGAGGTCCAATTTGGGCAAGGCAGAGTGGGACTGCAATAGGACAGCTACTCTAAATACTGTAGAATAGGAATTTGGACTTTGGATAATTTAATTGATATGAAGAACGGGAAAAAAGGAGGTTATGTGCCTTGAAATATAGCTGAATGCCTTGTCATCTGGGGTTTGCTTGGCTATTTTTCACTGAGGCTGTTCAAATCCAACTGAAGGCATCCCTGACAGATTGTACCCAGAAAACTCTCATTTAAAAAAGTGCTGACGTGGCCATGGGCATTGCTCTTGAGATGTAGGCAGATCTGATACTCATTCACCTTTTTATAAAGTCCTGATCCAGCTCTAAGTATAAATTGGATTCGCCTGTCTCAGAACCACCCACATCACAGGCCGCCAAAACATAATTCTGATTACTTCATAGCAGTATTCCCAGAGGTAGCTTGTTAGAGCAATCACAGAACCATTTGAAATAGAAAGAAAAGTCCTGGCAAATGAACTACTGAAACAGTTGTACTTTACAAGGCTTACATGGCCCGGTCTGTTGTAGCACTGAAGAAAAACAGTAACTTCAGAATGGAATCCTAATGGACTACAGGCTTGGGATGGGGGTAAGGTTAGGCAACAGAGTTCTGGTTCAGAAATACTGTCATGCTTTTGGACTGAAAGTCAACCTGTTGCCTCTAAATTATGAAACAGTGGTCACTGCTAGCACCTACTGTTTAGCTAGATGCAATCTTTCATTTTAGTCTGCATCCTACTTCTTAGGTAATGGGTTTCAAAGAAAAGTTTATGGCCATAAAAGTACAAAATAATGCCATTTGCAGAAACATGGCTGGACCTAGAGATTCTCATACTGACTGAAGTAATTCAGACAGAAAGACAAATAACATGTGATATCGCTTATATGTGGAATCTAAAAAAAGCCTACAAATGAACTCATCTACAAAACTGAAATAGAGTTACAGATAAACTTATGGTTGCTGGGGTGGGTAAGGGGAGGATATGGGCCTCCCAGGTGGCACTAGTGGTAAAGATCCTGCCTACCAAAGCTGGAGATGTAAAGTGATGTGCATTCGATCCCTGGGTTGGGAAGGTATTTCTTGCCTGGAGAATCCCTTGGACAGTTTGGCAGGCTACAGTCCATGGGGTTGCAAAGAGTCAGACATGACTGAAGTGACTTAACACACACACACACAAGAGGGATATAAATTGGAAGAGTGGATTGACACATACACACTTCTATATATAAAGCATGACTAATAAGCACCTACTGTATAGCACACTCGATGCTCTGTAATGGCCTATCCGGGGAAAGAGTGGCTATATGTACATGTATAGCTGATTCACTTTGCTGTAAACCTGAAACTAATACAACATTGTAAATCAATTATACCAATACAAATTTTAAAAAGTTTTAGTGTAAAAACTAGACAAAGCAACAATAACAAAAAAGAAAATGTTATGGCCAATTGCACACAGCTTACCATCCACAGGAATGCCTTTTCATTTCTCTCTTGTTACTCACATTTTTACCACACCCCAAGCTAACTAAATTGTATTGAAAAGGAGATTGAGGTCCAGTTCAAATGTTGGGTTGAGCACACGCATTTCCCTCCAGTCTTTCTCTAAGACTCCACTGAAATAAAATTTTAGGAGCACACAATGAATAAACATATGCAGCAAAGAGAACAAGAGCGAGGTGGTGATTACTAGTGGATTGATGGATTTCAACAAATATATGAAAGCCAGAAAATGGAGCGGTATGTATGGCCTCGCACAGTATACACACTCCTGGGATACACGTCAGAGAAATTCTCACTTAGGTCTATAGGGAGTATGTGCATGGAGGGTCCTTGCACACGAACACAATGGCCATTAAGGTAGTGGGAAGCAGGAAGAACTCTGGGAAGAGGTAATTAAAGAGGAGTGAGTACATTCTATGAAACACTGGGCAGTAACAAGTAGAAAAATTAGACACAGGATGAGAATTTATGAGAAAAGTAAAAACGAGGAAGCATGATGTTATCTGTGTAAAGACTAAAACACAACAGAGCATATTATTAACAGTTACATGCATATTTTGAGTACATGTAAATACATTACTGCAGATACCTACAGGGAAGAGACAGATGGAAAGGAATGAAAGATTAGAGAAGAAGGGAAAAAATATAATAATAGAGGGTACTCACTTAAGTTACTAGTAACAATGTGCTCAGAATAGCATGCCTGGGACTCTATAGGATAAATACATTGAGTGGTATGGATTGGATGAAACAGGGTAGAAGCTACATCTCAGAATGGAGGGTCAACAATCTATGTACTATAACATCAAAATGATCTCACACATTTATATGCCTACATTTATTTATATACATATAAAAAATTACTTGAAGATGCACTCTAACTTTTCAATATAAGCAAGTCTAAATAATTTCATTTTTCACTATGGTGCATACATTGTTTAGATTAAAAATTAAGAAAAAGAGGGGCTGCAATACATTGAGAAAAACTCAGTTTGCTCTCTTATTTGCAAAGAAAAAAACCACACACAAATAGGGAAAAGAATGCCTGAAGGAAACATAGGTTAAGATTTTAACATGTGGAGTGCCTACAATCTTATTTTAAAACTTGACTTTCTCTGCATGTTTTAAGAAAATAACTCTGAAAACACAAGAAGAGGCTTAGAGAGCAGCTGTCATGGGGCAGCCATTCAAGACACTGGTTTGGGCTTCTATAAGCCCTGTAAAATTTGGGTGTCTTAGGATCTGAAGGTTACTGGATTTTTTCATTAATGAAAGTCTAGCCCACCAGCACTATGAAGTTTCTACTATGTGAAAGGAAAATACTGCTTAACTGAATCCATCATTGAATTGGAGAAAACCTAGAACTCCAGTGGAAAAACAGTTTTATTGATTCCCCATGTTTGCCACTGAGCTACCAGCCCAGCTCTCATGATATCACACAGGAAGTCCAGCAAGGCAGAGGATTTGCTTTGTTGTGTGATAGTTGCAGCCAGATCTTCCTGTCTAGATGAAGAGTCCATCCAAATCCCAGGAAAACTAAACAAAGGGTAAGCTGCAAATAATTTCTGTGGGTCATCAGGATGGCTTTTTGCTTTAATTGCAATTATGTTACAAACGTTCAGCACTAAATAGGGAAATAATACAAAGACACTAACTTAAGCAATACTCAGACAGCTGACAGATCCTGTATACACTGTACATTGAGTAGAGAAAACAATTAAGGGCTTTAAAGAGAAGAAACCATTGTTTCATGGCACAAAGACAAAACGGGTAAATCCTTCCTTTTCTTTCTCCTCTGGGCACTACCTCAGGCATTCACGAATCATTTTGAAAGATTTCCAGTAAAACTTTATTCCATATTTCCAAAGGAAAGACTGCTTACAACACGAGAACTGTACACTGAGTTTAGAACATCAAAATAGAAAATTAAAGCCAAATAAAATGATATGTGCAAATACATCCATTTTAACAGTTAAAACTAAGTTGTTGGGATTTCCCATTTAATTTTCAGGGGACCGGAGCATTCACAATTCATTTCTCAATCATCTAACTCTCATGAGGCATAAAGGGATGGGAGAGGAATTTTTACAGAAAGGTCTAAAAAGTGCAATGACTTTAACCTATCAATCAGCTTTAGTAAATAATACTGTAATAAAAATAAATTTTCCAAATAAGAACTCTTGGTTAATCCTAGTTCAAGTACAGGGTATTGAAGAGAATCTATTTAAATAGCTATGTTTATGACAAGCAATTTTAGTGTTTCAAAATTTGCTCTTTTCAATGGACAGTTCTGTGATTAAGGCTTAGAATGAATTTATTCTAACTAGCTTTTCCGTCAGCATAACCTTGAGGGATTTTCTTTTTCTATTTTTTTCTCAGCGTGAGGTCCTGCTACAGCAAAACTAAATTTGGTGAGATTCGGGGATTCAGTTGTGCTTTTCCTTGAAATTTGATCATTTAAAGTCAAACCAAATGGAAAATCAGCAGCTTTCCAAAAGCAGAGACACTCATATGTTGAAACATGGTTTTCTAATTCCAAAGACAAATTAACCTACTGATTCAAAGCAAGTCAGGCCTTGGCCCAGCTCTCTATTGTACTGATGATTTCTGCTGCCTGTGTGATTTCAACGAAAACATAATTGGTGATATATTACAGCTGACAGCCCTATGGGTGTGGCCTTCAGATTATGGCCAGCATGGGGTGATCTCAAGGCCAGGAGGGGGATGTCATCCTCATGAAGTGAAGAGTCATCACAATATTTATACAGTTATCATGGTACATTGAAATCAGATCCTCTCCAACAACACTGTAAGATGTTTAATCACCAGGAAAGTCGTCACTCAAGCAGAAGATGACTAGGCAAAACAATCTGGGTGCACAGCTCTTAGAGCACCCTCTGAGTACAAGGTTCTGGGGCATGGCTTTGGCTATTGAAAGGTTGTCTCTGAATCACGCAAAGACGCCGGGGTTCTTGGCCTTCGGAGGAGAAGAATTCAATCTGGGGCCAGAGACGAGGCTGGATCGCTCAGAGCTTTTGTGCAATAAAGTTTTATTAAAGTATAAAGGAGATAGAGAAAGCTTCTGACATAGACATCAGAAGGGGGCAGAGAGAGCACCCCCTTGCTAGCGTTAGCCATGGAGTTATATGCTCTCCAATGAATCCAAAGAATGTCTGGAGGTTGTAAAGACCTCACCAGACCTACTCCCATAATTTACATTTTAAAATAACAGAGTTGGCCGGAAGGTTTAATCCAAAGACTGTCCTCAGGCAGGATCCATTATTGTTGTATAATCCTAAGGAATGTGGAGGAAAACAGTAAAAAGGTTTGTCCTTTCTTCCTCCTTGAATATTGCAGACCTCTCTCTCCTTGGGGACCCCTAGACTTCTTATCAACCTGCCTAGGAAATGACTCTCTCACTATCACGCCTTCTGAGGCTGCTTTATGGTGCTGATTCCGGGGATGCTGCAGAAACCGTCATTTTAATTCGGAGACAATCTGATGGGGCCTAAAAACAAATTGATACACTTTCAGCTGATTTTGTTACCCAGTGATATGTGGAACAGATATGCTTATCTTATCCTTAAAACCTCAGCAAACCCTTTACAGATGCATAGAGTGGAGCTCAGGAACCGATGGTAGTAAAAATAAGTGATGCTGGGGGCAGGGAGTTGAGGGGGTGGACAGGGACCAGCAAAGATTCAGAAAATATTAAGGCACTGTTCTCCATGCTTGCAGAGAGAAATGCTTCTTTTCTTATGCAGTATGCATTCTAGATGGGAGTGCCAGAGGTGAAACAAAAACAACTATCAAGGTAATATCAGGCGGTTTCAGTGCTATGAAACAGAGAACCCCTGGGGGTAGTAATTTGCCAGGAAGAGCCAGAAGGCAGTGGAGAAAACAGGTAAGGAAGACAGTGCTATGGGTGTGACAGGGAGGAAGAAGAGGGTTATCTCAGGGCATTGAAGCCAACTGGGGCCAGATAATTCTGGGTCACAGAGGGCTGGTCTGCGTCCTGTATGATGGGAGCAGTGTTTCTGGCCTCTCCCCAGGACCATGCCAGTAGCACACCCCATCTGTGACAACCAAAAACTTTAACATTCCTAAAAAAAGAATTTTTGATTATCCTTCTGAAATCTGTTCTTTACCTAGTCTTCCTCGTCTTTATACGTGAACACCATTCACTCAGTTGTTAAGCCCAAACCTGGTTATAATCCTTCATTTCTCAGTTGCCCTCCACCTCTGGAATGTACTGTGGTCACTGATTTGTCTCCACTGCTATGACCCTAGCCCAAGTCACCAGCATCTTTGCATGTAGATCTCTTCAGTAGCCTCCTACCAGTCTCCCTGGGTCCTCCCAGGCTCCCTGCCCTGAAATCTGTTCTCTGCTTAGCAGCTGAATTGGTCTTTTTGAATAGCATTCTTTTTTTAGGTATGTTAAAGTTTCAGATGCCTATGAAACATCTAAATGAAGTTGTCCAACAGGTTCCAGCTGGGAACGTGAGACTAGAGATCTGAACAAATTTGATAATCACCAGCATTATAACACAGAAACAACTGACATCCAGAGTGTATGTTTACATAGGTAATCACCACAGGACAAGCCACCAACCACTTAAATCAATGTATATGCTCACTTTCTAAAGATGGACTTACATATTTCATGGCCTGCCTCCCATAACCTTCCATGTCTTCCCTACATTTGACAAAGATTAGCCTTGTTTAATTTCAATTAACAAACAGACTGACCTTTACACTTTGTTTTTTACTGAAAAATCTTGAGCAAATACTTCTGTGTACTTTTTAAGGATTTTGTTATAATGCAAAACTGAATGCAAATCTATTAGGCACTGGGGTGGGGACAGGGGCATGGAAAGAAAGTCATAGCTCTTTGGGTAACAATATGATTCTTTATTCTTAGTCCCAGACAGCCCAAGACCCCACAGTTAAATACTATCTATTTTTTAAATATTCAATGAATTTTGTCATCATTTCATTGACTATTATTAAATTCTTATTGGTCTTGAGGGATAGGTGTTACTCTATTAGATTCAAACCTGGTTCTAAAAGGTGTCAGTAAATACTATTAATAATAAATGAAATCTTATATTTAAATAACACATTGTGGTTTTCAAGGCATTTCCTGTACTGATAAGATTTTATTTTCACCACAGTTTATGACATAGGAAGGGCAGATATTAGTACACCAATTTTAAAATAAGGACACTATTGTTCAGCTAGATTAAATGATTTGCCCTTTGTCCTGGAGTTGGTAAATGTTAGGAAAAGGACTGGAGCACTAGTGTTTTGACAACTAATTCAGTACTGAGAGAGCAGAAAGTGTTCTGCCAGTGCATTATGATACTGTAACTCACTATATATGATACCAAAAGTGAACTCTTATTTGACTTTTTCCTAAAGATGATTTGAGCTTCTTCCTCAACCCAAACATATTTTCCCATGTTTCTTCTCTGTAATCTAATTTTCTACACTTGATAAAATTTGTGTGTCTGCCTCCCATGTTCAACATGCTATCTATCTGTCTGTTTTCTTGGGTTGTGTTTATTCTAGCCGACAACCTTTCCCCAGGACTGCTGTTCTGGCATCCTAACTTCTCCCTCATTACTTCAATGCCTTTATGACCAAAACAGTGGCACAGACTCCACAAATTGAATTATATTTTCTCCTTTTCCATGCTTAGTGAGTTTACTCTAACTTTGCTCTCCCATTTTCCCAACTTAAATGTCTCATTCTGCATTGACAAAATTTTTTCCTTACTAATTTTACATCTAATAAATGATATTGTGGAAAATTACATAAAAGTACAAAGAAGAAAATATAAATTACCAACATACCCACTAATCAAATATCAGTAAAATGTGATTGCCTGATTGCTTTTGCTGTCTTTTGAATCAAATGTTTACTAACCTTTTGAATTCTTTCTTGTTAATAGGAAAGGGATTCAAGTCTATGAATTTTACTCAAAGTTTTAATACAACTTTAGCCATATCCCATCACCTTGGGGGAAAAAATAGTAAAAATGAACTCAGAGAGGCAACATGACAGGATGTGTAGGGCCTTGGAGGCCATTGTGAAAACTTTAGCTTTTACTAAGATGAAAATAGAGAGCCATGAGAGTTTTAGGCAAAGCAGTAGCATAATTTACCTTAAAGACTCAACTGAACTGCAAAGTAAAAAGTGCCTATTTAGGAATGTGAATAATGCCACAGAAGTACAAAAATCCTATAAAAATTAATACGCAATTTTGCCTTCCCCATCTATAAGTACTGAGCCCTGTGATTTAACAGAAACATGTTTTATTCCCCATAATTGCAATAACCAAAATGTAATAAACATTTAAATAAATATTAGTTATTACATTTTCATCTCATCCTAGCATATTATAATAATAAAGTATAGACTACCAAGTCTTACATAATGAGTACCCAATAAATAAATACTTGTTGGTTAATGGGGAATAAGTGTAAATCTATGGCTGATTCATATCAATGTATGACAAAACCCACTGAAATGTTGTGAAGTAATTAGCCTCCAACTAATAAAAAAATTAAAAAAAAAAAAAAAAAACGAAAAAGAAAGAAAGGGAAGAAGAGGGATGGATCGAGAGTGAGAAAGACGAGAGGACAGGAAAGCCATTTAGTACACCTACTTCTACAAAAAGGAAACACACATACTGTTTAGGACAAATGCTTAGGCTAGCACATCTCAACTAATCTCAAATTTTAGAGAACATATAATATGATGAGCCTATAATTTAAAAACAAAGAACAGAGAAATGTTTTATTTCTTAAAATTGCTATTAAAAGCTGAGCTTGTATCTGTTCTTATAGAGGACAGATTACTGTGAGAAACTAAGATGGTGCAGGATGTACATAGAGCTGGCTTTCTTCCCTAGATCAATGCAGAACAACAAATAAAATACTAATTTGCACATCTGGGCTTGGTTTTGTTATTAGTGTTTGAAACAATTTCAATTTTTACATTGATGATTGTTTAATCACAGGATTTAGTGAGTATTAAGAAGAACTACTTTATGCACTTACAAAGTAGAATAAGATTTGCTTCTCTATAACTGTGTTTCGCAGCTCAAGATACTATGGGAAGTGGATTGGTGTGTAAATTTGCTCTCCCCATGTGAAGCAAACATGTTAGGCTTCTAGGACTTCATGATCTAAAACCACTAAAAGAGAAGAGGGATACTTGAACAGCAGGTTACAGCAGGAATGTACTTTTGTGTGAATCCCCACTTATATTTTTCTAATGGTTTACATATCAAATATATCCCATCTACATGTCAAAGTTTTCATTTTCTAATACAAATTCCACCCAGAGCCTCAATGCCAAGCTGTGTTCTCTGTCTTTATTTGTCAATGCCAGATAACAGATCTAGCAGTAACAATTCATCTGACAGTTTTGTGATGAAAATGGGAGGCACAACTGGATACAGATAGCTCTGCCATCACTGTTATCATTCCTGCAACTCTAACCATAAAATTCACCTCTTGTGGATTAAATGTCTGGACCACAGCTTTATTTGGGACTTCTTTCTTTCCATGCATAGGACTGACTTAGTAAGTCTCAGAAGGGCACAATGTAATTTACTGTTATCACATAATATATAATTACAAGAGAATATAAATTACTGAATTTGTTGTAGACTAGAGTGGGCTTTGGGCTTCGCAGGTGGTGCTAGTGGTAAAGAACCTGCCTGCCAATGCAGGAGACATGAGAGTCATGGGTTTGATCCCTGGATCGGGAAGATCCCCTGGAGGAAGCATGGCATCCCAGTCCTATAGTACTCTTGCCTGGAGAATCCCATGGACAGAGGAGCCTGGTGGGCTGCAGTCCATGGGGTCGCAGAACTGGACACGACTGAAGTGACTGAGCATGCAGACAGAGAATGGGCTTCCCTGGTGGTTCTGATGACGAAGAGTCTGCCTGCAATGCAAGAGACTCAGGCTTGATTCCTGGGTCAGAAAGACCCCCTGGAGAAGAAATAGCTACCCACTCCATCATTCTTGCCTAGAGAAGTCAATGGACAGAAGAGCCTGGCAGGCTACAGTCCATGGGGTTTCAAAGAGTCAAACATGTCTGAGTGACTAACACTTTCACTTTCAGAGTGATATTACATTTTTCATTTCCTTAAATTCAATTATCTTCAGCTAATGAAATTAATGGTTAAAATGCCCATTTACCTCCCTGAATTTTCTTTCCGGATACCAACAAAAAATGACATTCATTTTTAAAAGTTTCTGACATGGAAGCATTTTAAATGTTTACAAATATAGACTGAATAAAAAATACTTGCCACTTTTCTATAAGAGTTTAAGTTAAATCATCTTTTTTTCTATAATCAGAGTTCTCACGGGGAATATCACAAAGGGTCAATGTATGGGAATTAATTGTCTCCTGTTTTTATTATGAGGGATATGTTAGCAGAGTGTCCTCACAACAAAAAAGACCTTAAGAACTGAAAAATTCAGAAGGACCCATGTACTTATCATAACTGGTTTTCTCCATGAAAAGAAATTTGAAGTAAATTATAAATGGTATCAAAAATAAAATTCAAAAAATATGAAAGGTGCTAAGGATAAGAACGTTGCCATGTGTGGGTCTAGTGCATGCTAAGTCGCTTCAGTCATGTCCAACTCTGCAACCCGGTGGAGTGTAGCTTTCCAGGCTCCTCTGTGCATGGGACTCTCCAGGCAAGCATACTGGAGTGGGTTGCCATTCCCTCCTCCAGGGGATCTTCCTGGTCCAGGGATCAAACCTGTGTCTCTTATGTCTCCTGCATTGGCAGGAGGGTTCTTTACCACTAGCACACCTGGGAAGTCTTTGTGGGTCTCAGCATGATGCTATTTGGCACCATCAAAGCCCCAGACTGGGGAGCTGAGGAACCTGGCCTCTGGGACTGTAAGAAACGCAAAGTTCTCCCAGGAGATGAGCCCTCTGATGGCTAACTCTTGAAAAGAAAGCCCATGAGGAACGAACCTTATCTACCTTGTTCACTGCCAGAATACATTAGTGTACCCAGGTTTCTAAAACACAAGTTTCTAAATATTAAATTATAATTTTTAATAAGTCCATATATAGCTCCTGTTGTGCATCCCCCAAATGGCCTCCCATCACCCAGCCCCTTCTTGGTCCTGGATACTTCAGGAAGGTATCACCTGGCAGCAGGCATCACTTGGCAGAGAAGAGCATCTCCGGAATGCTACTTTATCACCATCAATGTCAGTTC
Organism: Cervus canadensis; assembly: GCF_019320065.1. Taxonomy (NCBI): domain Eukaryota; kingdom Metazoa; phylum Chordata; class Mammalia; order Artiodactyla; family Cervidae; genus Cervus; species Cervus canadensis. Next base: position 1,616,583 of record NC_057391.1, on the reverse strand, counting down.
TAATTAGCACTGCAGCGACACTGGTTCCTTATTCTAGAAACCATCCCCTTACCCACTGTTCCGAGTACCTCCAGCGTGCAGAGTGGTGTCTGCCACACAGATGCTACTTGATGAGTTTTTCTGAGTAAAATGATGAATAAGGACCTATTTACTTTCTTTATTTTGTATTTTTTAGTTATGCGTTTCCCCAGAAACATTACCTATTCACTAGTTCAACCCAACAAAACCCAATTATCTGTATGGGTATTATCCACATTTCCAATGCCATCCATCCAGACAAACCCCGAGTAAGCATCCACCATGTGGCAGAAATCCTTCTGGACCTTGGACCGATCCTCCAGGAGTCTGAGGGAGACAGAGATGTGTTTGGACTTCTTCCCCAAAGTACAGATCACATAAATAATTCGCAAGTAGGAGAGAAAATGAGATGTCAAAGAGATTAAATGGGTCATAAGTGTGCTGCTATTCTTCAGGCTCAATTTGACTTCTTTTTGACTTTAGTCATAGGGTCTAAAAGTTATTTTTATGACAAGCTAAAGACATAAAAATAGGTACAACCATATGACAGGTCAGATTACATAAGCTTGAGGAGACCTCTAGACATACATGTAGAATCCAAACTCAAAATAATTTATACTCATTGCCTAGCTACTGTGTGCCAAGCTCTGTGCTAAGACATAGCCAAACAACCTTTCATTCAGTGTCCAAAACCATCCCATGAACAAATTCTAGTCTTCACCCTATTTTACACATAACATAACTTAGTTGTGGGAACGCAAATAATCTGCCAAAAGGTACACAGCTGATAGGAGGCAAGGACAAAATGTAATCTCCTCTCTTTCTGCCTCCAGAGTTTGGGTGAAAGCACTGCACCATCTGCCTTGTAAAGATGTAAATCTAGTACATTAAGCTTCTCTGAAATTGTAAATTTCATGCTAGAATAGCCAGTATTTAAACTAGAGCAGATCTTAAACCTTTTGGCCACTTTAATTTTCTTCCCAGCTTATGAGTTGGTACAAGTTGCTATAGCAACACGCGGCAGCCTTTTTCTTCTGCTCTTTGCTCATCAGCCTCTTCTCTCTGACTCTGTCATCCAGTCTGGTGTGGCCCTGTAAGTGACTGAAACTCCCACGGCAGACTGGCTAGGGTCTCCCCGGTCACATTTCAAGCAGACGTGCAGTTGCTTGTTGAACCTCCTCACTTCACCCACTCAGAGCCTTGTTCTTCTCTCTGTTCATCTGATGCCCTTGACTACTGGTCTGATGCAGATTACTGTGTCCATATACTGACCCTACTTACCATTAGAGCTTGATTTATAGTCTAGTGTTTCTATATCTCTGAAAATGATCTCTCGCAAAACTTTCCTAAAGGATATAGATATGCCTCTTTTGTTTGACTCTGGATATTCAAGGACAAACTTCAGAGAGGATTGAGATATTCTCTTTCTTGTCTTTTTAATATCCAAAATACCTAGACTTTTTATTTTAAAAAAACCACACTCAATTACATGCCAAGATGCTCCTGTGTACCACATATCTTGCATCCTTCAGAGGACCCAGCCTGGCCTTTTGCACCTAGTGGAAGTGAAAGTGCTGTTCGCTCAGTCATCACTGACTCTTTGCGACCACGGAAGTACATAAATAAGTTAATAAGTAAATGAATGGATAGTTGACTAGTAGACATAGACTAGAGAAGAGCTGGTATTCTGCATAGGTGAAGGAGAATCTAATTTAAGAGGTACAACTTATTTCTTTCCTTCTATACAGAGTATCTAAGAAATATTTGATCATTAAGATTACCAGCATTACTTGAAGTTACAATATTGTTTTATAACTTGGTTTACAATATTGTTACTATATTAGCTACAATTTGTAAGACACCTACTGTATATCAGACACTAACCTGGGTACTCTTTATCATTTTTAAGTAAATAGCTCCAAAAATATGGAAGACAAGTACTTGTATCCTTTTTTTTTAATGGGTGTGAAAAGGTAGATTAGGCAGGTTCAGAGAGGTTAAGTAACTATGGATGATCTCTTAGGAAATAAGGAAGAGAGATGGATTTGATCCAATGTTCATTTAATTCCAAAAGTAAGATTTCACTTATACTGCCTCATTATTGAGGGAGTCATAAGAATATTCCCCTTAAAATTTGCAGGTGTTTTCAGGAGATGAAGAATTAGCATGTTGTCTTTAATCTATTACCATAGACTAGGTGACAAGACCATCAAGCTATCACCTAGCAGAAAGAACAACCTTGTATAAACAGAACTCAGGATAGGTTAATTTTGATGGGAGAAAAGGAAGTTTAAGAAGATTCAAACAGATGTCTTCCCAGATTACCGGTGGGGGTCAGGGGGAGGCGGGAGGGGGACGGGTGAGTCTATATTTCAATGCGCTATATGACCAAGGAATAAGATGAGGACACTAAACGACCAGAAAAGACATAGAACTAGAAGCCAAAAGAAGAAACTAATAGAAAGTAGGGTGGAAAAGAAGGGATGGGTGCTGAAAACAAGATTTTCTTCTTCACAGTAGAGAAGGGGCAATTTCTAAGGTCTTCTTTTCCCATCTCTAGCTCTGATTACAGGGATAGTGCTATTACTACAAAAGACAAAAGGGTAGGATAAGATAAGGGAAGTATAAGACATTTCACATTGAAATAACATCACCACTTAAAGTTACCTTATGATGGATGAGGGTATCATAAGTTCAAGTCAAGCCACAGATTTACTCTAAAAATTAAAAGCATGCCCAGTTTGAATTAGGAGATAAATGGAATGTAACCATCCATAGGTATAAAAACGTAAGATTCTTCAGTAGTCAACAGTACTTTTAGATTTGAGTCCATTGGTAGAAAAAAAATTTAAATGGAAATGACAATCAGGTGCAAAAATGGGCTCTAGGCTAAGGGCCATATTCCCACTTCAGATCCAAGGATCAACATAAAGAGCCTTCTGAGCATAAGGACTGGTATGTCTTTAGCTGAAACACTTGCTGCAAAAGTGAGTTCTTGGCTTCTGTTCCTCTCTGCTTACAGAATACATCTTTAAGGCAGAACCTTTCCATCTTAGGTGGTTAGAGAAGCTTAAGAAGTTTAAACATGTAACTTTCTCTGATATGAACTTAGGAGAGCCCTAAAGTTGCTCTCAGAGAGTGGTCTTTCCATTTTTGTAAAAATTGTGCTCTTTTTGATTATTCTCTTGAACTATGTCCATGCATGAACAAAAGTCCTTTTAATTGTAAACATAGGCTTCCTGGTGGCTCAGATGGTAAAGAATCCACTTACAATGCAGGAGACCCAGGTTCGACCCCTGGAGAAGAGAATGGCTACCCTCCCAGTATTCTTGCCTGGAGAATTCCACGGACAGAGGAGCCTGGCTGGCTACAGCACACGGGGTTGGAAAGAGCTGGACACAACTGAGCAACTAACACTTTCACTTTTTCACTTTAAGACAGATAACCAGCCACTCAAACCAGGGCTAGCAAATACTATCACTCCAGGCTGATGCCCTCGGATCCTTTTGGCCATTTCTGCACCCCTTTTGTGCTGGCTTTCTTGTTGATTGTTTTCTGTGGCCTCATCAATGATTATTCTTTCAAAGACGTCCTCCAGCTATTGAGTTGCACAATCAGGAAGCTGGACATGCTTGGGAGTTTGCATCCCTTTGAGCCTTGAGCCAACGGCTGATGGTGCAGGGCAATGAAAGACCAACTTTCTGATCTCAGGTCAAGACAGCTCTGAGGTGAAGCTACCTTCCACACACTGTCTGAAATCACAACTTACTCTCCTCTTCTCTTACATTGCTTTCTCCACTTCCCTTCAACTTCTCTTGGGAGTACTTCCTCAGTCAATTACCTGCACATGAATTGTCGCTTCAGCATCAGTCTCAAGGGAACCTGACCTAAGACAGCAGCCCAAATAAAAGATGGCTGGAGTGGCCCGGGTAACACTGCAAGAGGTGATCACAGACACACACGAAGCACAGCCTCGTCTTGGGAACTGGAGCTCAAGAGCATTTGGGTACGAGAGTTTCTCTCTGCAACTGCAGCTCCATGGTTGCTATCGTGTGTTTGAGTGTGTGTGTGTATTTCTTTTAGAATCTTTCCCAGTCCCCTCATTGCAGACAGCCTTCTCAAACTTCGGGCAGCCTTGCCCAAGGACACAGGTCAGAAGTATAAGACTGGCCACCTGGGTGTACATTTTCATCAGAGGTGTGCACACACACACACACACATGCAAAATTTGTTTCAGTTCTAAAGTGCACAAATGAATTAAGTTGAAGGGGAACAGAAGATAGGTACAGATACACTGGCATATTACTATAAATATTTTATATGTGAAAATACACTGATTATATAATATGGAAAATGTTCATGAGAACTGAACATCAGAGCTTACTAGTTTACTAGCCTTTCACATAGGCATAGCTACTTTGTAGTCTAGAATAGAGGAATGAGAAATATGTTCTGTTTTAAAAAGTATTTGTGTGAAGGGAAAGTGAGTGAGAGGTTAACTGTGAACTGTTGCCTTCTCTTTCCTCCTTAGAGTATGAGTGAATATTCACGTTTATCTTGGGCCTATCTTATGTTTTACGATACAGATAATTATTGAGGCAATTCAGAACCCTGTCTCCCAATCCTTCCCTCTTATCTTCTGCCAGGAGATGTGACACTGACCAATAGCAACATCTACCCTACGACTACGGTTTTCAAACCTTTCTGGCCCATAGTAACAACATAACCTAATATATGCCCACACGTGCACATATAAACAAAATGTAAACATAATCAAGACAAATAATTGTGAAATAATACTTGTTCTTCCTACCTCTGATGCACTCTGTTTTCCATTGTTTTGTTATAACTGAGTCTATTTCATTTTAAAAAATGCTAGCAGCAAGCAACTAAATTGATTTCAGGGCCTATTAATGGGTTGCAACTAGTGCCTTGGGACATTAAGGGCCTGCTTCTAAAGGCTAATATTGCTAGAAGTATCACCTCTTTAAGTCATTATCACCCACTAACACCTTGTCGTGCATCAGCTCGTTATTCAGGTAAGAAATGTGTTTTGAGCACCTGCTCCGTGCTTGTCATTTTGCTGAGAGCCAAGAAACACACAAGCAGAAAAAAGCACCCGTCTTCACCTTTAAAATATCACCAGCAGCGTCTTTGGTTGCAAGCAGCAGGAGCCTATTCTGACTGATATAAGGAGCTATATACTATATTGTTATGAGAGTTTTATAGTTATAGATGATAAAGAGACAGACAGATAGACAGTAACTTTTCCAGAACCACCAGGAAAGGGAGACACCCACATAGAACGTTGCGTGGCCCAAGCTACAATCACAATCACACCCCAGCAGGGGTCCACAGATGTCCCTGATGGCACTCCATGCTGCACTGTATTTGCCAACCCTGGACCCCAGTCACTCCCACTGACCATCATCGGCATGTCGCCCTGAGACAGTCCAAGCGGTGGCCTCAGTGGTCCTCCCCAGTCCCAGCTGGAATCTCCTATCACTGCTTCTCTGAGGCAGCAGCTCTTGAATAACAGTCTGCATTGACTCTGATTGTTTGAACTTGGGCCATGTGCCTTTGCGTGGTGACTTAGAACTGAGATTCTAGAGTCAGATTCCTTGGATTCAAAGCTTGTCTTGTCCAATTACTTGCTGTGTGACCACAAGCAAGTGAATTTCTCTCTGTGGGCTCCAGTTAGTCCCTCAACTGTATCAATTTGATAATGTGTGCGTGCTCAGTCACTTCAGTTGTGTCCGACTCTTTGTGACCCTGTGGACTGTAGCCCACCCAGCTCCTCTGTCCGTGCGGTTTTCCAGACAAGAACACTGGAGTGGGTTGCCATGCCCCCCTCCAGGGGATCTTCTCAACCGAGGGATTGAACCTATCACGTCTCCTGCAATGCAGGTGGATTCTTTACCACTGAGCCACCAGGGAAGCCTAATTTGATAATAATGGTACCAATTTCACAGGTATTAATGAAGATTACTAGATTTAAGACCATTATAGTTGGGTTGTATATTATGATAGCTGTCATTAAGGATTACATGAGTTATTACTTGTCAAGTACTTAGAAGTGATATCTCTTAGTAGAAGGAGTTGGGAAAGGGAATATATGAAACTTTCAGATTTTATCATGTGTGATGGGCTCAGCCTCCAATCGAGACTCAAAAGATGGGGAACTTTCTAAACCACAGGATGGGCAAAGAAGAATGGTCAGTAAGCTAGTAGAAACATTTAAAAGATTTCCCTGGTGGTCTAGTGGCTAAGACACTGAGCTCCCAATAGGGTGCCCAGTTCTGATCCCTGGCCAGGGAACAAGATCCCACATGCTGCAACTAAAAGTTCTCAGGTTGCACAAAGATCCCACATACTGCTACAAAGTTTGAAGATCCCGTGGGCTGTGACTAAGACCCAGTGAACCAAACAAACAAATAAACTGAAACAAATAAATAAAAAGTGAGTTGAACATTTAGATCCCTGCTCCTGGAGGTCGGGGCTCTATAGAAATGAAACCCAGAATAGGATGGAAGTGCAAGGACTATGAAAATGTCTGGTGCTATGGGGCCCTGGACTGGGGAGTCCTGGCTGCCAGAGATCTCTGTGAGGAAAGCTTCAAAGGAAAGGCAGAGTGGAGAGAGGAGAAGGCGTAAATGCCAAAGACTTCCTTTCTTGACAATTTTGTGATGGACTCCTCCTGTTCTGCCCCACCCTAAGATAATATGACATTCTAAGGCAGTAGTCTTCAAATACTTTTGCCCAAATATCCCCTCAAAGAATTTTGCAAACTATCTACATGCCACAGATTTTTAACATCTAGAATTTTTATCATAAATTTAGATAGTTGAAAATGTTATGATTTCTGGCATATAATATACATGCTTTAAATATATTCCTCAAAATCTTGAAGCTTCAGATTTAGCTATTTTAATTTATAGAAACTGTATACCCTTATAAGGAAAATGGCAAAGTTCTTAGTTTCAAATCAATTAGGCAAAACAGACCATTTTTGTCAGGAAAAAAAAAGTCTGAATTTCTATTTAATTGAAATGCATATATTAATCTGTGTCTCTGGGTTAATCAACTGATTCTGAATTCAAGTTCTAAAAGAAATGGAGAAGGAAGGTATGGAGCCTTCCCTTGAGTCTGAAGCCTGAAGCAAATAATGTGTTTCTCCTTTCAGATCTTTCCACTAGAAGTTTCTCTTTATTTTCCTCACACAATGCTTCCTTATGAGCTGTGAAGTCTCAAATTCTCCCTTTGACACCTTGACATATAAGTCTTGAGTCCTGAGCAAGGCATCATGGTCAAATTTAGGATCAGTAAAGTGGAGGGAGGCAACTGTAAAAAGGGAACAGAGAACCCATAGACCACAGGCTCATTCTCAAGTGGCCCGTTTAAGAATGAACAAATGTAGAGGTTAAAACACAGAAGTTTATTCCTTAAAATGAACCCAGCTTACATAGTCACTGAAAAATCTCACTGGAGCATGTATTCCAGTTAAAAACAAACAAACAAAACTTATTCTAGAGCTATATCTGATGCAGAACTCTTTATATGCATATTTTCATTTATAAGTATATTTTCCATTACAGAGAGAGAGATAAATGACAGACAGACATAGATGTTCTTATCAAGAGTTCGAGCCAATCAGGGCCAATATGGTAGAGGTGCTCCCACCCTCTACACAACAAAAGGAAAAGGAACATTCAGCAAATGGTACTAACATTTTATATTACACATTTATTTCTGTCTTTGCCAGCAGCTTAACTTTCTTAGGGGGCCCTACAATGCCTTTGGTTCCAAATTAATCTTGACAAAATATTATATGTAATTGTGAAATAATATGAATATTTTATGAAGTGCTATGGTATTTAGAGCAAATATATGATCCAAAGAAAGGCAAACAGAAGGATACTAAGGAATTTTGCCCATCCATTTTTAAAGGGGAAAGCCAATGGGTTAGGGAGTCCCTGAGTCTCCACTCCCCCCACCCCCCACCCCACCTCCCATGAAATCAGCCTGAGAGCCTCTGGAGCCAACGCCTGCCACCACCTCTGCAGAGGCCTGGCCTCCAGTAAAGGACTTTCCTCACCACATCTAAGGAGCTGGTTACAAAGCGTTAATCACTCAGTCCTGTCCAACTCTTTGTGGGTTACCCCATGGACTGTAGCCCACCAGGCTGCTCTGTCTATGGAAATCTCCAGGCAAAAATACTAGAGTGGGTTGCCATTCCCTTCACCAGAGGATCTTCCTGACCCAGGGATTGAACCCAGGTCTCCTGCATTGCAGGCCAATTCTTTACCTGGGAGCTTGAGCTGGTAAGGAGGAGCTTGAGCTGGCCACAAATATTTAGACACTTTGAAGTTAGATTCCCCAATCACTGTCAGGTTGATTTTAAATAGAAATCTTCCTTTCTTTCTCTTAGCATGTGTGTGACTGACACAGCATTCTGTAGGAAATGAGAAATCTGCACACCAATCTTTATACATTTTCAGTTCAGGCAAAATCTTTAAGGAATTAATTATGTGTCTTGGATCTGCTGTTGTTCAATTTGTCAAGGCAATTTCTGTGTGCCAGACAGAGTTTTCCACTCCCAGTCATTCACTCGCCCCCTGAATGATGGGGAAGCAGAAGCCCTCAGAGCCCTTAAAGCCAAACAAGTGGAAGAAAGAAAAGAAAGAAAGGCAGAAAGAATGAGAGAAAGAGTGAGAGAAAGGGAGGAAAAAAAAACCCAAAAAACTATTAAATGCAAAGTATCTAATCAAATATCTTTGTACCTAAGCAAGTTTAGCCTTTCTCCCAAGAGAAGAAGATTATTTCTACTCTTTCCTCTTTCTTCTGTTCCCCTGAATTTGTCTTGAGAAATTGTTGAGCAATTGTAAAAACTCCATGAAATGACTAAAACAGAGCACAGATGAAACATGACGACCTGCTGAGGAGATGTCCTTTGGGTGAGCGATGCTGAAATCACCCTGAATAGCTCTGCAGGGCTCAGGATTACAGAGAGCCAAGAGCACTGGCCTGCAGCCCCAGTGGCCTGCTCAGTTTCTGACTGAGCAGGAGCAGTGGAAGGAAGGGAGGGTGTGAAAAGGCGGGGGAGCAAATGTGCGACGATCCACGCAATACTAGACCTTGTAATACACATCCCCAAACTTCCCTTTAGATGTTAGACTCCCATAAGCACAATGACAAATTTACTCTATCAGTCACTAAGACAAAAGGAGAAGAAACAGCCCACTTCACCTCACCAACAATGATATGATTCCCTTGTCGCTGATGACTTTAATCTGACCCCTCTCTGCCACCAACACTGCATATCATTAAAGATGTGTTTTGAGATTATATTTTCTGAATTTTTATCCCTTTTAACTAGAATGAGCATTATATCAAGAATTACTGAGGGGCTACCTGGGCTTGACCTTCTGTCTAAAGTATAATCCTTTACATTCCACACAAGAGGCACTGTTGTCCTGCTCACAAGGCATGGTGATTAGAAGACAGTCATGGAAGGAGGTCAAGGATCCAAAGTTAACTACCAGTTTATTGCCAACCCAATAGTGTGTCCCCCTCTTTCTTGCAAAGGAAACTCAGTTTATTTCAGTGTCCACCTGAGGACAAGCTTCCTGATCCCTAGCCCAGGAACGCATCCCGATTTACGTAAGCCAGTCACGGCAAACCACTCCTCTTGCCTGTGATTTAAGTAGGTGATGCAGTTCTGGTCAGGTATAGTTAAGACAGGAAATCATCGAGGGCTTCCAGAAAAGGTTTCCTTACTCAAAAACCATGTCACAAGGAAGACAAAACCGTTTTTCCTGCTGGATGTCGTGGTTGGATATGGCAGCCACTACTTGCACAATCATCCGACAACTCTGTGTGGGTCTAACTGGAGCTCAAAGCCAAGGCACCAAACGTGGCAGAACAGAAGGTGGAGGGAATGCAGACCCTTGACAATGCCACAACTAAATAATTTAAATAATTCTGGCACTGCCCTATCTTGCCCCTTCTCATGTCCTTATTATTTCAACCTTCTGTATAGGCTTTAAAATATGCTCCCATTCACTGATCTTCTTCCATAAGTGACTGAAACCTAAATCTCCCCCCTTGATTTAGCAGACTTAGTGACTCACTTCTAAAAAATAGCATAGGGCGGAAGTGACAGTACACAACTTCAGAGACCAGAGCTTAAAAGGGCAAAGGCTTCCTCTTCCCTTTCTCTCAGAGCACTCAAGCAGATGAGGCTGCCTGTGATGTCCTGAGGACACCCAAGCAGCTAAGGAGAGGCCTACGTGGTGAGGAACGGGGTTCGTCTGCCAACAGACACATAGGCAAACCATTAGGAGCAGACCTTTCAAGCCCAGTCAAGCCTGAAGATGACAGAAGTCTCTGCCTATATCCTAACTGCAACTTCGTAAAAGACTCTTAGCCAGAACAATCCAGCTAAACCACTCCTGAAGAGCTGACTCATGCAAATGCTGATACAATATCATTGTTGTTTTAACCACTACTTTGTTGGAGAAATTGTTACAAAAGAGTAGATAACAAAGACCCTTTATAAGATTTAGTTTAACCTTTTCAAAGGTATATTAATTGATAAAATGTTCTAAAAGTCTGCATTCTAAAGCCAGAGAATTACAGGGCTCTTCAGGGGTCCCCTGGATCATTTTCCTCTTCCTTTAAGAGGGTATACGATGCACTGTGAGACAAATAGATCTCTCTCTCATATGACCTTCCAGAAAAGGAGATAATAGTTGTTCTAGGGCTTTACTTTCACAAGTCATCTGGTGAGAGGCCAAAATCCTCTAGCTATGATTAAACCAACTGCATCTTGAATCCTTAAACTGAGTAGTATTTCCCAAATTCCTTATAGGAAAAGTATCCTGAATAACATTAACAGATATTCTACCACAAAAAAAAAAAAGAGAGAGAGAGAGGGGGAAGCGATACAGATTCAAAGCATATACGTAGTGTATTGAAGACTTTGGAGAAGTCTTTCTGCAAAGAAATCTGTTTAACTTTCGTTTAAGTCATAGTTTCTCAAATTTAGGGTGACTATAGACAGTCCTCTAATGCTCCTTTCTCCCAGCAAAAATACCTATGATAATTTCTTGAGACATAAATGTTCTTTAGGACACAGAGAGACATGAGTGTGGATGAGAAAGAGAGCATCACAATACACTGAATGAATGTATTAACATGAATGATCAAAATAATTCAACACTATACTCAAAATACCACAGCCATCCTACGGAGATACAGTCACATCCATTATCTGAGTAATTCAAAGTGTCTAAGTTTAGACTTAGATCTCAAGTCAGAAATGGGTATAAGAATTAGCAATGTGCAATGTGCAAAATAGGACTCATGCACATTTACTCAAAAAGATTAGCACTTTTCTCCAGAAGTCCAAACTTTCAGATTAGTTTCTTCCTTCCATTAAGCAATAAAATGTTGCTTTCTCCTTTAAATTTTTTTATTTTAACTTTTCAGGAGAAATTTTCCTCTCAAATATTTGGCAAAGGAAAAGGACTTCTTACAAAGATTGCTAAAATATTGATATCGGGTATATAAAACCCCAAATTCACATGCCAGTGCCTGCTAAAATGTCAAATAATTCACTAATAATGCAGCCACTAATGCCAAGGCTGGCAGTGTCAGCTCCTGGATTCTATCCTGTTAAGCCCCGGGTCAGTTCAGTTCAGTCACTCCGTCCTGTCTGACTCTTTGCAACTCCATGGACTGCAGCACACCAGGCCTCCCTGTCCATCACCAACTCCCAGAGCCTACTCAAACTCATGTCCATTGAGTCAGTGATTTGGGTTAAGCCCCAAAGCCAAGTGAATAAAGCCTCACCCTCCTGAGTAAGCAGGAAGATCACTCACAGGAGTCAGTTAGGACTTCCTCTAACCAGACAAGGTCCCATGAGGTAAATGGTTCTGTCCTAGGGCTGGGCCAGTCTTTCATGCCCAGAAGAACTCTGACTTCTCCTGATTATACCTTTGAAGGAATTTCTTTACCATTTAAAAATAAAATCACCAGCCCTTTAAAACTCTGTAGAAATGGGATCTATGGAAATCAATATATTCAAGCAGGTCCATGAGACCTGCAGGTCCACTTTCCCCCTCCACCCCGTGGCTCTCCATCTTTGATACTTGTAGTTGGTTGGCCATCATGCTCGCCACTCAAGAAAGGGAGACTGCTTTTTTCAGTCTTGTCCCAGAGAGGACGTGAATGCTTTTCCTTAGTTCCGTTAGTAGCAATTTCCATTTAGGAAAAGGAAGCCCAAAGAAAAGAAATGGGGTAATTACAGAGCAATCTTTGAGTGGTCAGTTTTCGAAAGGACTTCATTCGGATGCTACAACTGCTGCAGTCCTAATGGTTGGTAAATCTGTTAGGACATTTTCCTGGTTTCTTCTATTAGTTAACCCATTAACTAGTTAATCCATTGCCTATAACCCTTTATCGAGAGAGGATATTACCATCTTGGTCAAGGATGAAATGACTACATTCTCTCTCATCCATACCATCACTGCCAGTAGTCCAAGATCCGTTTTTTTCTGATATGAAAGATGCCTCATTTGCAGCTTTCCTAAATTCCCATATCCTGTTGGTCAGCCAATCCATGAAGGGCATTGCTCAATCCTAGAATTTCTAAGAACTTAAGAACACCTGCACCATTTTTTATTTCCTTTTGGCTTGCTTGAGGGAAAGATGGACATCACATCACACGGTAGACTGCATTCCTATATAGAAACCATGGCTACTAATCTAAAACTAGGGAGAACTGAGATGGTCTCAGAAACCAGAGGGTCCATGGAGTGGAGTCACACAGAACCTAAAAAGACCTAGGGTTTTTTAGACTGTTCTCCCCCCATGACATGAGCAGTTCGGAGGCTTCTCACTGACCCTTGGGAGGAGGAAGCTGTGGCTGTAGCTCATGGCAGGACCCGGCTCACACTGTCTACTGCCTTAGGCAATACAGGTTTATCCCAGGCAAGAAGTGTTGCCAACACAGGTCACTTAGCAAGAATGGAAAATCTTCTGTAGGAACAAACAGCACGCCCCAAATGATGGTGGCAGTAACTTCAGGCAGACTTGTCTATACAGCTTTGGAGAGGCTGGAGAATATCTCACCCACACAGCCAGATACCGCTTGGTGTGTGGGAGTTACAGTCTTTGAGGAACACGTTCATTCAGGATGCAGACCCATGGTGAGGTGGGTGGATAGTAGGAGGATGAGAAGGCCACCTAGAAAAGAAAGAGTATTTTGTAGGATTCTTTTTGTAGTTTTAGTAATTATTTTTCTAGAAGAGAAATGTGGCTGTACAGCATTTTTTAAAACTAACTGATCACTCCCCATCACCTCCAATATTTCCCTACCTTCTCTATGCTTATAATTACATGGCAGGGAGATGACAGCAGAAAGCAAAGATAGAAAGAACTATTCCAATCAGTCCCAAAGGCAGAAAGAGAGTAGCTGTTTACTGAGCCTTAGACAGCATCCCAGAAGAGTCCAAACCTCAGCACAGCTTGAACTTAGCAGACAACATCAATGGGCCAGGAGGGCTAGGAGCCAGTGCAAAGACTGAAAAAGCACCCAAGACCACCCTCGCTTCTGACACCTAATGCAAGGTTGGGGGTCCTCAAGTGCACTTCTGGCACCAGAGGCAAATTTTAGTTTCCCCAAGAACACTCTCAGGTTGAAATAATTCACTAAATTAAAAAGCAGCAAAGGGAAGAGGCACGTAGGTCAAGAGTATTCCATGTATGAGCTTCCAGTGGTCCTCTCCCAGTGGAGTCATGCAAACAGCACTTATTTCTCCCAACAAAGATACGTGACAATACACACTGTACAGAGTACTGCCAACCAGACAAGCTCCCTTTGGCCTTGGCAGTCAGGGTTTTTCCTGGGGCTCGGTCCTGTAGCTATGGTAGACAACCATATTGTGTGACCCAAGGATCCCAAAATAAGTCGCTCTCTCACCGCAGATTATTTGTCATGGCTGGTTTTTCTGGAGGCTCTGCAAGGAGAGTTCATTCCCATCTCTCTTCAGTTTCTGGGGGTCACCTGGAGGTGTTTGCTTGCATCCCCTCCTCCTGCCTCAGAGCACGTCACTCCCTTCTCTGTTTCCATCATCACATCACTTTCAACTGTGACCCTTACTCTTCCAGAGTCTCTGTTACAAGGTTCCTTGCCTAGGGTAACCTTCCACCTCAAGATCTTAAACTTAATTACATTTGCCAAGCCCCTTCTGCCATGTAAGGCAACATTCACAGTTTGCAAGGACTTGGCAGGGACATATTTGGGAGTCTGTTATTCAGTCTATTTCAGATGGGTTGTATGCCTAAAGAATCATAGGTACCACAAAAATATAATGCATTTTACCTTCATTTTATCTTATTTATAGTAAGAGATTTGTTATGAATAGCAAATCCTAGTTTCTCAGAAACATTTATAATATGGAGAAAACTTAAAATTTTCTTAATAGGACAAAAAATCCCTCCCTAAAGAGACATACATTATGTAGCATAAATGTTTTGATACCCTGGAATGCCAGTTGGCTTCAAAGAGTGAAAGGGCTAGGATAAAATATAATTAAGTAAGCCTGCATGAAAAAAGAGCTCATGGAGAGAATTAGAAGCTACTTGGTGGGGCGGATGGTGGGGCAGAGAGGTATGGTCAGTGGAGAAAACAAAATGATTAATGAGAATTTCCTGAGTGCTGAGTCTCGTGTACTCTGATGCTTGGGAAGATTTGAGGGCAGGAGAAGTGGGTGACAGAGGATGAGATGGTTGGATGGCATTACTGATTCAATGGACATGAGTTTCAGCAAACTCTGGGAGATGGTGAAGGACAGGGAAGCCTGGGGTGCTGCAGATCACGGGGTCGAAAACAGTAAGACGTGACTTAGCAACAGAATAACAACAATGGTCAATCCAACACTTTGTGGAAGAGCAAAACCAACTTTTTTTTTTTCCTTTTGTGATAAGAGTGCCTCTCCCAGGGATCAGTTCCATAAGGCACTATCTTATCTTATCCTTACAAAAATAACTCTATTAATTTAATCTCACAAAAGGCATTTTTCTTAATATTCTTCTGGTAATTATTTTAGGAAAAACTGCCAGTATTTAAAAGCTTGTTTGTTAATAAAAGTTTACCCAGATGCTTACCATAAAATGTTTAATATCATTTCACATTTTTATTGAGAATTACACCAAATAACACTAAAATCAAAATGATTGACATTTACTTCAATTGTGGGTATTCTGAATTTTCTCACTTTAAAAAGTCTGATGAGATTTGCATTCCCATCTGATAAATGAGAGTCATGGTCACATGTGATGGAGTGGTGTGGGTTAAAAACAGTCTCTAAAATAGGCTCTGTGGCTTTTCCTGATGTCTTGACCGCATTATTCTACATCTGCAGCCCTGCAGGTGTCTTCAACTCATTGCAAAGCAGTTTGTGCTTTCAAACAACAGCAGTGCGCACTAAGATCACCTTGGAGAGAGACTTCTGCACTCCAGACTTGGTTTTAAAAAAGAGAGGAAAATATTTTACTATGATTGCTCACATAATTCAGAGGCTGTGCAGAGACGGGCTTAAGCACACGGATTCAAGAATCAAAATGCCTGGCGTCAGATCTGTGTTCACCGCTTAGGAACAGAAAGTGTGAGGCAAGTTACTGGAACTTTTTTCCCTGAGTTCCCTCCACTGTAAAATGTGGATAAACACAGTGCTTTGTAGGGCTGGGGTGGGACTGTCAGTCACAGCACTAAGATCAAGACCGGGCACCAGGCAGCACTCAGTAACGGGGCTAAAGTATCATCCTCCCCTCCTCCTCTCCTCTGACCTCACTTTCATCTCAGCACTAGCCTCTCGTGTCCTCCCTTCTCCTCTTCCCTGTCTTCAGCTTTAAACAAAGCTTTGACAATTGGCTCTCCTTTTGCAGCTCCACTCTGTCCCCAGCTGAATTCAATAACATATTAATAAAGCATCCTGCTATACTCTTCAATAATAATAAAAAATAGTTAACATTTTTCGAGCATTCACTATGTTCCTGTTATGCATCCTTTTGTGAAACATACCCTACACCCCTAAGCAGTCTCCTCCCTGAACTCTGGAAACAGACTGCCATATTTTCCCTTGTGTCCTCCTCCTTTCTCTTAAAGGCTGGTTTTCCTTGGCATTCTTTCCCAGTCCCTTCTCTGTACAGTTTCCTTTGGGTGGTAAAGATTGCATATTTTCAGTAACCTACTATATGCTGATGATCTCAAAACTGTATCTCCAGCTTGAACTTCTCCCCAGAGTTCCAGAATCTGATGGATGTGCACTGAACACCTCAGCTTAGATGTCCCACTGCAGCACGAAGCCAGCACAGGCGACCTGAGTTCATCATCACACCAAACTCTTTCCCTTCTTGCGTTCCTATCTAAGAAGCAGCAGCAGCATCCCCATCCCATCCCAAGATGTACTGTGATAAATACTGAGTTGAAAAAGTTAAGAGCATGAAAATGGGCTCTGCCCTCGTGGAACTTAGAATCTAACTGGAGGATACAATAGAAGAAACAAGTAAATAGGCCATACTTAATTTTCTGTCTTTTTACTGTTATTACTTATATAATTAAGTGTACTCTTTTCTTGGGATTTTTTTCATTAGCTTCTTATAAAACTGACTAACTCTGTCATATTTTACCACACATACTTTCTTATTCAGTAATTTTTCTGCATTCACCAATTTATTATTTTTAAATGATCAGGTCTAATGACCTTTTCTTCTATGAATTTTTGCCTACTACTAATTTACAGATATTTTCTCTATCAGGAGATCTTATGAATGCTCAACAGTTTTTTTATTTGTTTATGTTTCATTCAATTAGGCATTTGTTATTGATGAGGTATTATTAAAATTTAGTTTATGAAGTTATCTAAATCTTAATAAACAGGTTGGATGAGAAACCAACCTGCCTAGTTGATGGAGATTGCCTAGATAGCAGTCTTTTTCATTTCTGAAATATTTGATACCATCGATTTTTCTATCTTAAAATTTGCATCTTCCTTGGTTTAGCAACAGCACTCTTAGGTTTCTTCCTACCTTTTCAGCTTTGACACCTCTCTCCTATTTTCTCATCCCTCTTCCTTTTTCCTTGTGGTTGTATTTGTTCCCACAGCTAACGTCTTAGACATCTGTCCTCACCTGATTACTTTCCTTGACTCAGTTCTGGCCCACGGTATCAAAGATACTTTGATTAGGAAGACTTCCTACTCATATTCAGCAAGAATAAAACTCAATATAAAATCTCCTGCAGCCTTCAGCTGGCTTACTCTCCAATTTCTCAATTGATAACAATCCTTTCTTCAATCAAAATCCCAGTTACATATACTCAAAACCTCAGAATCACCTTCACCTCTCCTTTATCTCCCTTATTTCATTAGTTAACCATTTCTACTAATGCTGGCTTTAAATATTTTTATTATTATTTACATCTATCCCTATATCTCTATTCTAATAGATTAATGATCAAAGGCCAACCAGAACTCTTCCCTGTAAGTTTGAACAACACCCTAATTTCTGTTCATAAATGCATTCTCTTCATTCTTCAATGTCTACCATGCACTTCTACCAGAGGGATCATCCCTATCACGCTATTTCCAAAATTAAAAAACTTTAGGGTATAAATGACAAAGTCCAACACTGTTATCCTAATTTTCAAGTCCTTGTATGATCTGATTGTATTTAGTTTCTTACTGAAGACCTTTAAACTAAGGGCAAAAGGGAAAAAAAAGAAAAGAAAAGGAGAGGGAAGGAAAATGAAAAAGGAAAGAAGAAATGGAACAGAGGAAAATTTAAAAAAATTTAAAATAAGGGTATACTTGTTGGAAATGACAGACACCAATCTCAAAATAAATTAATCACAGAAATAAAATCATTGACACATATAATTAGGAATGTGAGGTCTGAATCTGGCTTCAGGATAGTTGGATCCAGGGTTTTACATGATATCATTAGGACACTGTGTCTCTATTTCACAGCCCTGTTTTCCTCAGTATCTGCTTTATTCTATGCCAAAGTCTCTAAAAAAAAAGAAAGAAAGAAAAGACCTGAACCAGTTTAGCCAACTCATTTAGATGGCATCACCAGATTTCTGTCATTAACTCTGACTGGCTCACCTTGTACCTTGTGTCCAATTCTGAGCCAATCACTGCGACCAGGGACCAGTGGCACGTGCATAGCAGGTGTGGGACACACCCTCATCCCTGGGATTAGGCTTCGTTTGAACCCCACTAAACCAAATGTTTGAGGCTGGGACAGAGGAGACTCTCAAAAGAGAGTTTTATATGGCATAATACACATTTATGTGAGACAAACTAAATTTGAAAGAGCCATGAGCAGAGTAATCTACTAACCTGAAAGTGTCAATTCTGCTAATCAGCTATTGGTGAGATCTTTGTCAAGCTAATTCAATTTTATTTGTGCTTCACTTTCTTTCACAACAAAATGGGCATAGAATTTATGCCACCAGCTGCTCCCAAAAAACAAGATCCTCAGATGAACCTTGACAGAGTACTGCCAACATCACAAAAGGCGAAAGTCTGTAGAGTACTGTGTGGGCCTTACACTGAAGTTCTTCATATTCATACATGGAGTTTTTGATTTTAAAGCACTTTCATACTGTCTAATTTGCTCCAAATAAGACAACTGTGAAATATCTAGCTTTTCATTTTACACATAATGCTTTGTTTCTCAGGCCACAGTCCCCTAAAAACGTCTCGGCTGTCCCATGGAATCAGTCATTTCCTCCCTTCCTACTCTCATTCTTTCCAGCAGAGTCACATGTGAAGAAGGAGGGTGGTGTCTCAGTACTGACTGTAGAGAACCCATTTTGCTAAGGGGCTGACATCTGTTTAAAGGACACTGCATATCCTCCTGACTCTCCTCCCCAACTGAAAAATAAATTCCCACTGATTCCATGCCAAGAGCAGCCCCAACTTCCTCCAAAATTATCTCTGCTTCTCTTCCAGTCTACTTCTAGAGTTTTATAGTCACCAATTGAGAGATCAAAACCAAAACCAACCAACCAAGAAACATATAAAATTTCTTCTAAGAAAAATAAGAAAATCCCAGTCTCTTTACTATTAATCCAATTTTTCCCCTACAACATGATGAACTTTAACTCTCCCGGGGTAGTGATGATTAGTAAGATTTGGAAACACAATTTACATTTTAAATTTCTCAACAAATTTCTCTCGGGCATTTAAAAAGGTATAAATTCAAAGAAATAATGTATAACTATGGAAGTCCCTATTTTTTTTATTCCCTCCTCCACAATAGTTTACAGTTGTTTGTACACATTAGTTACTTTAAAATTCTTCCTTAAAATTAATTAAAATACTATCTTTGGCGATTCTAAATACCAAACTTATTTTTTTTTAAAAAACCTTTTAAATCCAGATCTCATTAATTCAGATTCTGTGTTCTTTCAATCAAGAACCGAAGTAAATTGTCTACCTTTAAAATATTAAAAAGCAATGTGACATGATAAATGATGGGTAATATTGAACTACATTATAGAGGGATATTTATCAACTTTGAAAAACAGTTTTAGTTTTATCATTTGCATATCAATTATATAATGTAATTATGATAGATCTCACTTATTGAGTACAGATTGGGTGTTACTGTAACTGCTTTATATTATCTTATTAAATCCTCACAACAAATCTGTGAGGCAATTACTTTCTTTACAGATTCAAAAATTAAATCTCAGAGAGAAACTACTCAGAGATTTTATATAGTGAGGTTGGACCCTAGCGCCAAACATTACACTCTTAACCAATACACTGTACTCTTCCTTCTTCGAAGAGGTGACCACTCTTTGGAAGAGAGCATTGATGTGGTAATTTTAAATTATTTTTGTACATACCTTAAAGAAAGGCATCTTGACAAGGAATATTTTGATAACATATTTTAGTTATTGTGTAAATTTTAGTATTCATGTAATGTTTGAAGTAAACATATTTCTTATTGATGTCTTACAAACATGTCTTCTTATGAGTTGCTGAGATGTTCCTAGACTTTGCTCCTTCATTTACTACCAGTTTAAGTTCACATGCTATACTCCATACATGCAGCCCTCATTCACATTTCCAAAAATTTCTAACTCAATATTTGCTGCCACTTCAATTTTCATGAGCCACATTAAATGTATTAGATATCAGTTATATTTGTTGGAAAACACATTTGTTGGTCCCAAATTTTAAATAATGAAGATAAACTGCTGTTGAGAGAGGTAGGGAACCAGTCATCTCTATAAATCCAGAAATATTTAGTTTCCCACAAAAGTCTTATTCTAACAATTTAATATTTCCTGTAATGCTATTTCCCTGGTGGAAAGATCAGCTCACTGTGTTCTACACTTTTTGGACCACTTTGTATTTTGGATCAGAAATGTATGGCAGTGAGCAGCTGCAGAGAGAGTGGAAGACAGTGTGCTGGATAAGGGCTTGCCAAAACACACTGAAATGAATTCTCACTATTTTGAAACAACAACCATACAAACGATATACTTCCAGTTTTCACTGTAACTCAGCCCTCCCCTTATAGGATACATATGAGAGAGAGATGCCCTGATGGTATTCACTTCTATGTCAACAATCAGTAGGCTAGAATCTGTCCTGACTGTTTCAATGCTATCAAGTTCAAAGACTATTTGTCATATATGCCCAGAGACAAAAACAAGAATCCTTCCCAGACAGCTGTGACTAAGGGCCATGCAAAAGTGAATGGCGGTCCAAGGAATGTCTTCATGGAAACAATTCCTGAACACTAAAATCCAGCACTTCTCTCTCCTGCTCGGTCAGTCTGTCACCTTTCCCAAGCATGGAACAGCTCACTGTAAGTGGACAACATGTTCCCAGCTGCAGCTGACTCATATCATGACTGTGAATCCAAATCAGCTTCTTTCCAGTGTGGGAAAAATCTGAACTTAATCAATTCCCTATGTAGAAGGCATTTCCAATTTTTCTCATCCTCTCTGGAGAACTAGAAAGTCACCTAACTTGAGACTTGGTGACCAAAACTCACCCATCTAAAATGTGAAATAAGGGACAAAGATTGTTGGTGGATCTCTTACTAGAATGTTCAAAGAGGAAATGCAGATAACAACAAATAAACCATAGAATTTGGGCTAGAAAACTGAAGTAATGGTAAAGTACATAAAGACAAATAAATGAAAAAACAAAACAGAATCTTGACAACACTTTCTCCTCTCAACCAGCAATTATCCATAGCAACCTATTCTAATTACAAATAAAAGTGCTGCTGGAAGACCAAGGCTAGTGAAAGCATTTTCATTGTCCAACACAAATGTTATCATATTAAAAGTGCTGTCAAACAGGCTCCATGGATGGAGCATGTAGGTTGCACCACTGAATGAGACATTAAGATTCAAGTAATTGCAGCTGTCTATCAACAAGGGGTCAAAACCTGCAGTCTAACACAAAGGCATTCAAAATTTAAAACTCTAGAAAAAAATTTTTAATTACAAAATATTTGAGACAAAGAAAAAGGTCTAGGATATGATATAATGAGCACTCATTTACACACCATTTGTAGATCCTCCATGAGCATTAAACTTCAGGTTAAGTACCCTGTGTGCCCTTCCTTGATAGCTCTAAACTTACCCCTGCCATAGGTTATCACTATTCTAAATTTTGTGCTTGTCTTTCTCATAAATCTTTTTATGCTTTTATTATACATATACATATCTTAAAACAATCTGTGCAATTATTTTGTAAAATTCAAATAAATTATATCACTTTGTCTGCATACTTCTTGATTAAACATTGTGATATTTATCCATGATGATATAGAATGCTGGTCCGGGGGTTAAGAATCCACCTTCCAATGTAGGAACCTCAGGTCCGATCCCTGATCAGGGTAATAAGATGCCACATGTTGCTGAGCAACTAAGCCCAAGTGCTGCAACCAAATCCAAGTACAGCCAAATAAATAAATATTTTTAAAAGAAGAACTATACAGAGTGCTTGTATTTATTCATTGTCTGATACAGTTATTTCATTGCACATATATACAACCCATTTACCCATTTTTCTAGTGATGGACATTTAGTTTATTTCTAATTTGCTCTATTGCCAACAATGAAGTTATGAACATTCTTATGTGTTCCTATGTATTTATCTTGTGTGTATATAATTAAATGATTCTTTAGGTCAGGAGTCAGCAAGCTATGTCTTTGGGCCAAATCTGGCCTGTCATCTGCATTTGTAAATAAAGTTTAATGGAAGACAGCCATATTTATCTGTGTATATTTTGTCTATGGTTGCCTTCAACACAAGAGATGACTCTACACATGGACACCACCAGAGGCAACACCAAAATCAGATCGATTATATTCCTTGCAACCAAAGATGGGGAAACTCTATACAGTCAGAAAAAAAACAAAAAGAAAGCAGACCTGGAGCTGACCATGGCTCAGATCATGAAGCTCCTTATTGCAAAATTCAGGCTCAAATTGAAGAAAGTAGAGACGACCACTAGCTCATTCAGGTTTGCCTTAAATCAAATCTCTTAGACGAGGTGACAAATAGATTTAAGGGGTTAGATCTGGTAGAGTGCCTTAAGAGCCATGGACAGAGGATCATAACACTGTACAGGAGGCGGTAACCAAAGCCATCCCAAAGAAAAGAAATGCAAGAAGGCAAAATGGCTGTCTGAGGAGGCCTTACAGATAGCTGAGGAAAGAAGAGAGGCAAAAGGCAAGAGAGGAAGGGAAATATTTCCAACTGAATGCTGAGTTTCAGAAAATAGCAAGAAGAGATAAGAAAGCCTTCTTAAGTGAACAATGCAAGGAAACAGAGGAAAACAATAGAATGGGAAAGACTAGAGATCTCTTCAAGGAAACTGGAGTTACCAAGGGAACATTTCATGCAAAGATGGACACAATAAACGACAGAAAACAGCAAGGACCTAACAAAAACAGAAGATATTCAGAAGAGATGGCAAGAATACACAGAAAAACTATACAAAAAAGGCCTTAATGACCTGGATAATCACGACAGTGTGGTCAATCACCTAGAGCCAGATATCCTGGAGTGTGAAGTCAAGTGGGCCTTAGGAAGCATTACTAAGAACAAAGCTAGTGCAGATGGTGGAATTCCAGCAGAGCTATTTCAAATCCTGAGAGATGCTGCTGCTAAAGTGCTGCACTCAGTATGTCAACAAATTTGGACAATTCAGCAGTGGCCCCAAGACTGGAAAAGGTCAGTTTTCATTCCAATCCCAAAGAAAAGCAATGCAAAAGAATGTTCAAACTACTGTACAACTGTGCTCATTTCACATGATAGCAAGATAATACTCCAAAAATCTTCAAGCTAAGCTTCAACACTATATAAACCAAGAACTTCCAGATGTATAAGCTGGATTTAGAAAAGGCAGAGGAACCAGAGATCAAACTGCCAACATCTGATGGATCATAGATAAAGCAAGAGAGTTCCAGAAAAATATCTATTTCTGCTTTATTGACTATGCCAAAGCCTTTGACTGTGTAGATCACAACAAACTGTGGTAAATTCTTAAAGAGATGGGAATACCAGACCACCTTATCAGCAACAGTTAGAACCAGACATGCAACAACAGGCTGGTTCCAAATTAGGAAAGGAGTAGGTCAAGGTTGTAAATTGTCACCTTGCTTATTTAATTTATATGCATAGTACCTCACGTCAAATGTGAGCTAGATGAATCACAAGCTGGAATCAAGACTGCCAGGAGAAATATCAACAACCTCAGATATCCAGATAACACCACCCTTATGGCATCAAGAAACAAAAGAGCTTCTTGATGAAGGTGAAAGAGGAGTGTGAAAAAATTCAACACTCAAAAAACTAACATCATGGCATCTGGTCCCAGCATTTCATGGCTAACAGACTGGGAAACAAGGGAAACAGTGACAGATTTTATTTTCTTGGGCTCCAAAATCACTGCAGACCGTGACT
The DNA here is from genome assembly GCF_019320065.1 of Cervus canadensis. NCBI lineage: Eukaryota > Metazoa > Chordata > Mammalia > Artiodactyla > Cervidae > Cervus > Cervus canadensis. The sequence continues at coordinate 1,592,551 of NC_057391.1, read as the reverse complement.
GCAGCCATGAAATTAAAAGACACTTGCTCCTTGGGAGAAAAGCTATGACAAACCTAGACAGCATATTAAAAAGCAGAGACATCACTTTGCCAACAAAGGTCCATCTAGTCAAGGCTATGGTTTTTCCAGTGGTCATGTATGGATGTGAGAGTTGGACCATAAAGAAGGCTGAGCACAGAAGAGCTGACACTTTTGAATTATGGTTCTGAAGACTCTTGAGAGTCCCTTGGACAACAAGGAGATCCAACCAGTCCATCCTAAAGGAGATGAGTCCTGAATATTCACTGGAAGGACTGATGCTAAAGCTGAAACTCCAATACTTTGGCCACCTGGTTTGAAGAGCCAACTCATTGGAAAAGACCCTGTTGCTGGGAAAGATTGAAGGTGGGAGGAGAAGGGGACAACAGAGGATGAGATGGTTGAATGGCATCACCGACTCAATAGATACGAGTTTGAGCAAGCTCTGGGAGATAGTGAAGGACAGGGAAACCTGATGTGCTGTAGTCCATGGGGTCACAAAGAGCTGGACATGACTTAGCAACTGAGCAACAACAATGAATGGTTGCTTTCACACTACAGTTGCAGAGCTGAGTAGCTGTGACAGATAAAATATGACATGCAAAACTGAAAGTATTTATCTGATCTTTTACAGTAAAAGTTTGCCAACCTCTACTTTAAGGTAGAGGCTCAGCAGTGACATGTTTGGATTGAAGACTACATAAATATTCAATTTTACCAAATATTGCCAGATGCCTCCCAAAGTAACTACCAATTTACATTCTCTTCAATAATGTAAGAACATCCCCATTCTCCTTGTTCCTCAACCTTACTAGCACTTGAAATCTCAAAAACTTTCAAATCCTGTCTAGTTGTCTTGGTTTCATTTCAGATATTCTGGATTTGTATTATTATGGCTCACATCTATATTTGTGGGACATGTTTCTGGGCAATAATTTAAATGGTAGACAATGGTCTAACTCTATCCCAAGGTCAGGTTGAGGTACAAAAGTGCTGAAGGATATCTCCCCATCTCTTTCTACCTTAAGTTCCTCCTTGCAAAGACTATATCCTTTTCTCTTTCCTGACACCTCCACCCCAGGCATGCTCTCTCTAAGGATCCATGCATCTGGATCATGTGTACCAAGTTCTAGAGTTCATTTGCTACCTGCTGAATACAGCTTTCTATTCCTTCCATTCACAGATAAATCACACTGCAAAACAGAACCCTGGTGGTTTTTCTTGAATGAAGAGAGAAGTCCTACTCTTTCAGTCTGGGATACCAGGTCATCACAGTGCAGTTTCTGCCACCTACACATAAGGCCAACCAGACAGGCAGCTGTGAGAATATGCTGAGAGAAGGAAGGACTCTTCTGTGCCTCTGGCTACTCTGGAGATGAGGTTCACTGTCTAGGTACCTCTGGATTGTCCAGTTTTGATCAAACTCTTTGATGGAAGTAAATCAGCTTTTTATCTTCCCAAGGCCTTTGATTTTATTCTGGAGCACAGATATTGCTTTACAAGAGTCTAGGTTATTGTCTCTTCCTTTATTCAGTTGGCTGTGGTAAGGGAAATGCTCCTCCTCACGGATATTCCTATAACCTGAGTAGGTAAATGAGACACGGAGGTAGCGAGGGAAGGGCAAGAAGTAAGGGAAGAAGTTTATACGTGTCAGTTATTGACACATTCTCAGAGCCCTGAAGTGCCAAGTAGCACCGCAATTTTACAGTCAGGCTGTTGATCTAGGTGAATTTAAAGAGGGAAAGGCAGATAAAAGGGAAGAGAGAAAATTGGGTGAGAGAAGCAAGACAGGAATCATGATGAAACAAGAGGAAATCAGCATGAAGAGAAGTTGAAAAAGAGAGCTATCAATAATATATTTGATACATAAAGATTAGCACCATTCCAGCTATGGTGAGGTACAAGTTGGGCTATCATAATACAGGCACATGTGCTAATACTTAGGGATGGGAGGCAGGGACTTCCCACCATGGGGGTGAATGATTCAGGGCAGCATAGCTCCAAGCCTTGTCAAGCTTGTGCTTCCCAGAGGGGCAATGAGCAAGCAGGCATTGGTGTGCAGGGAGGCCATTTGGCAGTAGACATGGTCATGGCTACCATACACCTTTGGATTGAGTCAATGGATTTCCTTTTGAACGCTCTGTGCATGGGCATAGAATCATCTGAGACTGTTAGTTATGTTCCCAAACATTTTCTCCTGCATTACTGGCAACTTCTTCCACTGTTGTCTTTTTTTTTTCTTTCTATCAGACTAGCTGTCTTCTAAAAATGTCTGGTTTTTAAGCTTTGTCTGAGCTTGCTCTCATTCTCTAGGCAACATGTGTCCAAACAGTATTTACTGAGGGTCAACTCAACAAACGAGGAAAACAAAGATTAAAGAAGAGATGGTTCCTGCCTTCAGAAATTTCAGATACATTAAAAGTGGAAAGGAGGAGGACGGGAACTAAGTGTCAAGATCTGGGAGCCGAGAGAAATAAACTCTTCCTCAGAGAATTGAGGTATATTTTCAGAAAATTTGAGTTGTGTTGTGAAAAATAATGGCAAAAAAGGAGAAGGATAGTCCAGGTAGAAAGACCAACATATGCAAAGGCACACGGATGTGGAAATACATGGCATGTTTAGGGGAAATATTTTTTAAATAACTACTCTAGGGGGTGGGAAGTCCTAGCCTCATGTCCTTGAAGTAGGAGCACAAGTATTAATGGAAGCACCAGCAAGTGCAAGATGGATTAGGGCAGGAGAGTGAGGTATATGCCAGCTAAGGAATTTGGACATTATTCTCTGGGGCCCTACACATCTCACTAATGTGAATTTAATTAAAGTGAATGGATATCTAACTTTCAGCCAGGCACATGATTAACTCTTTCATGACATTCTAGCCAAGATGGAAAAATATAGGCTCTGTGATGGCACATTTGGTATATCATATAATCATCTTCAGATGTTAGAAGAAGTGTCAGGTAGAAGCTGGATTTCATATTTTATGCCAAGATCCAGAGAAAGAGCTAGAAATAATAAATTAAAGTTACAGGGAAACATTACTGGTTAAGGTCAGGAAAAAAAAAAAGACACTTCTAGACAGTGCCTAATTCATTATTAATAACCTATTAATACAAAATAATTATGTTATGGGGAAAGGAATTGTTTCATTGTGTGTATGTTTCATTGTGTATTGATTTGGCAGAAGCTGTCAATGTTATCAAAGCTTTAAGCAGGGATACATTTTATTTGATTTTTTTTTCTGACTTCCCAAAACTGTCAAAGAATGGCATTTTTTAGAGTCCCAAATAGATGTATTTTCCTGTCATTTAAATGACTTCCTCTAACAAATGACAATTTCTCTACACTTGAAAGTATCCATTGTCAGATTGGAGAATACCACTTTTTCCTTTGCTCTCAAAGATATATTTAGAAAATAAAAAGGAGAAAAAAATAGAAGGATAAAGAAAGGTAGAGAATAGAAATGCAAAGTAAGAAATAATAAATATGTGAAATGGAAAGTGACAGGTTCTTTCCATGTTACAATGAGGACAGGGAGATCTAAGCAGTTAAATGCCTCCAGTGCTTGCACAGAATAAGAAGCTGGGTCCCCAGACTGTGTGGGACCCTGCTCTCAGACCATACTGTACACGCCGTCTGGTAGGAGCAAAGGGAGGGCAGGAATAGGATGTTAAATAACTTCTTGAAAAATACATTTTGATGATTGTTGGTAACCAATGCAAAAGACTAAGTGCAAGATGTTGCAGATGATATTAAGGACTAACCTACTGTCAGAAGCAGATTAATTATTTTAAGAAGAAAAAGGCAGACAGCATATATATACTAGTTTGCTAAGATTGCCATAACCAAACATCATAGACGAGTCATTTAAACAACAGAAATTTCTTTTCTCACAATTCTGGAATTTGGAAGCCCAAGATCAAGGTGTTAACAGGATGGTTTCATGTCTTTCTCTTTGGCTTCTGGGTGACCACCTTCTTTCCACACCCTCACATGAACTATCCTCTGTGTGCACATTCCTGCATCTCTTTCTGTTCTTACAAGGATATCAGTCCTGTTGGATTAGAGCCCCACCTTGATGGCCTCAATCTTAACCACCTCCTTAAAGGCCCTATCTCCAAATACAGTCACACTGAGGGTTTACAGCTTCAACAGATGATTTTTTCAGGGACACAATTCAGTCCATAACTGTGTAACAGACAGGGAGACAGGTCCAGACCAAAGACAGTAGTGCCTGTGTTACTGTTCCAAAGATTTTACTCTAGCCTCTACCTTGCATGTCCTGTGGCATCTTGCTGACCTCCAACACCCTACTGTCATCTTTTAGAATTTGTCAAAATAACTATTCATATATTGACAAATGCAGTCTTTCAACTCTTGCCCTTGGAACTCTGAACTCTGCTCATGGACCTGTCAGTTTCTAGCCCAAAGACCCAATCCCCTTGAACTCTCACCTGCCCCAGACTGACCGTTTCCTACGCAGTGACTTGAGCACCACTGTCCTTCTCCCCCTGCCCCTTCCATCTCTGTGCTTTCAGGCTTCTCAGGGGACCACTTCTGCCCGCACAGCTGCCCAATGAAGCTTAAACTACCTGCCAACACGCGTTCTCCCGCCACTAACCCAAAAGGTCCTTGAGACAAGGACTATGTCTGTTCATTTTGTGAGGCCCACAATAGTGTTTGAGCATGTAATAATTTTTTGAGAAATGTTTTATAATAAGTGACAAAAAACAAATCAGGTTTCTAATGGAGATACATGAGGAAGAAGGCTAAATGAAATTGACAATGAGTCTGGATTTTTTGTTTGCTCTAATAAGGAAAATGTAGCTCCACGTGATGTTATCCTCTACAATAACACTTACCCTCAGCCTACTTGACATATAGATGAAACAGGGAAGAATAAGTAAAGGGTTATGGAGAGAGTCACACTCCCCATGCTTAATTCTTCACTCAATCAGCACTTTTTAAGCAGCAGCTACAGTCAAAAAGCTATCACACTCTACATATTCAAAGAGGAATACCATTTTTATATTTCTTCAGGTCATAATCTGTTATTATTGATAGACATGCTAATAAAATAATAATTATGAACATTTTATTTATATGCCACTTCATTCTACCAAAAAATTTATGTAATGCAGAAATATAAAATTAGTAGTTGAGAGAGTCACTTCAAAAAAGATTAATAGTCAAGAGAGACAAAAAAAGAAAAGGAATATTTTCACTAACTGCAGGACATCCAAGACACTGTATCTACAGGTGCTAGAAATGAGAGGCAAATTGGGCCATAATCTACCTATACAGAGAAAAAACTTTCGGTTACAAGATTTATGGTAAGAAACACAATGTGTTCTTATGTAGAAATCCTGTAAGTAATTTCTTTCCATGTCTGTATGAGGGGAACACTGTGGAGATTTTTTGGGGGGGGGAGGGCGGTCAGGAACTTTTTATTTATTTATTTATTTTTAATTTATTTTTTTATTGAAGGATAATTGCTTTATAGAAATTTATTGTTTTCTGTCAAACCTCAACATGAATCAGCCATACATATTTTTAAGTCAAGATGACATATTAAGTACACTTAAGGATTTAAGTCCTCTCTTCCATTCCAATAATAAAATACTAAATAAAAGATATAAACTATATTTATTTTTATGTAAATAAGCTGGATGAAAGGAATAATGAGAAATACCCCTGTGTCAGAAATGTAGTCATTTTAGGCTGAGTTCTGGCAACTCATGGGGTATCCTGGGAGATCCTGGCAGATCCTGGGAGTAAACAGAACGATGGGATCTGTATTTCAACACCAACATGAGGAGGAGTGTTAACAGTTACAGATCTCATCCCTGTGGTGGAAAACCAAAGTGATGTAATTCTTAACTATGCCTAGGCCCAAAGTTGGGCTTCCTGTGAGAATATAGGACCTGGTAAGCAAAGTGTCTACCCAAGCCACGGCTGGAAATAGCTTCCCATGGAATTCCAGAATCTTGGATCTGTGTCATATGGTTGCCTAGTTACAATACTTAAATCCAAAACAACCAGAGAGAAAACACAAACATGAGCACTTGCTCGGGGACAGTGACAGCGCCTCCGCGAGGCTGCAAGGGGACATGTCCACACAGAGCGTGTATATGAGGGGCTCAGAGGAAGGGCCATGATCCGGGAACGTGGACTCACACACGAGAGAGACACAGCGCACGGCCGTGATCCGGGAACGTGGATTCACACACGAGAGAGACACAGCGCACGGCCGTGATCCGGGAACGCGGGCCCACAGACGAGAGAGACACAGCGCACGGCCATGATCCGGGAACGTGGACTCACACACGAGAGAGACACAGCGCACGGCCGTGATCCGGGAACGCGGGCCCACACACGAGAGAGACACAGCGCGCGGCCATGATCTGGGAATGCGCGTGGGCCCACAGACGAGAGAGACACAGCGCGCGGCCATGATCCGGGAACGTGGACTCACACACGAGAGAGACACAGCGCGCGGCCATGATCTGGGAATGCGCGTGGGCCCACAGACGAGAGAGACACAGCGCGCGACCATGATCCGGGAACGCGGGCCCACAGACGAGAGAGACACAGCGCGCGGCCATGATCTGGGAATGCGCGTGGGCCCACAGACGAGAGACACAGCGCGCGGCCATGATCCGGGAACGTGGACTCACAGACGAGAGACACAGCGCGCGGCCGTGATCCGGGAACGCGGGCCCACACACGAGAGAGACACAGCGCACGGGAATGCCTGCGTCCAGAGAAAAGACAACACATGCAACTCAGAGCAAAGAAACAAGACAATGAGAAATGCCTAGGAATAACGTTATTAGAAAAGCAAACCAACTCATGGTTATGATTCAACATTTCAAAAAATATTTTTCTTCCCTAAATAATTTATAAATATATGTGTGCATGGACTGCAGCCTGCCAGGCTCCTCTGTCCATGGAATGTTCCAGGAAAGAATATTGGAGTGGGTTGCCATTTCCTACTCCAGGGGATCTTCCTGAACCAGAGATCGAACCCGTGTCTCCTGTGTAGGCAAGTAGATTCTTCACCACTGAGCCACAAGGGAAGTCCGCAATTCCAATCAAAAATCCCAACAAGAAGTCGCAAAGAATTTGACTAACTACAAGATTCACTTTGGAAAGCTGTATGAATATCAAGAATTTTTTTTTTTAAAGACAGTGTTAGGAGAGAACTTTGTGCTACATCTATCAAAACATTAAAAATAATAAAAGCATGTTCTTTTAACAAGGATATACAAATAAAGTAACAGTACAGAATAGGTAGTCCTATGGCATGTCGTGAATCACTGGGGAAGCACACTGTTCAAGGCACTTCAGGTACATTTTGCTTTTCAGAAAGAAAAAAATCTATATTCCTACTTCATACAAGGAAAAGATCAGAGGGATTAGGGGACTAAATGTGGAAATTAAAACTGCAAATCTATTTAAAAGACAACTTGAGTTTCAGATGAGAAGTTTTCTTAAACAAGTTACAAAGACATAAAGGAAAGGTAAACATATCTGACTAAATAAAATATATAATGGCTAAACATCAAAATATATTCAAACTTACTCCATAAGTTCGTTTATGTAAATGATAAAAGCTAGTCTATGGTGATTGAAATCAGAATAGTGGTTACCTCTGAGGAAGAGGGGGCTTCCCTGGTAGCTCAGTTGGTAAAGAATCTGCCTGCAATGCAGGAGACACCGGTTTGATTCCTGGGTCGGGAAGATCCACTGGAGAAGGGATAGGCTACCCACTCCAGTATTCTTTGGGCTTCCCATGTGGCTCAGCTGATAAAGAATCTACCTGCAATGTGGGAGACTGGGTTCGATCCCTGAGTTGGGAAGATCCCCTGGAGCAGGGAAAAGCTGCTGCTGCTAAGTTGCATCAGTCGTGTCCGACTCTGTGCGACCCCATAGATGGCAGCCCACCAGGCTCCCCCGTCCCTGGGATTCTCCAGGCAAGAACACTGGAGTGGGTTGCCATTTCCTTCTCCAATGCATGAAAGTGAAAAGTGAAAGTGAAGTCGCTCAGTCGTACCTGACTCTTAGGAGCCCATGGACTGCAGCCTACCAGGCTCCTCCACCCATGGGATTTTCCAGGCAAGAGTACTGGAGTGGGGTGCCATTGCCTTCTCTGAGGGAAAGAATATCCACTCCAATATTCCGGCCTGGAGAAGACCATGGACTAGTCCCTGGGGTTGCAAAGAACCGGACACAACTGAATGACTTTCACTTTGAGGAAGGGATATGTGGGTAATAATTGGAGAGGTTTATAGGGGGGCCTCTGAGTGCTGATGAAGTTTTTGCTTCTGATTTGCATGATGATTACACTTTTTGAAAAGATATCAGGCTGCACATATGTGTGCACTTTTCTGTATGTATATTAACTAAATTTTAAATAAAAACAGATATCTAAACATGATTAAAATGCAAACAGTGTTGGGGGGCATTTGGATTAGATATCAAAGAAACTGAGTATCCAGAGTATCTATTTTTGTAAAAACTCACAAAAGCAAATCAATATACCACTTTTTTTAACCTATAGCATTGACAAGAAGTTTTAAGACTCAAATATCAAGAGTTAACAAAGGAGTGGATAAAACTATACTCTCACATGAAATCAAGTGAAAAAATAACTAGCTTGAATATACTGAAGAACAACTTAGTGTCATTTCTATTGAAATTCATACTGTATGGATATGAGAGTTGGACTATAAAGCAAGCTGAGCACTGAAGAGTTGATGATTTTGAACTGTGGTGTTGGAGAAGACCTTTGAGAGTCTCTTGGACTGCAAGGAGATCCAACCAGTCCATCCTAAAGGAAATCAGTCCTGAATATTCATTGGAAGGACTGATGTTGAAGCTGAAACTCCAATACTTTGGCCACTTGATGCGAAGAGCTGACTCATTGGAAAAGACCCTGATGCTGGGAAAGATTGAAGACGGGAAGAGAAGGGGATGACAGAGGATGAGATGGTTGGATGGCATCACCGACTCAATGGACATGAGTTTGAGTAGGCTCTGGGAGTTGGTGATGGACAGGGAGGCCTGGCATGCTGCAGTCCATGGAGTCGCAAAGAGTCAGACAGGACTGAGCGACTGAACTGAATTGAAATATTGAAATTAAAAGTTCATATATCTTAAACTCAGTAATTCCACTTTTGTCTAAACACCATAGAGCAATATTTTTCAAGCTGTTTGTTGTGACTCATGAGGTGGGTTCTTAAATCAACTTCATGCTTTATAACAAGTTTTTTTTTCCCATGAAGTATAAAAACAATAAAATATTTGGACATAAAAATGCTATGGATAGCAGTCAGTCCAAGACATGCTTTTCACTGAAGCATGTTTCTTCAAATGAAGAAACAAAAATGTCAAGTTTTTCATAAAACTAACCAGATAATGTAATATTTTAATTCTGAGACTGTCCTTAAAACTTTTTAGTACAGAAAAGTTCTTTCTATCATAAATTATGGTGACTCAATATTAATGTCGTCTGTGGATTTTTTAATGTTTGCAATCGAGCAAAAGTAAAAATTGGCAAATTTGTGTCTATCACCAACTTTTTTTCCTCTAAATATCACTGATCTCTGACATTCCAAAGTCTGGGAATCACTATTCTACTCCATACCTCAGCAGTTTCGAGCAGATCAAAGTCACAGACTGAACCTTTCATACTGTAACTACTGAACTAACCATGCACTCAATCTTTAACACATTCAGTGAGTGGATGTTGAGGGGACTGAGGCATAAAGGTCAGTTAGCTTGATTTAATTCCACAACAAAGTCTTTAAAAAATGTGTACCATTGCTCACTAGGGCATGGCAATGGAGGTGGATGGATTATTGCAAATCCATTATCACTGTGAGAAACAACCCAGTGGATCGGTCAAACCTTCATCTTTATCTGAATCCGATCATACATGAGCACAGAGCTAGTGATCTGAGTAGGGGAGAAAGCTGAGGATCAAAGAACAATACAGGCCTAGCGCCCACTTGCAGTAGCTACTGGAGTGGTTGTGACAAACAGAAACGGAATGAAGCTGGATCCTGAGGTAGATTTACAATCCGCTCGGACTCACCCTCACTGTATCTAAATTTGCTTACAGGTTAGAAATAGATGTCTATAGATTGTCTGAAAGTTTAAATGTTTTGCAGGTTTTTAAAAAAAAAAAAAAAAAATGCCAAGCAGTTAGGGATCTATAAGGCTTTCCAGTTCCAGTTTAGTCGCTCAGTCATGTCTGACTCTTTGCGACCCCATGAATCACAGCATGCCAGGCCTCCCTGTCCATCACAAACTCCTGGAGTCCACCCAAACCCACATCCATCGAGTCAGTGATGCCATCCAACCATCTCATCCTCTGTCGTCCCCTTCTCCTCCTGCCCCCAATTCCTCCCAGCATCAGTGCTAGTCTTTTCCAATGAGTCAGTTCTTCCCATGAGGTGGCCAAAGTATTGGAGTTTCAGCTTCAGCATCAGTCCTTCCAATGAACACCGAGGACTGATCTCCTTTAGGATGGACTGGTTGGATCTCCTTGCAGTCCAAGGGACTCTCAAGAGTCTTCTCCAACACCACAGTTCAAAAGCATCAATTTTTCAGTGCTCAGCTTTCCTTCACTTTCATCAAGAAGCCTTTTAGTTCCTCTCACTTTCTGCCATAAGGGTGGTGTCATCTGCATATATGAGGTTACTGATATTTCTCCCGGCAATCTTGATTCCATCTTATGCTTCTTCCAGCCCAGCGTTTCTCATGATACACTCTGCATAGAAGTTAAATAAGCAGGGTGACAATATACAGCCTTGGTGTACTCCTTTTCCTATGTGGAACCAGTCTGTTGTTCCATGTCCAGTTCTAACTGTTGCTTCCTGACCTGCATACAGGTTTCTCAAGAGGCAGGTCAGATGGTCTGATATTCCCATCTCTTTCAGAATTTTCCACAGTTTATTGTGATCCACATAGTCAAAGGCTTTAGCATAGTCAATAAAGCAGAAATAGATGTTTTTCTGGAACTCTCTTGCTTTTTCGATGATCCATTGGATGTTGGCAATATGATCTATGATCTCTGGTTCCTCTGCCTTTTCTAAAACCAGCTTGAACATCTGGAAGTTCACGGCTCACGTATTGCTGAAGCTGAAAAATTGATCCTTCAGCTATATAAACAATGAAAAGTGATTTTAAAAATCAGTTTAAGCCAAATAGCCTCCAGCATTACCAATTTAAATATTAAATATTTTGTGTGTGCTGTGTTAGTTGCTCAGTCGTGTCTGACTCTTTGCGACCCCATGGACTGTAGCCCACCAGGCTCCTTTGTCCATGGGATTCTCCAGGCAAGAATACTGGAGTGGGTTGCCATTTTACTGAGTCATAAAATGTTACCCATAAGCACTCATCTGGCAGTAGTCCTGGCTTAGTCATAGTTTAGACTTCTACTCATTGACAAGCTGCTCTCCACTTCCAACTATAAACCCAGAGATCATTTATCTCAATCTTTCACCACATTGCAGATAAGAGGCTGAGGCTCAAAGAGGTGAAATGACTTTTACACAGGCAGTTAGTTCAGAATCAAGGCCCCCTGGCTCTTAGTCCAGTGCTCCCCTAGCTGTACCACTTTGCTTCTGGGAGATTATCTGTAAGCAGGATAGAAATTAGGAGTGCACTTTACCAATCCAGCAACCAGCGTTCACTGGATTTAAGTTTGAAAAGGAAAATGAATGTTAATAATCAGCAACAAAATGCTATATTTTTGCCCGAAAGAAAATAATAAGTGCTATGCTCCACTGATCTATCGTCCAGTTAGGAGAGCTTTCTTAATCTGACAGCTGAATGAAACAACATTTGATTAGAGACAAATGGTAAAAACATGCTAAAAATATTATAATTTCAACTATAGTATTTTCTGTTCATTTAATCTAACTTTAAAGTTATGTTATTTTAGAGCTGTGAGTCTATTTCTAGCATGAAAACCACTTCCTTTTATTTACTCTATGCTTATGATTTTTAAGTAGCCCTAGAGTTCCATGTATAATTTCTACTGTTTGCCAGTTTTATACTTTCAGTTCAGTTCAGTCACTCAGTTGTGTTTGATTCTTTTTGACCCCATGGACCACAGCATGCCAGGCCTCCCTGTCCATCACCAACTCCCAGAGATTACTCAAACTCATCTCCATTGAGTCAGTGATGTCATCCAACCATCTCACCCTCTGTCATCCCCTTCTCCTCCCACTTTCAATCTTTCAAAGCATCAGGGTCTTTTCCAATGAGTCAGCTCTTTTCATCAGGTGGCCAAAGTATTACTGGAGTTTCAACTTCAACATCAGTCCTTCCAATGAACACTCAGGACTGATTTCCTTTAGGATGGACTGGTTGGATCTCCTTGCAGTCCAAGGGACTCTCAAGAGTCTTCTCCAACACCACAGTTCAAAAGCATCAATTCTCCAGCGCTCTATACTTTAAGAAGTGTCAAATACTGCTATTACTCTAATGTCTTCTGATTCTATAAGTTAGAGATTCCAAATCTGAACGCTTTTTGGGACTAAGCAATAACATAAATGTGTGAAGTGACAATTTGGAGTGATGAGGATTTGGTGAACAGGTTCATGTCTTTGTTTTTGCTCTACATGGATTTTGAAAATGTGGAATTTTAACAGGAGTGTTAGAATATCAGTGAGAAACTGGATAAAACTCTAGAGAGGAAGGGGAGAGGAACTGAGAGGGCCCATTAGAAACAAAGGCCCTGCTTTCTGTAACTCAGGGCTCCAGCCAAGGCTATAGTCAGAGTTCAGGGAAGGTATAACAGCCTCCATAATGGCAAAGCTCCAGTCCCCTCAGTAGTCCAGTGCCCTTTTCATGTCAATACCAGGACCAACGATGAACAAAGTTTTGTTTTTTTTTTTTTTTAAACAAACTGGAGTTCTTTTCTTTTACCTTATTTCACCTGTAAAACCTCTTCATTCTTTATCATTAGCTAAGAGGAGACTGGGCTTCCCTGGTAGCTCAGCTGGTAACAAATCCATCTGCAATGCAGGAGACTCCAGTTTGATTCCTGAGTCAGGAAGATGCCCTGGAGAAGGGGTGGGCTACCCACTCCAGTATTCTTGGGCTTCCCCAGTCACTTAGATGGTAAAGAATCTGCCTGCAATGCAAGAGACCTGGGTTCAATCCCTAGGATGGGAAGATCCCCTGGAAGAGGGAATGGCTACCCACTCCAGTATTCTTGCCTGGAGAATCCCATGGACAGAGAAGCCTGGGGACTACAATCCATGGGGTCACAAAGAATCGGACACAACTGAGCAACTAAGCAGAGCACAGCAAGAGGAGACTATCCTAAACCTGAACCATTAAAAAAGAAATCGCTGATATGGGTGGATGAGCTAACGAAATGTAATCCATGTAGTAAAACTGATGCACTCAGATCATTCCTCACATTTTCCAGTTCTCAACCCCGGTAATCCACTCTGCTAAAAAACCAGTATTACAGAAGACATTGTCACGTACTCTTTCTTTTCTTCTTTAGCAAATGTTTCCCTAAATATTCAGTGAATCTCTCAGAGAGTGACAGCATCTCAGAGAAACTCTCTGAAACAGACGCTATAAGATTGTGCCAAAATATCATCCTGCCAAGAAAACACAGAATAAGAGATTTATTTTAATGGATCATCAAAACCCAGTTCAGAATAACATGAAACAGAGAAAGCAATTTGAGAACTGAAGGCAGTCAATTAAACAAGACTGAACTTCCTCCCTCTAGCCCTGTCCAGAGATGTAGTTGACAGTTTTCTAACAGACTATGTAGTTTTCACACCTAAATTTACTACAGAAGCGTCTATGGAACCTTGAAATTCACAAGTTTCACATGGTCTGCACTCAAGACCAACAGCCAATACACTTGAAAGAAGAAAAGGTAGAATGAAGTGACATATCATGGAAAAATAGAAAATTACAGTAAGAAATGACTCTTGTGGTTCAATTCTCCCATTTTCTAGAAATAGAAGCTTGAGTCCTTGGCAATGACATACTCAAATAACATGAGTAGCAATCTTGTTTATTTTCTACTACACTACCATCATTCATAAGGACTTTCTAAAAAATTCTTTTGAAGTATTATCAATGCATGAAAGTGAAAGTGAAGTCACTCAGTCATGTCTGACTCTTTGTGACCCCATGGAATTCTCCAGGCCAGAATACTGGAGTGGGTAGCCTTTCCCTTCTCCAGGGGATCTTCCCAACCCAGGGTTCAAACCCAGGTCTCCCTCATAGCAGGCGGATTCTTTACCAGCTCAGCCACAAGGGAAGCCCCATTATCAATGCATATAGGAAAGCAAATTAATCAAATGTACATTTTAAAAAACAATAATAATAAAGCAGGAACTTGTGAAAGCACCACCCAGGCAAAGAATCAGAACACTGCCAGTCTTTTGGAAACCCTCACATCACCCTCTTATTGCTCCCTCTTCCCTCCCTGCAAAGGAAGCCAGGCTCTCATGCAAGTGCTTTATTTTATACTCTTTCTACTCAGGCGTCTGTACCTAAAGAATATATTTTTAGTTTTTTTATTTAGTGGAATCACATCATTATATGGAAATTTTTATATCTGACATCTTTCACTCAATGTACATTTGCAAGATTCAACTAAGCTGATGTGTAGAGCTATAATTTGCTCATTTCATTGCTATTCAGTATTTCACTACATGTCATATTTTGTTAATCTTTAGGTTATATATCTGTATAGAGTGCAATGTCTATGCTGTAGAGTGTGCACATAGTCTACTTAGAACACTTTCAGCAGGAAAAAAAATATGTAACTCTAATTAGAAATGGCTCAACAATAAGAACACTTATTATTTTGCATAACAAGAAATTAAGGCATAAGTAAAATCCAATGTTGTCTGTTTCAGTGGCTCAACAGCATCATCAAGGACCCAGGCTTCAGCTCTCATCCTTGATCTCTCTCCCACTTTGTTCTCAGGCTGGGTCCTTCATAATCACAAGATAGCCACAATAGCTCCAGACAACATATCCAACCATGACCACATCCAGAGGGAAAAGGGGCCATTTTCTCCAGTGTCTCTCTCTTAAGTGTAACACAACCTTTCTTTGGAGCCCTCAGCAAACTTTCTCTCACCTCATAGTTAATGATTATATCACTTGTTCTACTGAAATCAATCACTAAAAAGGGAAATAAAACTCATCTATGTCAATCAAGGTAAGGTGTTCAATAGAAACTCTCAGAGGCTGGTGAGAGACCCTGGCCCTGAGCACTTTGCCATGGGAATGAGGTTGTATGCTTTACCTTTATTCTCTTAAATTTTGCTATCATTAAACATAATGACATATATTTGTTTACTGTGGAAAATGTAATTTTAAACTTATATAAGAACACAGTGAAAAGACGAATAAACCTAAACTCCATTTCATGAAACCAGTTCTAAGCTTCACTATTAACTCATGCCCAATCTCCTTTCATCTGTACACCATCCATTCTCCCATTCCTTCTTTGGTTCAGTTCAGTTCAGTTGTTCAGTCGTGTCCAACTCTTTGCGACCCCACGAATTGCAGCACGCCAGGCCTCCCTGTCTATCACCAACTCCCAGAGTTTACTCAAA
Source organism: Cervus canadensis (assembly GCF_019320065.1). NCBI lineage: Eukaryota > Metazoa > Chordata > Mammalia > Artiodactyla > Cervidae > Cervus > Cervus canadensis. The sequence continues at coordinate 1,576,913 of NC_057391.1, read as the reverse complement.
CTCATGTCCATCGAGTTGGTGATGCCATCCAACCATCCCATCCTCTGTCGTCCCCTTCTCCTCCTGCCCCCAACCCCTCCCAGCATCAGGGTCTTTTCCAATGAGTCAACTCTTCCCATGAGGTGGCCAAAGTATTGGAGTTTCAGCTTCAGTGTCAGTCCTACCAATGAACACCCAGGACTGATCTCCTTCAGGATGGACGGGTTGGATCTCCTTGAAGTCCAAGGGACTCTCAAGAGTCTTCTCCAACACCACAGTTCAAAAGCATCAATTCTTTGGGGCTCAGTTTTCTTCACAGTCCAACTCTCACATCCATACATGACCACTGGAAAAACCATAGCCTTGACTAGATAGACCTTTGTTGGCAAAGTAATGTCTCTGCTTTTTAATATGCTGTCTAGGTTGGTCATAACTTTCCTTCTTTGGTTACCCACAAGTAAATCCAGTTCTCATGTTATTTTATCTATAAATATAACAGTTGCTGTTCAGTCTCTCAGTTGTGTTTGACTCCTTGCAACCCCACGGAACTGTAGCCCACCAGGCTCCTCTGTCCATAGGATTTCCCAGACAAGAATACTGGAGTGGGTTGCCACTTCCTTCTTCAGGGGATCTTCCTGACCCAGGGATCGAACTCACATCTCCTGAATTGGCAGGCAGATTCTTTACCACTGAGCCACCAGGGAAGCCAAACTATATACCAATATATGTCTTTTAAAGACTCCTTTAAAAACAAAGTCACAGTACAATTATCATATCTTGAAAAAAGAAGTTCCTAATACAACAAGCAGAAGATATTAAGAAGAGGTGGCAAGAATACACAGAAGAACTGCACAAAAAAGATCTTCACAACCCAGATAATCATGATGGTGTGATCACTCACCTAGAGTCAGACATCCTGGAATGCAAAGTCAAGTGGGTCTTAGGGAGCATTACCACAAAAAAAGCTAGTGGAGGTGATGGAATTCCAGTTGAGCTATTTCAAATCCTAAAAGATGAGGCTGTCAAAGCGCTGCACTCAGTATGCCAGTAAATTTGGAAAACTCAGCCATGGCCACAGGACTGGAAAAGGTCAGTTTTCATTCCAATCCCAAAGGCAATGCCAGAGAATGCTCAAACTACCGCACAATTGCACTCATCTCACACGCTAGTAAAGTAATGCTTAAAATTCTCCCAGCCAGGCTTCAGCAATACGTGAACCGAGAACTTCCAGATGTTCAAGCTGGTTTTAGAAAAGGCAGAGGAACCAGAGATCAAATTGCCAACATCTGCTGGATCATCGAAAAAGCAAGAGAGTTCCAGAAAAACATCTATTTCTGCTTTATTGACTATGCTAAAGCCTTTGACTATGTGGATCACAATAAACTGTGGAAAATTCTTAAAGAGATGGGAATACCAGACTGCTTGACCTGCTCTTGAGAAACCTGTATGCAGGTCAGGAAGCAACAGTTAGAATTGCACGTGGAACAACAGACTGGCTCCACATAGGAAAAGGAGTACGTCAAGGCTGTATATTGTCAGCCTGCTTATTTAACTTCTATGCAGAGTACATCATGAGAAACGCTGGGTGGATGAGGCACAGCTGGAATCAAGACTGCCGGGACACCGGATTCCTCTACAGGAGGCGTCCCGGGTGTGTCGCCCTCACTGGGGCGGTGGGCACCCAGACCCTCCCCCGCACCAGGCCCTGCCTTGCCCCGTCTCTGCCCCTGGCCCCAGAGCTGGTCTGGCCGCACACACACCATCACCTCACCCTGCCTTACCTCTGTCTTGGTGGGGCTGCCCCCTTCCGCCTCTGCTTGCATGAGCTGCAGAGCTCATGGGCCCGTGTGAGCTGCGCCCCGTCCCGCACCTGCCCCCCCCTCCCGCGGCCCACCCCCATGCACACTCCGCTGTCTGCAGCTCCTCTGAGGCTGGGCTGGAGGACAGGCTACCCCCCCAACCGTGGCCCATCACGCGTGTTCCCGGCGCGTGTTCCCGGGAGCAGACAGAGAGTTTGGGGCCCGTCAACCCCCCAGGGGGTTGCTTCAGTAGCAGCAGGTATAGATAATTATCCAAACCCCCAAAGGGAGAGAGGTCTGCTCCCATGGGGCGTAAGTCCCAGGGGCCAGACAGCAGCTCTGACTCGCTTTGGGTCTTTTCCTTTCTTTATTGAAGCCACTTTAGTGAGAAGCAAGTACCAGGCCTCACGGTGAAGGGAGGGTCCCTGGAGAGGGAGGGGAGCCGCGGTCTGGGAGCCAGAGCTGCTGGGGGGCGCCGCAGAGGGGGTTGGGCAGAGTCCCCTGGCCTCCCAGCCCCCTGAAGTTCATCTCAGCACCCACTCCGGGCCTCTCCCCAGGCTCCTTGCCAGTGGCTGAAGCAGCCCCTGCCCCTCCCCACGCCCCTCTGTCCTTTGGGTTCTTTCTGTGTAATCTATTTTTTAGGAAGACTTTGTATTATTTTTTCATAACGGCTGCAGCAGCAGCTGCCTGGGGCTTGGGGTTTATTTTTTTTCAGCGGGCGGGGGTGGGGGGGGTCATTTTGTCACTTTACCTCAGTTGAGCATCTAGGAAGTATTAAAACTGTGAAGCCTTCTCAGTGCACTTTGAACCTGGAAAACAATCAAAAGCAGGCCCGTGGGACAATGACTCAGGGAGGTGACAAGAGTCACCTCCATCCAGGAGTGGGGACATCTAAGGAACAAAACCCAGACTCAGAATAATAAAATAAACTCCGTACTCCCCCCCACCCCCCCAAAAAAAGACTGCCGGGAGAAATATCAATAACTTCAGATATGCAGATGACATCACCCTTATGGCAGAAAGTGAAGAAGAACTAAAGAGCCTCTTGATGAAAGTGAAAGAGAAGAGTGAAAAAGTTGGCTTAAAGCTCAACATTCAGAAAACTAAGATCATGGTATCCGGTCCCATCACTTCATGGCAAATAGATGGGGAAACAGTGGAAACAGTGGCTGACTATTTTTTTGGGCTCCAAAATCACTGCAGATGGTGACTGCAGCCATGAAATTAAAAGACGCTTACTCCCTGGAAGGAAAGTTATGACCAACCTAGATAGCATATTAAAAAGTAGAGACAAAAAAAAAAAAAAAGTAGAGACATTCCTTTGCCAACAAAGGTCCATCTAGTCAAGGCTATGGTTTTTCCAGTGGTCATATATGGATGTGAGAGTTGGACTGTGAAGAAAGCTGAGCGCCGAAGAATTTATGCTTTTGAACTGTGGTGTTGAAGACCCTTGAGGCTCCCCTGGACTGCAAGGAGATTCAACCAGTCCATCCTAAAGGAGATCAGTCCCGAGTGTTCATTGGAAGGACTGATGTTGAAGCTGAAACTCCAATACTTTGGCCACCTCATGCAAAGAGCTGACTCATTGGAAAAGACCCTGATGCTGGCAAAGATTGAGGGCAGAAGGAGAAGGGGACGACAGAGGATGAGATGGTTCGATGGCATCACCGACTCAATGGAGATGGGTTTGGGTGGACTCCGGGAGTTGGTGATGGACAGGGAGGCCTGGCATGCTGTGGTTCATGGGGTTGCAAACAGACAGACACGACTGAGTGACTGAACTGAACTAATACAACAAATATCCTGTTAGTATTCAAATATTTCCAACTACCTCATAAATATGTATCAGTGACTGTATCTATGTCCATGTGTGTAGGTTGTGTATTTAGAGAGTTTGAACTGAGATCCAAATAAGGCCCAAACATTCCAATTATTGATAGGTCTCCTAAGCAGGACCAGTATTCTTGAAATAAAGTCAGGGTTTTGTAAATGAGGAGGATGGGCAGCTGAGGAAATGTGAGTACAGGCTGGAGCTCCCAAGCTAAGCCTCAACTAGGCTCTTAAAGGTCTCCTTAAAAGACCAACCCATGGACCATGGTCAGTGATCAGACGTAGAAATGTGCAGATAACAGTCTAGAAGACCTCCTTCACTCAAAGGGTGAAAAATACTAAGGATCCAGATTTCTTAGGAAAAGCATATCACAAAGAAATGAGCATCATTAAAAATTGGGTGAGAAAGAACATGGAATTAATGCTAATGTCACTGCAGCAAAAATTTGTTTTTAAGAAATCAACTGTTAGCAAGAGATTAATAAAGGTGGTAAAAGACTAGAAATGTATAATTCCCTGGTGAATGATATCTATTGATTAAAATAAAATTAAAAGTATAAAATATAATGACTTCAAGTCACCACTTCTTTGTAATCAATTTCGCTTTTAATCTACACTTAGATTTTACAATTAGGTTGTAAATACTTGAAATGATTGGTATTGAATTTGAAATTGTGATTTTTAAAAAACGTGGCATTGAGATAAAGTGCTAAGTGAAGGAGAAGTGATATAGTGCTAATGAGATTTTATGGTGCTATTTATTAATACCTCTCTGCTTCTAAAAATGATTTGCAGTAACAAAATAAAATATATAGATTTGATAAGACTGGAAAAACATCAAAGAAGAATAAAGGCAAAATTCAAGAAATGAGAGAAGGAAAGGAGAATAATTAAGCAGAAAACATGGGCTAAAGCAAGGGATTGACTATTTAAAAAATAAATAAATAAAACATTTTAAGTTTACTATCCTCTGTCTCTACTTTCCAACCCATTTTTCTTCTAACAGTCACAAGTCAGAGGTAGTGGGAAATGAGCAGGAAAAAGTGTTTACTATCAGCACAGCTTCTCCAGGACCTGGGCCTGGCAAGATGGCTATGCTGAATAAACCTACAGCCTGTTATACAGAGTGAAGTCAGTCAGAAAGAGAAAGATAAATATCATATACTAGCACATACATACGGACTCTAGAAAGATGGTACTGAAGAATTTATTTGCAGGGCGGCAGTGGAGAAACAGACATAGAGAACAGACTGTGGACATGGGGAGAGGGGAGGAGAGGATGAGATGTATGGAGAGAGTAACATGGAAACTTACATTACCATACGTAAAATAGATCAGTTCAGATCAGTCGCTCAGTCATGTCCGACTCTTTGCAACCCCATGGACTGCAGCATGCCAGGCCTCCCTGTCCATCACCAAGTCCCAGAGTTTACTCAAACTCATGTCCATTGAGTTGGTGATGCCATGCAACCATCTCATCCTCTGTCATCCCCTTCTCCTTCTGCCCCCAGTCTTTCCCAGCATCAGGGTCTTTTCCAGTGAGTCAGCTCTTTGCATCAAGTAGCCAAAGTATTGGAGTTTCAGCTTCAACATCAGTCCTTCCAATGAACACCCACGACTGATCTCCTTTAGAATGGACTGGTTGTAAAATAGATAGCCAATGGGAATTTGCTGTCTGTCTCAGGAAACTCAAACAGAGGCTCTGTATCAACCTAGAGGAGTGGGATGGGGAGGGAGATGGGAGAGGCTTCAAGAGGGAGGGGATATATGTATACCTATGGCTGATTCCAGAATGTCTGGCTCTAGGTGAGTGATCACACCATCGTGGTTATCTGGGTCATGAAGATCTTTTTTGTATAGTTCTTATATTCTTGCCACCTCTTCTTAATATCTTCTGTTTCTGTTAGGTCCATACCATTTCTGTCCTTTCTTGTGCCCATCTTTGCAGATTTTTAGTTACTTCCATTGTGGTAGGTGGGACAATAGCAGAATCTACTGCAAAATCTGTGTGTTGAAAAGGCTTCCCAGATGGCTCTGTGGTAAAGAATCCACCTGCCAATGCAGGAGATGCAGGAGGCACAGGTTTGATCCCTGTATTGGGAAGACCCCCTGGAGAAGAAATGGCAGCCCACTCCAGTACTCTTGTCTGAAAAATTTCATAGACAGAGGAGTCTGGCAGGCTACCATCCATAGACTCGCAAAGAGTCAGACACAACTGAGTTACCGAGCATGCACACATTTTCCTTCTAATATTCTATGTCAGAAAACTAAGGCTGAAACCAAATACATTGTGATGCTAAAGCCATTTTAATTAATTGAAACTGAGTCCCCATAAAACCAAGTTCCCTTGCCAAATTTACGAGGTATTATCCCAGGGACGGGGGAGCCCGGTGGTCACACAGTCAGACATGACTGAAGCGACTTAGCAGCAGCAGCAGCTCCTTCTTTGTCCTGCCCCCCGTTTCCCTCAGGTTGAGGACTATCAAAGAAACAGGGAACTGAAACCAAGCAGGACCCTCTGGGGCCCTCCCAAGTATAAAAGTTCCTCTGTGTCCCCTGTCTGTCATTTGTAGAACAAGGCTTTAGTCTTCAAGGCCTTCCCAGATTTCCAGAAAGCCGACTCAAGTAACTACTAATTGGGTAAGTGAGGGAATGCAGAAACAAAGGAAAAGCAGTTAAATAAGAAAATTAATGACACTAGTTCCTCCTCAAAGGATATATGTAACAGTTTAATGCATATCTTTTAATCATTCTGCAAGAACCAAGACCTCCACCCAGGGATTGGATGGTGACTAGAGGCTGAACACAAGCACACAGATCTCAGACTGGTTGGAATTAGAAGGCTGATTAAGATTCCTGAATCACCGCTCTGTCAGGCTGCCACCAGCCGATCAGAAGAAAGTCCTGCCTCCTTGCAACCCTCACCCCAAATGTTGCCTTTAAAAATCCTCTCTGAAAACCATTGAGAAGTTTTGGTCCTTTAAGTGTGAGCCACCTGTATACTCCTTACTTGGTACCTGCAAAAAACCTCTAATTTCCTCCATTACAACCTGGTATCAGTAGATTACTTCTGCTGTGAGGTGAGCAAGCAGACACAAGCTTGTTTTAGTAACATAATCATAATTTTTTCATTTTCCACTGGTTTAATTAATGGAGATTTTGTTTCATGAAAATCTTTGTTCAGAAGAAAGAAAATTTAGGGAGATATCATTCATACTTTTTAAATTTGTTGCTGTTTTTTTAATTTTAAAAATGATCCTTTCAGGGGAAATTTTCTAATATATTAAAATCTAGTGACTCAAAAAATAAGATGAAAATAAAATATGAAAATTGAATTCACATTTTTTTTAATAAACTCTATTGCAGACAGAATTACTCCCTTATTTCTGATAACACTAAGTGAACATTTCTAGTACAGAAATTGGAAATGCTCAGCTTGAATAAAACATGAAAACTATTTAAAAATATCTAAGAATGTATTACACAGAAAGGGGGACAGATGAACGTTCAAAGTTGCTCACAATGAGAGCAGTTAGAATAAATGAGGCAGTTGCAAGGACTGAGATTTTTACTTAAGAATGAAGACTTGCCTCCACTCTGATACTCAAGGAGCTTCCTCAATGTTTCAATACCATCACTGTAGTTAGGAAAATATGCCCTAACAAAAAACTGACGGCCTGGGCTTCAGCATTCCCTCCTGGTGTTTTATGGACACTACACATGCAGCTTCATTCCTTCAGATCCTTGGTTACCCAGCTTCTCTCAGGGTTTGGGCAGCCACCAGCCCATACATCATACTTAGATGTACTGGGTTGACCAAAAAGTTCATTTGGGTTTTTTGGCCAGCTCCATAATTATGCTCCTTCTTTGCTCAACAGCAGAAGTCTCCTGCTGTGTCCAAAACAGCCATAACAATTTAGCAAGAGTCACAGGGCCCTTCACAACCTGCACACCACCATCAACCACTCCTCCATCCTGGTGGAAAAGTAAAGATTTTCATGAAAAACAAGTCAATTTTTAAAAAATTCATTGTTATTTAGAAAAAAACATTTTGATGGACTCATAGGAATGACTTGTTATAGATGTTATAGATAGAAATGTTATAGATAGAAAATGTTATAGATAGAAAATGCATCCAGATAGTATAAAGGAATTTAATAAAGTTTCCCCCAAGGTTTTTATAGTCAAGTTAGAGAAATGTGAATCAGAACTAGGACATTTAGGATAATCTATAACTAGAAAAGTGACATCAGAGACTAATTAATGGATGATTGCTAGCCTTATAAAGAGATTTCCAGTGGTAGAACACAGAATGTTGCTTGTCCAATGACATGTTTAAAAATATGGAACTCTTGTTCATCACATCTACAGACCATGGTGCTGAGAAGGGAAGCAAATACAGTGAATGGCAGAAATAAGAGGCAAAAAGCTAGAAGGCCAGAATGCTGGATGGAACAAAAGAAGATGAAATTCAACCAATTCAAAAACCAAACTGCAAAAGTACAAGACAGTGAGACAGTGATATTACAGAACCATTTGTAGAAAAGGCATAAATATTTTACTCAACTGCAAACGTAATATAAGTCAACATGTGACTCTCCCTCCGAAAAGAAACTAATATGACCTTGAGTTGTATTAATAGACATACAGTAGCTATATAAAGGAGATAAATGTTCCTCTGTTCTCTACAACCTAAATGCAAAGGTACTGGTGATGTTTAGCCTGAAGAAAGAAGGTAGATTGATTGCTCTCTTTAAATATTTAAAGGGGTGTCCTGTAGAAGCAGCCCTCAGAAGTTTGACATACAATGGGTAAAATATATGAGGAGATAAATTTGGATCTTCTTCCTAAGAGTGAAAATATCCATGGGAAGGAATAAGGTCTCTATTACCAGACTGGACCAGTTTTATACATGCTGTAGGTTGGATTCAAGTTCTGGAGAAGTGACTGGAGTGAATGAGACAGTTCAAAATATCTACTTCATTCACTAGAGGGTCATTGTGTAAAGCTGGTGGTGGATTGGACAGAGTGGGGATTAGTGAAGGAAAGTTGCTCCATACTGAAAAAGCATGAGGCAAAACTCCTGCTGTCTCTCATTAAAGTTTTACTAAAGATGAATTGCACTTCCACATTCATTAGGAACAAAGCCTAATAGAATTACAGAGAAAATTCTCTTTCCATTTTACGTTTTGTAAAAACTTCAAATTGTTTCCTCTTTCTAAACCTGATCTTCAAAATCTCTTTTCTAAACTGTGCACAATGTAGATTTGTTAGGCGTTTTCCAGGAGTAATTTTTCAACTGTAATAAGTGAAGCCCAACAACAAACTGTAGAATAAATCTGCTACTTGGAGTTAAAATTTTCAGTTCTAAATTTTTGTTTTAGTTTCTTTTGTGTTCCCAAGATATCAAGTAAAATAAACCTATCTTTCGGCACACATGGGTCTCCTTACATTAATGTCAAAATGATGGTTTCAGTCTTTTAGTTCTCAACATCAGTGACAAGCATTTGGCCAACATTCCTTTGGGATTTACCTGTGCTGGTTTTGTATCAACATTCCATAGACATGCTCATTCTCTCTGGCTCCAAGGGACTTCCTGGTCTCTAGTATGCATTTAATTTCTATTCCCACCACTTCTTCATGGCATTTCTTCAAGGCAGTAAATACATCTAGAAGTCTTGCTGGCCAGATCTCTTATAGCTTCATTTGCCTGCGTTTCCTTTCTCTTGAGCTTATAGCTCTCAAATTTAGAATGCTTCAAAATTACCTGTATAGCTAGTTAAAAAATATGGAGCCCAAGATCTCATCCTCAGGTGTTCTCATTTCATAGCTGCCTTGAGACGAGTATGACCGTTCTAACAAATTCCACTTACCCTATGAAGGTGTTTTTTTTTTTTTTTTTAATTTTTTTAATACAGAAGATCAACAGATTACACATTGAGAAATATTCTCCCAAGGATTCTAAATGGAAATGAAGCAATATACTATGTGGTATTTTTCTCATCAGGCCTGAGAAAATTTGTCGATGATCTACATTTTAACAATGACTGGTTAACACATGTCTCCCTCACCCACAAAGAGATAGCAGTAAATGTAGTTTCAAGAATATCTCCTATTTAAATGGTGATCTGCATGGAGCTTGTTAGAAATACCTCACCCCGCACCCACTGAATCAGAACCTGCACTCCAATAGGATATCCAGGTGATTTATATCAACACTAAGATTTGAGAAACAACTGTGCTACAGAACATGAAAAAATGACAAGCAACATACACAGGCCATCATACCAGGATTAGATTCAGCTTCAAATACCAGACACTCAAAAATAATAGTAGCTTAAACAAGAAAGCTTGTTTCTCTCACACATAAACGTCCACCTGCAGGTGTATTAGGGCAGATACTATAACTTCCTTCTCTGTGGTCCTCAGGGATCCAGGTTCCTCCTTGACCAAGCTATTGTGTTTTGTCATGGAAAAGGCACACTGCACAACTCTAGGATACCATTCACATAATATTCAAAACTGATTTGTTAATTTATTATGACAGTTTTCCTGCATCTGGCAATAAAGGACTTACAGAATGGATGCTTTTTTCTAAATCACAGAAACTTGCTTTTATGGGTTGATGGCAGAACAGTCTAGTTTTCTGCTCATTATCCCTTCATCCTCCTACTAAGTTAGCTTTCCAGAAGTCACACTCACTTTTCAAGCAGAATCCTAGACGAAGGGGCAAGAAGTATGCACCAGTTATCTAGTCCTGCTAAATTTACCTGGTGCTGCTAAAATCTTAGCATACATCCTATTGACCAGACCTGGTACCAGAGATACACATAGTTGCAAAGGAAGCTGGAATATGTAGCCTTTATTTTGGGCAGCCGTATGTCCAGCTCAAAAGTCTATTATGATGAAAAACAGGAATAACACTATGGTAAAGAACTAGAAATCATATATTTGGGAACAAAGCCAAGTAATTATGAGATTTCTACAGCAAAATAATCTGCCTTTTCAGAACCTGTTCCACTCAACCAGACGGTTCTACTTCAAAGTTAAGTCTCTCTAAACTGCCACATTTGCTATAATCAACCTCATAGCAACATCTGACTATGTCTCAATTTTCTTTCCTTTGTCCTGGAGGGGCAGTGATAGGAAAGTGGTTAGGAGTGAGGCTAGAGAAAAGAGCAGAAAAACGCAGGTACCTGTACTGAGGTATAGAGGAGACAATGTTCAAAAGAAAGAAGTTGTCATCAAAGAAAAACTAACAAACAAGGTGACCTAATACTGACTCTTAGGGAGTTAAGCCAAAGTATCTTCAATCCTTTGTGTTCAAAGCAAGGATTGTCCTAAAGGCAGGAGAGGTCGAGTATACTGAAGTGGAGGAGTCACCACTCTGGGGAGCAAGGTTAGCTCCAAAATTTGTGGAACCCAGTGCAAAATAAAGATGCAGGGTCCCTTGTTCAATAAGAAGGAAGAAACTGTAAAGTTACTAAAATATAAAGCTATTTCCTTTAAAAATATATTATTTATAAACATAATAAGGATATAGTAATAGATGAGTAACAACATTAACTTACAAATGATACAAAAATTATATTTTGGTACATAATTTTATAATACTATTTTATTAATGTAATATCTTGATTGATTACAAGATTTGCTGGATCAGTTTTCTGCAAACTTATTTATCAGGTCATTAGAATACTTTATTTTTAATTGATACAATTTAAAGTCACATAAAGTGTTCCTGGCAAGTAAAAGATGACAAATCACTTTTTTCAACATTTAATTGTGAGAAGGATCTCTCAGCTCACATCACTGTTATTAGAGCTATTAAGAGCTATTAGACTGTGTCAAAATTGGGATAAAAAAATTGTTTTGAAATGTAAAGGTTAGTACATCTAGAGCCAATAGTTCTTGCAGAAGAAAACCTTTAAAAGATTTAATTTCAGGGCTTCCCCGGTGGCTCAGTGGCAAAGAATCTGCCTGCCAGAGCAGGAGACAGAGGTTCAGTCCCTGGTCCGAGATGACCCGACCACCGCAGAGTAACTAAGCCCAGGCACCATGACTATTGAGACTGCGCTTTAGCCCGGGAGTGACCCGGGAACCCACGGGAGCTCTCGGGCCCATGCTCCACAACAAAAGCAGCCACCCCAATGAGAAGCCCAGCACCACAACCAGAGAGCAGGCTGAGCAGCAACAAAGACCCAGCGCAGCCAAAAATAAACACACTTAAAAAAACTGAAGTATCTTCTAAACATGACCATTTTGGCCTGAACCATTCCGTCCCTCACCTCCTTCTCTCCATCACCAATCCAGGGGACAAGTACAGGCATGTGTAAGGCTTAGAGGTGTTTGAATAAATTCATATCAACAATCATTTACAAAAAACAAGCATTCCTATGAATTTCTACACAAAGTGTACAAAATGTGCTAATTTTACTACTTGGTCATACACTGGCAACCTCTTTAACATCTAGAGACTAGAGGTCACAAAATTAGGACTCATTTGTCCATGATATACACTAGATACACAGCAAAACAAAATGCACATAACATACAAAAAATGGTTTCATCTGAAAATGCCCAGGGAGAAACAACTTGCGTATTACCTTTTGTAATTCTTACCCTCCCACCTCCTTCAAACCACTGCACAAGTGAAGACAACAGTATACTGCTCACAGAGCTGGTTTAACATTTAACATTCCCAAAGACAGTACTTCCTATGAATTTGAGCAAAAAGATAAATACAAAGTGATATTTTACTACCTCTACATTTAACATACGTGGGGCACTTCCAAACATCTAGGTGGATTAGATGTTTTAAATAAGGACTTAATTTGTCCACTATATACAGAGCAGTCTTGAATAAACTGCCACATGTAACAGTTATAATCTGAAATTGTCTTCAAAATATGAGTTTTCTAGCCTAAGACCCTTCCCTTCTCTCCCCTCTCCACCATACCCAGGGGGCTATAATGCTCAAATTTTCAGAAGACAATCTTTCCTAGAAACTTTTAACACAAAATGTACAAAATGTATTGTTTACTAATTCTATTTTTGTCATACACTGCCAACCTCTTTAACATCTAGAAAGACTAGATGTTGTAAATTAGGATTCATTTGTCCATTATATACACTATATATACAGCAAAGTGAAACAAAATGCAGGAACAGAAAAGACAACGGTTAACCTTGCCTCACCATAAAAACACCAGCACAGAGGTCGGCACTTCCCTCTCCTCTCCCCCACCACCCGGGACCCCCAACCAGTGCACAAAACACGTGGTCTGGCCAACCCCCCGCCCCCCAACATTTCATATTAGTTTTAAAAAGGTATTTACAAAATGTCTTTTTACTATCTCGACTTTTAACACATATCAGGCACTTCAGAACATCTAGAAAGATATTTCAAAAAAGTACTTATTGTCAACTATATATACAGTAGTGAGGAATGAAATGCACACACAAAACAATGGTTGTATGAAAACGTCTTCGGAGTATGACCAGTCTGTCATAGAACTTTGTCTTCTTCCTCCTCAAAGTCTTCCATTCCATGTCCTCCAACCCCCTGAACGGGGGACCTCGGTGGCTCTGGAAGTTGCTTCTAGAGGTAATCAAACAACTCCATTTCGTTTCTTTTCTATAGTTTTTGTTTTGTTTTGTTTTAAACAAATGGGTATTTACAAGACGTGATTTTTCTAACTATTTTATCATACGTCGGCAACCGCTTTACATCTAGGAGGCCTAGATGCAACGAAAGTTTTCTTCTGAAAGGCTGGGGTGGCGGGGGAGTTGGGGGCAGCTTTTCCGTATTATATACACAGGCCTTCTGGCGGCGGCCGGGAAATCCTGCCGCTGGGCCATGGGCACCTTCTGCTGGCCGCAGGGGAACGTTACTCTGCCGCTTCCGTCTTCTGACATCACGGTCACCGTCCGATGGCCCGCTAACGCTCCGCTTGTCATGGACCGCGGCTCCGCTCACCTCGCGGGCCCGCTAAGGCCGTTGTCCCTCACTGTCCGGACGAGGTGAGGTCTCGCCCAACCGGGACGCGGCGGTCACCTCAGGCCGCGGATCCGCGCGGCCCCAAGGCCTAAGGGTGGGCGCGCCGGCGTCACCATCCTTCCCGGGCCCGGGGTCCAACGGGCCTCCGCGGAGTCAGAGAGGCCGCCATTCTTCTAGTCCCGCCACGCCCGACGCCCGGCGGCGCCACGTTCTCGGAGGCCGGGAGGAGGCTTCGCCCGAGCCCAAGCCCTGCCGCGCAGCGTGAAGAGGCCCAGCGGTCGGCAGGATCCGGGCTCAGAGGGCCCGCCGCCATTAGGTCGCGGCGCTGGGGGTGGGGCGGGGAGAGGTTCGCGGCCGCTTCGGGTCCTGGGCGGCCTTGGCGAGCGCGCAGCAGAGCACACCCGAGACTGGCCCGGGGCCCCGGTTCACCGACCGACCAGAGGCCGGAGGGCCTGCAGGGCCCCGGGGTAGAAGGCCCCGGTCCGCTTCTGGCGGCGCTCTCTGCCGGGCCTAAACAAACACATTTTTAAAAGATACATTTTTCAAAAAGGCAAACACAATAAAAAATAAAAAGAGAGAGAAAGATTTAATTCTTCATGCAAATCAGTTTTATGCATCTCAGTTTAATTAGAAACATAAATTAGTGCAACGGCATTTAAGTATTTCCTCTAAGAGTTCCGGAAATGGAGGTTGTACAAGAAACCAAAAATGGTTTTGAATTTGCAAATAATTCAGAATACTTGCTTATAGACCCTATCATATTTTCAATTAAAAGGAAAAGTCAATCTTAGACTTGTCATCCTTTTTAGTAATTGGTTCATCTGATGCTACATATGAAAACAATGTTCTTTTCCATCCACTGGGGCAATCATTAAAATTAATTTGTATTTCTAAGCCTGTAGCTGTTTGCAATGTTGTAGCAGCTTTTAAACCCATGGATTCTAAACTCTTTGAAAAAAATGATAGTAATTCCCTATTACGCTTTATTGCAAGGTGCATGTGTACACTTTGATTTTGTAAGTATTAGCAAAATGTACCTAAGTGCTGGCAGTGCTTGTATCAGCATTCCATCCAGAGGATTAATACTTACGCTAAAGCCCTAGGGATGAGCTCCTAAGCCAGGTTCCGGCCCAGTCTCAGTACTGCAGCCTTCCCAAAGCTGCGCTGCTGGCTGTCACCACCAGTCTAGACCAGGTCCTAGTCTCAGTGGCCCACTCCAGGTCTCACATCATCCTGTACTGGCCCAGCAATGAGAGTGCACACAGAGCAACACTCAGTCTGTATGCCCCAGGGTACAACACTGCTTTAAAATTTTTATACATTATATTTCACTTAAAGTTATTATAAAATATTGGCTATATTCCTTGTGCCATACAATACATTCTTACAGCTATTTATTCACTCCTGGGACAGTCCAGGATGCTGTGAGACCTGGAGTGGGCTGCTGGGGCCATGACCTGGTCTAGATTGGTGATGGCAGCCAGTTTATTTATTTTATACTTAGAAGTTTGTACATTATTTTATACATAGAAGTTTTGTAAGTCACTTCCCTGGTGACTTAGATGGTAAAGAGTCAGCCTGCAATGCAGAAGACCCGAGTTCCATCCCTGGGTCAGGAAGATCCCCTGGAGAAGGGAACGGCAAACCACTCCAGTATTCTTGCTTGGAGAATCCCATGGACCAAGGAACGTGGTGGGCTATAGTCCATGGGTTCGCAAAGACCTGGACAAGACTGAGCAACTAACACTTTCACCATTCACTTTGGAAGTTTGTACACTTTAATCTTCAAAACCTATCTTGTACCTTCCCACTGTCTCTGTACCCACTGGCAACCATTAGTTGGTTCTGTTTATCTATAAGTTTATTTCTGCTTTGTTATATTCATTCGTTTTATTTTTTAGATTCCACATATAAGTGATAACACACAGTATTTGTCTTTCTCTCACTTATTTCACTAAGCACAATATCCTCCAGGTCCATCTGTGTTTTTGAAAAGTTTCTTTTTAGCTGAGTAGTATTCGTGTGTGTATGTGTGTGTGTGTAAAAAGACCAATCTTCTTACCACTTTATCTTTTGATGGACACCTAGGTTGCTTCCATGTCTTGGCAATTGTACATAATGCTGCTACAAACACTGGGGTGCATGTATCTTTTCAAGTTAGTGTTTTTGTTTTCTTTGGATCGATATCCAGGAGTTGAATTGCTGGATCACATGGTAGTTCCACTTTTAGTTTTCTGAGGAACTTCCATACTCTTTCCCGTAGTGGTTATGCCAATGTACATCCCCACTGACAGTGTAACAGGGTTGTCTTTTCTCCACATTCTTGCTAGCATTTTTATTTGTGATCTTTTTGATGATAGCCATTCTTATAGGTGTGAGATAGTATCTCATTGTGATTTTTTATTTGCCTTTCTCTGATGATTCGCGATGTTGAACATCTTTCATTTCTTTGCACAAGCCTAAAGCAACCTCCTGAGTTTTGAATCTTCCATTTGCATTTAACAAAAAAGGCAAACTTGTAAGTTATTGAGTGTACATTTACTTTTAATTTCTCCTTTTTTCTATTCATGTTATCAGGTTTAATGCTATTTATCCGCACTTAATTTGTAATAAAGCAAATTGTTTCTGAAATGCTTTCCCAGATCACATGCACCTATATTAATATATGTACACACTCTATTTCAGTTCTCTATCACTGAACATTTTCCCCATGCTCTGAGTATTGTCTACACAGGCTCTAAACCAACAAGAATTGAGACACATACTGACATACTTTGCTGGTGGCTCAGTGGTAAAAGAATTCACTTCAGCAATGCAGAAAACATAGGTTCGATTCCTGGGTGGGAAAGATCTCTTGGAGAAGGAAATGGCAACCCACTCCAACATTCTTGCCTGGGAAGTCTTATGGACAGAGGAGTCTGGTGGGTTACAGTCCATGGGGTCCCAAGAGTTGGACCGACATGATTTAGTGACTAAACAACTGACATACTGAAAAAACCCTTACCTGAGTCTGTTGCTTGCTTTCCTATAGCTAGTACGTTCTGCATGGCTTCCTCTTTCTGCAGTCTTTATATCCACCAATTATTTTGGGTCTGGTCAAGATTTTTATTCTTATTGGCTCACAAAATGTTTGAAAGTGATAGAGTTGGACTTCACCAAGGACAGCGAGGAAAGTATGTTGGATGCTGTATTTATACAAGTTGTAAGGCAGCAGATGTTACCCTCAAAGAAATAGATGTGGAAACATAGGATGAAGCTAGGCAGACAATTCAGGGATTGGTGGAAATACAGAGACATTAAGAATGGCAATATAAATATCTCTGTGGTTTGGGATAATTGATCTGTCATTGTTGAAAAAAACACATCAAAGAAAACAGGCCCAGAAGCAGTCTTGACTTCATTTTAAGAGAATGGAGAAAGTATTGTCAACATAAAATGCTGGAACTCATAGTGTTGACAGCCGTGTTACACAGCCTTATGTGACATTGCAAGCAGTCCTATTTCCCAAAACACATCCTCCTCGCTAAGCAGTGTGTGCTTACATCACACAGTAGTATCTTTATATAAAGCACATTACTGTAAGAACTATGGCTATTTAATGTAATCTAATAGTAAAATAATCATACTCAGCAAACATGAGTTCATTATATTTAAGTTCATTTTCCACTTAAATTGTATTTTCAAAATTATCATAGAACTATAAAACAACAGTTGGCAACATTATTTTTATCAAAATCAAGCACATATAATGTTTAAGGCACTGGAGAGACACAAAGGTAGGTTATATTGTCTCAGGTCTCAAGGAGTTTAAAATCCAGTTTGAGGAAAAATATCAGTGAGCATTTAATGAGAAAAAAGTGTCGATAATACAATGGATGGCCAGGTAACTAGGAAAAGATATATACGGCAAGTGGAACTTGAGCTGGATGCTAGTAAGGATTGAACCTCATAAAAGGAGAGACTGGGGAAGGTCTCTGTGCAGAGTGTGAAGGCAGAAACATAAAGTTCAGGCAGTTGAGTGAAGAGCCTCCAGTCACGGAAGGGTTCACACGGGATAGTCGTGAGGATTACAATAGTCAGAAATTGCCTGGCTGCATATGACAGAAACTCAAACTAGTTGAACCAAAAAGAGGAAATCAGGATTGCAGGGTGTCTTAACACAATTCAAGAACAGAAGTCTGGCAGAGAACCTGAGGACACCTGGAACCAAGGACTCTCGTCTGTGTTCTTCTGGGCTCGTGTTTCATCTTCTACGTGATAAGAAATGTGGATGCCAACACTCTCTCAGTACACATCTCACAGCCTCAGCGATGCGGAATGAGAGAGGGAGAATGGTCTTTGTTCCCGTCTCTAAAATTCCTGAGAAAGACATTCACTGGCTAGGGTACGGCATCAGGAGATCTGGAAGCCTAACGATTAAGGTAAGGAAAGGAAGGTGGTTTAATAAAGTGTTTGAAAAGGAACATGGTTACACTATAAACATATACATGTTACATATAGAAATAGTATCCATAAACATAGGCATTCATGCCAAAAACCAAAAATACCACATTTTGTGTTCCTTAACTTGGAATTAGTTAACTTGGAAATGCTTAAAAACTCACATCAAAATGCTAGCCTAAGACAGGCTTGATTCATTCCTGTTATTCTTTCCTAAAACACTTAATATCACCTGTAATTATTAGAATGAAATGCAATTATCTTTAGGACTCACTGCTGCTTTGTATTCTGTGCCAGTGTTTCATCAAAGCCACATCCCATCCTCTTGCTTTTCTGTCTTTGTTTAAGTTAGGCAGCATATAGACTGTTTTACAAATTAAGCTGCTCTTTCTTCAAGGTGAAACCTTTTTATAATGATAATTGAGGGGAACTGAGCTACCCTCAAAATGTAGATTAACTATGTTACATCATGATTTTATGGTACATAGTATGTTTTGAGGTCTAAGAATTTACTAATTTCATATAATAAACTGTATTATAAGGAATCATTACTGCCTTCATGCAGAAAAGACTGAATAATAGCTTCTGAGTTAAATAGGTGCTCGGAATATTTCAGTGCTATAGTGAAAAGTGTTAGAAGCATGATAGAAAAACTGGTATTTGTTTTATGGCATTCTTGACACTTTAAGAAATGTAGATTCTAGTCCTATTGAAACAATTTCCACGTCTATGTCTGACATGTTTATATTTCCAGAGCTGTAAAGAAGAATGCCTTCCAGAATACATTCTTACAGATCCTCAACAGAATTTCCCCTCCCCTCTCTTTTTTGCCACTTTATTTTTTTAATTGAAGGATAACTGCTTTACATAATTTTGTGATTTTCTGTCATACATCAACAAGAATCAGCCACTCTCCCCTTTCCCTGCATTTTCATGGACATGCATTTCCCAGGTGGCTTAGTGGTAAAGAATCTGACTGCCAATGCAGGAGATAAGGGTTCTATCCCTGGTCTGATAAGATTCTCTTGAGAAGGGAATGGCAACCCACTCCAATATTCTTGCCTGGGAAATCCCACTGACAGAGGAGCCTGGCGGGCTACAGTTCATGGGCTCGCAAAGAGTCGGACACGACTGGGTAATTGAGCACGCACGCATATGCGCGTACACACACACACACACACACACATGTCATAGTCTCTCATACTAAATTACATAATATATTTCACTATTACTAGTTCTTTGCACTAGGGAGCACTCAGTAAAAATATGTGACTTGTTTTGGAAAGCAAAACAAAAAAAGAAAAAGAAATGTAGATTCGACATCAAGTTTTCCCTTTGGAATAACTTTTTTCCTGCCTCATTACTCTGTGCTGCACCCCAGTGCCGTCTACTCAGGTCTGTTCTACCATATACCAGCAGGGGAGCAATATGTGCCACCCTAAAATGCATCTCTTTGGCACAAGGATTAATTTAGGTTGATTTTTTTTAATATTTATTTATTTTATTTATTCATCTCGGCTGCCTCGGGCGTTAGTTGTGGCACAGGGGCTTAGTTGCTCTGCAGCATGTGGGATCTTAGTTCGCAGATGAGGGATTGAATCTGCATCCCTTGTATTGCAAGGTGGATTCTTAACCACGGACCACCAGGGAAGTCCCTAGGTTGATTATTTTTAAGAAGCTGAAGACTCAGGAAGTGTTTCTTTTCACCTTCATCCTAACTGCCCAAAAGAATGTAGACAGAGGACCTGTTCCAGGAAGGGAGCTGTCACCACAGATCACTATAGTTTGAATGTGATAGACAGGGAGGAATCCAGCAAAATATGTTTGTTAAAATTCATCTCTGTGCTTCATGTGTCTACATATGTGGCCCAGAAAACACTTGTTTACCAAATATTGGCTTTTCATATCCATGTGAATTGCCTTCCTCCCCTTTGAAAGTCTCAAACCACTACTCCCAATATCCTCTTTTATCTTTGGCTGAAGACTGTATTTAAGCTCAGGGTTTCGGCCATCTCGGTGAGTCACTTCTTGTTTCTGGGCCTCTCCCATGTATACATGTTATTAAACTTCTGCTTGACTTTCTCCTGCTAATCTGTCTCATGACAATTCCTAGGATGAAAATTTCTTCCTCCTCAACATATCTCAAGGCCAGGGCTCAGCCTCCACTGGGGCAAAAATGTCTTTCTATTCTAGCACCTAAAACGGTGACAGGACCATTGGCATTCAGTCAATATTGAATAAATGAATGAATTACATCAAAGGTTTTGAATTCAAGGACACAAATCAATAAACAGAGTAAAAACATCCCCCAACTAAAAAGAGCAAGGTTAAAATGAAGAGGTCAGTGAGGCAGGGAGCAAACAGCTTATACTTGCTTCCTTTCTTTATAAAATGTCCCCTCATGTGCATAAACAGAAAGTTATTCTTCACATACCAAAGTTGAGTAATTCTAACATTTATTCCAATTCTGTTAGTGCTTGGGGATAAAGTTCAGTCTCTAAAGGACAAAGAAGTTTCTTGCTTAGTGCTGGCCAGATGGCTCAGGACACAGCTCTGAAGTCCATTCTGATTGTCCAAAGTTTCTTCTGATAAATAGCATGATTGCACTGACTGGAAGAGTAATTCCTTCTATCAGAAAATACTGGCAACAGAATTATTCTGGACCATTAAATTGCAAAAGGATAAAAATGTCTGCATTTTTATCAGTAGGTAGATATTGATGCAGATAAAATGTCTGCACTTTATCAATACCAAATTTAATCAATACATTGGGGTCAGTTTTTATTTGATTCCTTGGATAACGAGACAACACACAGCTTATTCTGTGAATTAAGTCTATCCAAGCCCAAATGCACAGTTTCACATGGCACACCACATGTCTTTATGCTACGCCCAAGGCATTTTCCTAATTAGCAAAAATGAAGAGCATATGGTGGGAAGGAGAGAGACAGCAAGCAGCAGGAGTTAGAAGTACCTATGGGGCAATCCAGGGGGAGATACGCAGTAGCAGATATAAAGGGCTTAAAACCAATAATGGTTTAAATCACAGCTAACATGCATTAAACAGCTGCTAGCCACTGTGCTCAAGGCTTCACCACGTGACTTCACTTAAGCCTTACAACAACACTCTGAGTATGCGCTACATTAATCTCCATCTTACAGACAAGGAAATAGAGGCATAAAGGGATGAAATAATTTGTTCACAAC
This sequence comes from Cervus canadensis, assembly GCF_019320065.1. Taxonomy (NCBI): domain Eukaryota; kingdom Metazoa; phylum Chordata; class Mammalia; order Artiodactyla; family Cervidae; genus Cervus; species Cervus canadensis. The sequence goes on along the minus strand of NC_057391.1, from coordinate 1,555,658 downwards.
TAACAGTTGTAAATTGATGAGTTAAAGCTAGCTTGTGCCTCTTTCAAAGAAAGAACAGATTTCATGGCAAAAACTGCCCCATAAGGGAACCCTCTTACACTGTTGGTGGGGATGCAAACTAGTACAGCCACTATGGAGAACAGCGTGGAGATTCCTTAAAAAACTGGAAATAGAACTGCCATACGACCCAGCAATACCACTTTTGGGCATACACACCGAGGAAACCAGATCTGAAAGAGACACGTGCACCCCAATGTTCATCGCAGCACTGTTTATAATAGCCAGGACATGGAAGCAACCTAGATGCCCATCAGCAGACGAATGGATAAGGAAGCAGTGGTACATATACACTATAGAATATTACTCAGCCATTAAAAAGAATTCATTTGAATCAGTTCTAATGAGATGGATGAAACTGGAGCCCATTATACAGAGTGAAGTAAGCCAGAAAGATAAAGACCATTACAGTATACTAACACATATATATGGAATTTAGAAAGATGGTAATGATAACCTTATATTCAAAACAGAAAAAGAGACACAGATGTACAGAACAGACTTTTGGACTCTGTGGGAGAAGGCGATGGTGGGATGTTTCAAGAGAACAGCATCAAAACATGTATATTATTCTATAGTGAAATAGCTCACCAGCCCAGGTTGGATGCATGAGACAAGTGCTCAGGTCTGGTGCACTGGGAAGACCCAGAGGGATCAGGTAGAGAGGGAGGTGGGAGGGGGGTTCGGGATGGGGAATGCATGTAAATCCATGGCTGATTCATGTCAATGTATGACAAAAACCACTACAATACTGTAATTAGCCTCCAACTAATAAAAATAAATGAAAAAAAAAAAAAAACTGCCCCATTGTTTTAATCTGCTGTTGTGTGTGCTCAGTTGTGTCCGACTCTCTGAGACCCCATGGACTGCAGCCCACCAGGCTCCTCTGGCCAGGGAATTTCCCAGGCAAGAACATTGGAGTGAGTTGCCATTTCGTCGTCCAGAGCATCCCAGGGATCAAACACGGGGCTCCAGTGTCTCGTGTACTGGCAGGCGGGTTCTTTACCACTGCACCACCTGGGAAGCCCATTTTAATTTGCTACAGGACGAAAAGCCTGTTCATCCATTACGGGACCCACAGAAGCCCAGCCTGATAAATCAGGACCCTACCTAGACCTTTTTGTCCTCTTGAGACCAAACAGGACCCTGAATGGCTCCTGGGCACAGAAGCCTTTCATGCAGCTGCTAATCAGGGAAAGGAGGGGACGTAGAGACAAGCAAGGACCAGCCAAGAAACCACAGTGCAGCCTTGGGGCGGGTCCTGATTCCACCTTAAGTGACACACAAAACAGTATCTTCACCCTCTTTGTAGAACTAAAACACCCAACCAGTGGAAGATGTCAGCATTGTTCATTCCAGAGAAGCACACCAAGAGACCACCTGAGGCCATATTAAAGGAGGCCTTGCACACACCCTGATGCTTATCAGCAACCCCACCCTTGAACCATTGCTATAAAATTTCTCATCAAATTCTCCCAAGTTGGGACACTCAATTTTTGAGGGTAAGAGTCCACTGCGTCCACTTTGCCTGGCAAAGCAACAAAGCTATCCTTTGCTATTTCACCTAAAACTCTGTTTCTGCGATTTGACTCAGTACCAGTGCACAGAGACCGATTTTTGGCATCTCACTATCATTTATGTGCTTAGTTGCTCAGTCATATCTGACTCTGTGCGACCCAGTGGACTCTAGCCCACCAGGCTCCTCTGTCCATGGGGATTCTGCAGCCAAGAATACTGGAATGGGTTGCCCTGCCCTCCTCCAGGGGATCTTCCCAACCCAGGGATCACACCCAGGTCTCCCACATTGCAGGCAAATTCTTTACCAGCTGAGCTACCAGGGAAGCCCACCATCTTTTATATACTCTAGCAAATTTTTCTTTCTCCATATAACTAATGTTGAGATTCTCAGTCAAAATAGATTTTGAGGCTTCAAAAAGTCCTATAAAGTGTATTGCTGATGGAGGTAATGTCTCCTTCTCTTTATACCCATGACACAAAACATCTAGAATTATTAGTGACCTGGCTGCGACGGACCGCGCAGAACAGTGGCCGTGAGGAGCTACCCGTCGCCCAAGGTCAGGGGCGGCGACCGAGAGCGCCAGGGTGCAACAGCGCAGGAGCGGCCGAGAGGAGCTACCCCACGTCCAGGGAGCGGCGGCTGCGTGGGTGAGGAGGGCCGAGCGGAGCTACTCCACATTCAAGGTCAGGAGGAGCAGCCCGTGAGGAGATACTCCTCATCCAAAGTAAGGAGCAGCGGCTGCACTTTGCTGGAGCAGCCGTGAAGAGATACCGCGCATCCAAGGTAAGAGAAACCCAAGTAAGACGGTAGGTGTGGCAAGAGGGCATCAGAGGGCAGACACTGAAACCATAATCACAGGAAACTAGCTAATCTGATCACACGGACTACAGTCTTGCCTAACTCAATGAAACTAAGCCATGCCCTTTGGGGCCACCCAAGACGGTCGGGTCATGGTGGAGAGGTCTGACAGAATGTGGTCCACTGGAGAAGGGAATGGCAAACCACTTCAGTATTCTTGCCTTGAGAACCCCATGAACAGTGTGAAAAGGCAAAATGAAAGGATACTGAAAGAGGAACTCCCAGGTTGGTAGGTGCCCAATATGCTACTGGAGATCAGTGGATAAATAACTCCAGAAAGAATGAAGGGATGGAGCCAAAGCAAAAACAATACCCAGTTGTGGATGTGACTGGTGATAGAAGCAAGGTCTGATGCTGTAAAGAGCAATATTGCATAGGAACCTGGAATGTTAGGTCCACGAATCAAGGCAAATTGGAAGAGGTCAAACGGGAGATGGCAAGAGTGAATGTCGACATTCTAGGAATCAGCAGACTAAAATGGACTGGAATGGGTGAATTTAACTCAGATGACCAATATATCTACTACTGTGGGCAGGAATCCCTTAGAAGAAATGGAGTAGCCATCATGGTCAACAAAAGAGTCTGAAATGCAGTACTTGGATGCCCTCTCAAAAATGACAGATGATCTCTGTTCATTTCCAAGGCAAACCATTCAATATCACAGTAATCCAAGCCTATGCCCCAACCAGTAACGCTGAAGAACTTAAAGTTGAATGATTCTATGAAGATCTACAAGACCTTTTAGAACTAACACCCAAAAAAGATGTCCTTTTCATTATAGGGGACTGGAATGCAAAAGTAGGAAGTCAAGAAACACCTGGAGTAATAGGCAAATCTGGCCTTGGAGTACAGAATGAAGCAGGGCAAAGGCTAATAGAGTTTTGCCAAGAGAACACACTGGTCATAGCAAATACCCTCTTCCAATAACACAAGAGAAGACTCTACACATGGACATCAACAGATGGTCAACACCAAAACCAGACTGATTATATTCTTTGCAGCCAAAGATGGAGAAGCTCTATACAGTCAGCAAACATAAGACCGGGAACTGACTGTGGCTCAGACCATGAACTCCTTATTGCCAAATTCAGACTTAAACTGAAGAAAGTAGGGAAAACCACTAGACCATTCAGGTATGACCTAAATCAAATCCCTTCTGACTATACAGTGGAAGTGAGAAATAGATTTAAGGGACTAGATCTGATAGACAGCCTGATGAGCTATGGACGGAGGTTTGTGACATTGTACAGGAGACAGGGATCAAGACAATCCCCATGGAAAAGAAATGCAAAAAGGCAAAATGGTTGTCTGAGGAAGCCTTACAAATAGCTGTGAAAAGAAGAGAAGCGAAAAGCAAAGGAGAAAAGGAAAGATATTCCCATTTGAATGCAAAGTTCCAAAGAATAACCAGGAGAGATAAGAAAGACTTCCTCAGCGATCAGTGCAAAGAAATAGAGGAAAACAATAGAATGGGAAAGACTAGATATCTCTTCAAGAAAATTAGATATATCAAGGGAACATTTCAGGCAAAGATGGGCTTGATAAAGGACAGAAATGGTATGGACCTAACAGAAGCAGAAGATATTAAGAAGAGGTGGCAAGAATACACAGAAGAACTGTGCAAAAAAGATCTTCACGACCCAGATAATCACAATGGTGTGAACACTCACCTAGAGCCAGACATCCTGGAATGTGAAGTCAAGTTGGCCTTAGAAAGCACCACAATGAACAAAGCTAGTGGAGGTGATGGAATTCAGGTTGAGTTATCTCAAATCCTGAAAGATGACGCTGTGAAAGTGCTGCACTCAATATGCCAGCAAATTTGGAAAACTCAGCAGTGGCCACAGGACTGGAAAAGGTCAGTTTTCATTTCAATCCCAAAGAAAGGCAATGCCAAAGAATGCTCAAACTACCACACAATTGCACTCATCTCACACGCTAGTAAAGTAATGCTCAAAATTCTCCAAGCCAGGCTTCAGCAATACGTGAACCGTGAACTTCCAGATGTTCAAGCTGGTTTTAGAAAAGGCAGAGGAACCAGAGATCAAATTGCCAATATCCGCTGGATCATCAAAAAAGCAAGAGAGTTCCAGAAAAACATCTACTTCTGCTTTATTGACTACGCCAAAACCTTCAACTGTGTGGATCACAATAAACTGTGGAAAATTCTGAAAGAGATGGGAATACCAGACCACCTGACCCACCTCTTGAGAAACCTGTATGCAGGTCAAGAAGCAACAGTTAGAACTGGACTTGGAACAACAGACTGGTTCCAAATAGGAAAAGGAGTACGTCAAGGCTGTATATTGTCAGCCTGCTTATTTAACTTATATGCAGAGTACATCATGAGAAATGCTGGGCTGGAAGAAGCACAAGCTGGAATCAAGATTGCTGGGAGAAATATCAATAACCTCATCTATGCAGATGACACCACCTTTATGGCAGAAAGTGAAGAGGAACTAAAAAGCCTCTTGATGAAAGTGAAAGAGGAGAGTGAAAAAGTTGGCTTAAAGCTCAATATTCAGGAAACTAAGATCATAGCACCTGGTCCCATCACTTCATGGGAAATAGATGGGGAGACAGTGGAAGCAGTGTCAGACTTTCTTTTTGGGGGCTCCAAAATCACTGCAGATGGTGATTGCAGCCATGAAATTAAAAGACACTTACTCCTTGGAAGGAAAGTTATGACCAACCTAGACAGCCTATTAAAAAGCAGAGACATTACTTTGTCAACAAAGGTTCGTCTGGTCAAGGCTATGGTTTTTCCAGTGGTCATGTATGGATGTGAGAGTTGGACTGTGAAGAAAGCTGAGCACCAAAAAATTGATGCTTTTGAACTGTGGTGTTGGAGAAGACTGTTGAGAGTCCCTTGGACTGCAAGGAGATCCAACCAGTCCATCCTAAAGGAGATCAGTCCTGGGTGTTCATTGGAAGGACTGATGCTGAAGCTGAAACTCCAATACTTTGGCCACCTCATGCAAAGAGTTGACTCACTGGAAAAGACCCTGATGCTGGGAGGGATTGGGGGCAGGAGGAGAAGGGGACGACAGAGGATGAGATGGCTGGATGGCATCACCGACTCGATGGACATGAGTTTGAGTAAGCTCTGGGAGTTGGACAGGGAGGCCTGGCGTGCTACGATTCATGGGGTCACAAAGAGTCAGACACAACTGAGCGACTGAACTAAACTGAACTGAAAACTTCCATGGTAATCCTCTCTAAGCTTCTTGCCTCCAAATGGTGTTCTCTTTTACATTCTGAATCTGGCTCTTAATAATTCAACTTTGTTTGCCTCCCTTTTACTCAGTTACAAATTCTTCAGTTATTTCCTATACTGCCCCACAAAGGGAATTAATCTTATCTTGCCAGAAAAATATCAAAGATGTAGTTAGCCCTCTAGAAGCTGATACCCTCTCATTTCTTAATGATGGTTTAGGCAGAAGTCCCCAAACTGCAGCTCACAGTTCAAATTTGGTTGTCTGCTTGTTCCTATAAGTACTTTTCATTGCAACACAACCACATTCATTTGTTCATATATTGTCTGTGGCTGCTTTTGTGCTACAAGAGCAGCAATGAGTAGTTGCAACAGTACTACCGGCCCACAATTCTAAAAATTTTTACCATCTGGCCTTTTACAGAAAAAAGTTTTTGACTCCTGGTCTAGGTGGTTAGATGGAGCACTCTATCACAAGCATGCTTTCAACAAAATACATAAGAACTGACAGACAGTGACTTTAATCTAAGAATATTTATCGCTTTCCTAACCTAAAGTCTAGAGTCTGTCAGGTTCTAGCTGGTTCATAGATTCAACAGTGACATCAGAGACCCAGGTTCTTTATCCTTTTCCACTCTGCCATCCTCAGCAGGTTGACTTACCAGTTCAGCATGTCCAGATGTCTAAACAACTACAAGTGTCCTCACAGGACAGCATCCAAAAAAGATGGAAAGCAAAGGGCAAAGGAGACTTTGAATTCTTTTTTTAATCATGAAAGCAAAGCTTTTCCAGAAAACATTAGCAGAAATCCCCATATTTGGCTATGTGCATACTTTTGGACCAATGGAAAATGGGTTTGGAGCCATGGCTGTCTTGCCTGGTTGCATATTAGAATTACCTGCAGAGTAAACAGCAAATTAGAAACACTAACATCTGTGCCCTGTCTCAGACCAATTATGTCAGAAACTCTGAAACTGTTCCTAGCAGTGGCATTTTTCTTTAACTCCCAAGAAGATCCCAACAGGTAACCAAGAATGAGAATCACTAGTTAGACTAATCATGATTTCTTTCCTGGAGCTAATCATACTTCCACATGAACAAAAGCAGAATTCATTTTTCTAGGAAGATAATGGAATAGTTGATGGTTTGGGACAGGCAACCAACAGTGTTTGCCACAGTTATATGCATGTATAATCAAAGCTATGGTTTTTCCAGTAGTCATATATGGATGTGAGAGTTAGACCATAAAGAAGGCTGAGTGGTGAAGAATTGATGCTTTTGAACTGTGGTGCTGGAGAAGACTCTTGAGAGTCCCTTGGACAGCAAGGAGATCAAACCAGTCAATCTTAAAGGAAATCAGTCCTGAATATTCATTGAAAGACAGATGCTAAAGCTGAAGCTCCAATACTTTGGCCACTTGATGCAAAGAGCCAACTCATTGGAAAAGATCCTGATTCTGGGAAAGATTGAAGGCAAAAAGAGAAATGGACAGTAGAGGATGAAATGGTTAGATAGCATTGCCAACTCAATGGACAAGAATTTGAGCAAACTCTGGGAGTGAGTGAAAGACAAGGGAGCCTGGTGTGCTACAGTCCATGAGATCACAAACAGTCTATGAGTACACAACTTAGCAAATGAACAATAAGAACAACATACATGGACATTAAAGTAATTCAGATAGATGGTGGGAGTAATGTGGAAGAGACAATGGGCAAGGATCCCCCCAGAATCCTCAAAGAATGGGGAGAAGTACTCAGAAAGCTTCTGAGCAACAACTCAGAGAAGAGTAGAGGGCCATGAACTTCAAGGAAGGAAGAACAGGCAGATGGAGATCACAGGAGGCAGGGAGTGTTACAAGTGTAAGGAATACAGGAAAGAGAGGAGTTCTGAGAGTGCAACTGGTTCAGTATTAGGCACACTGAGGGTAAAATGTCTGTGTTATTTCAACAAAGACTCATCAGTCTAGAATTCAAATAAGTATTCTTTATAAAACATTTTTGAGAATGAGAGGAGGCTACTAATAATTTCCTCAAGGAATAGGCATAAACTAAGTCAGAAGAAAACTCTAACTATGAGGATGGTGGAGTTCATGAGTCTGGGTGAAGCTTTTCTGTGAGATATGTAAAATACAGAGAAAAGCATACAACAAATGCAAATCGAGTCTGCTGCCAACTGTTAATAGATTGTAGACATTTAGAATTATCCTGAACTTCTGCTAAAGATAATAGAAATTTGAATGTTTTACTTGACATACTGTAAACCTTGATGATAAAATTAGTTTTCAACTAATAAGACTAATCAATTAACAGAACAAATCCAGTCCTTCTAATTCCAGATTCCCTGGATTGAGTCCTCACTTAAACCAAAGACTGATTTGCACACGACTAGTAACTACAGAATGTAAGTGACCTTTTGGTCTCCAATGAAACATCCTGGGAAAATTGTTTTCCCTGAACTCATTTAAAAACAGCTAACTGCTCTGTATTATTTAAGGATCTTTTGTCAAGGGAATTCAATGAGCATCAGCCTGAGGTCACCTCATGACTTCTTAAACTTTTTCATCCTGTGAACTCCCCTGGGTTTTCCATGACTCATATCAACTGTCCACAGAAAAATAAGCTCACTTTTCATCATACAGATTCTGCAGTAGCTTTGGTCTCCCCCTTAGTATCACATCAAATCTGAAAGGGGGAAGTGCCCAAGGGGAGGCTGAAGGTAAAAAATGCTGGGTCACCCATAGTTTAGTGCCTCTTCTCCAAACAGCTGCCCAGAGCACTGGGCTACAGATTCTGTGACTTCCTGAGAACAGCCCATGATCTCACTAAGGGTCAACCAGCTCCTAGTGTAAAAAAACACTGGGAAAATACTGAAAATCTATTTGGTGTAATGACAGACTATAAGATAAATAGAACCCAGGAATGCTAAAATAATAATTTTCCAAAATTGCTATATCAATAGCATAAAAATATCACCTTAAAAATCAGTGGGCAAATATTTATTGTTTGCTATTATTAGTAAATTTAAAATATGCTACTTTCATAAAACTATCATAAGTTGAAAACATCGTTCCTTAGCCTTTGGTTCAATAAATACTTCAATGCCTACTATATGCATGTCGTGTATAAGGCCCAAGGTTTCAAGGCGGAACACAATTCCTGCTTTTCAGGAAATTTAAAAATCTAAATAATACCTTTGTTTAAAACAAAAAAGTTAACATGATATTATAATATGGCACAAAGGTATTAGAGTGAGTCCAGCATTCACTCTTAGAATTCGGATGTGCGTGCTGTCGCTTCAGTCATGTCTGACTTTTTGAGACCCCATGGACTGCAGCTGGCCAGGCTCCTCTGTCCATGGGATTCTCTAGGCAGCAACACTGGCGTGGGCTGCCATGCCCTCCTCCAGGGTATCTTCCCGACCCAGGGATGGAACCTGCTCCTCTTATATCTCCAGCAATGTAGGTTCTTTAACACTAGAGCCACCTGGGAAGCCCAGAATTCTAATGTACCTGATCACACTCCACAGGCTTTGTGTAATAGGCTTATCAGGAATCCAACCATAGGCATCTGTTGCTAAGAAGGTATCATGAGGACAGGATTAGGTAGGTAAGCCTGGCCTGATAGAATGCACTTCTGTCAGAGGTGGGTGATTCTGACAGCCTTGTCTATCAATAAGTTTCCTTTGCCCTTTGTGTAAAAGTAGAAAGAACTGTTTTCACTAACATCAACAGGATGTGAGACCAGACAGGGTCACAAGCTGGTAGTATTTTCTCGCAGAGAACGGTCTGTTAACGTGACCAAATCTTTAGCAAATTCAGTCCTTCAACAAATATTTTTCATGAGTCTACAATGTGGCAGAAAGAGTCACAGGGCTGTGTGGCCTAACAAAACTGGAGGAAGAAGAATGATGTACATATGCCGTGAAATAATCAAGCCGATATGTTTAAATTCATGAGGTTCTTATTGGAATAGAGTGTCCAACTGGTGACAAATTTTTAAGGATGTGTGAAGGCTAAAGCAGATCCAGAGGAAAATGGAAAGGATGATTAATTAGGAAAGGAAATTAGGTTCTATGAGAAAAAGTTAAATTAATTCCAGCTTTAACTTGGAGAAGACTAAGAGCTGACTTGATTATTATCTTTACGATCAGGACAGATTTTATGCCTTTTTTCTCTAAAAGACCTAGACACAGACTTCCCTGGTGGTACAGTGGATAAGAATCTGCCTGCCAATGCAGGATTCAATCCTGGTCTGGGAAGATTCCACATGCCGCCAAGCAAATAAGCCCATGGGCCACAACTACTGAGCTTGCATTGTAATGCCTGTAAGCTGCAACTACTGAAGCCTAGGTGCCTAAGCCTGTGTTCTGCAACAAGAGAAGTGACTACAGTAAGAAGCCGGTGCACCACGATAACCAGTAGTGCTCGCTCTCCGAAACTAGAGAAACTCCCAGGCAGCAATGAAGACCCAGCGCAACCAAAAATAAAAAAAGACCTGGACAGAGAAGAAATGGGATAAAATCAAAGCATTTATTTAGACACTGGTCTAAATAAAACACAATAAACACACACAACGTAGGCCACTGCCTCATTGCCTAACACAATAGGAGATTGCAGAAGCACAAAGATGAATTACATATGTCTCTGCCAATAGAAGTCACGGCATTTCAATATAAGAAAGAACTCCTTTGACCAACCAGGTGATAAAACTCAAGAACGCTGGCTGAAGGAGCATATGTAATACAAACTCCTAGAGATTGTCAAGAATAATACTGACCGCTATTCAAGATTGTTATGATTGTTATGATCATAGAACTAGATGATTACTAAAGTTCCTTTGTAGACTGTGATACTAGAGCCTGTACCTTAGTTTTACAATCAACAATCTCTTTTAGTGGTGCTAAAAGTAATAATAACCAAAGTATATATAACTAGATTTATACTTGTCCACTGCAAGGAGATTCAACCAGTCCATTCTAAAGGAAATCAGTCCTGAATATTCATTGGAAGGACTGATGCTGAAGCTGAAACTCCAATATTTTGGCCACCTGATGCAAAAAGCTGACTCATTGGAAAAGACCCTGATGCTGGGAAAGGTTGAAGGCAAGAGGAGAAGGGGACAACAGAGGATGAGATGGTTGGATGGCATCACTGACTCAATGGACATGAGTTTGAGTAAACTCTGAGAGTTGGTGATGGACAGGGAGGCTTGGCGTGCTGAGGGCCATGGGGTCACAAAGAATCGGACATGACTGAGTGACTGAACTGGACTGATTGATTAATATTATAATTTCATGGTAAAATATTCTTATGTCCGTTTTTTTAACTGATTTAATTAAAAGCAAACTTAACTCCTTAAATTTAAGGGAAAACATCTGATAAGCCCTCTGACTTAAGGGTTAAGAATTTAAACTCTGGATCAAGATTGTGTGTGTGCTCAGTCACTAAGTCATGTCTGACTCTTTGCGACCCCATGCACTGTAGCCCACCAGCCTCCTCTGTCCATGGGATTTTTCATTCAAGAATACTAGAGTAGGTTGCCATTTCCTTCTCCAGGGGATATTCTAGACCCAGGGATAGGACCCACCTCTCCTGCATTGGCAGGTGGATTCTTTACTATTGAGTCACCTGGGAAGCTCCTGGATTAAGATTATTACCAATAAATATATTACAGCTATAAAATGAGAAGACTATTTGGAATGTGATCATCAACTACATTTTAATTTGAGTTGTCAGGTTGAATATGCAGTATTACAGACTAGAAAATGAACTGTGAAAGCTTAATTCAGTCCTTTGCAAGAAATGTAATGAGATACATATAGCCCTGAAGCATAGAGTTTACACCTAGAACATTTGTTATTTAATAAGAACACTAAAAAGAATAAAAATATTTGAAGCAGCTTTCTAGGTATTTCTACTTGGATATCCCACTAAAATTTCCAATACAATGCATCAAGAAAAGGGAGAGAGAAAGCAAAAGAGAGTGAGACCTTAACTCAAATCTGTACCTTGTACTCTTTATATGTCTTTATAAGTATCACCATCTTTCCAGTATTTCAGTCCAGAAATGTCAACCAGCTTTGACTCCTTACTCTCTGTTCCCCACATTAATTAATTTAACAATAATTTATTGGGCACCTATCATATGTCTGTCACCACATTAGAGGTTAGGAGTGCAAAAAGGTATGACACTGTATTTGCCCTCAAGTATATGGCCATGTAAACTAATTTTCAGCCCTACATAGACCGTTTTTGTTTCAACACCGTTGAGATCATTGTGGATTCATGCTGCTGCTGCTAAGTCGCTTCAGTCATGTCCAACTCTGTGCGGCCCCATAGACGGCAGCCCACGAGGCTCCCCCATCCCTGGGATTCTTCAGGCAAGAGCACTGGAGTGGGTTGCCATTTCCTTCTCCAATGCATGAAAGTGAAAAGTGAAAGTGAAGTCGCTCAGTCGTGTCTGACTCATTGCGACCCCATGGACTGCAACCTACCAGGCTCCTCCATCCATGGGATTTTCCAGGCAAGGGTACTGGAGTGGGGTGCCATTGCCTTCTCTGTTGAGGATTCATATGCAATGTTAAAAGACATAATACAGAGAAATCTCTCATACACTTTGCTTCATTTCCTCCAGTCTTAGATAACTACAAAACTATAGTGTGTCAAACCAGGATATTTATAGTGATCCAATCCAATCCTTATTCAGATTTCCCCAGTTTCACTAGTATGTGTGTGTGTAGTTCTACACAATATCATCACGTATGTAGATTCCTATATCCACCAACACAGTCAAGCTACTAACAATGCCATCACTACAAGCGTTCCGTCATCCTTTTACAACCACACCCACTTCTCTTCCATTTCCCATCCCTACTCAACTGATTTCTAGTTCCCGTTTGGGTAGCGCCTTTTTCCAGCTTCTAGGCTGGAAATTCACATTTCCTCCACCTCCTTCTTATCCTGTGGAAATGTTCCTGATCCTTAAAGACTCAGGCTCAGTCTGATTTCCTTTTATGAAGGTCTCCCAATTCCCTTCCCTCCTCCATCTCCTGATTTATGCTACTACTCTTACTTTAGGTTTCACCATCATTTTGCTTCTATCATGAAGCTACCATGGTACTACAGTTTAAAAACTCCTTCTAACATATGTCTGTGGACATCGAATCCACTTCTGATAAGTTTACGGAAATGCAGAGTGAGTTGCACACCAGTGATGTTGCCAGTTCCACACGTTTTTCAAATACAAGAGCTCAAATGACAAACTGCCAAGAGTGAAGTCAAGGTGACCATTCATTACCTGGAAGATGTGACCAGACTATTTTTTAATAGTTTTCTCTTAACAATAATGAAATAAATATATATAAGATGCAATGCAAATTTATCTCTTGGTGATGAGCCAGTGTGTTGATCTAACTTGAAATTTATCAGGAAAACCTGACTTCTCCTGCCCTCTTAAAAAGAATAATTTACAAAACTATTCTCTAAATGAAGACCAAGTAAATGTCACCTCTTTCTCTAATAAAATTAGTATTATATTCCTATAGTATACTGATGGCACTCAATGTATCTTCAATTTAAAGGAAAAGGAATAATGTCATGCTAACCTTTTAAGATATATAAAATAAATACCATAAAAGGTTAAAGGCTAAAAGCTTAAAGTAGGATCACTTAGCCTCCTCTTCTCTGGACACACAGTCATTAGGAGCTGATCACAGGGACTGTCTCTAAAGTTCTCAAATAAACTACATTTTTATTTGTTTGTTTGTTTTTTCCTGAGGTAAAGCGAATATATTCTTTACTTTTTGAAAGAAATTCAGCAGCACTGAGGTCATGATTTTTATTAAGTTCTAAAATCACAGCCAGTATCTAAATTGCATCTTTTGATAGATCTTTAATCAGTTTTTAATCACATTCACCACAAGTTCCAAGCACTGTAATAAAAATTTCCCTCTAACTTATTAGACCTAAGAGGAGTATGATCTTTTGGAAACTCCAACATAGGCTTAGCTGAACACAGAAATTTCTTTGGAGCCTAATTTTATTTTAGCCCTCTTTCCTGATTAGAAATGAAAATAAAATAAAATTTAACCATTAGGTGTATCAAAGAAATGAATGGCTATCTGTACCTTCCAGGGAAAATATTGCCATCTAGGCAGGACCCTCATAAACTAATGACAGGCTCAGTTCACCATAATGGACAATAGTTACCAATAAAACTGACTTACATAAATGTTTCAATTTTCATACTTTTCCTTATCCTTTAATATTGAACAAAGTCAGAAAAAGAAGCTTTAAAAGGAGACTGGAAGAAGGAGAAAAGAAGCATACTGGAGGTAAGTCATAGGGTGGAAATGAGTCATAGCAGGGGAATATGATGAAAATTTTTGATGGATTTATGTCATGTATTAGAGTGTAATAAGAAAATGAAACAGGAAAGAAAAGAGGGAGGCTTCAAAAGTCCTCCAGTGCTTCAATAACAATAAAAATAATGCTAATATAAGTAGTTCTCATCTGATTTGTGTTTGGACCACACAATGCACTTTTGCCCACAAACATTTTCTTTCCTAATCCTCACAATAACTCTTTGAAGTGAAAAAAAATTACTTAATGTTGATGTATAGCAGAAACAAACACAATATTGTAAAGTAATAATCCTTCAATTAAAAATAAATACATTTAAAAAAATTACTTGAGTTTCATACCACCTAACACTGCAGCATTCAATTGTAGGAATGGCATACCTTCTCTTAGGGGCTCTCTGCATAGAATCTGCATGCTCTGTGTTTAAACATGCAAGTAGAGTGGTGGATTCAATCACCCACAGTGTGAATAAGATCTACTAAAACTGTAGTGATCCGACAAGATTATGGATTTCTGATTCCTCTGTGTACCTGACCCTACTTCTCAGTTCTCATGTCATGTACCACATCCTAAAAGCTGCTTCTTTACTTACTGTGACTTTCGATGATATGGCCAGTGTAAGACACTGTGTCTTAATGACAAATTCGACAGAAGTAAAAGGCAACTCTAGGGACTTTTCTATGAATAAGAAAATTCTGCAGTGTTAACTGATAAATCTTTAATTTTTAATTTAATTGGACCTAATTAACTACACGTGAATTGAACAGCTGCAGTTTAACTGTTTTCATCCAATCTATGAAACTTAAACCGTCAATGATTGGTGGGTCAGAAATGAACAATAACAGTTTCTAATAGAGTTGCATTTATAAAAATATTTCATGTCTTTTGTTAATTTGTCATCTAGGACATGTTTAGTCTAAAATAAAGCAGAAGCCATGAATATTACTGTTGTGGCCTGGGTTCTGGCCACGTGAGACACATATGACCTCAGACAGAATACACTGAGTCAGCGCTGTGGTCTAGAATAAGGACGAATTAGCCCTAGATTGGAGGTCACGTCCATGGAGTTGAGTCCCACGTGGACCAAACAGCTAATGGAACTGAGTCATCATTGTCTAGGGGCTCAGCCAGTTATTTCCCAACTGAGAAGCGTTTTACAATACAGACTCATAAACCACTCCCTGGATCTATTTCACCCATATTTCTTAGAATGCTTATGGATCTGAATTTTTCAGAAGTTTCCCAGGTGACTGGATGATCAGTAAATTTGGGGAAACAGGGCTAGACTAAAATTATTCTAAGTGGGCATAAAAGGGGCATAGGAGTTCTCCATCTGCTCACAGACAGAAAAAAAGCCTCCTTAAACTACTGCCCCACCATCCAATGCTGCTAACTAGAAGTCTGATTACAATTTGACTCTCACTCCTTTCTTAACCATTTGTTTGTATGACTGACTGACTGACTGATTTTCTCTAGAAACTGAATTTGGAGACCAGAAACTTCATTACAGTGCAGCTATTTAAGGGCATTCTATTAATCTAAAGACCCAAAACCTTCAGCTCAATGGAAATCCCTCTAGTTCCTTTTCATCACTTCCATTTCCTATGTTCTCTTTTCCTAAAGCACCCATTTTATAGGTATTTAACATTAAGAATTAAAATTCTTGTGTTTTAACCTTTAACTCATTTTTGTTCTCATCTTTTCCTCTTTTCTCTCCAAATTTTAGAATATTTTATTGTCCAGAACACTAACTTAGGCCTTCACTCTGTTTTTCAACTCTTGCATTTATTTCAACTTTGCCTTTGAGATTTTTAATTTCTAGGACCAATTTGTGTTTTCTTATTTATTCATCTTCATAACAATCTTTTCCTTTCCCTCCCACTTTCCTCCTCATCCTTCCCCTTCTTTGCTTTTCTTTTAATGGATAATAGCCATTTGACTTTCTCTAAAAGATATTTTTAAGTGTTTCTTATTCAGTTTTCATCTATTTCTTGAAATATTTATTTTATAACCTTAGATCAGTAGTCCTGCTAGTTCCTCTTGCTCTTTCTATTGTTTTTCATCAACTATCTGGGGATGGGTGGTTGTCCATTAATAGCTGGCATGGGTTACTTCTGCAGTGATATAGTTCCAATGTTCCAGCAGGCCTCAACTGTGATTGAAAAGACTGCTTTTGGTTTTCACATAAACGGTTAGGGCGGGTCAAGCAGACAACACCCCTCAAGGCTCCTGGGCATGGGCGGGCAGGCAGGCTGGGTATCCATCTGCTGTACCCCTTGCCAACTTAGGAAGATGTGTACTTTGGCAGAGAAGCACTTCAGAGCTTGAAACTCCTGGCAGAGCAGTGTCTGTTCTGTTTTTTCCCTCTGTGCCTGTATGCATCTCATGTCACCACATGATCTCCTCTCCTTTTCACTCAGACCCCTAAAGGCTTTATTTTGAAAATACATTTCAGGCTTACCCTGATGCTGAATTTCACTTGTGCCTGTCATTTAGTTTAGTGGGGTAAGTGAAAGGTAAGTGAAATCCATTGTTCAGATTTAGCTCCTATTTAATTGTTACAAGGGCAATTCCTTCACCTCACTCTCCTTTATGTTAGGTCACTCTCAACTTGCAGAATCTCAGGATTGCATTCTCTCTAATTTGAAAAATTCTCAAAATTTTCTGCCTGCTGATGACAGTCTTCCTCCTTTTCCAACACTGATCTGAAATATACACATATATTTTATATATATACACATTCAGCCGCATAAGAGAGTCAAGACAACAGGAAATTTAGATGTTTTCAGTTTGATCTCCTCCTACAATAATTCTCTTAGATTTCTGCCATATTAAACCACAGATACATTCAACTCCAGGCACAAACACAAACATTAAACCACATCTTTCGTAAAATACATTAGAAACCAGTAAGTAAAAAGCTCACAAAACTCACAGGCTAATGACATTTGTTTCTTCATGAAAACATAAACAGATGAATTATATTTTATATTTGACCTTTCTTTCTTTTTTAATTTTCTTTTTCAACAAAAGAAGTTCTACCTGACAAGGTATCTTCTTGGGTAAAGAGAAGTACTACTCAAGTTGATAAAGCATACCGTTTGACTACATATAACAGCTTCTATCATTTTCAAAATATTTAGTCCCAGAGAAGCCTGAAGTGAACCCATCATCATGGCCTATTGTGTCATACAAATTTATAACAAGAATGACACCTACAAGGTACTGTGAAAATCTACGTTAATAATTCTCAGTCTCTTGGATGGTTATTGACCATCTGCAGGTACTAGTTACACAAGGAAACTATTTCTTGCCAAAACACAGACCCAGTTTCAGAGGGTTATAAATCCTATTAATCTGCATACATGCATCTTTTAGAGATTAAATTTTGAAATCATATAATTTTATATTTGCAAATATCACTCAGGAACATGCTATCTTCCATCTTCCCATAGTGAAGAATCAGTAATCACTCATAAGTCACACACCAAAATTCTATGTGTTCACCACATTAATCATAAGTGTGTGTGTGTTTATAATCCAGTTGTGATGTAAACTCAAAAACTAAGTAATGGAAGAATATAGAATTCATTTTGTGAAGGATTTTTTTAATCCAAAGAGATGTGTTCATTTGAACAATCTATCAAATATATTTTATTTTAACAACAACAACAAAAAAAAAACTAAGGGCTTTAGAATCTCCTTATCCTATTTCCAATTCACATCTAGATGGTAAATATGGCACAAAAAAATGACCTGTAACAAGAAGTTGTCTGTCATACATTCATGCACTCAAATTGGTTTGGAGTTGATGGGACATGACATGCTACATGGACAAAAATATAAACAGAGAAAAGCAAACAGCTTTGATATTAAAGGTAAGTTGTCCGGACTGCCCAGAGTAGCAAACTATAAAATTAATCCAGTGGCCAAAAGGACATGAGAATAAAGTATTTCTAAATATCAAGAGATGTAAATAGAGCTGTATTGGTAGTGACAATAATTGTGATTATCTTTTCCCTGTGAATTTAGAGACATTCTCAAATCAGCCATGTCATACTAGGCTTCCCTCAAAAGTATGACTAAATAGCAAGCCACCACTAAAGTAGAAAAGAAAGAATCTGAAGAAAGTGAATGTTCATGCTAGCAGAAGACTCTATAGTATATATGCAATGGAGGCAAAATCTGCCTTGGGTCCCAGAGAGTGAGGGATCTGACAGTATTAAAATGATACATAATCCTATGTAAAGACAATTTCATTTTGATGGTCTAAGCTTAAAACACATTCCAGTGAAGATTGTGTGTCATGTTATGTTGAGTTTGGAAAGAGAAATAATTATATTATAACTTTTATCTGTGTATAAAAATGTACTGGACAAATAAATCTAATAATGTGTGACACTGTACAGGAGACAAGAATCAAGACCATCCCCAAGAAAATGAAACGCAAAAAAGCAAAATGGCTATCTGAGGAGGCCTTATAAATAGCTGTGAAAAGAAGAGGAGTGAAGAGCAAAGGAGAAAAGGAAAGATATGCCCATTTGAATGCAGAGTTCCAAAGAATAGCAAAAAGAGATAAAAAGGTCTTCCTCAGTGATCAGTGCAAAGAAATAGAGGAAAACAACAGAATGGGAAAGACTAGAGATCTCTTCAAGAAAATTAGAGATACCAAGGGAACATTTCATGCAAAGATGGGCTCAATAAAGGACAGAAATGCTATGGACCTAACAGAAGCAGAAGATATTAAGAAGAGGTGGCAAGAATACACAGAAAACTGTACAAAAAAGATCTTCACGACCCAGATAATCATGATGGTGTGATCACTCACACTCACCTAGAGCCAGACATCCTGGAATGTGAAGTCAAGTGGGCCTTAGGAAGCATCACAATGAACAAAGCTAGTGGAGATGATGAAATTCCAGTTGAGCTATTTCAAATCCTAAAAGATGAGGCTGTGAAAGTGCTACACTCTATATGTTAGCAAATTTGGAAAACTCAGCAGTGGCCACAGGACTGGAAAAGGTCAGTTTTCATTCCAATCCCAAAGAAAGGCAATGCCAAAGAATGCTCAAACTACCACACAACTGCACTCATCTCACACGCTAGTAAGGTAATGCTCTAAATTCTCCAAGCCAGGCTTCAGCAATACGTGAACCATGAACTTCCAGGTGTTCAAGCTGGTTTTAGAAAAGGCAGAGGCACCAGAGATCAAATTGCCAGCATCCACTGGATCATCAAAAAAGCAAGAGAGTTCCAGAAAAACATCTATTTCTGTTTTATTGACTATGCCAAAGCCTTTGACTGTGTGGATCACAATAAAATGTGGAAAATTCTGAAGGAGATGGAAATACCAGACCACCTGACCCACCTCTTGAGAAACCTGTATGCAGGTCAAGAAGCAACAGTTAGAACTGGACATGGAACAACAGACTGGTTCCAAATAGGAAAAGAAGTACATCAAGGCTGTATGTTGTCACCCTGCTTCTTTAATTTATGTGCAGAGTACATCATGAGAAATGCTAGGCTGGCAGAAGCACAAGCTGGAATCAAGATTGCCAGGAGAAATATCAATAACCTCAGATATGCAGATGACACCACCCTTATGGCAGAAAGTGAAGAGGAACTAAAAAGCCTCTTGATGAAAGAGAAAGATGAGAGTGAAAAAATTGGCTTAAAGCTCAACATTCAGAAAACTAAGATCATGGCATTTGGTCCCATCACTTCATGGGAAATAGATGGGGAAACACTGGAAACAGTGGCTGACTTTATTTTTTGGGGTTCCCAAATTACTGCAGATGGTGACTGCAGCCATGAAATTAAAAGACGCTTACTCCTTGGAAGGAAAGTTGTGACCAACCTAGACAGCATATTAAAAAGCAGACACATTACTTTGTCAACAAAGGTCCGTCTAGTCAAGGCTGTGGTTTTTCTAGTGGTCATGTATGGATGTGAGAGTTGGACTACAAAGAAAGCTGAGCACTGAAGAATTGATGCTTCACTGAAGAATTGATGTGGTGTTGGAGAAGATTCTTGAGAGTCCCTCGGACTGCAAGGAGATCCAACCAGTCCATCCTAAAGGAGATCAGTCCTGGGTGTTCACTGGAAGGACTGATGCTGAAGCTGAAACTCCAGTACATTGGCCACCTGACACGAAGAGCTGACTCATTTGAAAAGACCCTGATGCTGGGAAAGATTGAAGGCAGGAGGAGAAGGGGACGACAGAGGATGAGATGGCTGGATGGCATCACTGACTCAATGGACATGGGTTTGGGTGGACTCCAGGAGTTTGTGATGGACAGGGAGGCCTGGCGTGCTGCGGTTCATGGGGTCACAAAGAGTCTGACACGACTGAGTGACTGAACTGAACTGACTGAATGTGTGAGGAGTTTTGGACAGGAGAGTCTGGGGAATTAAGCATCTGTGCTGCATTAGCTTTCTAGAGCTGCATTTCCTTTGTACCTGTGTCCAAATTTTCTCCTCTTATAAGGACAGCACTCATACTGGATCAGGGCCCACCCTAACAGCCTTAGTTTAATTTAATTACCTCTGTAAGACTCTATCTTTAAATATGGTCTCATTCTGAGGTACTGGCAGTTAGGACTTCAAACATGTGTTTTTGAGGGGACATGATTCAGCCCATAATACATGCTATTTTTGCTAGGTATTTTTGTAAAGAGAACAGCGATTAATGGGTGAAGGCAGGAGGGCAGGGGTGGGGGGGGATGAGGGAATCTTAACATTGAACTCTAAATAGTAAGTTCACCAGAGCCTACACAACTG
This sequence comes from Cervus canadensis, assembly GCF_019320065.1. Lineage (NCBI taxonomy): Eukaryota > Metazoa > Chordata > Mammalia > Artiodactyla > Cervidae > Cervus > Cervus canadensis. The sequence goes on along the minus strand of NC_057391.1, from coordinate 1,534,871 downwards.
AATTAAATGTCAAGCAAGAGCCTACACTAGATGAAGGAAAAAATTTTAGGTTTTCTTAACAAGAAAAGAAGCAGTGGCAAGTTGAAGAAGATACAGTGGTTCTTGAATATGGACCTTACAAATTCATATTAATAACGATAATATACAAAGGTATAGAGTCATCAACAAAATTAGAGAAACATTATTAACTGCAATGTGAACAGATGACTTAGGATTATTTAGGATGAGATCAAAATTAATTATGTATAAAAGCTCCTTTACTGGAAAATATGATAAAGTGTTTGTGGTATTACTATGATATGAGATATCAAATTAATATTATCTAACCTATTTTTTTTTTCAGTTTTCTGCTATCTATATAGCAATTGATGTTCATTATTAGGATGAGATTTTTAATTGGGGTGTTTGGGTTTTTTAGTTTTTTTTTTTTTTAGAATATCATTAATAAGATATGAGTACGAATATGAGTAACATGAAATTTCCTGGCATTTTGACCCTTACTGAAAAATCAGGCAGACCTGCTAAAATATGAGTGAGGGCTAGCATATCACTTTATGCTAACATCTTCCATTTCAAATTTTTCACCATGAAACATCCATGCATTTAAAATAAAAAACTATAACAAATTCACTTCAATAGGGTTTTTGACTTTAGCTTTATACTCTGCCTCCAGACCTCATCAGCAGTCTGGCCATGCCACCAAGCAGTCTAGGTTGAAAGAAGTCAAAAACACCGGTGTTTCTGGGAAAACACACATTCTCCTTTCTGACTCTCAGTCACAGCTTCAAAACCCCATGGGGTGATGTTGAGACCTGCCTGATTCACCTCGCCATGTGACCTGTTTTAGCTGTTGTGCTGGGGACTCACTGAACATCTCTTTTATTAATCCTTGTATCTACTGCTGTCAATCAACACTGGAGGTGAAACAGCTTTCCGAAATAAACACAGTGTTTTTCTGTATTCTCAGAGGGGAAAAAAAGAGAGAGAGATGAGGGCATTGGCCATATAAAATCATATGCTATATATACTTGGCTTAGAAAGCTAAGGTTTTTAAAATCTGTATTTTAAAAGTTGGGAGTCTATTCTAAAGTTTTAATTTTCCCTACTCAGATTCTAGGGGACATTATCTGTCTATTCTAGCTTTTTTTAGTTTTCTGGTATCTATATGACATTGATACTCACTCATAGAACAAGGTTGTTGGTTAAGATGTTTGGTTTTGTTGCTGTTTTTCTCATGTTGTTTTTTATTCATTTATTTATTTGGAGGAGTTTCATTTTCCATTCATTGATTTTTCCTGAACAGCCCTGTCTCTTCTTGCCATGGTTCATCATTATGGTTACTTTGAATCTTCTCTTTAGGTAGGACAAGATGTGGGGTCTCAGACCCTCCAACATAGAGGAGAAATATGAACAAATTTGATAATGAAAACTTTCTTTCAATACAAATTCTAGAAAAATCTTCACACATGCTCAGAGATATATAAAAATATTTATGAAGTATTGTTTGAAACAGCAATCAATAAGGAAACTATATCTGTTAATGGAACAGTAGTGAATAAACTATGAAATATCAGACCAGTAGAACACCATGCAGAAGTTAGAGGAATGAGGCGGACCTGTGTGTACGCAGGTCTCTATACTTTGTTTTGCTTTTGGCCATTCAGCCTGCAGACCCATTTTTTATCTGAAGGGAATTCTCTTTTCACAAGATAGGAATACTTGGTAGATTTAACATGTGACTTGCCCATCCGCTCTACGTGCCCCTGAGTGGGCCTACAAAAATATTCTTTATGCCAAAGGTTGGCTTTTTGATACCTTCTTTATGAAAGAGGTACTACATCTAGAATATTTAGAAACAAGAATTAGAACAGTGTCTGATACATAATAAGTGCTCAATAAATGTCATCTCTTTCTATTATCTTATCCATTTATACAGAAATATATAGCATTAACTGGAATGTGAATCTCAAATTTTTTGTACAACTGCACTATGTCTCTGAGCTAACACTAATTCCTGAGGACCAAGAATATCACTCTAGAGTACTGATCAGAGTGAGGATATGGAGGATTCGGATTAAAATGGAATGCTGATAGCCTCAAAATGGGTTTAGAAAGACCCTGAAATACAAACAAATACAAACTCAAGAGATGAAGAACAGATATCATTAATCATAGAGTGCTGCCCACCCCAGCCCCCACCCCCCACCCCCTACCCCGCCGCCACCAACCGTGATACCTTTCTGATTTACAGAGTAAAGAATAAGGACTAAGTAACAAATGAAAGCAGAGACATTACTTTGCCAACAAAGGTCCATCTAGTCAAGGCTATGGTTCTTCCAGTGGTCATGTATGGATGTGAGAGCTGGACTGTGAAGAAAGCTGAGTGCCAAAAAATTGATACTTTTGAACTGTGATTTTGGAGAAGATTCTTGAGAGTCCCTTGGACTGCAAGGAGATCCAACCAGTCCATCCTAAAGGAGATCAGTCCTGGGTGTTCATTGGAAGGACTGATGCTGAAGCTGAAACTCCAATACTTTGGCTATCTCATGTGAAGAGTTGACTCACTGGAAAAGTCCCTGATGCTGGGAGGGACTGGGGGCAGGAGGAGAAGGGGATGACAGAGGATGAGATGGCTGGATGGCATCACCAACTCGACAGACATGAGTTTGAGTGAACTCCAGGAGTTGGTGACGGACAGGGAGGCCTGGCGTGCTGCGATTCATGGGGTCACAAAGAGTCGGACATGACTGAGTGACTGAACTGAACTGAACTGAACAAATGAAATATGCTGGAACATCTATTCCTATATTCAACCAAGCCATACTGCAATTCTGAGGACCGGCCAGTGTGGTAACATCAGTGATGATCTGAAATGTATGGGTGATGGCTTCTACTCTGTGTGTGTATGTTAGTAACTCAGTCATGTCCAACTCTTTGCAACCCCATGAACTGTAGCCTGTGACATTCCTCTGTCCATGGGATTTTCCAGGCAAGAATACTGGAGTGGGTTGCCATTTCCTTCTCCAGAGGCTCTTCCCAACCCAGGGATCAAACCCAGGTCACCTGCATTGCAGGTAGATTCTTTACTGTCTGAGTCACACTACCATTTAATTCTCCAGCTTGGTTGGTTGAAGAAAGAGATGGATGGGTACTGGAGAGTAATAGTGGGAGAAGTACAACTATTGCCGGAAGCACTCCATTATTAAATAGAAGTATATTCAAGGATGAGGTTTGAGCAGTTCTGAAAACCCAAGAAAACTGAAAAGAAGTCTACTTATACTTATTTCAATCCCATTGCAAAGCAGCTCTGTTGCTGAGTGGATCTTGGAAGCATTTTCCATAAGACCATGACTGCCCTGGCCCATCTGGCAAAACCATTCTTCTCAAGAGATGGAGACATCACATATGTCTGGACTGGTGCCACTGTGCACTGAGTTTATTTAAAACTCCCTCTTCTGAGTCCGGGATCACCAGCAAACTCTGATTCTGAAGTTGTTTAACTCTAGGCAAAGAACAGATTGATGATATAGCTGTTTTCCTGAAGTCACTGTATTTTTTCCCATGGTTTGAAGTGTCTTAAGAAGGTCTGTCTACAGGGAAAGACTGCATTAATCATGCTTTCACGTGTATGCCCAGGCCACGAAGTAGTTATATTTTCCTTTGTTAATAAATAAACCATCATTCTGGGTCTACCTCAGTCATGCAAGTATTTTGGTAATCATGAGTCAGATTCTCAGGGCCTGGTCACTCCTGGGAAATATAAGTCATTGGAACTTTAAAAGATGACCAAATTTAGCTGGTCTTTTAGATGACATTGCATGTAGGAGCACATGTCCATTCGAAACATTTTTAAAGTTTCCATTTCCTTCTTCTCCATTTAGCTTTTGGTAAGTACCTGCATTTCAATTTTTATTCCCCTAGCTATATTGCATGTAATTTGATTTCCACTTTTACTCTTTTATTCCAAGGTCTTCACTAAAGGTTCCAGAAGGATTTTCTGTGAACCTAGTTTTATTGATGTTATTGCTATCGGAGATTATGGTCATATGATAAAACTAGGCCAGGCCCTGATGGGAGGGAGTTTGGGGAAGAATGGACACATGTATATGTATGGCTGAGTCCCTTCTCTGCTCACCCGAAACTACCACAACACTGTTAATCAGTTATATCCCTATACAAAATAAAAAGTTAAAGCAAAGCAAAACTAGGCCAGGTCCCAATTTTTCCCTCTGTATCCAACTGTGTCTAGAAACAATTCACACTTGACATCCATATAAGTGAAGAAATGGCTTCTCTATACGTTCATGGAATTTTTTTCCCAGAGATGCACATGCTTATTGGTTGCTCTCTCAAGAACTTCCTGTATTTGCCTGTTGCCCAAACCTGTTGCCAAAGACAATTCTCTTTATTTCCTTAGTCTTACTTAAACACATTAATCCGGATTAAATAAAGCAGTTTTCTGATGACCTGTCAAAAAACCAACTCCACAAATGATTAAACTTTTCTTAAGTCCTCTTCCAAACAAGTACTGGGTTGTCCAGAGATTTATCTTGGCAAAATGAACACTGCAAACCTAGAGCATGCTGGGTAAAAATCTCATCATTAATCCTCAAAGAGGTGACTGAGTTTGCTTGGCATTCACCTTTGGCCTTTGGCCAGATACGAAGAAATTTTTTCTTAGTGACAAAATAGAACTAAAGGCATTTGGTAAGAGAAGGGGAAAAATGGAGGGAGGACGGCAGAGAGGAAAGAGAATAGAAACATATAAATAAGAAATGTGTCCCTTTGGCTGGGCTTATGCATTATACTCAAATTCCAAATATAGGTTGAAATTTGTTTTAAATTGTATTATTTTTGTAATTAGTTTATTAAGAGTAAATTTCCAAAATGAACCTGTTACATGCCAAGATTCAACAATGGAAGAGCCTAGAACTTTTAAAATTGGTTTAAAAATCACTGTTTTTCTAACTCACGAGTTAGCATGTGAATCATAGAATAAATGGCTCACCTAAAAATAATGTTAGAGCTTCATATAAAGTTAGTATTTTTGAACTATTTTAAAACTAAGTCTTTTTTTATCATCTAAAATTAAGTTTAGCACTTTGGAAAGTCACTTCCTTCAAAGCTCTAAGGATCTTATGCTAGAGCGATTAGTAAACAATCACATTCCCTTCCTGTATGCTTTGATCTGCTTTGTTGGTGATGCTCCATTTAAAAAATGTGCTTCACAGCTGACAAAGGATTAATCTCCAAAATATATAAGCAGCTCATATGGCTCACATTAGAAAAACAAAATAGCCCAATCAAAAAGTGGGCAGAAGACCTAAACAGACACTTCTCCAAAGAAGACATATAGATGGACAATAAACACATGAAAAGATGCTCAATATCGCTCATTATTGGAGAAATGCAAATCAAAACTACAATGAGGTATTCACCTCACACTAATCAGAATGGCCATCATCAAAAAAAAAAAAAAAAAAACCTACAAATGATAAATGCTGGAGGAGATGTGGAAAAAAGGGAACCCTACTGCACTGCCGGTGGGAATATAGATTGATACAGCCACTATCCAGAACAGTATGGAGATTTGTCAACAAACTAGGAACAAAACTACCATATGACCCAGCAACCACGCTACTGGGCATATGCCCTGAGAAAACCACAATTCAAAAAGACACGTGTACCCAGTGTTCACTGCAGCCCTACTTAACAACAGCTAGAACATGGAAGCAACCTAGATGTCGTTTGATAGATGAATGGATAAAGAAGACGTGGTACATATGTACAATGGAATATTACTCAGCCATAAAAAGGAATGAAATTAGGTCAGTTGTAGTGAGGTGGATGAACCTAGGGTTTGTGACACAGAGTGAAGTAAGTCAGAGAAAAACAAACATCATATATTAACACACAAATATGGAATCTAGAAAAACAGCATTGATGAACCTATTTTGCAGGGAAGAAACGGAGATGCAGACATAGAGAGTGGACTTGTGGACAGAGGGGAGGGAAAGCGAGGGTGGGATGGATTGAGAGAGCAGCACTGGCATACACAGACTGCCACGTGTGAGAAAGATGGCCAGTGGGAGCCGTTGTACAACACAGGAAGCTCAGCCTGGCACTCTGACGATCGAGGGGCGGGATGGGAGAGGGGAAGGAGCCTCAGGAGAGAGGGGATATATATACAAAAAAACTATGACTCCTCTGTGTCGTATGGCAGAAACCAATACAATATTGTAAAGCAATTATCCTCCAATTAAAAATAAAGAAAAAAATAAGCTTCAATTAACTAATTGCTTTTATATAGGACATCGTATAACATAGTGGAATCAACTGTATTAATAAATACATCTGAAGTAAAATTAGTTAACACATACGATGTTTTCATTTTTCAGGCCTACTCAACAAAAATTTATCCTAAATCAATAAACTAGAAATGTAACTAATATACACACACATATATTAATATAAAAACAATAATGATGATGGAATTACATCTTTAGAAGCCATCTAGCTCATTTTATAGATGAGGACACTGAAGTCAACAGAGTTATAAATTAGATGACATCTGTCTTCAAAACAGTAAAAATATTTTTGTCCTCTTCTTTTAAAAGTCACTCACAAAAAACACAGGTAACAAAAAACAGAAATAAAACTTTCACTTCATTACAATTGAGGATCTCTATAATCCTGAACCAATTAGTATATGAAAACAGAAAGCGGATAGAGAAATGGTGAAATGACTCAGCAGGCGGTGGTGGGAAGATGAAGTCTCCAACAGCATGGTACAAACGAGAAGCAAGCCACTTTTATCCTAGAATCGTGGAAAGTTTTAGGAAATGGAAGTAGAAATCACTGAAGTCAGTCGGAAAATTTCTACTATCTCCCACCTCCAACAAATTACTGAACCGGAGGGCCCTTGACTGGAACACCGAGCACAGAGGACGGAGAGATGTGCTGCCCTGCTGGAAACTGGAGGATGACATTCTATCTGCATCATAAAACAGCGAGACTCCCAAGCTCTTCTGCCTCCCAGACTTACTAGTATTTAGTACTCCTAGATATAGCCTTCTCCAGGCAGGAAACAGAAGATCCTCTTTCTGAGAAGAACTGTTCCAGAATAAAAATCAACAGAATTTCACATCCAAGGGAAAATCCTGCTGACCATATTGATGGTATCCACCAGTTGGTAAGATCCAGTCAAATACACCAATGCCAATTAGTATTTTACTGCGTCTATCACAAATGTAAACATAGTCAAGAGCAATCAGAGATTTGCAAAAGATAGAGATCAAGTCAACCTTGCTGGGCTTTGTGAAAATCATGCTGCTGCTGCTAAGTCACTTCAGTCATGTCCGACTCTGTGCCGCCCCATAGACGGCAGCCCACCAGGCTCCCCCGTCCCTGGGATTCTCCAGGCAAGAACACTGGAGTGGGTTGCCATTTCCTTCTCCAATGCATGAAAGTGAAAAGTGAAAGTGAAGTCCCTCAGTCGTGTCCAACTCTTAGCGACCCCATGGACTGCAGCCCACCAGGCTCCTCCGTCCATGGGATTCTCCAGGCGAGAGTACTGGAGTGGGGTGCCATTGTGAAAATCAAATGAGTTTCTAAATTCACAGTATCTAGTAGAGTGAAGGTGCCTACAATGTATGCATAGGATTCTTAGATAATGTTGAATGCAAGTATACATTTCTTTCCTTCCAAAAATAACCAAATGGGCATCTTCACAATACACTTTTAAAGGCAGATGGGGAGTTCTGTTGTGCTGCTTTGCTCTTATTGTAATTACTATTTTTAAATAATAAGGACTGTGTCCTTAGCAGTTTCGAGAGAGATTTGGGACCATGGATACTATAAAAATGGGAAAATTCTTTGTCCGAAATGAACATTCATGGATAGTGACACATCTGTCTACACAAAGAACAAGAATGTTTAGATGCACACTTTTCATTCAGGTATGAATATCAAAACCTCAATGTCGACCTGGAGCTTCTGGAAAGGGATCTTGTGTCAATATAAATAACTTGCAAATAGGAAAATCCCTTATGATAAGAATTAAAAATACGTTTCCCCAGATCTGAAAGAGACACGTGCACCCCAATGTTCATCGCAGCACTGTTTATAATAGCCAGGACATGGAAGCAACCTAGATGCCCATCAGCAGATGAATGGATAAGGAAGCTGTGGTACATATACACCATGGAATATTACTCAGCCATTAAAAAGAATTCATTTGAACCAGTCCTAATGAGATGGATGAAGCTGGAGCCCATTATACAGAGTGAAGTAAGCCAGAAAGATAAAGAACATTACAGCATACTAACACATATATATGGAATTTAGAAAGGTGATAACGATAACCCTATATGCAAAACAGAAAAAGAGACACAGAAATACAGAACAGACTTTTGAACTTTGTGGGAGAATGTGAGGGTGGGATATTTCAAAAGAACAGCATGTATACTATCTATGGTGAAACAGATCACCAGCCCAGGTGGGATGCATGAGACAAGTGCTCCGGCCTGGTGCACTGGGCAGACCCAGAGGAATTGGGTGGAGAGGGAGGTGGGAGGGGGGATCGGGATGGGGAATACATGTAAATCCATTGCTGATTCATGTCAATGTACAACTAAAACCACTACAATATAAAAAAAAAAAAAAAAAAACGTTTCCCCTAAAACACTGAAAATAGGAAATGTTTCATAATACAATGAAAGAAAGTGAAAGTATAGTGATAGTTTTTCTAGACAGGGTGTCTGATCACCAATGTAAATGGCAAAATATTTAAGATTATTGTTAATCTGAAGCTCATCCTCCTCTCTTATCAACCCCATCAGACTGAACACGGGTCACAAGATCTGTGCTGGGGACCCTTGTGTGATTCCACATCGTGCATTCCTGCTTCCTTGAGTAACAGGCCCAGGTACTACTTACCAACTCTCAGACTAAATGGTTCAGATGAAACCAACTTCATCCTCAAGTCTAGAGGTGGACATTTGATCCTTGAGGGACCATCCAGAACATCATCAACCTACCCCAAACACAGTAGTTGGTTAAGCAAAGAAAATATGTCCACTCAGAAGGTTCCAGGCCTTTGGCCCTGGGCACTGGGTGAGAATTCTTTCCTTTCTGCAATACAGAAGATTTAAGGATGAGCTTCTAAAGGTCAGCTCTAAAAGAAAGCCTACCTGAGAGGGAAGTCAACTTCCAGATGGATGCAAAACAAAGATTAAAAGAATGATTTGATTTTGATTACATCAATACATCAGATCTAGTGGTACTCAGGCAATACATACCCTGGGCTTTTCAGATATATGAGCCAATTAAGTTCCCTTTTTGGCTAAAGCCAGTTTGGATTGGGTTTCCTATCACTTGAACTAAAAAACCCTAAAACAAGCATGCATTTGTATGTAAGTATATTCAAGATAAAACTATGTATAATCTAGTCTCCTTCCTTAGATCATATAAACTAAACTCCCCACACATGTCTCACATACAGTCTTCCAACACAAATATATATCATAATAGAGCCTAAAAGCTATTTTTTAATTTTTCAAAACCTAGTATACTTAGTAAGGAGTGAGAAATGCTCAATAAATGTTATTGAGTGATTTGAAGATGACAGACTGAATATATGAATGAATAATATAGATCCCTGAACTTGTCTAATATTAATCCATGCAATATAGATTCTCTGTATAGATAATCATTAATCCTAATTTAATAATTTCCAAGAATCACTGGAAGCTCCCAATCTTCTTCAGCTGAAAGAAAACTTAAATTAGCTTTATCCAGTGCAAACAGAATGCACCTACAAGATTCTTAGTGCTTGATTAGAGATTGGAAAAAACCAAGATAAACTGGTATGGTTCTGATCAACCAGAAGCTCCTCAGTTAATATGTATAATGCACGGAGGACTCTAAAGGAAATATGACTATACAACTATATGCACACGGTTAAGATAACTTTTTAAAAAAGCCTCATATTATACTGATCCTTTTATAATCCTAGGAATTTTCCTCTAAACATACACTAACTTGCTTTTACAAGAATAATAATTAAAGTAATTTATTAAGCAATTATCTTGTGCTGTATACACTGTGTGATACAAAGAGCTGATTCATTGGAAAAGACCCTGATGCTGGGAAAGATTGAAGGCAGGGGGAGAAGGGGACAACAGGATGAGATGGTTGGATTGCATCACTGACTCAATGTACATAAGTCTATGCAAACTCCAGGAGATGGTGAGGGACAGGGAAGCCTGGCATGCTGCAGTCCACGGGGCTGCAAAGAGTAGGGACTTAGTGACTGAAACATGATACATTGTGTGAAGTCTTTATACACATTACTATTTTTTGAGCTCCTCGTATCAACTGTACATGGTATAACTGAAGATAATTTATTTGAAAGTCTGTAAGCATTCAAATAATAATTTATACTTTAAAAGAATGTTTTTCATGATTGCCCATTTTTAGTCACGCTATATAATAACAGGTCACTTGCTACAATGCGTTCTGCTGAGTTAAGTTGTTTTTTTGTTTTTTTTTTGGGTTTCCCTGGTGGCTCAACAGTAAAGAAACTGCTGCAAGGTGGTAAACGACAGGAAGGTGATGATGAAATGGACAAGTCAGTGTGGAACACAAAGAAAGGTTAGAAAATAATTCTTTGATGCTGTGAAATTTCATAAATCCCATGGAACAAAATATATTCACTGGTGAGCAGAAGTTACTCCAAATGCATAGGAAGGGAGAGAAGCTTGAAAATGAAGGAAAGTACAAGTACGCAGTGGGCCTGCCTGATCTTTTCCGAAGACCTATTGTATCATCCTCTCCTGCTGCCGCTGCTGCTAAGCCACTTCAGTCGTGTCCAACTCTGTGTGACCCCATAGATGGCAGCCCACCCTGGGATTCTCCAGGCAAGTACACCGGAGTGGGTTGCCATTTCCTTCTCCACCTCTCCTGTGGCTGCTACAGAAAGAGCAAATCCTAGTGATTAGCGATCTTATGAAACTTCTTTCTGCAGATTAGGAACAAATTTTATGCTTTTAAAATAAATCTTGTGCCTAAAAAATTTCCAGGTGCTTTTTAGCCATTTTTTAAGGAAATTAATATGGTTTATAAATTCTGATTTTGTAATAAAAATGTGGTAGGCAAAATAAATTGATCATACATACAATGTTTATATCATTAAATCTTTATATTTTATGTGATACATATTTTCTTTTCACAGGTAAACAAATATTTTCATTTGAATCATCCACAGATACACAGAATTCTTTAGTAATTTGCATGGTATTTAACTCATAAAAATGATTCTGTAAGACATCAATGCATATTAAATTTATTTATTTCATATCATAGTTGAAATCTCATATTACATACCAAAACTATCAGACCAAAATGTCTTCTGTAAATCACTGTGCTCTTTTGGAATTAAGATATCTAAAGTAAGGAATGTTAATCTGGAATGAGTCAGGTCCCGACAGTGTAAGTAAATGATCTTTTATTGTAGGTATTAGTGCCCATACTTTATTGATGGGGAAAATGGGGCTCAAAGAAAATAAGTAAGGTCAAAGTAAGCCAAGATTCAAATTCTTGCCTCTCTGATTCTAAAGCCTATGCTATGCTATGCTAAGTCGGTTCAGTCATGTCCGACTCTGTGTGACCCCATGGACAGAAACCCACCAGGCTCCTCCGTCCACAGGATTCTTCAGGCAAGAACACTGGAGTGGGTTGCCATTTCCTTCTCCAAAAGCCTATGCTCTTTTTTAAAAAATAACGCTTGCTTTTGGCATTGCTGGGTCTTCTTTGCTGCAAACACGTTTTCCCTGGTTGTGGGGCTTCTCACCGTGGCGGCTTCTCCTGTTGGGAGCACGTGCTCTAGGCTGCGCAGGCCTCAGTACTGGTGGCTCCCCGGCCCAGCACGCGTGGCTCCCCGGCCCAGCGCGCATGGCTCCCGGGCCCAGCGCGCGTGGCTCCCCGGCCCAGCACTCGTGGCTCCCGGGCCCAGCGCGCGTGGCTCCCCGGCCCAGCACTCGTGGCTCCCGGGCCCAGCACTCGTGGCTCCCCGGGCCCAGCGCGCGTGGCTCCCCGGCCCAGCACGCGTGGCTCCCGGGCCCAGCGCTAGTGGCTCCCCGGCCCAGCAATTGTGGCTCCAGGGCCCAGTACTCGTGGCTCCCGGGCTCAGTTGCTCGGCAGCATGTGGGATCTTCCCAGATCAGGGGTCGAACCCAGATCTCCTGCATTGGCAGGTAGATTCTTTACCACTGAGCCACTACCGAAGCCCTCTTTTTTTTTTTAATGTTTCTTATCTGAATCCATTTTTTAAAATTAAAGTATAGTTGCTTTACAAGTTTGTATTAGTTTCTGTTGCACAACAAAAGTGAGTCAGCTATATGTATACACACAATGTATAATAAAATACACTAGAATGTAACCCCATGAGGTCCAGGATTTCTATGTTTTGTTCACTGTTGTAGTTCCAGAAACTATGACAGTTACTAGTATATATTTAAGAGGTACTTAATAAATATTTGTAAAACAAATAGAAAAATGATTACTTCTTCTACTTACTATTAACACAACCTAATGCTTAACTTGTTTAGCAATGAGAGGATAAATGTCTTGTATTTACATCTGACTATGTTTATATTCTTGTGAATGTGACATAATAGAAAAGTGAATAAAGAAAACACATTGTAAGAAATCCCATAATTCCTGGGATGATTTTCTTCAGTAAACGAAAGAGGTGGAAGACAGTGTATATGATGGTTTTATGTCTGATTGTAACAGTTCATCTCTAGGAACATAAAGGAAGGCAAACTACGTGGGTGCACAGGACATGATGAGTGATTTGAACATCCTCATCAGACTACTTACATTTTTTTAGTGAAAAAGAAGGAAGGTCATCAGCTGAGACTAAGAATGAGGGAGGTGATAGTGTTTGAGGAGAGAGAAAAAAAGTCCAAAATAGTCATTTGACAGACTTGGAGAGGGAAGAGGTTAGGGACATACAAAAAGATAAGTGGCATCAAGAGAGAGACTAGTCTGCAGTCCTGTTTATCCACGGATTCATGTACAGAGCCAGATTTACCCATGGCTGTGGTTTTGTCAGGAGGGGCAGCTGTGAGAAGATACCGCTCCTCCAACGTAAGGAGCAGCGGCTGTGCTTTGCTGGAGCAGCTGTGAAGAGATACCCCATGTCCAAGGTAAGAGAAACCCAAGTAAGACGGTAGGTGTTGCGAGAGGGCATCAGAGGGCAGACACACTAAAACCATAATCACAGAAAACTAGCCAATCTGATCACAGGACCACAGTCGTGTCTAACTCAATGAAACTAAGCCATGCCCTGTGGGGCCACCCAAGACAGTCGGGTCAAAAAGTTGGCTTAAAACTTAACATTCAGAAAACTAAGATCATGGCATCTGGTCCCATCACCTCATGGGAAATAGATGGGGAGAAGGTAGAAACAGTGTCAGACTTTATTTTTTTGGGCTCCAAAATCACTGCGGATGGTGACTGCAGCCATGAAATTAAAAGACGCTTACTCTTTGGAAGGAAAGTTATGACCAACCTAGACAGCATATTAAAAAGCAGGGACATTACTTTGCCAACAAAGGTCCGTCTGGTCAAGGCTATGGTTTTTCCAGTGGTCATGTATGGATGTGAGAGTTGGACTGTGAAGAAAGCTGAGCACCAAAAAATTGATGCTTTTGAACTGTGGTGTTGGAGAAGACTCTTGAGAGTCCCTTGGACTGCAACCAGTCCATCGTAAAGGAAACCAGTCCTGAATATTCATTGGAAGGACTGATGCTGAAGCTGAAACTCCAATACTTTGGCCATCTCATGTGAAGAGTTGACTCACTGGAAAAGACCCTGATGCTGGGAGGGATTGGGGGCAGGAGGAGAAGGGGTCGACAGAGGATGAGATGGTTGGATGGCATCACCGACTCAATGGGCATGAGTTTGAGTAAACTCCGGGAGTTGGTGATGGACAGGGATGCCTGGCGTGCTATGATTCATGTGGTCGCAAAGAGTCAGACACAACTGAGCGACTGAACTGAACTGAACTGAACTGTGGTTTTGTAAAGGACAAGGCAAAAGATAGGCAAGGGAGTGATGATCAACCATGAAATTAAGCTTTGTGGGAGGAAACATAGAACACCAAGAGGTTAAGAGACAATCAAAAGTGGTCCGTAAAATCAACGGAGTCAAGGTACTGACTTTATTAAAGTGGAGCCATTTTTCTAGTCACTCAACTCTTTTTGAATCTTAATCCTGTTATTAACTATATTATTTTCTTTTTTGTATTACATGAAAGTAATGCTAAATTTGACATTAAATTCACCTACTCAAAAATACTTTACTGAGTACCAAACGCTGTGGGATATAAAGTTAAATAAGATTGGTCTTTTCCCTCAAGAATTTCACAGCCTCCCAAAGGAAACAGGCAGGAAAGCAAGGAATTACAGAATAATGTGGAAGATTCTATGAAAAATTACTACAGTGATACAGAAAGGAGATCTCTGAATCAAATTGGAGGGTGACAGAAGATTTCTGAGGTGAGGTTTTGAAGATCAGGCAGTCAAACAGGAAATAGAAAAGGTCCTTCCATGACTCACCCAAAGTACAAATCAAAATGCTTATCGAAGTTACGTCAACTAAGAGTCTTGTGGCACAGCTCTAAAAATCACCTCCTAAATTAGATAATTTCATGGAGCAGCCATAGCAGTTCTGACAGATGGGGCCATTTCACCCAGTTCTGTTTTCTACATCGTCTCCACGAAGCCATCTTGAGCAACTACTTCAAGTATCTTGCTGGAATCAAAATGCTCTATACAGGTTCTCTGACCTCCCAATGCAGGGAACCTATATAAGGGAGAGATTAGTTTGCCATTCATACTTAGAAAATTCATGAACACCCTCACAGTTTATCACTGGCTTTTTTCCCTAAGTGCTAACAAACCCTTATTTAATATTCTGTTTTAGGATTTTCCCAATAACTTACATCAGATTCATCAACCTGTAACTTGCCTGCTTACAGAGGGTGATATTAGGATGGGAAGCAATACCTGTTTTTGAAAATATTTTAAGGAGATAATAGTGTTTGAGAGTCACTTTTATGCTGAGGGAATTGAGATGAGAAAGTTCTGCCTAAGACAAAGGATGAGGATAGACAGGGCAAGATAAATGGGACAAAAAGGGAGAACATTAGCCTGGAGAAATGGAGTGTTATTTAAGAAGTTTGTGTTCAATTCATGAAGGGGAGTAATCCAGGTCAGCTTGGATAAAGTCCTTAGAAGTCAAAGATGATGTCTTGGTTCTGACATCTGGTAAAGGGCTCTCTTAGAGCTCAAGATAGAAGCCAGACTTACTGGGGAAAAACTTGGAAACCACTTTTAAATAAAACAAAGGAAATTCTTTTCTATGACGTCACACCAATTCTGCCAAATCACAGTCTGCCAATGCTTGTCACAATGTTTACAATTAAGAATTTGAATACATAAAAGTCCTTGGTTCTCCTGCAGTTCAGCAAGGCTGCTAAGAATCTGGAATAACTCCTTCAAGGGAAAGGAAAAGAAATTAAATTGATGACAGACAAAACAATCACAGCTCAGTACAGATAAAAGAGACTAGTAGGTTAAAGAAATTGCATTAATTGGGTCAGCAAGGACCTAGCTGATAGTCAAGCCATTAACTGCTTTTTTTCTTTCCTTAATCATAAAAGTTAATTCAAAAAACAAAAGTTTTGTGTGATTCCTTTAGTGCCTATATTAATTTTTTAAACTTAAAGTCAAAATACAGACTTAATACTACTTTTATCAAAAGTTAAAAACAGTGCCTGACAGAGCAGGATGGCTAAGGGAGAAACTATCTCTGATTATCTTTTGGTTAAATCTTATTTGGGAAAAAAAAGTAATGCTTGAGCAAAGTATCTAATGAGCAGAGAATCCAATATTCTCGTTCAGTTTTTTCTGGGGAGGCAGGAGGTAGAACCTAGAAATCCTGAAATTGCCAAAATGAAAGTAATCTGATTAAATTTCTCTCAACATTAACAACAATTTATTATTATGCCAAGATTAGCCAGTCCTGAAAACCAGTATGTTTCCTTCAAGGAAGGCAGCTAAGGCAATCAGAAAAATATGCTGGTTGTTTTTTTTTAACCAGCATTACTTATGCAATAGTAACCAAACGGTGTGAATAATTATATATCAGTGGGTACTCCATGGGCGGGTACCATCTTGTCTATTGTCTTATATGCTCTGAACAGACAGAAGATCATGCTAAAAAACCAAGAACTTGTGAAAACTGAATCACATGAATAGCTTAAATTGAAATCTATGCAAAATTAATCTGGTGTATTTAATGATGAATCACTGCTATTGTGTTTTTATGTTATTGGCAATTATACATAATTGATGACTGGTTTATACATTTATTGTAACTAGCATTTTTAACAATTTTTTTCTCTTTTATTTCTCAGCGCCTGCTGTCGGTGTTCCTTGGAAGTTTTCCTCATTCTATAGCAGATTTTAATTATTATCACTTTACTCCTGTCATAGAAGTTAAAACAAAATTCTGGACTTGATACCTCAAATTTAGGTCCCAGGCTCTAGTCTGAGGAACTCTGCCCTGAAGTGCCTTGGCCCACTCTACACCATCACAGCAGATCTTCAAATGCCATTTTAATTACTCTCCATTTAGGACCATAGAAGTTTATGCTAACTGAACAGACAAGAGAATGAAAATGTAGGTTGTAAGCCTGTGCAGGAGCTGGCAATATGTCAAGTGCATGAGGGAAGCAGTGTACAGAGCAGGGGTGGAAGAGCGGGTTGGTCCCCAAGCGTGGGTAAAAAAAGAAGAGGCAGATGCCAGAGAGGGAACAGATGTGGAGTTTATAAACCTGCACCCCAATACTTCAGAGAAAACATAAAGCTGCTCCCATTTGTTTTTTCCTATCTGCCTTCTCCTGATGTTTAGCTTTTATATTGGCAGATGCTCAGGTGTGTTCAGGGTGGTATAATTGGGCATTGATCAGGTTACAAAAAGAATTAAATTAGGAAACAATTTCTGTTTAAGTCATTGGGAAAAAATAAGGGACAGCTTATCTCCACATTATTTCACAGACATCTTCTCCATTTTATGCACTGCCTAGGACTCAGTGTAACGCCTCATGTATTGCTGCTGCTGCTAAGTCATTTCAGTCGTGTCCGATTCTGTGCGACCCCATAGACGGCAGCCCACCAGGCTCCTCTGTCCCTGGGGTTCTCCAGGCAAGAACACTGGAGTGGTTTGCCATTTCCTTCTCCGATGCATGCGTGCATGCTAAGTCGCTTCAGTGTCCAACTCCTCATATTCTATAGGAGCTCAATGAATAAATACTGAATATATTATTTTTAATCATTTTTAAAAGAAACTTCTCAGTATTATATGTATACTGCTGTCTAGAACCAAGTCACAGACTCACCTAACCAATTCATAGCTTCCTGAATTGTTAATCTAGAAACAGTACAAGCATCCAGGATACAGCAGGGAGGGTGTACGCCTGTGTCTGTACACAGGGTTGTTCATCCAATGTTCTAGGTATAATGGAGAAGGAAATGGCAGCCCACTCCAGTACTCTTGCCTGGAAAATCTCATGGATGGAGGAGCCTGGTAGGCTACAGTCCATGGGGTCACAGAGAGTCGGACACGACTGAGCGACTTCACTTTCACTTTTACTTTCTAGGTATAAAAAAGGTAGAAATCTATTTTCTGGCTCAAATCTACATTTTGTCTTAAATAACTGTGTGAATTTGATCCTAATAGCAGCCAGCTGCTTGATCTTAGGGCATATAGTTATTATACTACCATTGTTTTCTGGTCTTTAAGAAGAGGGCCTATACATTTCACTACATTGTATTAAGAAGTCCTGCCTGCAGAGCACTGTGCCTGCCTGAGACACTGCTATTGGGAAGGAATATGATAGCATGGGGCTTTCTATTTTCTTTAGGAGCCAAGACCACCCAAAATAAGCAGGTCTCTATCCTCTTCTAAACATTCACAAGGAGTATCTCTTAATTAACAGTGTTAACAATAAAAGTAATCCTTCCACTTTCTTTTTCTTAAATCCCTTTTGATTTAAGGACACTGATAAAATGCCTTACATTCCCTAGAGTTAGGAAGCTTTTTATTTCGAAGCTAAATCCTGTGTGCTATAGCTTAAATCTATTTCCTCTTATTCTGTTCTCATGGAAGACAGAGAAAAATCATTTATCCTCCTCTATATAATAGTCCTTCATGTATTAAAGATTTCAGTCTTCATTTCTCCAGGTTACATAATGCCAATTCCTTTCATTTTATTCATATATCTTATTTTTCCCAAGCTTTTAAACTCTTCTTAGACTCTACGGATAATCAAATAGCCATGCAGTCCCTTTCAGATTCTAATTGAGTAATAAACCTCCAAAGAGCGAAATATTTTTAAATCTTAAATCAGAATCTCACGTGATCTGGGGTTTAAAACATTTTTGGAGAGCAGGACGAAGCTGGAAAGCACTGGCACAGAAAGCATGGGAAGAGGCAAGAAAGTACTATTCGAATATTGTTATTATTTTATTACAGAGAAAATTAAGGGATACGTCACAGCAAATAAGGAAAAATGCAAGATTAAAGGCACAATTAAAATAACCAGCTGCTGATTCCTGATTTCCTACCAAATTGCTGTCAGATGACTATGATATCTGATCACAGTAATCTAGATTGAAGTTAAAAAAAAAAACACAGTTTAATTGGGCATGAATTCACTCTATACTGTGTTCATATTATTTTTCTAGAAGTCTTCCAGTTTTTTCTTCTTCCCTTTCCAACTAAGTTCTGCAAAAGAATTCCTCCCCATATAACCTATGGAGAAAAATAAGAGACTGTTACCCTATTAGACTTCACCTAACATCTAGAATCAATTAGCATGTATATAAAATATCATTTGCCTAAATTCCATAACTAATGAATGGATAAACAAAATATGGTATAGCCATACAACAGAAAAGCCACAAAAAGGAGTGAAATACTGATGCATGTTACATACCACAGATAAACCTTGAAACATTTTGTTGAGTGAAGGGAGCGAGACACAAAAAGCCACATATGTAGGAGCCCATTTGTATGAGAGGTCAAAACAGGCACATCCCCAGAGACAGAAGACAGATTCGATCTCACCAGGGACGCTGCGGAAGAAGGATGGGGCACAACTGCTTGGTGTGGATAGCATTTCCATTTAAGGTGATGAAGAACTATTGGAACTAGATAGCAGTGATGGTAATGGCAGGACTCATAAAGTGATGTCATCATTTTTGTGAAATTCTTCTCATAAAATGTACTTAATGACCTTGAATTATATATTTTAACATGGTTAAAATGGTAAACTGTGTGGTATGTACATTTTACCACAATAAAGAACACAAAACTTGTATTCTCAGGGAGTGTCAGTTCAGTTCAGTCGCTCAGTCATGTCCGACTCTTTGTGACCCTATGAATCGCAGCACGCCAGGCCTCCCTGTCCATCACAAACTCCCAGTGTTTACTCAAACTCATGCCCATCGAGTAGGCGATGCCATCCAGCCATCTCATCCTCTGTCGTCCCCTTCTTTTTCTGCCCCCAATCCCTCCCAGCATCAGGGTCTTTTCCAACCAGTCAACTCTTCTCATGAGGTGGCCAAAGTATTGGAGTTTCAGCTTCAGCATCAGTCCTTCCAGTGAACACCCAGGACTGATCTCCTTTAGGATGGACTGGTTGGATCTCCTTGCAGTCCAAGGGACTCTCAACAGTCTTCTCCAACACCACAGTTCAAAAGCATCAATTTTTTGGCGCTCAGCTTTCTTCACAGTCCAACTCTCACATCCATATATGACCACTGGAAAAACCATAGCCTTGACCAGACGGACCTTTGTTGGAAAGTAATGTCTCTGCTTTTTAATATGCTATCTAGGTTGGTCATAACTTTTCTTCCAAGGAGTAAGTGTCTTCTAATTTCATGGCTGCAATCACCATCTGCAGTGATTTTGGAGCCCCCAAAAATAAAGTCTGACACTGTTTCCACTGTCTCCCCATCTATTTCCCACGAGGTGATGGGACCAGATGCTATGATCTTAGTTTTCTGAATGTTGAGCTTTAAGCCAATTTTTTCACTCTCCTCTTTCACTTTCATCAAGAGGCTTTTTAGTTCCTCTTCACTTTCTGCCATAAAGGTGGTGTCATCTGCATATCTGAGGTTATTGATATTTCTCCCGGCAATCTTGATTCCAGCCTGTTCTTCTTCCAGCCCAGCGTTTCTCATGATGTACTCTGCATAGAAGTTAAATAAGCAGGGTGACAATATACAGCCTTGACATACTCCTTTTCCTATGTGGAACCAGTCTGTTGTTCCATGTCCAGTTCTAACTGTTGCTTCTTGACCTGCATACAGGTTTCTCAAGAGGTGGGTCAGGTGGTCTGGTATTCCCATCTCTTTCAGAATTTTCCACAGTTTATTGTGATCCACACAGTCAAAGGTTTTGGCATAGTCAAGAAAGCAGAAATAGACATTTTTCTGGAACTCCCTTGCTTTTTCGATGATCCAGCAGATATTGGCAATTTGATCTCTGGTTCCTCGGCCTTTTCTAAAACCAGCTTGAACATCTGGAAGTTCTTGATTCATGTATTGCTGAAGCCTGGCTTGGAGAATTTTGAGCATTACCTTACTAGCGTGTGAAATGAGTGCAATTGTGCGGTAGTTTGAGCATTCTTTGGGATTGCCTTTCTTAGAGATTGGAATGAAAATGGACCTTTTCCAGTCCTGTGGCCACTGCTGAGTTTTCCAAACTTGCTGGCATATTAAGTGCAGCACTTTCACAGCATCACCTTTCAGGATTTGAAATAGCTCAACTGGAATTCCATCACCTCCACTGGCTTTGTTCATTGTGCTGCTTTCTAAGGCCCACCTGACTTCACATTCCAGGATGTCTGGCTCTAGGTGAGTGATCACACACATTGTGATTATCTGGGTCGTGAAGATCTTTTTTGTGCAGTTTTCTGTGTATTCTTGCCACCTCTTCTTAATATCTTCTGCTTCTGTTAGGTCCATACCATTTCTGTCCTTTATTGTGCCCATTTTTGCATGAAATGTTCCCTTGGTATCTCTAATTTTCTTGAAGAGATAGCCAGTCTTTCCCATCCTGTTGTTTTCCTCTATTTCTTTGCATTGATCGCTGAGGAAGGCTTTCTTATCTCTCCTGGCTATTCTTTGGAACTCTGCATTCAAATGGGAATATCTTTTCTTTTTTCCTTTGCTTTTTGCTTCTCTTCGTTTCATAGCTATTTGTAAGGCCTCCTCAGACAACCATTTTGCCTTTTTGCATTTCTTTTCCATGGGGATGGTCTTGATCCCTGTTCTCCTGTACAATGTGACGAACCTCCGTCCATAGCTCATCAGGCTCTCTATCTATCAGATCTAGTCCCTTAAATCTATTTCTCACTTCCACTGTATAGTCAGAAGGGATTTGACTTAGGTCATACCTGAATGGTCTAGTGGTTTTCCCTACTTTCTTCAGTTTAAGTCTGAATTTGGCAATAAGGAGTTCATGGTCTGAGCCACAGTCAGCTCCTGGTCTTGTTTTTGCTGACTGTATAGAGCTTCTCCATCTTTGGCTGTAAAGAATATAATCAATCTGATTTTGGAGTTGACCATCTGGTGATGTCCATGTGTAGAGTCTTCTCTTGTATTGTTGGAAGAGGGTGTTTGCTATGACCAGTGTGTTCTCTTGGCAAAACTCTATTAGCCTTTGCCCTGCTTCATTCCGTACTCCAAGGCCGGATTTGCCTATTACTCCAGGTGTTTCTTGACTTCCTACTTTTGCATTCCAGTCCCCTATAATGAAAAGGACATCTTTTTTGGATGTTAGTTCTAAAACTCACAGGGAGTGTACATATTACCAAAAATTCAAGCAGAAACAGAGGTGGGACACAAGAGGACTTTCTTGTAAGTTGGTAATCAGTTTAATATTTGTTGAGAGCCTACAAAGAGCAAAGTACTGGGCTGAGTGTAGAGACATAGCAGGGAATAGAGACAGATATGGATTCTGCCCTAGCACAGCAGTTTAGAGAAGCAGCCATTCTTCCATTTCTTCTCTCCTGCTTGAGACACGTTCATTCTTAGAGAAATAATAAGACCAAAAAAAAAAAAAAAAAGTGTGGGCTCTATTGAGCCACAAGATATACCTACATCTGTAAATAAACAAACAAAAATGAAGCAAATAGCTGCTAAAAAGTTTATCTCAGGTCCTAAAATAAGGACTTGAAAATTTATACTTAAATTTACTCTTTTTTTTTTTTTTTTTAAATTTACTCTTAAGCTTATTGAATGCCATGAAAAAGAAGGGATAATATTTAGTGATTCAGTGTATCTGCATATGATTTCACAAATAGGGATCCTTTCCATCTCACATATCATTTCTCATACATATAATTTCTCATAAAGAATAAAAAATTACAAGATAGTTTGGATTACTCTTCAATTACTCCTATCCTTCCCACTCTTCCATGGGTTTGTTATATCCATGGATTCCGGGCTTGGCCACGTGACTGACCTTGACCAAAGGAACCTCAGAGGATGATGCTTGTAGCGTTTCTGCTCTTTGCCACAGGAAAGTGCTCTGGAGCAGAAACTGGTCCAAGAACAGTGAAAGGCACATAAAACTGATTTAACTCCAATTAGCAGCCTTAAGAAGAGTTGCCTAATTGTTCTGGGCTGGACCTCTCTGCAGCCAAATATAAACTTTTGAGATGAGAATAATTTCATCTTGTTGCATAAATCATGAAGTGCTGGAGTATTTATGCAGCATTATTGTGGTAATAAAGGATTAATGCAACACATACATTGCAATCAATTGACCCAGAATTCTCTCAAAATATGATTTATAAAAATACTTAGAAAGCTAACCATCAATAATAAATTAGCTTTTTCTTTATATATTTTCTTATTCAGTTACAGATTTAGTACTAAAAATTCTCAAATGTGTAAAATGGAAACTCACACTATCATTTATCAATTAGTATAACTGGTGAGATAATGCAAGGATGTACTACTGGAATGTTAAAAAATATAGAAACCATGGTATTTGCTACATATACCCTGATATAATGAGGTTCTGATAAACATTTTGATGAAAGCAAATTAGTCACTAATCCAACATTTTCTCTTGGCGAATTAGCAAGATTAGGTTTCACGTTAAATGAAATGTGTTTGTGCTTAAGTACTCCATCAGAGCAGGATCACTGATGGCCTGGGTAGAGCGAACTAATTTAAGTAAACCTCCTCATTATATTCTACTATTCAGACATTTTTATTCTTAATCTTCATGTTTTTAGGCCCCATACAGAGCTGATAAATCAATGTCATATTTTTTTGTGAAATTTTCCTCATGAAATATTGAAGAAGTTTAAAGGAAAGCATCTGGCACATTCAGAAAACCTTATGATGTTTTTCTTTTAACCTGAGTCCCTCCATTGGTCCCAGGTGGAAAACAAAATACTATTTTTGTGACTATTAAGAAGATATTTATAAAAACACTGAATCTCTTAAAGAAGTGTAATTCATTTTTAACTTTTCATAGGGCACAAGATTTTATTTTTCCTAATAAAATGTTAGTTTATGAGATAAACATTGCTTATAAATTATGATGGAACATCTAATGAAGGTAATTTTCCTCTCATTGGACACTCCCTGCCATTCACAAAAGTTCATTGGAATAGGAAAAAATGCAAAATAGTAAACAAAGAAGATGAAATGATGCTTATTAAGAAACACAAACCAAAAAAGGAATTTAATTTTTACGATAATTAGAAAAAAATTATTTAGGATAGGTAAGTGATAGAGATAGGCAGAGACAAAGAATTCTATTTGCCTGAGATAGCTGAGAGTTAAAATGACTGCGAAAAGGCCAAAACACCCCACTAAATAGCTACAAGACAAAGTGGAACAGAGACTGCTATTCATTCAGTAAACATCAAAAATACACTATGTACTTCATTAGAAACTTAAATAAATCAAGGAAGTGGAGATTACAGGTTGTAGTAACTCTGAGAAATTTAAATAATGACTAGAGTAGAAAAACACATCAAGGAATCATGAGTTCTGCCCTGAGGGAAAGAGTAGTCATGAAAAATTCCAGAGGCAGGTCTCCAAAGTAAATTCATTGCATGTGTCCTTTGACTAAATTAGTGCCATGGAAACTTTCTAAAAAATATTATTGCATTGTAAAGCAATAGGCTTTGTGATCAGGAAAAAAAAAAAAAAACTTAAAGTAAGAAAAGACAGTATTTGAGAAGGATTCAAATACTTTAAATACTTCAAATATTTTAAAGTTTTTAATCTCTGTGGTAGGCAGAACTTTGAGACAGTCCCCCAAGATTCCTGCCATTTGGTGTGCACACATCCTCTCCAAGTTATTCAATCAAACGCTAATCTAAATTCTGCTCTGAAGGGATTTTGCAGATAATTAAGGTCCCAAATAAGTTGACCTTAAATTTAAGAGATTATATGGGTGGGTTGGATCTAATCATGTGAACCCCTTTTAAAACCAGAGTTTCCATCCACTGGTATCAGAAGAGGAAGTTAAAGGACTTCAAATTGTGAGTGAGAGTGAATGAGGAGAAATTTCCCATTGCAGGTTATATTCATTTCTTACTGCTGCTGTAATAAATCATGAGAAATTTAGTGACTTAAAACAATGCACATCTATTCCCTTATATTAGTTCTGGAGGTCAGAAATCTAGGATAAGTCTGAAGAGGCTAAAATTACGGTGTCAGCAGCTGGTCCTTCTGGATGTTCCAAGGGAGAATTTGTCCCTTGCTCTTCTAGCTTCTAGAGGCTTTAGCATCCCTTGGTTCCTGGCTGCATCACTCCTATCTCTGCCTCTGCCTTCTGATTGCCTTCTCTCCTATTAGGACCTTTGTGATTACTCAAATTTACCCAGACAATTGAGGATAATCTCCCATCTCAAGATCTGAAATTAATCACATCTGCATAGTCCTTTTTGTCTATGAGGTAACATATTCACAGGTTTCAGGGATTAGGATATGGAGATCTTTGAGGCTGGGGAGGAGGATGGGGCACATTATTCCACCTACCACTTGGGCTTTGAAGATGAAAGAGGTGGTCCACAGGAACTAAGAGCAGCCCCCAGCTGACAGCCAGCAAGGAAAAGAGGACCTCAATTCTACAACAGGAACAGAATTCTGCCAGGACTTCCCTGGCAGTCCAATGGTTAGGACTGTATGTTCCACTGCAGGAAGCGTGGGTTTGATCCCTGGTCAGGGAACTAAGATTCTACAAACCCCACAGCGCAGTCTTAAAAAAAAATTGCCAACAAAAATGAGTTTAGAAACAGATTTTTCCAGAGTCTCCAGAAGATAACTCATTCAGGCCAACACGATGTGGTACTCTAAGCAGAGAATCCAGGCATTCCATATTGGACTTCTAACCCACAGAATGGTAAGCTATTATACGGTAAATGGTAAAGTATTACATTATTTCAAGCTTCTTGTAGTCATTTGTTACACAGCAGCAGAAAACAAATAAAACTGCAAAATATTTTACCCTCAAAATATTTTGAAAATATTTTAAATATTTCAAATCAGTCACAGTATTCATGATGCTATGCACTAAAAGGTTTTGAACTTCAATTAAAAATGTGTATGTGCAGCATGAATAGGTGCAAACATCAATATCACCTAGTTATTCAGGTTCTTTACTGACATTAATATAATTATTTTAGTCAACACATACTCTAGTGACATAAATGAAAGCCTCTGAAATCTCAACACTCAGTTATGTAGTCAGGAATAAGACACACAAGCAAGGACTTGCTAGAAGATGGCACCACGAGAAAATGTGTATAGAACCACCCTCCTTGAAGTCTATTAAAATAAACAAAATGAACCTGAGTTAGTTACAAAACTCTCATCTACAATAATACTAGGGTACTACCACAATCTATAAAAAAGACTTCCAATAATATCTACTCTTCCATAAACAATGAAATTTGGACACAACCACAGGGAAATGTTGAGAACTGAAATCCATCTCCATAATCTTGATCAGTTTTTGTTTTACAAGATAACATCCCTTAAGTAAAAAGGGAAAATACCAGTGTCAGGTTAAACCTTGAAGAAAAAAAAAGCATCCACTTGACTATTATCTGTACATCCAAGGACAAACAATGAGACAAGGTTGAAGATGGTAAGAGGCCATGAGTCATTTTTATTTTGTATGAACCTAACTGGGAAAATCCATCATTAGGATCTTTAAAACAAACAAAATTAGAAGGTAGTACCTCTTTCTCATGTATCATCCCAACCTCACACCCACACATACACACCCAGAATGAAAGATGTCTAAAGACAGATGATTTGTCATTTCTGTAAAGTGTATAGAAACAACATATCTGAACTAAAGCTACAGACTGCCTGCTATCCAAGCTCACACATCACTGCCCTCCACCCCACCCCACCACACACACAAAAAAAATCTCACCTTCCATTTAAGTCTTCAGGGGACAATTTAAACAATGCCTATATAAGCATGTTGAAGAGCTTACCTACTCTCTGACAAACAGCAGATCAAGAGTCATTTATGACCCTATCCCCACATCAGGCATCAAGGAGGGCTGTTCACAGAATCTGAGACCTATCCTTCCAATGCCTTCGACCTAGACAGTGATAAAGATGCTGGGGTGGGGGTGTTGCTGTCTTTCAACATTAACTAACAACAAGCTCCCCCAGAATCCCAATTCCACGTAGATTCAAAGTTCAAAGCAGAGCCTATCCCATCAAAAGCAGACTGTGCTCTACTTCAGGGGAATGCAACCCTATGATATAGGGCAAAAGATCCACTTCCTCTGCCAACAGGATCAAGAGGGAGCTTCAAGCACACAATTGTTCCCGCCCCAAACACTCAGGCTGCTACCATATTCTGCCTTGAATCTCACTATAGCCTTTAGGTGTATGTTATCTCTGCAACCCCAGATGGCTAGGTACACCCTCATCTCCTACCTTCGAAACCCCATAACATTCTGCTAGCTCCTCATCTATTCTCTTCACCCAACCCACCAGGAATGTTTTTACTAACTAAAGTTTTGGGACTCTATTATTGTCACGATCCCAAACATTCCCAGCCCCTTCTCTGATTCTCTTATCTTCTTACTCCAAAGGAAATCTGGCATTGTCCTAGGCTTCCCCTGTGGCTCAGCAGTAAAGAATCCATTTGCCAATGCAGGAGACACAGGTTCCGTCTCTAAGTCAGGAAGATTCCCTGGAGGAGGAAATGGCAACCCACTCCAGTTTTCTTACCTGGAGAATTCCATGGACAGAGGAGCCTGGCGGGCTACAGCCCATGGGGTCACGAGGAGTTGGACACGACTGAGCATGTACACACACAGCATAGTCAGCATTGCCCTAAAGGCGTTGCTTCCTGCAGAGCCCGCTGTCATGACTGTGCAGGAAAAAACTGATTTTCTCCCTCAGTCCTTATGTCCCTGGGCATGGGATTGAGGTGGATAGCCTCTCTGTTGCTTGTTCCTTTCTCACTTCCATCTAAATACCTTCAGCTGTATGTTTCATGACACCAGATTATATTATGCAGTAGTTTGAGCATTCTTTGGCATTGCCTTTCTTTGGGACTGGAATTAAAACAGACTTTTTCCAGTCCTGTGGCCACTGCTGAGTTTTCCAAATTTGCTGGCATATTGACTGCAGGACTTTCATGGCATCATCTTTTACGATTTGAAATAGCTCAACTGGAATTTCATCACCTCCACTAGCTTTGTTTGTAGTGACACTTCTAAGGCCCACCTGACTTCACATTGCAGGATGTCTGGCTGTAGGTGAGTCATCACACCACTGTAATTATCTGGGTCATGAAGATCTTTTTTGTATAGTTCTTCTGTGTGTTCTTGGCACCTCTTGTTAATATCTTCTGCTTCTGTTAGGTCCATACCTTTTGGACCTTTATTGTGCCCATCTTTGCATGCAATGTTCCCTTGGTGTCTGTAATTTTCTTGAAGAGATCTCTAGTCTTTCCCATTCCATTGTTTTCCTCTATTTCTTTGCATTGATCACTGAGGAAGGCTTTCTTGTCTCTCCTTGCTATTCTTTGGAACTCTGCATTCAAATAGGAATATCTTTCCTTTTCTCCTTTGCTTTTTGCTTCTCTTCATTTCATAGCTGTTTGTAAGGCCTCCTCAGACAACCATTTTGCCTTTTGCATTTATTTTTCTTAGGGATGGTCTTGATCACTGCCTCCTGAACAATGTCATGAACCTCCATCCATAGTTCTTCAGGCACTCTGTCTATCAGATCTAATCCTTTGAATCTATTTATCACTTCCACTGTATAATCGTAAGGGATTTGATTTAGGTCATACCTGAATGGTCTAGTGGTTTTCCCTACTTTCTTCAATTTAAGTCTGAATTTGGCAATAAGGAGTTCATGATCTGAGCCACAGTCAGCTCCTGGTCTTGTTTTTGCTGACTGTATAGCGCCTCTTCATCTTTGGCTGCAAAGAATATAATCAATCTGATTTCAGTGTTGACCATCGGTTGATGTCCATGTGTAGAGTCTTCTCTTGTGTTGTTGAAAGAGGGTTTTTGCCATGACCAATGCATTCACTTGGCAAAACTCTATTAGCCTTTGCCCTGCTTCATTCCGTACTCCAAGGCCAAATTTGCCTGTTACTCCAGGTGTTTCTTGACTTCCTACTTTTGCATTCCAGTCCCCTATAATGAAAAGGACATCTTTTTTGGGTGTTAGTCCTAGAGGGTCTTGTAGGTCTTCATAGAACCATTCAACTTCAGCTTCTTCAGCATTATTGGTCAGGGCATAGACTTGGATTACTGTGATATTGAATGGTTTGCCTTGGAAATGAACAGAGATCATTCTGTCATTTTTGAGATTGCATCCAAGTACTGCATTACAGACTCTTTTGTTGACTATGATGGCTACTCCAATTCTTCTAAGGGATTCCTGCCCACAGTAGTAGATATAATGGTCATCTGAGTTAAATTCATCCATTCCAGTCCATTTTAGTTCACTGATTCCTAAAATGTTGATGTTCACTCTTGTCATCTCCTGTTTGACCTCTTCCAATTTACCTTGACTCATGGACCTAACATTCCAGGTTCCCATGCAGTATTGCTCTTTACAGCATCAAGACTTTACTTCCATCACCAGTCACATCCGCAATTGAGTGTTGTTTTTAGTTTGGCTCCATCTCTTCATTCTTTCTGCAGTTAGTTCTCCACTGATCTCCAGTAGCATATTGGGCACCTACTGTCCTGGTGAGTTCATCTTTCAGTGTCCTATCTTTTTGCCTTTTCATACTGTTCACGGGGTTCTCAAGGCAGGAATACTGAATGGGTTTGCCATTCCCTTCTCCATTGGACCACGTTTTGTCAGACCTCTCCACCATGACCCATCCATTTTGGGTGGCCCTACACAGCATGGCTTAGTTTCATTGAGTTAGACAAGGCTGTCCATGTGATCAGATTAGTTAGTTTTCTGTGATTGTGGTTTTCAGTCTGTCTGCCCACTAATGGAGAAGGCTAAGAGGCTTATGGAAGCTTCCTAATGGGAGAGACTGACTGAGGGGGAAACGGGTCTTGTTCTGATGGGGGGAGGCCATGCTCAGTAAATCTTTAATCCAATTTTCTGTTGGATTTTTCTGCATTTTCTGGATGAAGCACAAACTGGAATCAAGATTGCCAGGAGAAATATCAATAACCTCAGATATGCACATGATACCATACTTATGGAAGAAAGTCAAGAAGAACTAAAGAGCCTCTTGATGAAAGTGAAAGAGGACAGTGAAAAAGTTGGCTTAAAACTCAACATTCAGAAAACTAAGATCATGGCATCCAGTCCCATCACTTCATGGCAAATAGATGGGGAAACATTGGAAACATGGACAGAATTTATTTTGGGGGACTCCAAATTCACTGCAGATGGTGACTGCAGCTGTGAAATGAAAAGACACTTGCTCCTTGGAAGAAAAGTTATGACCAACCTAGACAGCATATTAAAAAGCAGAGACATTACTTTGCCAACAAAGGTCAGTCTAGTCAAAGCTATGATTTTTCCAGTAGTCATGTATGGATGTGAGAGTTGGACTATAAAAAAAGCTGAGCACTGAAGAATTGATGCTTTTGAACTGTGGTGTTGGAGAAGACTCTTGAGAGTCCCTTGGACTGCAAGGAGATCCAACAAGTCCATCTTAAAGGAAATCAGTCCTGAATATTTATTGGAAGGACTGATGTTGAAGCTGAAACTCCAATAATTTGGCCACCTGATGCAAAGAACTGACTCATTGGAAAAGACCCTGATGCTGGGAAAGACTGAAGGTGGGAGGAGAAGGGGATGACAGAAGATGAGATGGTTGGATGGCATCACCGACTCAATGGATATGAGTGTGAGTAAACTCTGGGAGTTGGTGATGGACGGGGGGCCTGGCATGCTGCAGTCCATGGGGTTGCAAAGAGTTAAGACATGACTGAGCAACCGAACTGAACTGAACTGATGAGGAAAAGAGTATAAAATTCCAATGAAGGCCATAAAAGAAGACTTGAAAAATGAGTTTCATTTTGTTTGGGGGTAAATGATTCACTTACTTAAAGGTATCTTTTTTATCGAATTAATCTATAAATCAGTGTTATAAAAATCAACATTCCCATTGTACTTTTAAATTTGGGTCTATAACTTGAACAAAGGAAAGTGGAAGGCCCTTTAAATATTCAAATATATTCAAGCTACAATAATAAAACATCCCAGGATCAGCACAGAAATAGACAGAATACAAGAAAATAGACTCAAGTATATGTAAATGTATTTGATAAGGATGGTATTTCTAATCAGTGGAGAGAAAAATGGACTACTGAAAGAAGAGGCTTGTACAATAAACCAGTCATCTGGAAAAGGACAGCAAATTGGAAAAGTGAATCCATGACTTATATCCAAAATTTACATACAAGGCAAAAAAGTAAATTCACAAAAAACTAAAGGAAGCAATGGCTAATATGTGTCATAAACTTAGAATTCAAGAGGTATTTCCAAGCATGATATGATATCTAGAAGCAATAAAATAATAGACACATATGTTCACATGAAAATCTGAAACTTCTGCAAGGCAAAATATACCATTTCAAAATAAAGAAGGCAGAGTGATCAGAAAAAAAGTACAGATAAATCACAGAAAAGACAAAAGTCTAACATCGCTAATATATATTAATATATGTAACATTTATATATCATATATTAACAAATTAATATATGATATACATTAATATATGCAACATATTTATATATCATATATGTTAATATATCATATATTAACAAATTAATATATTAACACATTATATAATGATATATATTAATATATATATTAATATATGATATAATAAGCTAATACATCATATATTAACAAATTAATATATTAATATATGATATATCATATATTAACAACTTAATATATAATATATGATATAACATATTAATATATTATATGATATAATTTAGTATATCATATATTAACAAATTAATGTATGATATAATATTTAACAAATTAATATATAATATATGATAAATATATAATATATATAATGTATTTGTTAATATATTAATCACCAAATTAATATATATATATTGTGTGCTCAGACTCTGTGCAACCCCATGGGCTGTAGCCCACCAGGTTCCTCTGTCTATGGAGTTTTCCAGGCAAGATTACTGGAATGGGTTGCCATTCCCTACTCCAGGGGATCTTCCTGACCCAGGGATTGAATCTGTGTCTCTTGTGTCTCCTACACTGGCAGGCAGATTCGGTACCACTAGCGCCACCTAGGAAGCCTATTAACATTATATAGAAGTTTGTATTTAAAAAGGCAAATAACCAAATAGGGAAAAGATACATATCAACAGGCAACTTGTAGAAAAAATTCTGTGGGCCAATAAACTTATAAAAAGGAGCTGAACCTAACAATTAAAAGAAATTTAAATTAAAACAGAATTAATAAAGATTTATAAAGACCAATGATAGATAATAGACAGTATTGCTTGAAACAACTTTACTTGGCAGAGTAATTAATAACTTATCAATTAGAAAAACATTTACTGACAGTCTACTAAAATTCTGAAAGTTCAGAATCTTTGAACCAGCAATACTACAGGTGTTAATTCAGAGGACAGAAAGAGAAGAAGAGGAGTGGGGAATGAGAATGGGAGATATAGGGAAGAGGAGTAAGGAAAGGAGAATGAAGCGGAGGAGGAAGAGGAAAAAGAGGAGGAGAAGAGGAGGACATCAGAGGAGAGCGAAGAGGAGGAAGAGGAGAAGAATCTCATAAAAAATAAAAACTAAATTCTGGAAGAGTATAAAGAATATAGACAAACTATATATGACAGTTACTTCTGAAGAATGAGGTGGTACAGGAATTTCACTTACTGTTAAATATTTGTATAGCACTTAACTTTTCAATAATGAGAAAATATTATTTTTGAAATCTAATATTTCAAAAGTAAAATGAAATTGCAAGCAAGCTTAGAAAGACAGCATTTCCTTAATATTGATTTTGTTGCTAGTTTTTTCTCACCAAGTGCATATCTAGAGCTCCCATAAATAAAATTTCTGATTTCTACTCTAGCAGTGACCATTCCACTCTCTCTCTTCATGCACTGCAAAAATAGAGGTGGAATGGTCTTCATCAAAGCTTAATTCCTCAACACACAACACTGACAATATCTCCCCAAATTGCTCAGACTGTTGACTTTAAGAACAATTAGGCAAAAAATGCTGGAAGGTTAGCATGGAATTATATAAATAATGATCTGAAAGTAATGAAAATGGTTGTGCTTTGCCAAGTCAGAAATCTAAGAATTCTGTTGGGGAAGCAAAAGAAAGTTGTTTTCATCAAGATAGTTTGTGACGTTTCCAATAAAACTAAAAATCAAAGGACTTACTTGGGCGGGCCTGCTCCTTAATTAACACTTTGGAAATGTCTTATCACAAAAAGGTTTCCTAGGAATTAGTATCCCTGCTCAGTGGAATGAAGAGGAGGATTTTCACCTTTTGACCTAAAAGTTTTGAATCTTTCCGAGCATTGATTCAGTACCAAAAAATCCAATTTAGTATTGACTTCTACATAATAAATAATATATTAAATAGATTTATACATATTTATCTTCACGTCCCTTCATATTAATATTTTCACAGCCTACACAATAATAAAAATAATGAAAGGAACTTGGAAAAATACAGTAACCAGTTCTCCCAATCAATACACAAATTATTTCAGAGACAGAGTCAAAGTTCCTGAGGATCTAATTTTCTTCATACTGAGAAGCACAGTGATGACTCAAAGAAACTGAAGTTAACAACAACCCATTTTCTGTAATTTGGAGATCATTCAGGGCTGTGCATAAGGGGCTT
Organism: Cervus canadensis; assembly: GCF_019320065.1. Lineage (NCBI taxonomy): Eukaryota > Metazoa > Chordata > Mammalia > Artiodactyla > Cervidae > Cervus > Cervus canadensis. The sequence continues at coordinate 1,501,385 of NC_057391.1, read as the reverse complement.
CCCAGATGAAGCAGTGGTAAAGAATTCACCTGCCAATGAACGCGACATGGGAGTTGTGGGTTCCATTCCTGGGTCGGGAAGATCCCCTAGAGAAGGAAATGGCAACCCACTCCAGTACTCTTGCCTGGAAAATTCCATGGAAAGAGGAACCTGGTGGGCTGTAGCCCATGAGGCCAAAAAAAGAGTCAGAATTTATTGAGCATGCATCGCCTCTCCTCCTCCTACTCCTAGGGATATGTGTATTGAATGCATACCTCGGATGGTCCTCTGTGTCCTCTGTGAAGAAAAGCAACATGTGGCATCTCTTAATCATTCTCATCTTCTGGGTGACATCTCTCATAGTTGCTAGATTACTGTACATCACAGTCGTTTTCATTAAAACCTCACTTACGTGTCTAGAGTAAAGGAGTCCTTGTCTTTTGTAGTCTGTCTCAAGTTTAGTCTTCAAGTTGAAGTATGTGATCATCTTAAGACAGATTCAGAATTTAGGATGCTGTCTGAGTAAAGCTCCACCATAGCTGACCTGGGGAAGAAAGAAATTTGGTACCAGGTGTTAAAGGGTTAAGATTAGAGGCTGAGTATCCAAAGAGAATGTACAAAAAATATATATATATGGCAATTCACAAGATGTCTTGATCTCCTGCAACACAAGAGAAACTCATACTTTGATAGACATTATCAATGCTCACTAATATCCAGGTCTTCCTCCTGGACACATAATACTGTACCTCCAGGCATAGTTGGGATTCAGTTCAGTTCAGTCACTCAGTCATGTCTGACTGTGACCCCATACTGCAGCACACCAGGCTTCCCTGTCCATCACCAACTCCTGGAGCTTACTCAAACTCATGTCCATCAAGTCAGGCAGGGTCTAAAAACTAATTCTAGTCAATGTTATGAGTGGAAGTGTTGCATGCCCTTTTCCAGGCAGGAATATTTAAATATTGGCACGAGACCCTTCAGAATTCTCCACTTGCTGTGCTGACTAGATAAACGCATTATGAAATGAAAGTATCATGAGATGGTAATGCACTTTACTTTGGAACCACGAATAACTGTGAAGAGCAGAGGTCTACTGCTGGACCTCACTGGGTGTATTCCTGTTTTAAGCCACTGAGATTTGAGCGATCTGGTACCAGCTGCATAACCCAAGGTGTCTTGAGAAATACATATACTTAAGCAATCATCATGGTAACAGGTGAAAGATCTTTTTGATGTCATCATTATGGGTCAACAAAGATGAGCTGGGGTAAAGTATTATCATTTCAATACTAGAATAAGTTCATGACATAGTTGGCTATGAGCATGTATATAAATTGGTGGATAAAAATATCTTTAAAATTTTCATAAACTAATAATTGGATTTTCTGAATTTGCCTTTTATTTCCAAGTACCTTGGTTTATTTTTTAATGAATAATATTTGAAGGAGAGAGAAGGTAGGGCTAAAAACGTAAGTTCACCCTCATCTATTAATAGTTAACAGCCAAGTGTACAGGTAAGAAGAGTGCTGTCTTTCTGTTTCAGCAGTGGGAAGGATATATTGTTAAATCAACATGACATATTTATAAGCCACAAATGTATCATATAACACAGGGATACAAGTTTAGCCTGAGACAGTTCTATCCAATGAGACAATTAAATAGTATATTGGCTATTTTATATTTGTTTAATACGGGCACCTTATCTCTCCTTTCACCCTAGTCTTACCCCACAGGCACCCACACATTTTGTGTTCGGCCAATAAGGATGCTCAAGCAGAAAATGAAAAGAGAAGACAATATGGTCAGGATATTATGTCCCTAATTCTCTCCTTGGAAGGAGAATTCTCTCCTCAACTTGACTGTGTCCCTCAAAAGAAAGTCATTGGTTCTCTCAAGGAAGTATTAATACCCACTCCCTCCGACCACACACACACACACCCTGCTTTTGTAGCTTCCAGCCTAGGGATGGTAACAGCTCCACTATTCCTAGCTTCAGGCTCCTGCACTACTCCTGACAACTTATATAATTCTATAATAGAACAGACTTAATGAAAGAAACATTTAGGCATTGGTTCTTACTGGCTATTGAACTGGGGAATAAATAATTTAACATTATCCTTTATATTGAGTCACAACACTTGATTTTAAAGAATAACATAACATATTCATAAAAGAATCTAATTTGTTATTTTACTAGGGCTATCATTTCATGTTTATATAGTAAAATACTTTTGTAAAAAATCTTAATGTAAAAAGAGCAATCAACTAGATGGGAGAACAAGACAACTTTGCAACAAAAACCACAAAAAAGACCCCAAAAAAGACCCCCACATCCCTAAATAAAGCAGTAACAATAAAGTGACAGCATCCACAAGATCCACATGGCGTGGGTGTCTGTGTGGGAGAAGACAGAGAGAAGAAATGGGGTGTCTGTGGGTCTAAGAAATGAAAGAGCTAAACAGTGTGCAGGTATTTGGGGAGCAAGACCAGCCAGATTGAAAACAGCACCCAAGACTGGGAGCATTTTGACCAACTCAACAGTGGATGGGAACTTCCCTGGTGGTCCAGCAGTTCTGCCTTCCGATAAGGATCTGCCTTCCAATACAGAAGATGCGGGTTCTATCCCTGGTCGGGGATAAGATCCCACATGCTGTGGGACAACTAAGCCCATGTGCTACAACAAAGATACAGTGCAGTCAAAAAAAAAAAAAAAAAACTATAAATGGCTGATGACTGCTGCAAGAGACCCTACAGTAACGTCTGAAAAAGACTGAAGCGGTATGGGTCACATGAATTGTCAAGATCAGCAGCCAAAATTTCCTTCTGAGAGAAATTCCCACAGTAGGCAGAAACTTCTTGGAATAAGGTAAAAATTCAGTAAAAATTTGGGCAATGTAGAAAAATGGAAGAGAGGACCCAGGTAAGTAGGGGAAGGGAAACACAGCCAGGAAATCTCAAAGAGTAAGTGAATATATGCCCTAACACTTCAAAAACATAAAAACTAAAGGGAGCACTAAAAACTAAGAAAACTACCTTGAGTAATAGAGCCATAACTTCTAAAAGTTTAGGAAAATTAGTTTCACATAAATATGAGCAACAGAAAAAGATCTAGGTCAAATCCAAAACAAAGCTATTGAGGGGGAAAAAAAAGAAAAAGTATATAATACTACCCCTTTGGACACTGAAAACATACTAGGATACATAAGCAAAAAACAGATCTAATTGTGACCTCTCAGAGCAAATAAAGCTGCTAAGAAAACTATATAATTTAAAAGAGGAACACTAATTGGAATTATAACTCAGAGTGTTAAGAGTTGACATACTTTTTTTTTTCCAATTATTTTTATTAGTTGGAGGCTAATTACTTTACAATATTGTAGTGGTTTTTGCCATACATTGACATGAATCAGCCATGGATTTACATGTGTTCCCCATCCCGATCCCCCCTCCCCTCCCTCTCCATCCCATCCCTCTGGGTCTTCCCAGTGCACCAGCCCTGAGCACTTGTCTCATGCATCCAACCTGGGCTGGTGATCTGTTTCACCCTTGATAGTATGTTTGTTTCAATGCTATTCTCTCAGAACATCCCACCCTCGCCTTCTCCCACAGAGTCTAAAAGTCTATTCTGTACATCTGTGTCTCTTTTTCTGTTTTGCATATAGGGTTATCGTTACCATCTTTTTAAATTCCATATATATGTGTTAGTATACTGTATTGGTCTTTATCTTTCCGGCTTACTTCACTCTGTATAATGGGCTCCAGTTTCATCCATCTCGTTAGAACTGATTCAAATGAATTCTTTTTAATGGCTGAGAACAACAAAGGAAACTATAAGCAAGGTGAAAAGACAGCCCTCAGAATGGGAGAAAATAATAGCAAATGAAGAAACAGACAAAGGATTAATTTCAAAAATATACAAGCAACTCCTGCAGCTCAAATCCAGAAAAATAAATGACCCAATCAAAAAATGGGCCAAAGATCTAAACAGACATTTCTCCAAAGAAGACATACAGATGGCTAACAAACACATGAAAAGATGCTCAACATCACTCATTATCAGAGAAATGCAAATCAAACCTCAATGAGGTACCATTACACACCAGTCAGGATGGCTGCTATCCAAAAGTCTACAAGCAATAAATGCTGGAGAGGGTGTGGAGAAAAGGGAACCCTCTTACACTGTTGGGGGGAATGCAAACTAGTATAGCCACTATGGAGAACAGTGTGGAGATTCCTTAAAAAACTGGAAATAGAACTGCCATATGACCCAGCAATCCCACTGCTGGGCATACACACCGAAGAAACCAGATCTGAAAGAGACACGTGTACCCCAATGTTCATCACAGCACTGTTTATAGTAGCCAGGACATGGAAGCACCTAGATGCCCATCAGCAGGTGGATGGATAACGAAGCTGTGGTACATATACACTAAGAGTTGACATACTTAAACAGAGCTATCAGGGCATTCACGCTGAACTCCCATCACCTTGGCTCTGTCATCCCTGATCAGCCACCCCCCCCCCCACCTTCCTTCCACCAGCCTGTGGGGGAAGGTGAGGACCACAGGGACGCGGCACCTGGGGCAAGAGGCCCCAGGGGCTCCCGCACAGGCCTCCAGCACAGCATGTGGGAAGGAGTCCGTGAGAGAACCTGGCTATCCTCCGCAGAACCAGGGGGCCAGAGCTGGGATGACCACGCTCACCTAGGGACGTCAGCTGGCCCCGACTGAGGGTGAGCAAAGCCGCTGACGGGAGCAGGCACACATCCTCCAGTGGAGCAGGCGCTATACCAAAAGGGGGCTGCAGAGGACCCCCAAGGACTGGACCTGCGGGGAGCCTAACCGCATCAGCAAGAAAACCCCCCTGCACCGAGGAAGTGCAGAGGGAAGATCCCCTGCGGTGAAGCTTCGAAGAACTCCCCAGGGTGACGGGAGAGGAGGAGCACGGGGCAGCTCCAGCCCCTTCAGACTCACCTGTCCATTCCCATCCGTCCCCCTCACAGGGGAAGAAGCACAAAAAGCCTTGAGGACAGGGATAAACCAGTGGAAAGCTGAGGAAGTGTAACCTTATTGGCTACTGTGCTCCCCTTGCCTACCATAGGTTTCACAAGAGCAAGCTGTGAAAGGGGAATCTTTTCAATTGAGAGACTGTTGTTGTTCAGTCACTCAGTTGTGTCCCATCTCTTTGCGACCCCATGGACTGCAGCACACCAGGCTTCCCTGTCCCACACTGTCTCCCAGAGTTTCCTCAAACTCATGTCCATTGAGTCAATCATGCCATCCAACATCTCACCCTCTGTCGTCCCCTTCTCTTCCCACCTTCAATCTTTCCTAGCATTAGGGTCTTTCCAATGAGTCAGCTCTTTGCATCAGGTGACCAAAGAATTAGAGCTTCAGCTTTAGCATCAGTCCTTCCAATGAATATTCAGGACTAATCTCCTTTACGATGGACTGGTTGGATCTCCCTGCAGTCCAAGGGACTCTCAAGAGTCTTCTCCAACACCACAGTTCAAAAGCATCAATTCTTCAGCGCTCAGCTTTCTTTATAGTCCAACTCTCACATCCATACAGGACTACTGGCAAAACCACACCTTTGACTAGATGGACCTTTGTTGGCAAGGTAATGTCTCTGCTTTTTAATATGCTGTCTAGGTTTGTCATAGTTTTTCTTCCAAGGAGCAAGTGTCTTTAAATTTCATGGCTGCAATTACCATCTGCAGTGATTTTGGAGCCCAAGAAAATAAAGTCTGTCACTGTTTCCATTGTTTCCCCATCTATTTGCCACGAGTGATGGGACCGGATGCCATGATCTTAATTTTCTGAATGTTGAGTTTTATGACAACTTTTTCACTCTCCTCTTTCACTTTCATCATGAGGCTCTTTGGTCCTCTTTGCTTTCTGCCACAAGGGTGGTGTCATCTGCATATCTGAGGTTACTGATATTTTTCCTGGCAATCTTGATTCCAGCTTGTGCTTCAACCAGCCCAGAATTTTGCATGCTGTACTCTGCATATGTTAAATAATCAGGGTGACAATAAACAGCCTTGATGTATTCCTTTCTCAATTTGGAGCCAGTCCATTGTTCCATGTCCAGTTCTAACTGTTGCTTCTTGACCTGCATACAAGTTTCTCAGAATGAGAGATAGATGTTTGCATTTAGACAAGATTGGACTTTCTAATGGCTGAAAATGAGACTGTCTCTAATGTCTGAATGAAAACGATGAGATCTGTCTTAGGCAGTTTCCTGGGGTGGAAAAGGGAGATAAGACAAAAAGGGCAGGAGGACAAGGTGAAAACACATAATGAAATAAAGTTGCTTCTGCTGTTATCCTACCAATGAAATGGTTGAATGGTAACATTTCTGGAACCAGCACAGAAGAGCTACATTCCCTAGGACTGGAGGAATTAATACATGGTGAGGACTGACAGCGCTTTCACTCCATGTGGGCCCTTTGTCCTTAAAACCTAATGATTCAGTATGATTCACACATTCTAAATCTTACAGGTAAAGAAATTGAGACTCAGAAACTTTACATAAATGGCCCAAGGACAGAGCTGGTACAAGCATGTCTAGGACATTTGCTAAGTAGGCTGCTCCAGCTCTGTGGTATGTTTTGCACACATTTCTCATTTAATCCAAACAACTCCTTACAGGCTAGCTTCTATTTTTATGCCCAGATCAGAAGTCAAATTAGTCTTTGGTGCCTCCCCCTACTTCACTACCTTGGGCAGTTGGGTGATGTTAGGAATCCAAAGGAAAGCTTAGTGCAGGGTGTCCTTTAGTGAGGAAAAGGTCTCACTGGCACCCTCAGAGCCAAAGAAAATGTGTTCCAGATTTAGTGCCCACTTTCATGTCAGATGCAGGTAGTTTCAACAAAATTATGGAACAGATTTTATTCACTATCCATTTGTATCCCAAAATTACTTGATTCATACCAATAGTTGCTGGGCTGTTTTAAAAATACTCATTTTCTCTACTTAAAGCTGCCACACACAAACTCTTGGGATGCAGCCTGATGTAAAATTAACTACCAAGCATATTTCAACTGCCAAGAATAAAAACTCAGAACCATAAAATGTCAATGGTTTACTGTGCTATAGTTGACTTTATATTTAGCATTATTAGTTTTCTTCCTAAGGAAGAACACAGTATGAGGCTTTAAGGACATACTGCTCTGTGCCAGACAGTCACAAAGAAATATATTTCCTTCCAGGAGCCATTGAAACTGTACTGGCTGGAGAGAAAGGATAGATAATTACAGTAGACAAGTATACAAATTCCACAAGTCAGAAGGACAATGGAACAGACAGGAAGATGATAACCCTGGTTTCCTTGGGGCAATATAGAATGTGGCATTTGTAAATCTTGGTTATGACGGCACTGAAATCGACAAAGACACCCTCAGTTACCACCTCAGCCCTTTTTATTTTTAGCTACCAACCGAGGTTACATTCTGCTCCGTTTCAGTAAGAAATGGGTTCTGTTTTACATTTCCTAGGCTCGGCTTTAATTAAGAAATCTTACTACACAGAGACTTGATTTCTACATATTACTTTGATAGCCAAATCTATGAGCCCTCTGCTCTTTGGTTGAGTTTGTTTTAGTAAAATGTGTTCTGTAACCAATATCTTTTTTTCCTTTGCTATATCATGATTTGTTTTCTGGGTTCTTAGTACATAGGATACACACAAACTTGCTGTCATAGAATTGGTTTTCAAGATGGACAAGGAAAAATAAAGAATTACAAAAAGGCCTACAGGAGCCAAGAAACTTCATGAGATTTCTTAAACACTTTCAACTTCTTGGAGTTTGTTCATGGTATTATCTCATTTCTTTCCCCCTTGTGATGCTTAGTTCTTAAACCATTAAAATAAAAAGATTCTGTGTTCTGTCTTTGGGTATAGAAAGCAAAGGAGTTCTCAAAGAGCTGCAGCTGAATCTTCAGCCAGGATCATGGAACGAGGACACACACACACACAGGAAGTGTATAGTAGCATCATCCAACCAAGCAGGTTTCCAGGTTCACTTAGAAAGAAACACCTTCAAGAAAGAACACCAGAGCCCTAGGAGTAGATCTGGGCCAGTCTGGAGTGAGTGACAAGACCTTCGCATCACATGTCACGATCCAAAGGACACTAAAGGACTTGCATTTAGGTAAAGCACCATGCCACAGCAAGTACACCTAACCTAGCAAGGTCATGTCACACAAAAATCTTTCTCCATATTTTAATGGAGATATGGCCAGACCACTTCTCCCAACTAAGATGGTTGGTAGTGATATCATTGGATTTATTCTTCCTGGTATTGCATGCCTACCAAGTCAAACTAAAAGCTCCCTTAAACTAAAGAGCTAAAGTCATTCTCCACAACTTGATGTGTTGAACAGTCTCAAAATCAAAAGAGCATGGATACCAGAATTGGAAAGTGAATAGGAGAAATGATAACTGAGAAGTTTCCCCTAATACAAGTTTTCTTTAATGGCCCTCCCAAGAGCAAGCCTTCATGGAGAAAAGGAAAAAAAAATTGTGTACTTTGCACATATTTGGATATTCATATTTTGAACAGCTTTTGAAAATCTCAACAAATTTACCACAGAAACCTGGATAAACACTGGCAATGTTTAAGATAATGACTGTTCCCTTCCAAACCAATCTCAGAAGCAACAAAATATGGTACTGCAAGGAATAATTCAGCAGTCCATAAAAACAATTCTGCTTAATGAAAGTGAGTGATTCGCACATATTGCGAGAAACAGGAAACATTCTCAGGAAGCATTTATGGTTCATGTGTTAGTATTTATACTAACCTGGATTATTCCCTCTTTCATTTTAGGCAATATGGTGCTTTGCAGGTGGCTCAGTGATAAGGAATCCGCCTGCCAATGCAGGAGACGCAGGAGACACAGGTTCCATCCCTGGATCAGGAAGATCCCCTGGAGGAGGAAATGACAACCCACTCCAGTACTCTTGCCTGGAGAATCCTGGAAAATGGACAGAGAAGCCTGGCGGGCTACAACCCACAGGGTCGCAAGGAGTCGGACACGACTGAGCCCCTGAGCGTGAGCACGAGCGCTACCTAAATTTAGGTCTCTTTTTTTCTCTGTCGCATTTTTGTTATGGCACATGTGCTTTTGGCACATGGTGCAACATTAATGGTGCAGCCCAAAAGCACACATGCTGACAATTATATTTTCCTTACCATGCATTTCTTCTCTGTTGTGGGTTAACTTTTATGATCTTTCTCATGAAAGCCAAGCAAATCAGATTTACATTCATGGAACTATAACAAAACTTTTGGAAATGTTGGTAATGGGTCCCACATGTTCTGTTTGCTTAGATTCATAAAGCTGGGAAGGGAATTTCAAGAGATCATGTAGGGATTTTAGAAACTGAATTTTATATGATCTGATATCATTTACTAATTTTCCAGAAGGACAGATTTCTGAGCAAATGGGTAGTTTCTGTTAGGCCCCTTGAGTTCTCACTTGTAAGACTGAACCCACTTTTGTGTGAGAGGCTACACTGCTGACAGATAAAGGGAATTCTGATGTCACCCTTAGGAGGACAGTAGCAGGCAAGTGGCAGACACCACAGGACACCTTAAACAATTCTGGCATCAAGACAGATGACACCAGAACTCCAACCAATTAAAAGCATAGAAGTATCTATGAAGCATGTGTAAATAGGCATGATTATTTCCTAAATGTACTAGCGATGCACCATGCAATATAAAATGAAATACGTTGAATGTCTGCTTTCTGCATGCTGAATCTACAAGGGATAATCCTGCTCAGTTACTCTTCAATCAGGAAATTCTTTTACTAGCTGGTCTCTCAAATAGTCTGCCTTGAGGAAACTGAAAAATTTCAGTTATTTTGGCCAGCCCTCTGCTGATGGTATCTATATTTAAATCACCCAAAATAGGTGGTTGCTTATCCAGTTTTTAAACCCTTTCTGAAACAGGGATCTCATAACCTTCTCATTACACCAAAATGCCTCCCACATGTAAATCTGATCTTTGGGTCATCACTAAACTCACTATAATGAGTAGACCTTAACATAGCAGTAGATAGACTTCATAAGTTGGTAAAGAATTAGTAATGTATGGCAGGGAGCAGAGTCAGCTGTAGGAAATAAAGAGGAAGACTAGGACTAGCTCATAAGCACATGGTCCATGGCAGCAGTTCTCAAACTGTGACCTGCATCAGAATTACCTGGAGGGCTCATTAAACAGATTATTGAACCCAGTACTTCTAATTCAGTAAATCTGGTGTAATCTAACATCTGAAAATCTTTTATTTCTAAAATATTTCCCAGTAAGGCTGATGTTGCTGGTCCAGGGACCACATATTAAGAACCACTGGTCTACAGTATTTATTCCTGCAAATAGCTCCAACTTCCTGAGATACAGGAATGTATACAAAATAAAGACAGAAAAATCTTAGGAAGAAAAAATTGCTTTCATTTCTCCTAGAAACATTTTTCACATAGATCTGCAACTATTTGTCTCCTTAATGATGGAGTTAACTGCTCTGATCCAAAAAGACCCCAAATAGTTACTGCCCAGCCTGGAGTGTTACCTTCTGAGGTATTTAAATTTCAAGGAGGAAAGAGCCCCAAAACTTGGAGATACTTCTTGGGTGGTAAAAGCCAAGACACAAGGCATCCTGGCTCCTGGAGAGATTTTATTTATAAACGAAAGAGCTGAAGTAAGGATTTAGGCCCGTTCTGTTTCCAAGGAGACATTTTCAGGAGAGAAGGGGGATAGCTGTCTCCTTCCCCCTTATAAGCAGAGAAAAATCATTTTCCCTGTCTCTCACCTATGGAGTATTCAGTCACTCAAGTAGTACACTTGTCCTTACTCTTATTATATCACCAAAGAGGTAAGTTCTGGGACAACAGAAATTGGTGTGCTTAAGAACTCTCTCTCATACCCACAATATTTTATGTATGCATTTAGGATAAAATTTTTTAAAACTAGTATTAAAAACCTAACAGCATCCAATCTTAAATCAGCTCCACTGTGATTAGGACACCTTGCAATTCCTGATAAAGGTTAAGACTGTACCCAACTGATTCTGTAAAAGGAATATTAAAAAATTTTATCCAAAGTATTTCTTCCTGGTAGAAAAAATAACTCATATGTTTATTGCCTTTTAGACCATTAACCAGTTTCCAATTGCACTCACCATTCTCATTCTAAGATTCTCTTACTGAATTCCCTATAAATGCCTACTTTCTCAAAGTGCTATCATAATCAACTTTTCATCTTACTGGTTCCTTCATTATTTGATAAGTGAAATTGTTGACCAGTTATTTCTATTTCTATAAGTTACACTTTTAAATTCCAAAATTGTGTTTCCAGGAAGTTCCAACAGCCATCACTCTGACAAAGCCTGTAGCAACTGGGCTTGGCCCTGGGCTGTGCCACTGCCCCACCTCTACCACCTGTTCATGGAAGTGCTGCCTCTTCTCGTGACAAAATAGGACTCAGTCTACTTAGGCAGGCATTCCTCACCTAACATCCAGCGCCTTACGGTTTAGTCGCTAAGTCGTGTCTGACTCTTGAGACCCCACGGACTATAGCCAGCCAGGCTCTTCTGTCCATGGGATTCTCCAGGCAAGAATCCTGGAGTGGGTTGCCATTTCCTTCTCCAATGTGCTTTATACCCTGCTTGAAATGGAGAAAAACATTAACCTTTGTACCTACTCTTACTTTGACAAAGGTCCTCCTAGCGCATCTAAGTGGCACAACTGGACGTGATTCACATAACCTGAATTTAGATGATGCCATGGCCTGTGAAGCTGTGCAGTATGGTGGCTCTGGACCACTGGGTCTTGTCTCGGGAGCACAAGATGGATCATAAAACATTATTTATATTTTATCCATACTCTATGAGCCACTCATCCAGAGGAAAAAGACTCCAGTCTAGTCCACATCTGGAATTATATAACTAACGAAGAAGAAAGAGGAAGTTCTAGGTTGCTTAAATGTATATAATGAGCATTTTCCATTTTTCTTCGTCTTATGCGGAAAGTCATTCCTTCTCCATATAAGTAAATACATTTAGTTCCTTCATCACTCTTAAGCACCAAAGAAGCCCAGAGCCACAAAAGCAGAGCAGGCTCATCTGTCTCTATGTGTTTCTTTCCAGAGCACAACAGCTTCAGAAGCAGATTCTGGTTCTTCTATCTACCTGTATACATGGTTTGTAGTGTAACAGCCCTTGGTAGGAGTGATTTTGCTGAATTTCTATTGGATATGAAGCCACTGATAATTAACAACCCTGAGAAATGTATCAGAGTACCACAAAACTCTGCTGAGAATATCATTCATTACATCACAAGATGCCGTCTCCATTAGAACTTCTCCTGCCTGTCCCCAACCTCACGGATATATCTGTACCTCTGGAGCCACAAATGTTTGCATCTTACATACAACTGGCCTTTTTCTGAATAGCTTTTAAAATATCAGACATAAATATAAGGGCCTTTGTAGACCTTTCTAGTTGACTTTTTAAATTATTATTATTATTAATGCTATTTCTTGCTCCATTTTAATATCCATGCTTTTGTGTTGCTCACTTCTCATTTCCTTTAAAATTGTATCATTTTGCTTTCTCTAGTTGTCATTTTCCCCATCTCTTTCTCTCTCTCCATTTCCCCCCTGCCCCCACAATTGTCATACAGTCATACACACACAGAGAGATTTGGAAACACAAGATCTCTCTGGAACAAGTAGACAGTAGAAGAAAGAAACCATGGATTCTCTAAGCCAAAGATTTGGTACTCTAGTCGTCTGTTAACATATACCCTCATTACTCCACACACTATTCAACCGTGATCTCCCCAACCCTGAAGTTTCAATCTTTCTTCCCTACATTCATCAGGAACACTATCCAGCTTATCCAGTGTTTGGTAAGTTTTCAAACAATGCAGTTCTTGATATTAGGTAGTTCTTTGAATGCTGTCAAGAAACTAGGACATGGTAGTTAAGGGGAGTCATTCGTTTGGGGGAAGCATTTTTTTTTTTATTACTAGGCAGTATTATCTATATTTCAGATAATACTAACAGAAGCAGAAGATATTAAGAGGTGGCAAGAATACACAGAAGAACTATACAAAAAAGATCTTCATGGCCCAGATAACCACGATGGTGTGATCACTCACCTAGAGCCAGACATTCTGGAATGCGAGGTCAAGTGGGCCTTAGGAAGCATCACTACAAACAAAGCTAGTGGAGGTGATGGAATTCCAGTTGAGCTATTTCAAATCCTAAAAGATGATGCTGTGAAAGTGCTGCACTCAATATGCCAGCAAATTTGGAAAACTCAGCTGTGGCCACTCATTCCAGTCCCAAAGAAGTGCAATGCCAAAGAATGCTCAAACTACCGCACAATTGCACTCATCTCACACACTAGCAAAGTAATGCTCAAAATTCTTCAAGCCAGGCTTCAACAGTATGTGAAACCATACACTTCCAGATGTTCAAGCTGGTTTTAGAAAAGGAAGAGGAACCAGAGATCAAATCGCCAACATCCACTGGATCATTGAAAAAGCAAGAGAATTCCAGAAAAACATCCACTTCTGCTTTATTGACTACACCAAATCCTTTGACTGTGTGGAAAAAGAAACTGTGGAAAATTCTTCAAGAGATGGAAATACCAGACCACCTGACCTGCCTCCTGAGAAATCTGTATGCTGGTCAAGAAACAACAGTTAGAACTGGACATGGAAAAACAGACTGGTTCCAAATTGGGAAAGGAGTACTTCAAGGCTGTATATTGTCACCCTGCTTATTTAATTTATGTGCAGAATACATTACGCGAAATGCCAGGCTGGATGAAGCACAAGCTGGAATCAGGATTTCAGGGAGAAACATCAATAACCTCAGGTATGTAGATGACTCCACCCTTATGGCAGAAAGCAAAGAAGAACTAAAGAGCCTCTTGATGAAAGTGAAAGAGGACAGTGAAAAACTTGACTTAAAACTCAACATTCAGAAAACTAAGATCATGGCATCCAGTCCCATCACTTCATGGCAAACAGATGAGGAAACAATGGGAACAGTGACAGACTTTATTTTCTTGGGCTCCAAAATCACTGCAGATGGTGACTGCAGCTGTGAAATGAAAAGACATTTGCTCCTTGGAAGAAAAGTTATGACCAACCTAGACAGCATATTAAAAAGCAGGGACATTACTTTGCCAACAAAGGTCTGTTTAGTCAAAGGTATAGTCTTTCCAGTGGTCATGTATGCATGTGAGAGTTGGACTATAAAGAAAGCTGAGCACCGAAGATTGATGCTTTTGAACTATGGTGTTGGAGAAGACTCTTGAGAGTCCCTTGGACTGCAAGGAGATCCAACCAGTCCATCCTAAAGGAAATCAGTCCTGAATATTCATTGAAAGGACTGATGCTGAAGCTGAAACTCCAATAATTTGGCCACCTGATGCAAAGAGCTCAGTCACTGGAAAAGATCCTGATACTGGGACAGATTGAAGGCAGGAGGAGAAGGGGACAACAGAACATGAGGTGGCTGGATGGCATCACCGACTCAATGGACATGAGTTTGACCAAACTTTGGGACATGGTGAAGGACAGGGACGCCTAGTGTGCTGCAGTCCATGGGGTCGCAAAGAGTCAGACACGACTAAGCGAATGAATTGACTGACTATCTGTATTTATGTCTCTGTACAGCAAAAATAAACTTTATTACTGCAGAATATGTCTCTGATTATTTTATTATAATTTTTTCTGATTATTTTAAACTTTCACTGACCACCAGCAGCATTTGAAGTATCAGAAAAAAAACAGCATTAAACCTAATTACAGCCCAGTGGGCATGCTGCCTAAAATGGTCATTTTCTGGCTTCTGTCTAATATAATTCTGTTTATTTGGCTCACCCTGTCAATTTAGGTTTTATTTGTCATCTTTTATTCATCATTATTCTTTAAAAACCTATATCTATCACTAAAAATTCCCAAGCAATTCTAATCATGTGAAGAAAAGAAAAATCTAATTTGTACAAAATATCTGAGTCCCAACTTTGTTATAAATTCTGAGATTTATTTCTTTAATAATGTATCAAGACAATTTGAATAATAGTCTTTTCATAGGTTATAATGTTGTAAATTCTGGATGCTAAATTTTTTGCTTTCTCATTATGTCCAGAAACTCAAGTAATTTGGAAAATACTCCTTCAGGTACCTACCATACTAATGCATTACATTATGTGTTGTGATTACCCAAGTAAAATCAGAGCAAGGATAAGGTGAAGGTTACTATTTGCTTCCAAAGAGGCTGTTGTATTGAGATTTTTACACTTTGTGAGTGCCACCTAAACACTTGTTGTCAGTAAAAGGAAGATACCCCTTCCAGGGTTGACTTCCGTCATTCAGTCCCTTCACTGTCCTCAGGATGCTTACACTCTGCTGTTAACAGCCCTCACCTCCCCTGATGACTATTCCCTTTCAGTTTTCCATGCTCTTTGGCTCATATGCAGACAACGTAATGGGACGCATCATTAACATCAAATACAGGGAAAGACGAGGAAGCCGCAATCCCTTTCTTTATTTAAACTGCATAAAGGCTCACAAGGTATTCACGTAGAGAGAAGTAATATGTCTCAATGGAGAGTTGTAAAAGTTCTCACACCCAGGCAATGGAAAATGTGAAATGCAATTCGTTCCCCTACTCCAACCTGATTATATTCCAAAGGCTTCCTAGTTCTAGGGCTGGATCAAGAATTCATGCCTGTTGTTAGCTATTTTAAAAATCCCAGGTAAGTTACAGTCATTTGGATGTGCTTCCTTTCTTAAGAATCCAAAAAAAACAAGTGACTGAAACCTAAGGCCCAACCCCCAACCCTACCCCTGGAGGCAGCTGAGTCATTCCAAAACATCAGAAAGTTATCTAGTCTGGAAAAATTTCAATCCTCCCCTGCTTGCTTCATCCTTATGGCAGTTAGAAACTTATTGCAAAGCTTCTGGTTATAGCTGGAAGACCACATGCATTTACCTAGACTAACTTGCAAAAATCTCATTAAAATGGCATCAGTTCAGTTGAGTCACTCAGTTGTGTCTGATTCTTTGTGACCCCACGGACTGCAGCACACAAGGCCTCCCGGTCCATCACCAACTCCCGGAGCTTACTCAAACTCATGTCCATGAGTCAGTGATACCACCCAACCATCTCATCCTGAGAGAGTCAATTGCTAGGCAGGTTGATAAGAAGTCCGGGGGTCCCCAAGGAAGAGAAAGGGGTCTGGGACTCTCGAAGTGGAGATTGGGGGTCTGGAATTCTCAAGGAGGAGGAAACGACAAACTTTTTTTTTTCTTTCTCTGCATTCCTTCAGTTCAGTTCAGTCACTCAGTCGTGTCCGACTCTTTGCATCCCCATGGACTGCAGCACATCAGGCCTCCCTGTCCATCACCAACTCCCAGAGTTCACTCAAACTCATGTCCATCGAGTCGGTGATGCCATCCAGCCATCTCATCCTCTGTTGTCCCCTTCTCCTCCTGTCCCCAATCTTCCCCAGCATCAGGGTCTTTTCCAATGAGTCAACTCTTAGCATGAGGTGGCCAAAGTATTGGAGTTTCAGCTTCAGCATCACTCCTTCCAATGAACACCCAGAACTGATCTCCTTTAGGATGGACTTGCAGGATCTCCTTGCAGTCCAAGGGACTCTCAAGAGTCTTCTCCAACTCCACAGTTCAAAAGCATCAATTTTTCGGCACTCAGCTTTCTTCACAGTCCAACTCTCACATCCATACATGACCACTGGAAAAACCACAGCCTTGATGAGACGGACCTTTGTTGGCAAAGTAATGTCTCTGCTTTTTAATATGCTATCTAGGTTGCTCATAACTTTCCTTCCAAGGAGTAAGCATCTGTTAATTTCATGACTGCAATCACCATCTGCAGTGATTTTGGAGCCCCCAAAAATAAAGTCTGACACTGTTTCCACTGTTTCCCCATCTGTTTCCCATGAAGTGATGGGACCGGATGCCATGATCTTAGTTTTCTGAATGTTGAGTTTTAAGCCAACTTAAACAACTATGTCTTACGTTAGCCTCCTGAAGCTGCAATAACAAACTACCACAAACTCAGTGACTTAAAAGAAACTGATTCCCTTATGATTCCAGAATGTAGAGATATGAAATCAGTATCACTGGGTAGAAATCAGGATGCTGGCACAGCCTCTGGAGACCCTGGAGGAGAAGCTGGTCCTGCCTCCTCCAGCTCAGGATGGCTGCCACAGTTCCTTGGCTTATGGCTGCATCGTCTTAATTCTGCCCCCATAATCACATCCCCTTCTCCTGTCTGTAACAAATCTCCCTCTGCCTCGTTCTTAAATGGACATTTGTGGTTATATTTAGGACCCATCTGGATATCCAGGATGGTCTCCCATTTCACGATCTTTAATTTAACCATACATGCAAAGTCTTTACCATGTAAGGGAATACTCAGAGTTTCCAGAGACTAGAACATGGATATCTTTTGAGGGGGCCATTATTTACCCTTCTATATGCCTAAAAAGATATGAGGAGAGGGATCAACAGCATCTAAGAAAGGACTTTTTAGATGATTAAAGTAGATGAAGCAGCTCAACATTGCTAATCATCAGAGAAATGCAAATCAAAACCACAGTCGGCTATCACCTCACATGTCAGAATGGCTATCATTAAAAAGAACACAAATAACCACAAATAACAAATGTTCGTGAGGATGAAGAGAAAAGAGAACATTTTCACACTGTTGGTGGGAATGTAAAGTGATGCAGTCACTGTGGAAAACCTTAAGGAAGAAAGAATATTAACAAAAAGGGAGCCACTGCATTTATCTACTGTCCTTCTCCCAACCCGACAGGAGAGCAGAGGTTATTCCCTGGAGAAATAAAGTCAAAAAGGCCTCACAGTTATGGCCACCAAACAGAATGGAGGAGAGGAGTGTGGCATAGGATAAAACTAGAGGATGACAAGGTCCACTAGTGGACTAAGGGATGTGCAACCCCCCTTCTCTGAACCACTCCCAAAATGCCACCATATAGCCCGAAGTCAAAGAAATGAGGAATTCCTCTCTGGGAGAAAACGAACAATTTCAGAAAAATGCATCGACAAGTAATAACATTTGGGAGCATTCCAATGAAAAGACCAGGTCCTCCTTCTAAGACCCATAGTAGCACATCTCAAATTCTGGTGCCTGTACCTCCTTATAGTCACAAAAATTACTGATAGCTCCAAATTATGCAAATTACAGGTGTCAAATTGTAACATTTTAGAAATTAATTTGGGAATTTAAAAATACTTATTCATTTATTTCAAAATAACAACAACAAATCTACCATATAACATAAGTAACATTTTTTTAATGAAAAATAATTATTTAAAACAAAAAATATTTAGTGGAAGAGTAGTAGTTTGAACAGTCTCTTTAATGTCTGTTGTAATAAAATACATCTGGGTTCTCACATCTGCTCCTGCATTTAACCTGTTGCAATGTTTTGGTCGAAGTATATGAAGAAACTGTAGCCTCACACTAATATATAGTTGGAAAATGGAAAAAGTACTTGAGTACCCTTTTTGGATAAGTGCAGACTGAAACTCCACCACCACTTGAAAATCAGTAGTTTCTAAAGGTTATCTTTAGGCAGAATCTGAAATTATACCAGTGAACGTTTTGTACTCTGTTCCATTAAAGTCCATTGGTCTATCTTGCACTTTGAATGTATCTTTTGATTTTGTAACATCATGTATTTATCATTTAGAAAAATCTTTGCTCACTGAGTTATAGAGGTCTTCCAAATGTTGACACATTTCATTATACAATATCCAAAAAATCACATTTGTTAACATTACCACAGATATCATTAGAAAACTCTATAAGTATTGGTAAGCTGTCAAGTTCCCTGTGGCCAATTTAAGTGTTCCAAACTTTTATATTTCTTGAAAGCTTGAATTTTATCATTGGCAAAAAATACTGTGAGTTGTTTTCCTTAAAGTGACAGGCTCATTCTATTGATTTTTAAGAAAATGTCTGGTAGGTATCCAACTCTGAATGATCATAGCTTGTCTATCATTCATTCTTGTAAATAAAAATGGTTTCCATGAAAAAAAACTCACTTCAACTTTCAATCCAAATAATGGCACTAATGCTCTCCCTTGAGACAGCCACTGTATACAGTGTGCAGCAGAAAGGTCCTAGGCAGACTTGCCATTTTCCTACAGAGAATATTAAAAAATGTGTACTCAATTCATAAACTTTACTACTTCACCAAGGTTAACCTCCAGTGAACTAGCATGTTGTACAATAATTTGTGGTGGTGAATAATGGTATGGCTTGGTGCCATCACCTTTATTCATGGCAAGAGGTTCCAGCAGTTTCATCCACCAGTGCTTTGCACCATCTGTGTGAATGTTAACACAGTGAAAAAGCAAACAGCTGTCTGATATTTAATAGGAAAATAATTTTGACCTCATGAACTCCTTGCAAGTTTCTCTGAGATCTCAAGAGTCCTTGAACAACACTTTGAGAACCACTACCTTATAACTAAATGAAGAAACCTGTCTTCATGATCTGAGAACTCTTTGGGCATTTTAGTCACTTACTTAAAAATATGCAGAGTTAAGTAAGAATCACTTTTGTGCTGGGGTTTTCCAGGACAACCCTCAGGCTCAGTGATTCACTAGAGGGACTAGAAAAGCTGTTATAGTCATAGCTATATTTTATTACAATAAAAGGACACATTAAAATCAGTAAAGAGAACAGGTACATGGGGTGAAATCCAAGAAAAGCCAAGTATAAGTTTCCAGACTTCCCATCCCAGTAGAGTCATATAGGGATACAACCAATTCTCCCAGCAGTATGTGGCACATGTAGAGTTGTGCCAACCAGGGAAGCTCACTGGAGCCTGGGTATCCAGGGTTTTTACTGGGAGTCAGTCATGCAGGCAAGCAGTACCTGTATGAATAACCTCAGCTACTGAGATTTCAGTCTCCCTTCTCCAGTACAAGACCAGGCAGTCAACATAAATCAGTTTTAGCACAAACTATTGGATCACATTGGTTCAGTGTGGCCCAAGGTCTCAGGCAGACAAAATTAATTTTATCAAGTAGGATATTCCAGGGGCTCAGAATTTATCCTCCAAGAGTCAGCCAAGGGCCAGTTCTGAAGGTAGGACTTTCTGTGAAATGTGTTGGGTTTACCTCAGGTGTGCTAAGTCAATCCTTTCCTGATCCATCTGCCTCCATAACAAAAGAGAAAGATAAAGACCTGAGGGTGGCTCAGTGGGGAATCCGCCTGCCAGTGCATGAGACACGGGTTGGGTCTCCGGTCCGGGAGGACCCCGTGTGCACCAGAACTACTGGAGTCCACGCTCAGAGCCCAGGAGGCCGCAGCAGCTGAGCCCTCGCACGGCAACCACTGAAGCCCGTGCTCCCCAGCGGCAGAGGCCAGCTCAGGGAGAGGCCGGCGCCACAACTGGAGATGGCCCTGCTCTCCACAAGGAGAGAGACGCCCACGCATCAGCGAAGACCCAGCACAGCCAAAAATAAATAAACTGTTAAAAAGAGCGGAAAGGTAAAACAAGACACAGGCAAGCCAGATGCAGAGCAAAATTCAAGTAAGTTACAAGTAATATCCCCAGTGACATAATAAAAGATATTGCACTCATAAAACAATATGAGCCTACACAATGATCAGAGGGTAAGAAAGAGCTCTTGGGAATTAGCCATCATAAAATATCCAAAATAAAGAAATCAAGTAGTTGAAAGTTAAAATAGAAGATATCACCAAGAAGCCAAAACGAAAAACTAAAAAGTCAGAACATATAAAAACAATGGTTAAAAAGAACCCACAAAAATCCTCTTTGAGTTGATCTAGGATGGCCAGTGAATGAAAGGAGTATGAAAATGAGGAAGCAAGGACAATGGAACAGCTCAAAGAAGGAGCACAAGACATTTTTCCAGAATTATAAAGCAAAAATCTACAGTTTGAGAGAGTCTGCTGAGTGACTAGAGCAATGAAAGAATATGCATCATTTCAAAATTTCAGAATGCCAGAGATAATGAGAAGAAGTTTCCAGAGAAAGAAAGCCTGTCAACATAAAAGAATGAAAATGAGAATGATATCAAATTTCACAACAGCAATATTGAATGCTAAAGACAGCGGAATAGAGCGATGTTTCAAAATCTAAGGGAAAATATTTTTTTACTTAAAGTTTTGTCCAAGCCAAACTATAAAGGAAGTGTGAAAATTAAAAATAGAGTCAGTTTAGACTCCAGAAGCTTTTTAATGAATGTCCCATGCACCTTTTTGAAGGATATGCTTCAGCAAAAAAAGGGAGTCAGTCAAGAAAGCAAAATCTGTTCATTGTAAGCTCCAACAAGGTGACTACAACAGAGGAGAGTAAGAGTGTCACAGAAAGGTACAGAACTATCCCATGCGCCACTCTGTTTTCCATAGAAATAGATGACTGTACAGCCTCTGTTTGTTGAGACAGGACCAGTTTATACAAGCTGGTCATAAAACCTCCTTTAACTCTCAAAAGTGTGCAGGTTTGACAATAAATCATATAGTTGCTTTAATTAAAAGCCATTGTATCAAACAGCTTAGCTAAGTTATTCTGTGATAACAGATGGCCCTAAAATCTCAGGACAACAACATGAATGGAATTACTTCCTTTTCATGTTCACTATGGGCATCTCTTCTCATCTTCATTACAAGATCAAGGCTGAAGATCAGACTCTAGCTGAGACACAAGAATTTTGTAGTAGAAGGAAAGAATAATGGCAGAACCACGTTATGGCTCTTAAAGTCTCTGCTGAGAAGTGGCACCCATCACTCGCATTCACATTACTGGCTAAAGCTTGTTACATGGCCAAGTCTGACACCACTGAGTTGAGAATTAAAAACCTTCTGTAGTGTGATTCTCAATATGGAAAGGATCAGTTGGGGTTGATGTAAGTAAATTATTTCTGGAAAGTAATTTACATTATCACAGGTATGTAGAATTTAGTTTTAAAACTGCATATTTCAATTTAATCAAGATAAAGATTGACTTTAAAGTAGCAATTCATGAAAAACCCTGATTCTTATCTAGACAGCAATCACTAGGAAAGGTGTGCATTAAATAATGGCATTCCTCAATATATCTAATGTTGATTCAAGAAAGTTAAAGTAGCATCAGAGCTTTCCAAGTGAACAGCATAAACTACTAGGTAAGACTCAAGTCACTCTTGACTTACCACGTCACCGGCATAAACTCTCTTCAGAGACACGTGGTGCCAAACTGACCTAAGTCTGCTCATTCACTCATTCCTTCACACAGCACACAGGTACTGAGCATAGAAATCCAAATTCAGGTACTGAGCTACATGAGGTCATTTATTTTAGAAATTAATCCTTTGTCAGTTGTTTCATTTGCTATTATGTTCTCCCATCCTGAGGGTAGTCTTCACCTTGTTGATAGTTTTCTGTGCTGCGGACATTATGTATACCTATGGCTGATTCCTGGTGATGTATGGCAGAAACCAACGCAACACTGTAAAGCAGTTATCCTCCAACTAAAAACCGGGTCTGCGTGTGTGTTACTCACTCAGTCCTGTCTGACTCTTTGCAACCCCATGGACTGTGGCCCCCCCAGGCTCCTCTGTCCATGGAATTCTCCAGGAAAAAGAAAACTAAAAATAAAATTAAAGAAAAAAAAGAAATCCCAATTCAAATAAGAGTCCTATAAGGAGCCCTCAATCTTAAGGAATTGCGAAAATACTGATATAAATGGGATATGTACTTTATGCCTTTAATAAAGTGCTTTGTGAGCACTTTATTACTGCTGGGTTGATCTTGTTCACTAGTCTGAATTTCACAGTCTCCCTCCTGCTGTGGCCTAGCTGAGGCACTTAGAAATATTTGTAAATTTTTTAAAAATCCACTGGATCATCGAAAAAGCAAGAGAGTTCCAGAAAAACATCTATTTCTGCTTTATTGACTACACCAAAGCCTTTGACTGTGTGGATCACAATAAATTGTGGAAAATTCTTAAAGAGTTGGGAATATCAGACCACCTGACCGGCCTCTTGAGAAATCTGTATGCAGGTCAGGAAGCAACAGTTAGAACTGGACATGGAACAGCAGACTGGTTCCACATAGGAAAAGGAGTACGTCAAGGCTGTATATTGTCACCCTGCTTATTTAACTTATATGCAGAGTGTATCATGAGAAATGCTGGACTGGAGGAAGCACAAGCTGGAATCAAGATTGCCGGGAGAAATATCAATAACCTCAGATACGCAGATAATACCATCTTTATGGCAGAAAGTAAAGAACTAAAGAGCCTCTTGACGAAAGTGAAAGAGGAGTGTGAAAAAGTTGGCTTAAAGCTCAACATTCAGAAAACTAAGATCATGGCATCCAATCCCATCACCTCATGGCAAATAGATGGGGAAACAATGGAAACAGTGGCTGACTTTATTTTTGGGGGCTCGAAAATCACTGCAGATGGTGATTGCAGCCATGAAATTAAAAGACACTTACTCCTTGGAAGGAAAGTTATGACCAACCTAGATAGCATATTAAAGAGCAAACATTAGTTTGCAAACAAAGGTCCGTCTAGTCAAGGCTATGGTTTTTCCAGTGGTCATGTATGGATGTGAGAGTTGGACTGTGAAGAAAGCTGAGCGCCGAAGAATTGATGCTTTTGAACTGTGGAGTTGGAGAAGACTCTTGAGAGTCCCTTGGACTGCAAGGAGATCCAACCAGTCCATCCTAAAGATCAGTCCTGGGTGTTCATTGGAAGGACTGATGTTGAAGCTGAAACTCCAATACTTTGGCCACCTGATGCAAAGAGCTGACTCATTGGAAAAGACCCTGATGCTGGGAAAGATTGAGGGCAGGAGGAGAAGGGGACGACAGAGGATGAGATGGTTGGATGCCATCACTGACTCAATGGATATGAGTTTGGGTGGACTCCGGGAGTTGGTGATGGACAGGCAGGCCTGGCGTGCATGGCGTTCATAGGGTCAAAAAGAGTCAGACACAACTAAGCGACTGAATTGAATTGAACTGAAACTATATGGTATTTTCATAAAGTGGTTAAATACCCAAATATCCTATAATGACACTTTTCCTTAAGTTCCATGCTAAGTAATTATCTCAGGCTATCTACCCAAAGCATCTTTCTCTGGATTGATAGTCACTGCCTATAGTGTAAAGGAAATGACAATAACACAGAAGCATTATCATATTAGATGATATTTCCCAAAGAAGATCTGAGTCCAATTATGACCATTCACGTAAGAATTCTGATTAAGGGAACCTACAGTTTCACAGTTGTAAAATCCTTGATTACCAGCTAACGTGTAAACTTTCAGGAGTAAGGGGAAAAAAAAAAACAGCAAAGTACAGTTGACCTTGAACAAAATGGGTTTGAATTGCACAAGTCCACTCATACACAGATTTTCTTCAACAGTAAATACTACATTACTACGTGATTCAGTGGTTGAATCTGCAGATGTGGAACTGTGGATACAGAAGAATGACTGTAAAGTTTTACATGGATTTTTGACTGGTTCTGGGGGCTCCATGCCCCTAACCTCCACATTCTCCAAGGGTCAACTGTTGAACGAAAGCATAGAGCATCTTAAATCAAGGAAGAAGGTGAACCAGATAAGAACCAGAATAGGGGAAATGTCAGGCTCACACTGATGCTGTTTCCCTAAAGGTAACTCCTCACAAATCAGTATATTCCTTCTCTGGATTGAATATTCCTAGTGTTGTAATACATCTCTTCCATTCTTCCCTCAACGTCTCTTCACTTCACAAGACTGTACAAGCCCGCTGTTCCTAAGAATCAAGTAGATCTCAGGCTCCATCTCCATGATCTGGGGAAGAAGGTTATTTCCTTCCATTTTCCCAAAGCTAAGACCACTTAAGAGTAGAAAAAGATAAAGTGTAGGCAAAAACCTTCTGAGAACTGTGCCTTATTGCCCACTGGAAATTGCTAAGTGCTTTGCATGCAACTTCTCATTTTATCTTCTCATGAGACCCATGAGAACTTTTTAAAAGTATCCATCTTACTGATGAAAAGAAATTGTGTAACAGGAAAGCTAATACTTTGTCCAGTGTCACATTGCTAACAACTGGCGGAGCTAGGATTTGAGCCCCTACGGGCTTCAGAGCCAATGCCTTCATTATATACCATACTATACCACCTCCATGGCAGCAAATATGGAAAAGACTATGGTGATGGAAACTAAAAAGTGGCAAATATCTTGAACATGTGCCAATCCAACAATCTGCAGATAGATCCCATGGAATTAGTTAGAAACTTCTGTACTATTTAATGTGGAACATCCACCTTTCCTATCAAGCAACCCCAGATAGAACAACAACTTGCCAAATGGCTTGAACACAATAAGTGTAACCGAATAATCTTAACAAGAACTTATACAAAAATCATTTCACAATACATGTAAATCAAATCATCACTTGATATGTCTTCAACTAATATAGTGATATATATCAATTATTTCTCAATAAAACTAGAGAAAAAAGAAAAAAAACTCTTAAAATCTGCAATGTTTTCATAGCTACTTCATAGAGTTAGTACAGCAGCTTGATTTTTAGTCAGCAATTTGTTCTCTGTGGAAAAAAGAAATTATCATACAATAGGTCTCACATGCATAGTCACTGCAAGTTAGTATGAATTTTAAGCATAAGCATTGTGGGAGAATACAGTGTTAACTTTTTAATTGCTTAGTGTTTAGTTTTAAAATATTTCACTTCTATTCAAGTTGTAATTTGAACAACATATGCTACTAAACATTAAAACAACTTAATCGTGCTAATTTTTAACCATATTTTATAGAAAAAAGTTATTTATAGTTTTAACCTATTATCAATAAGGAAGAAGACAAACAACAACACACATGATTTTTCAGCAGAGATCAAAAGATTTGTATTTCAAATGTCATATATACTCCAAATTTCTAAACTCGTTTGTATTTATTCTTAAAGAGAAAAAAAGAAAGCAAAAAAAGGTCAATTTCTAATTTCAAAGAATATTAGTGTAAACTTTGAAAGTATTGACTTTGTCTCTGACAGTTATTCCACTCCATTAGAAATTTATGGCTTAGAGGTTATTAGAAACTGTCTCCCCCTATAAACAGAATTGAAGACCATAAAAATAAGTTGCAAATAGAAAGCTCACTTTGTCATTAATAGACATTTATGTGTTTCAATTATATCTAGGTTATTAAAAAAAAAGCTTAAATATTACACAAGAATATCATGAAGATTATCTTGGAAGAAAAAT
Organism: Cervus canadensis; assembly: GCF_019320065.1. Classification (NCBI taxonomy): domain Eukaryota; kingdom Metazoa; phylum Chordata; class Mammalia; order Artiodactyla; family Cervidae; genus Cervus; species Cervus canadensis. Next base: position 1,475,089 of record NC_057391.1, on the reverse strand, counting down.
AAGGTCACCACTTACCACACTGCATGTGGATCCACTGAAAACTAATTTATAATGTTGCTTAAAAAGAGACCAAAAGGAAGTCCTACAGTAGTGACTCTGGCTGGTGGTATTATAGCATCATTCATTTTTGCTTTATTTACTAATTTCATAATTTTATACTGCTAAAATGTAAAACATTTGAGATGAAATAAGGTTTACCATGTGTTTAGTCGCTCAGTCGTGTCCTACTCTGCAACCCCATCGACTGTAGCCTGCCAGGCTCCTCTGTCCATGGGAATTCTCCAGGCAAGAACATTGGAGTGGGTTGCCATGCCCTTCTTCAGGGAATCTTCCCAACCCAGGGATCGAACCCAGGTCTCCCACATTGCAGGCAGAGTCTTTATCAGCTGAGCCACCAGGGAAGTCCCAAGGTTTATTAAATCTAATGTGGAAAGATAAAGGGAATATATGTTGATTTCAAAGCTACAGTAATTAAAATATGATACTGGCACAAGAACAGACATATAAATCAATGGAATAGAATTGAGAAACTAGAATAAGCCCTTAAATTTATGTTCAATTGGTTTCAACAAAGGTACCAAGACAATTCGGTGGGGTTTTTCAACAAATGATGCTGGGATAACCAAATATCTATATGCAAAAATGAAGTTGGACCCTATCTCATACCACATACAAAGATTAACTCAAAAATGGATCAAAGACTAAAAGTTAAAACTATAAAGTTTTTAGAGGAAAACCTAGGTATAAGTCTTTGGAACTTTAAAATTGTTTTGGAGACTCTGAATTAAGAAATCTTTGGTTTCTTACATGTAACACTAAAAGTATAAGCAATAAAAAAAATAGATAAGTTGGACTGTATTAAAATTTTAAATGTTTATGCTTCAAAGGACACCATCAAGAATGTGAAATGCCAACCGACAGAATGAGAGAAAACATTTTCAAATTATATGACTGATTAGGGATTTGTTTCCAGAAAATATATATAATATGTATAAAGAATTCTTGCAACTCAACAATAAAAATCAAATGTCAAATTTTAAAATGTGAGAAGAGTTTGAATATACTGTCTTTCTCCAGATATATGAATGACCAATAAGCACATGGGAAAGTGCTCAACACCATTAGTCATTTGGGAAATAACACAATGAGATACCAGCCCAAAGATATACAATCATAAGTGCTGGCAAGGAGGTGAAGAAACTGAACTCTCATACATTGCTAATGGGAATATAAAATGATACTGACACTCTCAAAACAGTTTGGCAGTACCTCAAAATATGATACATAGAGTTACTATGTAACCCAGTAATTTCACTCCTAGGTATCTACATGTGAAACTGATGAAAAATTATGTCCCCATAAAAACTTGTACACAAACAGCAGAAACCCAAATATCCATCAACTGAGGAAAAGACAGACAAAATGTGGTCTGTCGAATGCACTACTATTTGGCGATAGGATGAAGTACTGACACATACAATAAGGAGGAATATTGAAAACAAATGTGTTAAACGAAGGAAGTCAAACACAAAAGGTCACATACCACATGATTCTATTTATGTGAAATGTCCAGAACTATAGAAATAGAAAGCAAACTGATTAGTGGTTTCCAGGGACTGAGGGAGAGATGAGGTGGGGGTGGGAAGTGACTATTAATAGGTACAGGGTTTCCATCTAGCATGATGAAATGTTCTAAAATTAAATTTTAGTGAGACTTTCACAATTTTATAAATGTAATAAAAACCACTAAACTGTATATACACTTTAATTGAGTGAATTTTATGGTATTTATACACTAATAAATATTTTTTAAATAGTCACAGCAATAGTGTTTGTAACAATACATTATTTTGACAATAATCCAAATTTCCATCCACAGTAGAACAGACGAATAAACTTGAATATTTACACTCTGCCATGCCTATGGCAATGGAAAGGACTGAGGTATATACTAGGGGATAAATAAAGAAGAATCTCAAAACCCTATCACTGAACAGTAAAAGGAAGGTACAGAAATACATAAATGATTACATGTATAGAATTCAAAAACTAAACAAAATATCTTTTCTAATCTGATTACTCACTTAGAGGGAAAAAAAATCAATGCTATGGTTAACAATTTGTCCATATTATAAAATCTTAAACTTTCAAACTTTAAGATTATTTTGCTGTGAAAGAAGCTCTCTCCTCTAGAAATAGATATCAATATCTTTATCTTCATTCTGCACTTTATTTTACCAAAATCTTATTCAAAGAAAGTTAAAAATTTTAAAAAAAAAACTCTTGACAGAAATGTCAACATAAATGATGAAAAAATACTAAACATTACAGAAACATCCAGTAAACATCATAAACAAAAGGGTAAGTCTATATTTTATCCTGTGGTGACTGATGGCAGTCTTATGAGACTACAGTTGAGGACAACAGCATTTTTATTCCAATTAGTCATGAAAGATTTCATAGAACCTCATAATATGTTAAGATCTTCTGTTTCAAATAGGAAGAGGTTATGAAGTTGAAACCTCTAAAACTAAACTGTCTTTTTTTAAGGCCATTTTCTCATTTTACAATTCTCTGCTCATATATTTAAAAGTCCAGTTAAATGAGAAATAAAGGTACAGTGTCCCCATACTTGTCAATTTACTATGTGGTTTATAAGACAATTTAGGTAGTACCATTTCTGACAGAGCAGTGAGGGACAAGATTACTGGGTGCCTGGAGATTCTGATTCAAAACTGAATATTTGAATATAAACATCTGAATATTTTTAAAGGAACTATAGGAAATTTTAAGGGAACCACTGAATTAGAGACTTCTTAAAGTCCCAATTCCAGTTTTACACTGCAAAATACAACAACTGTATAAGCAACTAGTTAGCAACAACAGAATGGTACAAGACTAGTCGAGCTACCAAATCACAAATCTTGGAATATAAACACACTGCTTTGTGAAAAAGCAGAGCAGCTGTTTAATCTGGTAAGAAAAACTGAAATCACATCTACTAGGAAAGCCTGCTAGATACTGAACACAAAATAATTAAACAGAATTCATTATTTTAATAATACACATTCTTCAAGGCACTTTAACTCACAGGAAAAATGAGAAAACACATGATAAGAAGTTCTCATCATCTAGCTGTGTGGTAATATTTTTCTTTTAAATACATGTAAACAATCTCTATATCTAATTAAGATCTCAATTTTTACCCAAAGGTTTTCATATCTTTCAGCAAAAAAGGATATTAGGAATCAAGGGAAAATTATTAAGATTCAGATTTCTCTATTTCTTTAATTTGGCAATGAAGGAGTGTAATGGTATGTCAAAAACACCTAGAACTAAAGAATAAATTTAACTCTGCATACCTTATCCATTTGGGATTACAGTCATCTACAAACTTCACAGAAACTTTAGAAGTCATCTGATTTTTTTTAATGATTTCTCATAATATCCTTAAATTGCTTTCAAAGGTACACTCTCTCTTGGGTTTCCATGTTACATCCTTTTTCTGCAGACACGTGTCACTGAAAAGCCAATGGAATTACCTAACCAGGACAGAGAGAGGGCCAACACAGCGGTCCAGGACTGTGCCAGAGTTGAGCCGTTTCTGCTTCTGCCAGTTCCCAGCCCCAGTCCCGCCAGGATCCACTGCAGCACAGACGATAGGTCTGCCTGTGACTGATCCTGCTTCTGCAAGGTCGCACATCATCAAGACAGAGTTTCCTCTTATCCTTTTATTTCTACCCTGAGTTGATTTATTAGCTCAACTTCTCTAACCTTCTTCAGAAAAGAAGTTATATAAATAAGAACTTTCTTTTGGTTAGGACATTTGACTAGAACAAAGTTATCTTTGATTCCTAATACATTTTGAAAGAATAAATACCAACAATTAAACATCAAACATCAATATGCCTTTTGTTTTTTACTCTTTTAAGAAGAAAAATAATACAAGAATAAGAAAATAAACTACTAAAAAATGGTCCAAGACATTAACAAACATCTCACCAAAGAAGATAGACAGACAAAAAATAAGCATATAAAAAAATGCTCCACGTCATAAGTCATCAGGAAAATGCAAATTAAAACAACAATGAAATTCAACTACATACCTATCAGAATGACCAAACTCTGGAACACTGACAACATCAGATGCTGGTGAGAATGTGGACCAGTGGGAACTCTTGCTCAGTGTTGACAAGAATGCAAAATAGTACAGATACTTTGAAAGACAGTTTGGCTATTTCTTACAAAACTAAACATACTTTTACCACTTGGCCCAGCTGTTGTGTCCCTTAATATCTAACCAAAGGAACTATAAACATCCATGTCCTGCACAGGGATGTTTATAGCAGCTTTACTCTAATTACCAAAACCTGGAAGCAACCAAAATGTCCTTTAGTATGTGAATGGATAAACTGGAACATTCGGGCAATGGAATATTATTCAGCATTAAAAAAAAGTGATATTCAGATATAAAAAGACATGGAGGAAAGTTAAATACATACTACAAAGTGAGCAAGGACAATATGAGAAGGCTATTACAGTGTGATTCCAACTTTATGACATTCTAGAAAAAGAAAAGTATGGAGATAGTAAAAATATCTGTGGTTCTTGGTGTTGAGGGGTGAATAGGCAGAGAAGAGAAGATTTTCAGGGCAGTAAAAATACTTTATATGATATCATAATTATGGATATATTTACATATATACATACATTTGTCCAAACCCATAGGATGTTCAATGCCAAAGGTGAACTCTAAGGTAAACTATCAACTTAGGGCAATTGAGGTGGGTCAATGTACGGTTATCACTTCAGTCGCTCATTTGTATCCAACTGTTTGCAACCCCATTAACTGCAGCATGCCAGGCCTCGCTGTCCATCACCAACTCCTGGAGTTCACTCAAACTCATATCCATTGAGTCAGCGATGCCATCCAACCGTCTCATTCTCTGTCATCCCCTTCTCCTCCCGCCTTCAATCTTTCCCAGCATCAGGTTCTTTTCCAATGAGTCATCCCTTCACATCAGCTGGCCAAAGTATTGGAGTTTCAGCTTCAGCATCAGTCCTTCCAAAGAAGATTCAGGACTGATTTCATTTAGGATGTACTGGTTGGATCTCCTTGCAGTCCAAGGGATTCTCAAGAGTCTTCTCCAACACCACAGTTCAAAAGCATCAGTTCTTCAGTGCTCAGTTTTCTTTATAGTCCAACTCTCACATGCATACTTGACTACTGGAAAAACCATAGTCTTGACTAGATGGACATTTGTTGGCAAAGTAATGTCTCTGCTTTTTAATATGCTATCTAGGTTGGGCATAACTTTTCTTCCAAGGAGTAAGCGTCTTTTAATTTCATGGCAGCAATCACCATCTGCAGTGATTTTGGAGCCCAGAAAAATAAAGTCTGACACTGTTTCCACTGTTTCCCCATCTATTTCCCATGAAGTGATGGGACCAGATACCATGATCTTCATTTTTTCAATGTTGAGCTTTAAGACAATTTTTTCACTCTCCTCTCCACTTTCATCAACAGGCTCTTTAGTTCTTCTTCACTTTCTGCCATAAGGGTGGTGTCATCTGCATATCTGAGGTTATTGATATTTCTCCTGGCAATCTTGATTCCAGCTTGTGCTTCTGCCAGCCCAGCATTTCTCATGATGTACTCTGTATATGTTAAATAAGTAGGGTGACAATATACAGCCTTGATGTACTCCTTTCCCTATTTGGAACCAGTTCGATGTCCAGTTCTAACTGTTGCTTCCTGACTTGCATACAGATTTCTCAAGAAACAGATCAGGTGGTCTGGTATTCCCATCTGTTGAAGAATTTTCCACAGTTTGTTGTGATCCACACAGTCAAAGGCTTTGGTGTAGTCAATAAAGCAGAAATAGATGTTCTTCTGGAACTCTCTTGCTTTATCTATTATCCAATGGATGTTGGCAATTTGATCTCGGTTTCCTCTGCCTTTTCTAAATCCAGCTTGAACATCTGGAAGTTCATGGTTCATGTATTGTTGAAGTCTGGCTTGGAGAATTTTGAGCATTACTTTACGAGTGTGTGAGATGAGTGCAATTTTGCGGTAGTTTGAGCATTCTTTGGCACTGCCTTTCTTTGGGATTGGAATGGAAACTGACATTTTCCAGTCCTGTGACCACTGCTGAGTTTTCCAAATTTGCTGGCATATTGAATGTAGCACGTTCACAGCATCCTCTTTTAGGATTTGAAATAGCACAACTGGAATTCCATCACATCCACTAGCTTTGTTCATAGTGATGCTTCCTAAGGCCCACTTGACTTCGCATTCCAGAATGTCTGGCTTTAGGTGAGTGATCACACCATCATGATTATCTGGGTCATGAAGATCCTTTTTGTATAGTTCTTCTGTGTATTCTTGCCACCTCTGTTTAACATCTTCTGCTTCTGTTAGGTCCACACCATTTCTGTCCTTTCTTGAGCCCATCTTTGCATGCAATGTTCCCGTGGTATCTCTAATTTTCTTGAAGAGATCTCATCTTTCCCATTCCATTGTTTTCCTCTATTTCTTTGCATTGATCACTGAGGAAGGCTTTCTTATCTCTCCTGATATTCTTTGGAACTCTGCATTCAAATGGGAATATCTTTCCTTTTCTCCTTTGCCTTTCACTTCTCTTTGTAAGGCCTACTCATACAGTCATTTTGCTTTTTTGCATTTCTTTTCCTTGGGGATGGTCTTGAACCCTGTCTCCTGTACAATGTCATGAACCTCAGTCCATAGTTCAATAGGCACTCTGCTATCAGATCTAATCCCATGAATTTATTTGTCACTTCCACTGTATAATCGTAAGGGATTTGATTTAGGTCTTACCTGAATAGTCTTGTAGTTTTCCCTAATTTCTTCAAGTTAAGTCTGAATTTGGCAATCTGAGCCACAGTCAGCTCCTGGTCTTGTTTTTGCTGACTGTATAGAGCTTATCCATCTTTGGCTGCAAAGAACGTAATCAATCTGATTTCAGTATTGACCATCTGGTGATGTCCATGTGTAGAGTCTTCTCTTGTGTTGTTGGAAGAGGGTGTTTGCTATGACCAGTGCATTCTCTTGGCAAAACTCTATTAGCCTTTGCCCTGCTTCATTCTGTACTCCAAGGCCAAATTTGCCTGTTACTCCATGTGTTTCTTGATTCCCTACTTTTGTATTCCAGTCCCCTATAATGTAAGGTTATATTTGGTAAAAAAGAAAAAAAAGTGTACCATTCTAGTGAATAATATTGATAATGGTAGAAGCTATACATGTGTGTGGTAAGGGAGTATAATAGGTAATTTTCTCACCTTTCTCTCAGTTTCTTTTAAAACTAAAATTACTCAAAAAATAATAAGTTCTTAAATAAAAAGAATAATAATAAAGAGGCTGAATAATTTATCTAAATATCAGTATGTGCTTTTTTATTCTCCCATCCACAGGTATTTTCCTCTCTCCATCCCAAGGAGGTTTTCTAAGCTTGTATGTTCCCTTGCCTTGACACAAATGTTTTCGTGTCCAAATATAAAACAGAAGCTTGGGCACCCAGCAGACAACACCTCCTCTTGGATTTTACATGCAAAATCAAACTCATAGAAGGAATTATTGAAGAGAAAGTGGAGGACTTTGCGGTAGAGGGAGAAGGAAGTAGGAGAGCTCCTCTTAAAGAGCTGGGGGACCACAGCTCACCTCCACACACATGATCCAAGCACCTCTTTCTGAGGACTCTTAAAGGCAACCTGTGAAACAGCAGTGGGCAAAGAATAGAAAGAATCATGTCCATGGAAACTTTGGGGAAAGATCTTATGCCCAGTCTTGGCACAGAAGGACATGAGTAGTCGAGACTAAAGACTGAGGGCTATAAAAACAATGAAGTAATGCTATCTGTAGCAACATTGATGGATCTAGACAGTGTCATATTAAATGAAGTAAGTCAGACAAAAATAGATATCACATGATATCACATATGTGGAATCTAAAAAAAAATGATACTAATGAACTTATTTGCAAAACAGAAACAGACTCCCAGACTTCAAAAGCAAGTTTATGGTTACCAAAGGGGAAACGTGTCAGGGGAAGATAAATTAGGAGCCTGGGGTTAACATATGCACGCTCCTGGTGGCGTAGTGGTAAAGAACCCACCTGCCAAAGCAGGAGACATGAGACGTGTGTTCGATCTCTGGGTTGGGAAGATCCCCTGAGGGAGGTCATGGCAACCCACTCCAGTATTCTTGCCTGGAGAATCTCAAGGACAGAGGAGGCTGGCAGGCTACAGCCCATACTGTTGCCAAGAGTGAGACACAACTGAAGCAACTTAGCATGCACACACACCAATGAAAATGAGAGTGAAAGTGTTAGTCACTCGGTCATGTCAGATTCTGTGTGACCCCATGGACTGTAGCCCACCAGGCTCCTCTGTCCATGGGCTCTTCCCGGCAAGAATACTGGTGTGGGTTGCCATCTCCTTCTCCAGGGGACCTTCCCAACCCAGGGATCGAACCCAGGTCTCCTGCGTTGCAGGCAACTCTTTACTGTCTGAGCCACCCAGTGAAAAAGTGAAAGTGAAAGTCGCTCAGTCATGTCTGACTCTTCGTGACCCCATGGACTGTAGCCAACCAGGCTTCTCTGTCCATGGGATTTTCCAGGCCAGAATACTGGAGTGGGTAGCCATTCCCTTCTTGAGAAAATCTTCCCAACCCAGGGATCAAACTCGGGTCTTCTTTACCAGCTGAGCTACCAGGGAAGCACACATACATGAGAGAGATCATCAACAAGGACCTACTGTATAGCACAGGGAACTCTACTCAATATTCTTTAAACACCTATATGGACACCTTATCTTTGACAAAGGAGGCAAGAATATACAATGGAGAAAAGACAATCTCTTTAACAAGCGGTGCTGGGAAAACTGGTCAACCACTTGTAAAAGAACGAAACTAGAACACTTTCTAACACCATACACAAAAATTAACTCAAAATGGATTAAAGATCTAAATGTAATACCAGAAACTATAAAATCCTAGAGGAAAACATATGCAAAATACTCTCTGACATAAATCATAGTAGGATTCTTTATGACCCACCTACCAGAGTAATGGAAATAAAAGCAAAAATAAACAAATGGGACCTAACGAAACTTAAAAGCTTTTGCACAACAAAGGAAACTATAAGCAAGGTGAAAAGACAGCCTTCAGAATGGGAGAAAATAATAGCAAATGAAACAACTCAGTAAGAATTAATCTCAAAAATATACAAGCAACTCCTGCAGCTCAATTCCAGAAAAATAAATGACCCAATCAAAAAATGGGTCAAAGAACTAAATAGACATTTCTCCAAAGAAGACATACAAATGACTAACAAACACATGAAAAAATGTTCATCATCACTCATTATCACAGAAGTGCAAATCAAAACCACAATGAGGTACCATCTCACACCAGTTAGAATGGCTGCTATCCAAAAGTCTACAAGCAATAAATGCTGGAGAGGGTGTGGAGAAAAGGGAACCCTCTTACACTGTTGGTGGGAATGCAAACTAGTACAGCCACTATGGAGAACAGTGTGGAGATTCCTTAAAAAACTGGAAATAGAACTGCCATATGATCCAGCAATCCCACTGCTGGGCATACACACTGAGGAAACCAGATCTGAAACAGACATGTGTACCCCAGTGTTCATCGCAGCACTGTTTACAATAGCCAGGACATGGAAGCAACCTAGATGTCCATTGGCAGACAAATGGATAAGAAAGCTGTGGTACATATACACCATGGAATATTATGCAGCTATTAAAAAAGAATGCATTTGAATCACTTCTAATGAGGTGGATGAAACTGGAGCCTATTATACAGAGCGAAGTCAGAAAGAAAAACACCAATACAGTATATTAATGCATATATATGGAATTTAGAAAGATGGTAATGATGACCCTATATGCAAGACAGCAAAGGGACACAGATGTAAAGAACAGACTGTTGGACTCTGTGGGAGAAGGCGAGGGTGGGATGATTTGAGAGAATAGCATTGAAACATGTATATTATCATATGTGAAATAGATCACCAGTCCAGGTTTGATTCATGAGGCAGGGTGCTCAAGGCTGGTGCACTGTGATGACCCTGAGGCATGGGATGGGGACAGAGGTGGGAGGGGGGGTTAGGATGGGGAACACATGTACACCCGTGGCTGATTCATGTGACTGTATGGCAAAAACCACCACAATATTGTAAAGTTATCACCTTCCAATTAAAAATTTTTTAAAAACCTATATGGGAAAAGAATCTGAAAAAGAATGGATATACGTATATGCATAACTAAAGCACTTTGCTATATACTTGAAACTAACACAACATTGTAAATCAACTATATTCCAATATAAAATAAAAAGTAAATTAAAAAAGACTAAAGACTGAGGAATGAGGCTTCCCTGGCTCATCAGTTAAAAATCTGTCTGCAGTGAAGGAGACACAGAGACGTGCATTCAATTCCTGGGTCTGGAAGATCCCCTGGAGGAGGTCATGGCAACCCACTCCAGTGTTCTTGCCTGGAGAATCCCATGGACAGAAAAGCCCGTCAGGCTACAGTCCATAGGGTCACAAAGAGTTGGCCACAACTGAACCGACTGAGCATGCACACATGCAAAGACTGAGGAATATAATGTTCTGAATTGTAAAGAACTCTTAAAACCTTTGGGTGAATAAGGTGGCAGGGAAAGAACCTTAGTAATGACTGATATCTAGTTTCTTGGCAGTGCATCAGTGTGGGAGAATATCTGACCTGGAAAAATGAAGGGAATACAACAGTTTATTATTGCCTGATGTCATAGAAAAAATACTAAATTTTCTACAGCTTGGAAAAATTCCTTGTATATATACCATACCTTTCCACCTCAAGGTTAGATGACCAGTCAGAATGCTCCCAGAAAACCACTAATAAGTTTTTTCAATTTAAAAAAGGTCTTCTGTATAACCATCAAGATATTTGATGTAGTAGCCAAGCAGAAACATGTCTTGTATACACAATGAAGAGAATAAAGTAAAGCAGATTTCTCTGAGAAACACATAAAGGCCAATTACTTCTTCTCACTCAGTGGAACAAAATAAAAAAAAAAAAAACATGAACTATAAAAATACCAAACTTCCACTTCCAAAAGTATGTAATTTTGTTCTTCTCACATGAGTGGAAATATCTAAACTTTTGAAGGGTAAACTCAGTTTTTTGGTACTAATATCAACTAATAGGCTATAATTTTTAGACATAATCTGAGTGAGAATTTATCTATATCTAATTTTAAAGCAGACATTTTCAAATTCACTTGACTACCTTTATAGGAATACTACAATATAGAAGGTAACCTTATAGGAACTTCAGTTCAGTTCAATTTAGTCGCTCAGTCATATGTAACTCTTTGCGACCCCATGGATTGCAGCACGCCAGGCCTCCCTGTCGATCACCAACTCCTGGAGCTTACTCAAACTCATGTCCATTGAATCGGTGATGCCATCCAACCATCTCATCCTCTGTCAACCCCTTCTCCTCCCACCTTCAATCTTTCCCAGCATCAGGTTCTTTTCCAGTGAGTCAGCTCTTTGCATCAGGTGGCCAAAGTATTGGAGTTTCAGCTTCAACATCAGTCCTTTCAGTGAACACCCAGGACTGATCTCCCTTAGGATGGAATGGTTGGATCTCCTTGCTGTCCAAAGGACTCTCAAGAGTCTTCTCCAGCACCACAGTTCAAAAGCATCAATTCTTCGGCACTCAGCTTTCTTTATAGTCCAACTCTCACATCCATACATGACTACTGGAAAAACCATAGCTTTGACTAGACAGACCTTTGTTGGCAAAGTAATGTCTCTGCTTTTTAATATGCTGTCAGGGTTGGTCATAACTTTTCTTCCAAGGAGTAAGTGTCTTTTAATTTCATGGCTGCAGTCATCATCTGCAGTGATTTTTGGAGTCCCCCAAAATAAAGTCTGTCACTGTTTCCATCATTTCCCCATCTATTTACCATGAAGTGATGGGACCAGATGCCATGATCTTAGTTTTCTGAATGTTGAGCTTTAAACCAACTTTTTCACTGTCCTCTTTCACTTTCATCAGCAGGCTCTTTCTGCCATGAGGGTGGTGTCATCTGCATATCTGAGGTTATTGATATTTCTCCCAGCAATCTTGATTCCAGCTGTGCTTCATCTAGCCCAGCGTTTCTCATGATGTACTCTGCATATAAGTTAAATAAGCAGAGTGACAATATACAGCCTTGATGTACTCCTTTCCCCATTTGGAACCAGTCTGTTGTTCCATGTCCACTTCTAACTGTTCCTTCTTGACCTGCATACAGATTTCTCAAGAGGCAGATCAGGTGGTCTGGTATTCCCATCTCTTGAAGAATTTTCCACAGTTTGTTGTTCCACACAGTCAAAGGCTTTGGCATAGTCAATAAAGCAGAAATAGATATTTTTCTGGAACTCTCTTGCTTTTTTGATGATCCAACAGATGTTGGCAATTTGATCTCTGTTTCCTCTGCCTTTTCTAAATCCAGCTTGAACATCTGGAAGTTTATGGTTCACATGCTGCTGAAGCTTTGCTTGGAGAATTTTGAGCATTACTTTGCTAGTGTGTGACATGAGCACAATTTTGTGGTAGTTTGAGCATTCTTTGGCACTGCCTTTCTTTGGAATTGGAATGAAAACTGACCTTTTCCAGTCCTGTGGCCATTGCTGAGTTTTCCAAATTTGCTGGCATATCGAGTGCAGCACTTTCACAGCATCATCTTTTAGAATTTGAAATAGCTCAACTGGAATTCCATCACCTCTACTAGCTTTGCTTGTAGTGATGCTTCCAACTCTTTGTGACCCCACAGACTGTAGCCTACCACGCTCCTCTGTCCATGGGATTTTTCAGGCAAGAGTACTGGAGTGGGTTGCCATTTCCTTCTCCAGAGGATCTTCCCGACCCAGCGATCGAACCAGGGTGTCCCACATTGTAGACAGACGCTTTACCGTCTGAGCCACCAGGGAATGCCCTATAGAGTTTATAAATTACCAAATCTGAAACTAGAGGCCAACCTCAGGAATAGATATACTGCTTGTATGTTTAGTTATTTCTTATGCAGTGCACTTCTCAAAGGCAACAGATCATTTACATTGTAACCCCATTTGCCCTAGTGTATTGCCTTGCACATAGCAGGCATTCAGTAAGTATGTTTTGAATTGAATTTAACTCTTTCCTCAAACTTCAGGCTCCTGCCCAAAAGTAAAAAGTAATAGACTTTGTGGATGCCTCTCATAAATTCCTTGATTAATATTCCCATCTCTAAACTCCTGAAATTGCTATTGCTAACAGCTTACACTTGTGACCTTATACCTCATTGGATGGGGATTTGGGAAGAGGATAGTAGAAGATTAAATAAATGAAGTGAAGGAAAGCTACTTCTCCAGAGCACTGCCTCAGCAGGAGATGCCTTGGAAATTAAATCATAATCACCCCAATATATCCACCCCAGAGGATGGCCAGTGATTGGTCAATATGGGGTTCACAGCCTGGTCCTCTTGCCTCAAGGCAGGACAGCTCTAGGCTGAACCTAGATTCAGAGCACTCTGTGAATCAGACTAAGGCGAGACTTTACCAAGACTTCACCATTGCTCAGTTTCTCTTTCTTTATCCTGCTTCCTTTACTTTGTCCTGAAAAGCACTTCCTCATCAACCCACACACAGCTAAGCCTCTGTCTCGGCCTCTTCTTTTAACGAGTGTGATCTAACACACAGTACTTCTCGTCTCTCGTCCTCTGTCTCTCTCTCTCATAAGCATGCGCCTTTCCACTAACACAACCATGCCTTCCATAAATCCACTTTAGGTTTACTTCTGCTTAACCTCCTTCAGTAAATACTGACTGCTGCCTGGACTTCACCAAACAAAAAAAAGCAGAGGTGCCTGAAAAGGCCAAGGGTCCCATACAGGCCTGAGATCTCTGTTGGTCAAGAGAAAATCTTGACATTTTATTTGCTCCTGCAGTATCAAGACTATTGGAAAATGTAGTTGGCAATTCTGAATATAACCAAATGCAAAATTCAACTAAAGGTCTAGATTTTAAGAGTATATTATACTTCTAGTGTTACTGAAATGCAAGTTCCTATGCCCAACACACAGTGAGGCCATGCAACACTAACATGTCAGAGTAGGAACAGAGACTTGTTGTTGGGCCACGCAACAAGCCAGGAGGCTCATGCCTTAAAAACCCCAAACTTCCGGACAGCTTTTGGCAAAGCCCTTTTCTAGGAAAGGCGAGGGAGGGGGCGTAATTAGTTGTTGCAAGCTTTTTGATGTCAGATCCTTTGTTCCAGAGGTCAGGTCATGGTCATCTCTACCAAAGCAGTGTTACTCTCACAAGTGTCTCTCTGTTTTTGGGATATGTTGATACAACGGGGGAAGGAGAGAGTGGAAAAAACTGACAGTAGCACTGAAACATATACATTACCATATGTGAAACAGAGCAAGCTGGAAATGACTGAGCAACTGAACAACAAACAAAACAGCCAGCTAGTGGGGAGCGGCTGTGTAGCACGGGAGCTCACTTAGAGGGGTGGGATGGGGACGGGGAGGGGGCTCGAGGGGCTTATATACTTACGGCTGAGTCACACTGTTGGACGGCAGAAAACAACACAGCAGTATAAGGCAATTATTCCTCCAATAAAAAATAAGTTAAAAAACGAGAGACATCCTCTGTCCTGACAAGAAAGGGTGAGGTCCCGGCCCTGGCTAAAAGACAGGTCTCAGCTGGCGGCTCCCTCAGGGCCAGTCCCCAGACCCTGCCCAGCTGTCATCCCCGAGGGAGCCGGGCTCCCAGGACCCAGCGGCCCTCAGGCTCCTCAGGCCGCCGGGGTGGTGGGGACCATGTTCGCAAGCTGCGTCCCGTGCAGAGGGCCCTGCCATCAGGCTGCAGAGGCAGGCACGAGAGGGAGGTTCGGGGCCGCCTCACTGGCCTGAGTCCAGTCGGTGGGATGCCTTAGCGAGGGCTCTGGAGCCCTGCAGGACACCGCCCCCAGCCTGCTCCCTGCCCCCTGGCTCACCTGCTGGCCAGAGGCCGGGGAACTGGAGAGCCCCTGGGAGAAGGCCAGGATCCCTCTCTCAGCTCACTCCCTCTCTGCCTGAGGACCACCACTCCGCCCACCCCCCGGCCGAATGGACCCACTAAGGTCCCTCCCTGTCAGCTGGTTGCTTGGCAACGGGCCCGTTTCGGTGCCGACCAGAGGCTGAGCAGGACCGCCGCCTGCAGTAGCTGTGGCAGCCACGCGCTGAGAGTGGCGCCCGCTGCGCTGCATCGCACCGGGCTTCCCTGGTGGCTCGGGTGGTAAAGAGTCTGCCTACAGTGCGGGAGGCCTGGGTTTGATGCCTGGATTGGGAAGATCCCCTGGAGCAGGGCATGGCAACCCACCCCAGTATCCAAAGGCATAGGTGACCCACCCCAGGATTCCTGGGCTTCCCTAGTGGCTCAGACGGTAAAGTATCGGCCTGCGATGCGGGAGACCCCCTGAAGGAGGGCATGGCAGCCCACTCCAGTATTCCTGACTGGAGAGTCCCCCTGCACAGAGGAGCCTAGTGGGCTACCATCCATGGGGTTGCAAAGAGTTGGACGCAACTGAACAGCTAAGCAGAGCTCAGCACAGCACACTGCCTGGTAGGAAAAGTCACATTAAAATGATTTATTACTAGTTGTGACTTAAATTGTACAGTGACTGGAAAGACCACTAAGATAAGAATCTGCTGACCTGATCACCAATAAATATTTAGTTGGATTATTGTGTGAAAGTTTATAGTAAACTTCTATGTCAATACTATACCTACATATACAATTTGATATTTGAATTAATATAATCTAGAGCTTTTTTATGAACATCTAATAAACAGAAGAGCTGAGGTATAGTTTTTATCAACAATAAAGATGAAAAAATATATGACTACCTTCAAGAGCCAACTCAATCATCAGCTTACACTTCCAGCTGTCAGTACTGATAATCAGATAACCTTAAGCTGTATCTCTATAGTTCTCTTGTTCTT
This sequence comes from Cervus canadensis, assembly GCF_019320065.1. NCBI lineage: Eukaryota > Metazoa > Chordata > Mammalia > Artiodactyla > Cervidae > Cervus > Cervus canadensis. The sequence continues at coordinate 1,459,048 of NC_057391.1, read as the reverse complement.
CATGGTCTCACAGTAAATACAGAAGCTCCAAACATCACATTTCCACCTCATTCAAAGACAAGAAGCATGGGGAGGGGTAGCTTTCTCTCACTGGAGAAGGATTCTTTTCCAGGAGCCCCATCACACATCCTCTGGCCAAAACTAGGTCTCATGACCTTCTTAAACCAAAGGATAGGCCTATTTTGCCTCAAACTCATTTTCTCTACCTCAAATCTGAACCAAATTGGAGGACATGATGGGAAAAATATTTGGGGCCAGGCAACAGTTCTGCTACAGTCAACATAAAAAGTCAGGGAATCTCCTTTAGCAAACCCATTTCTGAGTCTCCTCAAAGTTACAGAGTCATTTAACCAAACTCAAGGCTTTTTGATCTCAGACGAAATGTATCTGCATATTTCTACACTGCTAGTTGTAAGAGAGGGAGATTCATTATAATTCAAAGGTGTAGACAGTGACATCCTACAGCTTTTCTCAAACAAGGAAAGAGGCCTAAAAACAGAATTGCTTTCCTCTGTTCACTTTATAATAGTATATATTGTCTACATATAACAGCCACTCAGTTCATGCTGTCCACTAGAAGGGGGCATGGGTATACAATTGGAAGCAGAGAGCCAGACGGATGTGAGTTCAATATAACCTCCTTCACTTACAGCAATGGACCTTGGGTTAGACATTTTACCTCTGTGTGCCTCAGTTTCACTATCTGCAAAAGGGCCCCATCAATCCTTACCTTGCTCTTTTGAAGATGAAGATTACTTTAAAAAAAAAAAAAAAAAACCAGCACAATTTCTGGGCCACACTAAGTAGTCAATGTGTGAAAACTATTATTGTTAGTTCAAGAGTCTAAAAACTGAAATGATGGAAGTCATCTAGCCAATTCCCATTCTCCTCCTCAACGAGAGCAAAAAAGTAAAAACAATAAGGATGAGCTTCATCCCTTTCCAAAATAAAGGTTTCTGAGAAGTTACAATCTACTTAAAATTTACAGGTACGAATGTTCCCTTCAGAGAGATTTCCTAAAGCATACCTCCTAAAAGATTTCTGATTCACTGGATTCTGTTTCTATTATTCCCATGAATTGTAGCATGGAAATCCAAAAGGGGCCAATCTTATTTCAGTCCATTTTTCATTTTTCACTAATAGCTTTTGCATATCTTGGTCTGAGCAGTAGGTTTTATGTATCTGTTGTTTCAAATGTAAAATAACTGCATGATTAAAACAAACATAATTTTGATACTATAAGTCTCCTAGTTACGCATACTGAGAAGGAAACTCAATATTTGAAATGCCTTCCTACATTTCAGAAACACTGTCATCTGTGGTACAAGATATATTTTTATTAGTAAAATTTTTCTAAATGCTTTTTTCTCTGCAAAGGTACACCAACCACACATTACAGTGAATGGCTTTTCTAACTGTACTAATAATTTTATAATATAGTCTTAAACTTCTCTTGGCTGTTCTGGTTATTATACCAAGTAAACTATGTCATGAATTAACAATACTTGAGATCTTTAAGTATTTAATCAGAGAATTATATGAGACAATCCTCACCTCCTAACTCATAACTATCCTGTCTTTTATTTGTATGGGTCCATTGGCAGAAGGAATCACAATGCACCTAGCATTAAATACCTGCTTTTGAGAACCTATATTTTTGGTTTACAGAAATAAAATACCATGATATAAAGACAACAGTTTCCAGAGACATTATTAAAAAAAAATCAAGTAAAGAAATTTGAATCTCTCTCATAAAAAAAAATGAATGAAAATGGATGAACTACTTAACCACATGGAACAATACAGATGAATACACTGCATGCTTTTATACCTAATAAAATATATAGTAAAAATATATGTCAGTTTCTGCTGCATAGAAAACAACTACAAAATCTCAGCAATAAACAAAAATGGCACTTATTGTTTGCTCACTTGTCTGCAGGGTCATCTGGGCTTCAGCTAAAGGCCCAGCATGGCCAGGCTTGATACAAAGCTGTATGATTTCACATCCATTCTAGATTCCAAGTCTGTGCTTTTCCTTGTCCTGGGCTGGGCAGATTACCCAGGGCATGCTCTCACGGACATGGCAAAAGAGCATAAAAACAAGTCTAATATATATAATATGAAACCATTCATGTAAAATTTTTTAATAAACACAAAGCAAAACCATGCATTTTATAATAAAGAATAAAAATATGAATGAAAATGGAATAATTTTAAAATAGTGAAATGAAAGAAGAGATAAGCCTAGAGTTTTAGCTATGACAGTAAAACCTAATTAAAAAGAAAAACAGAGTCTACAAAAAAATATGCAAAATATGAACATCTCTTAAATCTCAGTGTGTGGTTAGTAAGTATATGACTACTACAATTACTTGTATATTCATAATTAGAAATTATGAATAATTGTATTTTTTTGAAAAGCAGCATAAAAATTAACCAATTGCCCATAATATTTCTGGAAAATATTGTTTCATGGGAATCATCGATTTACTGAATTGAAACAGTATTTAAGACAGCCTAAACAGTCTACAAATACCCTCAGTAACTTATCCATACATTAATAACTCTCACTATCTAAGACTTCCTCTCCTTTCACAACAATCAGGGGCTCAAAACACTTCCATAATTTGTGAGAAATCTTGATGTTTGATGGCAACTTTGTGCAGATGACCACACAGGCTGAACAATCTTGTATTTTATGGGTTTTGTCATATTTGTAACTCCCCAGGGATATTTTCAATACATGGAGATTGGAAGTAGCTAACAGAATGACAGCCAAATCTTATCATCTTCTTTGTTTTAAGGACAGCGCTTAGCAGGTTGCAAATGGAGACTGAATTAAAATCTGGATGTGCCTACAAAAAGAGAACATTCTAACCTGAAAATGGGGGTGTTCCACCAAATTTCAGCTGAGGAAAGAGAGTTACAAACATGAACACTGAGTATATATGTCAGGCATTTGTTTTACATGTATTTTCCTACATAATCTCTGTGGGCAGAGTATCTCTTCCCAGTCTTGGTTGAAATTACCCCTGCTGTAGTCTCAGTAAAGTGTCATGAAAACAATGTTAAAGATTGAAAAGACTGATTTGTACTAATATGTAACCAGCACTGGAAACAAGTGTAAAAGCAAAGTTATTATACCATGACTCAAAGTGAAGACTAGCTATAATTTCCTTCAAAAGACCTAAATAAAATACTAATGGTACTACAGTGTATAGATACATGGAGATACTCTACAGAAATTCTATTTAATAAATTAATTAAGCATATTACATTTATTTAGAAAATGATTACAATTGTTCATGGATAGAATTAGCGAGTATGGAATTACTGAATCTTAGAAAAAATACAGCCAACCAGACAATTCATGTGTTCCTTGCCCTAGAGAAGCCAAATAAAGACATCAAGAGAAACAATGGCCCCACAACAGCAGAACCTCTCTAAATGACAACATTTTATACAAGAAGAATGGGCAAAAGTACATTATTGGGCAAGGAAGTTCTATTTCCCCTGCAGGAATACATCGAAGTCCCTAGACTAATGTATTCACCCAATTTCTCACTTTAAGCCACAGAAGATATCAGCAAGTCTTCTTATCCCACAGAAGAAATTAATATTTTCCCTTTTATGTAGGCCTATGAAAGTGAAAGTGTTAGTTGCTCAATCCTGGCAGACTCTTTGCGACGCCATGGACTGCAGCCTGCCAGGCTCTTCTGCCCATGGGGTCTCCAGGCAAGAATACTGAAGTGGGTTGCCATGCCCTCCTCCAGGGAATCTTCCCAACCCAGGGATCAAACCTGGGTCTGCCACATTGCAGGCAGATTCTTTACCATCTGAGCCACCAGGGAAGCCCCACTGTAGGCCTATACCAGCTACCTAAATGATACAACAAACCAGAGGAGTCATCTATCCATAATAGGATGGATTTGAAAAGCCTTCTAAGGCAAATAAGCCCCTTCTGCTAAGAAAACAAAGCTAAAGTCTTTGGCAATAAATATATGACTGAGTGGGCTTCCCTATTCAGGTCACCTACTCCAGTATTCTTGCCTTAAGAGTTCCATTAACAGAGGAGCCTAGCAGGCTACAGTCAATGGGTCGCAAAGAGTCAGACACAGCTGAGTGACTACCACTTTCCTTTTCTATACGACTGAGTACTCCATGGGCATTCAATAAGTATTTACTGAGCACCTACTATGTGCCAGACCTAACACTAGACCTTGCGGATACAGCTGATGGTAGGCAGCCTCTCAGCTCACCCAGAATCCCTACCCCCTGTTATCCATCCTGTGTAATCCACTTCCCTTGAGTCACTAGATGTAGTGACTTCCTTCTAATGACTAAAAATGGTAAAAGAGATTGGATGTCACTTCCAAAATTAAATTATGAAAATACTGTAGCTTCTGTTTTGGGTTCATTCATATTCTCCTCTCTCTCTCTCTCCCACCAGTCATCCCAGGGAAAGTCAGCTTGCCACTCAAGGGAGGTGGCCCTGGTCTACATGAATTAGCTGAGAAGTAGATCATCTAGGCCTACACATAGGAGTGAGCTCAAGAGCAAACCCTTCAGCCCAACCTCAAGAGAGATCTTGAGCAAGAAGCCCTCATCTCTACCACACCCAGATAAATCCTGACCCACAGAAATTATAACATAATAAATGTTTGCTGTTTTAAGCTGCTGGATGTGGGGGTAATTTGTTAAGCAACAATAGAAAACCATTATTAATACATGATGGTTTATAACACAAATGAAGACTTTGTCTAAGTGCAGCTTACAAATGAGTGGGCAGACACAGAAAATAAACAGATATATATATAATATAATTTTCTATAATTTTAAATGCTATGGGGAAAGTAAAACAAAGTAATGGGATATGGGGTGATTGCAGAGGTGGGTGGAGAAAGAAGACTCCTCTGCAGAGACCAGAATGAAGTGGGCCTGAGCAATGGATATGTGCTACTGTAAGAATTTAAATGAAAAAGTAGATATGAGAATTGAGCCATCTTCTGTTAAGCCAAACATTAAAGAAATTTGCAAAAATGTAAAGCAATGCCACTCTTTCCAATAATTTTTTGTTTTGAAAAAGCTATTTTCATTAAAAGTGTGATATGTACTATTAGTTTTTAAATAAACATTTTTCCATTTTTAATTTTGTTTTTATTTCTAATATAACAAATCTAAATAGCTATAACTCACATAAACAAAGACATTTGAGGATCCTCAGTAATATTTAAGAGTGCAAAGGGATCCCAAGACCAAAATAAATGAGAATGCCGGTTTAGGTCATGGTATGAAGTATATATCTTATTCCAAGTTGAACAGGACTAAAATCCATTGAAGGATTTTTCAGCAAATGATATGACCTGAAGTAACTTTTTTTTAAGATTATTTGGGGTTCCATAGGAGAATGGACTATGTGGGAGAGAAACATGGAAATCTGTCAGAACTTGGCAAATAATTACCCATGATGTTTTCAGGTGGACCTGAGAATAGCTCATAAAGTGAGGCTTACATTTTTTACATTAGAAAAAGATCCCACATGAAAATAACATATCTCTATTTGCAATCAAAGATTTCCTAGTGTCATATTAATAAAAGATTCACTAGTATCATTATTAATAAAGGAGTAAATGAATCCTGATGAGTTAGATTACAACATGAAATTTCCTTTTCACTTGTTCCCCAGACCCCAGTGATTTGTTCCAAGCCTTTATGTTATGAACTGTGGACTCTACCCAGGCACACCATATAATTTCTAAGCAAAACAGCAAATTTATACTTTGGTGACATTTCCTGCAAGATGAAACAATCAGAAAACAGGGCTACCTGCTGGCTGCATTCAGCTCTGCTTTTGCCAGTATGAAATTCATGCTTCTATAAACCGGCAGTAATAGAATTTCACCTGTCTTATAAATAGCACTTTTAGAGATGGATTAAATGTTATCTCTAACAGCAGTATGCCACAGAAATAGAAAACAGACGGACCAAACCAAAACCCTTTAATTTTTGCATTGTTGGATGAAATGTGGTGGGGGTTTTTCAGCCAAATATTAACCTATAGAAACAACAGGATCTAATCTGAAGTTCTAAAATGTAAAAATTTCAATGAAGCTGAATTAGTATAGGTCTTTAAGGTATCTTTCCTGAATTTTTCTGCCAACACTAAGGAACATCTGGTGTTATTGATGACTAGTAATTCCTAGCTTGATTCTTCTGCCACAAGTAATGTTTTAGGAAATATACTTAAAATGCTAGAAAAAACAAAAACCATACATTTTTCTGAATTAAGTGAGTTTCTGATCGTGCTTTGTGAATTAGTCAAGCGTCAAGCTAAGTGCCGACCTAGTGTCATGTAAATACAATACTACACATTTCTCATTACCTTCACCAATTTCCCTTCCTTACAGGGAAATGAAAAAAAGGGAGAAAAAAGAAAAGAAAACCCTTTAATGAGTTTTTTCCTGAGGATCAGAGACAAAATTGGATGGCATGAAAGAATAAAATGTAACAGCACAAAGAGAAGTGAAAATCTGCTGAGGATCTGGTGCAGTATGCCTGATTTGGGCTACAGAGTACACTTCAAGCATAAATTGCTCATCCTGACTTTCAACAGAAAATCAACCAAAAGAAAGATCAGATTTTTTCTCTTTGAGCCAACTTCAGGAAAACAGTTTTAATATAGCTATTGACTGGTGGAAGAAAAGAAATTATTTGATATATGATTATAAAATCAAGTGTGGAATAAACCTTAAAAATTGCTATTAAAAAAGCACAGCTTCTATGAAATTAAAGTGTAATTATGTTTTATGCATTCTTTGTAACCCAGTGGAATATACTAGAGCAAGTTTTAAACAGTATGTTGGAAATAGCACTTCATTTGCAGAAATTCATTTATGCAAATTTTCAAAGGTATATTTAAAGGAAAGCACACCACGCTTATTAAATTATTTGCCTGAAACCTAGAACAAGGAAACCCTGAAAGTTGGTTTAATTTCCTTCTGTTTCTCTCCATCCAATATCCTTTTCCTTCACTCTTATTTGCAAGGTCTCAAGACCTGACTGTCCCTGCTCTGTAGGGTGGTAACTGCCATATGAAGCAGGAAGATGTAAACAGAAGAGGCATTAAGTGTACCAGCTTTACATGTGGCAGCTGCCAGCAACAGGTAATTTTAAAAGTTGCAAACGCCTTCCCTACCCTCCTGACCAATTTTTGCCCACTGACTTCTAACTTAGAGCCAGAAATTTCCATAGGTTCTACTCTTTGACCCACAGAAGTAGTGACTCTTGCCTAAATATTATGCCTATAATATTATGCCAATATTATGTAAGAGAAATAGACTACCAAGATTTAAGTGGAAGGGAAAAGAACTGTGAGCTTGGCACATCAGTGTGAGACTGCGAAATCTAAATTTATTAGTCAAAATTTCATCTAGAGTAAATGTGTCTAAGTGAAATCAGGCAGGTATGGGATCACTAGACTAGAACCTTGGTAGATAAGTAACATAGTGAGTACAGGTACTTATTTACTGGGGAAAAATGACTCTTCCCATTGGACCAAAAATCCAAAGTCTTGAAGCAAAGCTGACTCAGGAACTACAGAGAAAGCCGGACTCCAAAGAAGCAAATCAGGGATAAGTCAGAGGATTTTTGCTCTGTGGGTGTATTAAAAGCATCATGCAACTTTCTGGCTGATAAAAAAGATGATCAGCTTTGTACAAAAACATGGCATGGAAAGGAAGTGGACTTTGGAGGTTGGCACTAAGGGTCAGTGACTAAGAAAGAATACTGGATTGGTCATTTAAAATCAAAGAATGATCCACAGTAAACTGATGGAAGACTGTGAAGAAGCAACATCACTAGCAAAATACATTAAAGAGAGTAGGACAGAGAGCATAGCTATGAAGATTAGGAGCAGGCACTGAACTAGAAAAGAGGCAAGAGAAGGGATTTAGGGATGAAAAGAGGAACCAGAAGGTGTAGATAACTAAAGAAAGGAAAGAATTTCAAGAAAAAAAAAATCTATGAACAACAGTGACAGAGAACGAGAACAAACTTATGGTTATCAGGAAGGGTGGGAGGAAGGGAAAGTCAGGGAGTTTGTGATCGACACTTAGACACTGCTACATTTAAAATGGATAACCCACCTGCAGTGCAGGAGAAGTGGTGTCCATCCCTGGGTCGGCAAGATCCCCTGGAGAAGGAAAAGGCAACCTACTCCAGTGTTCCTGCCTAGGCAACCCCATGGCCAGAGGAGCCTGTGGGGCTACAGTCCATGGGGTCTCAAAGAGTTGATCAAGACTGAGCGACTGAACTGAACTCAACTGAGCAACTAACACTTTCACCTTGGGTCTCTACCTTTTCTCAAGGTCAGTTCAGTCACTCAGCCATGTCTGACTCTTTGAGACACCATGGACTGCAGCACGCCAAGCTTCCATGTCCATCACCAACTCCCAGAGCTTGCTCAAACAAATATCCAGTGAGACAGTGATGCCATCGAACTATCTCATTCTCTGTTGCCCCCTTCACCTCCTGCCTTCTGTCTTTCCCAGCATCAGGGTCTTTCCAATGAGTCAGTCCTTTGCATCAGGTGGCCAAAGTATTGGAGTTTCAGCTTCAGCATCAGTCCTTCCAATGAATATTTATGACTGATTTCCTTTAAGATTGACTGGCTTGATCTTCTTGCTGTCCAAGGGACTCTCAAGAGTCTTCTCCAACACCACAGTTCAAAAGCATCAATTCTTCAGTACTCAGCTTTCTTTATAGTCCAACTCTTACATTCATACATGACTACTGGAAAAACCATAGCTTTGACAAGATGGACCTTTGTGGGCAAAGTAATGTCTCTGCTCTTTAATATGCTGTCTAGGTTGGTCATAGCTTTTCTCCCAAAAAGCAAGCATCTTTTAATTTCATGGCTGCAGTCACCATCTGCAGTGATTTTGGAGCCCAAAAGAATAAAGTCTGTCAACTGTATCCATTGTTTCCCCATCCACTGGCCAGGAAGTGATGGAACCAGATGCCATGATCTTAGTTTATTGGATGTTGAGTTTTAAGCCAACTTTTTCACTCTCTTTTTAAACTTTCATCAAGAGGCTCCTTCATTCCTCTTCACTTTCTGCCATAAGGGTGGTGTCATCTGCATATCTGAGGTTACTGATATTTCTCCCAGCACTCCTGATCCCAGCTTGTGCTCCCTCCAGCCCAGCATTTTGCATGATGTACTCTGTATATAAGTTAAATAAGTAGGGTGACAACATACAGCCATGACGTAGGCCTTTCCCAGTTTTGAACAAGGCTGTTGTCCCATGTCCAGTCCTAACTGTTGCTTCTTGACCTGCACACAGATTTCTCAGAAGGCAGGTAAGGTGGTCTGGTACTCCCATCTCTTGAAGAATTTCTCACAGTTTCTTGTGATCCACACAGTCAAAGGCTCTGGTGTAACCAATAAAGCAGAAGGAGAAGTTTTTCTGGAACTCTCTTGCTTTATCTATGATGCAAGAGATCTTGGCAATTTGATCTCTGGTCCCTCTGCCTTTTCTAAATCCAGCTTGAACATCTGGAAGTTCATGGTTTACATACCGTTGAAGCCGGGCTTGAAGAATTTTGGGCATTACTTTGCTGGCATGTGAGATGAGTGCAACTGTGTGATAACTTGAACATTGTTTGGCATTGCCTTTCTTTGGGATTGGAATGAAAACTGACCTTTTCCAGTCCTGTGCCCACTGCTGAGTTTTCCAAATTTTCTGGCACACTGAGTGCAGCACTTTCACAGCATCATCTTTCAGGATTTGAAATAGCTCAACTGGAATTCCATCACCTCCACTAGCTTTGTTTATAGTGATGCTTCCCAAGGCCCACTTGACTTCGCATTCCAGAATGTCTGGCTCTAGGTGAGTGATCACACCATCGTGGTTATCTGGGCCATGAAGATCTTTTCTGTACAGTTCTTCTGTGTATTCTTGCCACCTCTTCTTAATATCTTCTGCTTCTGCTAGGTCCATACTATTTCTGTCCTTTATTGTGCCCATCTTTGCATGAAATGTTCCCTTGGTATGTAATTTTCTTGAAGAGATCTCTAGTCTTTCCCATTCTGTTGTTTTCCTCTATTTCTTTTCATTGATCACTGAGGAAGGCTTTCTTATCTCTCCTTGCTATTCTTTGGACCTCTGCATTCAGATGGGTATATCTTTCCTTTTCTCCTTTGCCATTAGCTTCTATTCTTTTCTTGGATATTTGTAAGGCCTCCTCAGACAACCATGTTGCCTTTTTGCATTTCCTTTTCTTGAGGATGGGCTTGATCACCGCCTCCTCTACAATGTCCCAAACCTCGGTCCATAGTACTTCCGGCACCCTATCTATCAGATCTAACCCCTTGAATCTATTTCTCACTTTCACTGTATAATCATAAGGGATTTGACTTAGGTCATATCTGAATGGTCTAGTGGTTTTCTCTACTTTCTTCAATTTAAGTCTGAATTTGGCAATAAGGAGTTCATGATCTGAGCCAAAGTCAGCTCCCGGTCTTGTTTTTGCTGACTGTATAGCGCTTCTTCATCTTTGGCCGCAAAGAATACAATCAATCTGATCTCGGTATTGACCATCTGGTGATGTCCATGTGTAGAGTCTTCTCTTGTGTTGCTGGAAGAGGGTGTTTGCTATGACCAGTGCGTTCTCTTGGAAAACACTCTATTAGCCTTTGCCTTGCTTTATTCTGTACTCCAAGGCCAAATTTGCCTGTTACTCCAGGTGTTTCTTGACTCCCTACTTTTGTTTTCCAGTCCCTATAATGAAAAACCATCTCTTTTAGGTCTCATCTACCTTGAGAAAAACCTACAAGACCTTACTTTTGAACTCTGTGGGAGAAGGTGAGGGTGGGATGTTTCAAAAGAAGAGCATGTATATTATCTATGGTGAAACAGATCACCAGCCCAGGTGGGATGCATGAGACAAGTGCTCGGGCCTGGTGTACTGGGAAGACCCAGAGGAATTGGGTGGAGAGGGAGGTGGGAGGGGGGATCGGGATGGGGAATGCGTGTAACTCTATGGCTGATTCATATCAATGTATGACAAAACCCACTGAAATGCTGTGAAGTAATTAGCCTCCAATTAATAAAAAATTTAAAAAAAAACCTACAAGACCTTCTAGAACTAAGACCTACAAAACCTTGTAGAACTAACATCCAAAAAACATGTGCTTTTCATCATAGGGGACTGGAATACAAAAGTAGGGAGTCAAGAGATACCTGGAATTCCTCAGTGATCAATGCAAAGAAATAGAGGAAAACAACAGAATGGGAAAGACTAGAGATCTCTTCAAGAAAATTACATACCAAGGGAACATTTCATGCAAAGCTGGGCACAATAAAGGACAGAAATAGTATGGACCTAGCAGAAGCAGAAGATATTAAGAAGAGGTGGCAAGAATACACAGAAGAACTGTACAGAAAAGATCTTCATGGCCCAGATAACCACGATGGTGTGATCACTCACCTAGAGCCAGACATTCTGGAATGCGAAGTCAAGTGGGCCTTGGGAAGCATCACTATGAACTAAGCTAGTGGAGGTGATGGAATTCCAGTTGAGCTATTTCAAATCCTGAAAGATGATGCTGTCAAAGTGCTGCACTCAGTGTGCCAGCAAATTTGGAAACCTCAGCGGTGGCCACAGGACTGGAAAAGGTCAGTTTTCATTCCAATCCCTAAGAAAGGCAATGCCAAACAATGTTCAGACTACTGCACAATTACACTCATCTCACACGCTAGCAAAGTAATACTCAAAATTCTCCAAGCCAGGCTTCAACAATACATGAACCATGAACTTCCAGATGTTCAAGCTGGATTTAGAAAAGGCAGAGGAACCAGAGATCAAATTGCCAACATCCGTTGGATCACCAAAAAAGCAAGAGAGTTCCAGAAAAATATTTATTTCTGCTTTATTGACAATGACAAAGCCTTTGATTGTGTGGACCACAACAAACTCTAGAAAACTTTTAAAGAGATGGGAATACCAGACCACTTGACCTGACTCCTGAGAAACCTGTATGCAGGTCAGGAAGCAACAGTTAGAGCTGGAACAACAGACTGGTTCCAAACAGCGAAAGGCATACGTCAAGGCTGTATATTGTCACCCTGCTTATTTAACTTATATGCAGGGTACATCATGAGAAACGCTGGGCGGACAGAAGCACAAGCTGGAATCAAGATTGCCGGGAGAAATATCAATAACCTCAGGTATGTAGATGACACCACCCTTTTGGCAGAAAGCAAAGAACTAAAGAGCCTCTTGATTAAAGTGAAAGAGGGGAGTGAAAAAGTTGGCTTAAAGCTCAACATTCAAAAAATGAAGATCATGGTATCTGGTCCCATCACTTCATGGGAAATAGATGGGGAAACAGTGGCAGACTTTATTTTTTTGGGGTCCAAAATCACTGCAGATGGTGACTACAGCCATGAAATTAAAAGACACTTACTCCTTGGAAGAAAAGTTATGACCAACCTAGACAGCATATTAAAAAGCAGAGCCATTACTTTGCCAACAAAGTTTAGTCTTGTCAAAGCTATGATTTTTCCAGTAGTCATGTATGGATGTGAGAGTTGGACTATAAAGAAAGCTGAGTGTCAAAGTACTGATGCTTTTGAACTGTAGTGTTGGAAAAGATTCTTCAGAGTCCCTTGGACTGCAAGGAGATCAAACCATTCCATCCTAAAGGAAGCCAGTCCTGAATATTCATTGAAAGGACTGATGCTGAAGCTGAAATGCCAATGCTTTGGCCACCTGATGCAAAGATCTGACTCACTGTAAAAGGCCCTGATGCTGGGAAAGACTGAAGGCAGGAGGAGAAGGGGACGACAGAGAATGAGATGGTTGGATGGCATCACAACACAATGGACATGAGTTTGAGTAGACTCCGAGAGTTGGTGATGGACAGGGAGGCCTGGTGTGCTGCAGTCAATGGGGTCACAAAGAATCAGACATGACTGAGCGACTGCACTTAACTGAAAGGAGATGGTAGATCGTATCTCCTTTTGGTTCTGGAGACAGTAAAAAGTGAGCATAAATATGCAAGAAGTGTTCTGACCACAGATCCCTCCAGAAAAGGAACCAGGGGAAAATTAACTCCCTCTCTAAAGTAACAGATATTGGCTTCTCCTTTAGATACTTTTGTTAAGGAACAGAGGTTCCTCCAAATATATCCCACTCCATTCCATCCTTTCCCCATCCACCCTGGGGACACTACCTCCTTTCTAGCAGTTTCCCACCCACAGGGTCTCAGTTTACTCCTTTTCTGCACCAGGCCTTGTGGTAAGATCCACTTCTCATGCTTTTTTTTCTCAATGTTTTTTTTTGGCTGTGCTAGGTCTTTGCTCTAGCTGTGGTGAGTGGGAGTTAGTCTTCATGGTGGGGCAAAGACTTCTCATTATGGTGGCTTCTCTTGTTGCGGGGCACAGTTGCTGTGGTTCCTATGCAACAGAGCAGAGGTTCAGTAGCTGGGGCACTCAGGCTTGAATGCTCCACGGCATGTGGTATCTTCCTGGGCCAGCGATTGAACCTGTGTCTCCTGCACTGGCAGGCAGATTCTTTACCACTGAGCCACCAGGGAAGTACCCACCCTATTTTCAGCTAAATCATCTACTTGCCTCTAGATCAAGGTTTCTTAACCTCTGTTCTACTGTCATGTTGAACCCAATAATTTCTGGAAGGGGTATGGCTTGGGGGATCCTGTGCATTATAGAATATTTAGTTGCATCCCTGGCCTGTTCCTAATAGAAGGCAGTACCATGCTCTCCTACAGTCCTAACAATCAAAAATGTCTCCAGATAATGCTAAATGTTCTTCTTGGGGCAAAACACCTCACCCCCACACTGAGAATCACTGCCATAGACACCTCTGTCCCCAGATTCTCCCTGAAGATCAATGCAGACAACTTCTCCCATCCCAGTTCTCCCATACTGCCTGTCTCTGAAATAAGCAAATGACATTTTCTTCTTTGCAACCATTTTTCTCTACAGGCGAAAACTAATGAGGCTTAACAAATATAATCATGAAAAAATTCCAGTTTCAAGAATGCTAACAAAGGGGCCATGCTCCCATATTCCACAGAAGCATGATGGCAACAAGGGCTGCAGTTTACACGCCCTCTTCCCGGGCCTCCTCCTTGGCTAAGCATGGGATACAGCTGCATCCCAACCAATCATGGTGAGACTGGATGCTGGACCCACCTCCAGGTTCACAGTCCTAATGGACACAGACCTAATGGACCACTTTCACTTGCACTTTCTAGAATTCTGAAGTGTCTTTTCATTGTATGTTCCGGGAATGTATACAAAATACTAGCAACCTATGCCAAAATTAATGAAGTACTACAAATGCATCATTTGTTTAGAAGAAATAATCCAAATTGGTAGGAAAATGGTTGACTGTAGATATTTTACCTTAAAAAAATGAAAGTCTTTTTGAAAGACAAGAATCTTAATATGCCTCTCTGAGGACCTTGGCTCTTTCATACAGGGAAAAACACCCCACAGATTCATACAATATGACATAAACTTATACAAAAATCAAGAAATTATGTGTTAAGAAATTTTAAGAAAACTTCCAAGTGCCATCCACTCACTTATATACTGTAGGAAATAGATTTTAAAATATGAATTTTCTCTACCATCTTGAGAAAAATTGATTCCACTTCTAGAAAGACTCATTATTAACACTGTTTTCTTATAGTAAGTATAGGTTTTAATTTTTCTTTCAAAAATCAATAGATGCATTCTCATTCATAAAAAATAAATGTCATCACCTTGAAATATTTTTATAAAGCTTTTTGTCCATCTGATACAACTTTTTTTCTTTAAACTCTTTGAACAAGCAATGTTAAAGCTTCAAGATGTTTTTTGCCCAATTCCAATTAAAGATTCATTAGGTCATCATGCCAGTAAATTTGAGCTGCAGTACCAAAGAAGCCTGAAGATGATGGACAATTCACTAATCCACTGAAGGGGAGGAGAGATGGAGGGAAAGAGGAAAGGGGGAAGAGGAGGCAAAAGAGGAGAGGGCAAGACAGAACACAAGAGGAAAGAGGAGAGAGGAATGGACCTGTAAGAAAATGAAGCATGTGCTAAATTCAATTCACAGTGAAATCAACCTCCTCTCAGATCATAGAGAGCTTCCTTTTGACATATATTTATCCTTATATGAGTCTATATTGCTGTCAATTTGTACGTTTTAATGGATTAAACAGATCTTTTTATATTTATAAGTACTTTGTGAAACTGGCAAGACTAAATAGGCATATTTATATGTTTGGAGTTAAACACCTGTTCTTCAGTATGGATTGTTGCATAACAAAAGAATTAGAGATGTTAAAAACATCTATTCATTTCAGAAAGTACATTTTCTGTGTATCTATTTATTGAAGAGTATTTTTTCTCTTTTTGTGTTTCAGTTCCCATCACTCATCTTTGAATGTCTTTAAATATGTTTTCCAAAACCCCTTCTGTTGTGCAACTTTTCTCTGTGGCAGTCTCCTGTCTGCAAAAGTCATTTACTAACAAGTTTACTATATATGCTTAATTTTATATTGTGCAATAAATCTTCAATAGCCCCTATATATGATAAGTCTGAAGGTTCAATCAGAGGTTGGATGTATCAATGTTTAATGCATTTCTCAATTTAAAAAAATTAATATATGTTAAAAGAAAAAAGGAAAGATGTATTGTCTCCTATCTTCCTCATGTTTTTATCATCTTGAGGATGGTTACCATTGATTAAAAACAGTTTATCCTTACCAAGGCTTTCCAATTCATTCCCAGATCAATCAACATGCCTGAAAATATTTTCCTTTCAGCCCTCTGCCCTCACATAAGCATCCAGAGGAATAAATGCCAATTTTTCCAACCACCTTCTGGCTAATACCCTTAGTCCCTGCTCCAATAAATAAGCAATACTTTCCTAAGGCTTTCACTAAAAGACCTTTCCAAATACTACTGAGTCTCCTCTCCAACTATATAGCTTAACACAGCCACTGACTCTAGCATATGCCTAACTTACTTCTCAAAAGAAAAGAAAAGGAAGAAAGGCTCCAAAATGTCAATACAAGAGTCCAAGATATTCACCACATAACCAAGGCCTGAGAATACGCTTGCACAAGGAGCTCAGGTCCTCCTCTAAGCAAAACACTTGAGAATCTGAAGAATATACACACTGAACTGACCTCTTCATGTCACGGATAAAACTGACAGGAGACAGCCTTCCGATCATTCTGTTCCCTAACCTGCAAGATGAAGAATTATCATGTACAATCATAATCTTTTTCCCATTATTGAAAATTCAGTAAATATCAGTAACTACAACTCTTGGTTTATACCAAAACTTTGTATTTAATTGACCTAGGAAGGTTGATTAAAATTCCACTTGGTGTTATAATTTAAAACACAAGTGAGATGATACCTCTAAGAATACACACATATATACTGTTTTGAGTCGTGTGGAAGGATTATAGAAATAAATGAAGTGCACAACAAAAATGGTGGAAGTGAGAATCAGCCCCTGTGGGTGTACAGGGATGGAGTATAAGAGAGGAAGTGATAAACTGGGAAAGGAGAACAGGATGCATTTCTCTTTAGGACACAGGAAATAAAACAGGAAACCAGGGAAGAGTTCAGGGAGGGTTTTCTTCTACTTCTTTCCTCCCGCAGGAAATCACTAATACTTTCTGAGAAGAGAGGTAAGCCAACCAATTTTTACCTATTGGCGAAATTTCTCAGTTTAGGCATATTAGTGATTACTGTTCTTTAATAATAGCTCAAGAAAATTCCACTTAGAAAATACTCGACAGTAATCCCCATTGTTTCTAAGGTAAATTCACCATTTTAAGTGAAACTCCAAAAATGTGACTTCTAAAGAACACCAGGCAGATTAATAAAAGAAATGCTGAGATCCTGCTAAAACATCAAATATAATATAATCCATATCCAGAACCAACTGAAGCAAAATGGTCAGTACGCAGAAATGTATACTTTCTAGGAAACATTTTAAATTTGAATATATGACATGCCAGCCTTTCTGAGAACCTTTCACAGAAGCAGCTACGTGGAACTGATGGTGTCCCCATTTCCTTCCTTGTATCCTCCTCTGACTATGACCACTATAGAAGCAGGTTCATCCTACTGGTCTGGCATTCTTAATCCAGAGTGATCCTTTAAGAGACCAGGTCAATCTTCACGAAGCATGAGGCTGGGACATCCCCCTTCCACCCTTCACTTCCCCCATTCAGCACACTCCCTGAGCTGTCCCCAAAATTAATCTGGAAGACCAGCAATCGTAGCAATAGAGTTGACTGAGTCAAAATCCCCAGGATCAACCCTCAGGCTAACTTCCATTTCTAGAATTTCAGCACCCACCAGGGTTCCCCTAAGTCATTTCATGGGGTCATGATGAAAAACAGTTCAGATCTCTAGTACAATCACAACTTCTAATTCAGAGGAGGAGATCATGGCATTAAAAGTCAAAACTATTGACAGTCTCATCTCATCTGCATAACAACTCCAGAGAAATAGGTTTGGTCTGTTTGACCATTTATAATGAGTTAGAGAGCTCTTGCTACATGTAAAGACTTGAAAAAATAGAGAAATTACTTTGTTGACTCCCACAAGGTAGCATATATTCAACATAATACTGTGCTGAAATGCTGTGATGGGCGAGAGCTGGTTTACATGAATGTGTTGTAATCTGAATTAAAATACCTCTACATTATCAAAAAGAATAACTTTCACTACCGTTTGGTATGTAAGGCTCTGGAGGCTCTCCTTCCCCATTTCTGTTTTAGGATCTCTACTTTACACACTTCTGCTAACTCCACTTGCATTGTTTTCTTGATAAGCATGGGGGTAAACCTCACCCCTCACCAAGTTTAGCTTTTCGACTGCTAGAAAACTAATATCACTATGCAGCATATCCATATGTTTCTTGTCTGATGATTCAGATCTGTATATTTGAGATCCAAAGAATCTCACTATCCCAGAAATGCCAAGTGACATCGAACATTTCTATGTTCTTCTTTCACACTGTTATGGACTGCATTGTGTCCCTCCAAAATTCATATATTGAAGTTCTAACCTCAGAATATGACCGTATTTGAAGATAGGGTCTTTATAAAGGTAATTAAGTTAAAATAAGGTCATGACAGTAGGCTCCCACTCAATATGATCAGTGTCCTTACGAGAGGAGAGAACGTGGATACACACACAGAGGGAAGATGATGTAGAGATACAGGGAGATGATAACCATCCACAAGCTGAGGAGAAAGGCCTCGAACAAATCCTTTCCTCATGGTCATCACAGAAGGAAGCAATTTTGCTGACACCTTGATCTTGTACTTCAAGACTCTGTGAAAGTCCTTCATTCATGTCCAACTCTTTGCTACCCCATGGACTACACAGTCCATGGAATTCTCCAGGCCAGCATACTGGAGTGGGTAGCCACTGCTTTCTCCAGCGGATCTTCCCGACCCAGCAATCCAACCAGGGTTTCCTGCATTGCAGGCTGATTCCTTACCAACCGAGCTGTCAGGGAAGCCCAACACTGTAAAACAATTAATCTCTGCTGCTTGAGCCACTTAAGCTGTGGTGCTCTGTTATGGCTGCCCAAGCAAACTAATACGCTTACCAAAGGAAGAAGGGTGCAGGAAGTTTAAGATGCCAAAGGGACAGATTGTAAAACAGTAGGAAATGGGGAAGTTCATTAAGATGACATGTGGGAGCCAACAGGTTACATAAGAGTACAACTGTTAGGCTTTCCCAGCAAAGGAAAGAATTAATTTAGGTCCTGCTGGACAATTCAAAAGGTGTAAATTAAAGAAAATTATCTGTTCCTAAGTTTAAAGAAAAAACATAGAAAAACACTGAAATACATGAAGACGCAAAGTAGCAAAAAGAGATCTGCCATACTGAAAGTATACTAGGATACTGAGTTAAAATAAACAGTCCTAACATTTTAATACATCAGACATAATACAAAGACATAAGTCTTTGAAGCTGCTTGGCAAATTCTAAGACTCCTTTCTAAGGCTTAAAAAAGTCTCACTAACCAATTTATTCACTGGAAAATGGCAACAGAAACAGTCCTAAGATATTTGTAGCACATTGCAACTTAGGCTGATAAGTAGATTTCAGTTAAACCTATAGAATAATTGATAATAGATTTTTTCCAATTTTTAATACATATGTTTACTTTTAATAAATGATAAATAAATGGCAACTTGAGGCACGTCAATAATCAATCTTGGCTCTCTGTTTCCCCATTTATAAAAATGGGAAATATATAGTTTATAGCTCTATAAATATCTGAGATACTTAGACTGAGATACTTTATCTTCCCAGAGAGGAGCTATCAGAGGTAGCACAAGAAAAGGGCCATACACTATATTATAAATGACTTTATTTTTGTTCTCATCATCTTCATTATAACATCTCACTCACTCGAGTAGAGAAACAGACCATCTAATGTTTCACAAAAGATAAAGCGTTTTTCATCTTTCATGTTGTGAAGAAGGCTGAATTCTCTTAATCACACATTGTATTTTTTGTCTTAAGCATCAAGCCTCTCCTCGGTTTTCTATCCACAAGCTAGAATATTGGGTTGATTATCATCCTTCAAGCACACTCTTTGCCAAGGTCTACCATTATTTTTCATTAGTTTTAATTCTGGAGAAAAGGAGCTGGAGCCTATACAGGTGATATATGGGGTTAAGGGACCAAGGACTAACATGATTGTGTAAGAAGCTACTGCTGCGTGATATATGGACATATTGGAGTAACACACGCTAAAAGTGAGGAGGCAGCATGGAGCAGTTGGCAGGACAACAGGAAGCCTAAATTACATCATTCATTTAATAGGTCTAACATATGGCAGCTATTACATCTTCAAAACAAATGCAAGACTAACCAACACTCTCACAGAAAAGAAGCTTCCATTCTTATTTTTGCTTATAAAAGTCCTCAGTCCAAGTTGCTGACAACCCAACACAAGAATAACATATGTTTCTAAAGGCAATAATAGTATAGATCGTGCTATGAAACTGTTTCTCCTGATAGCATAGAGAATGTTAAATGTTCTTGTTTTCATCTTATATATTTTTTGAGACACTCTATAGTAACTCAAATGGATGATTTAATGGTTTTAAACAATAATTCAGTAACATATAAATCAGCTCATAATTGTTTTCAGAATAAATGATATAAATACTCTATATCAAAGCTGGTCTTTGCTCAAAGCAAATGAAATATGCCTTCAATTTTGTCATTTTCCAATTTTTTCCATTTTTGTGGTCATTTCCATTTTTGTGTTGCCAAAAAAAAAATACAGGAAAAAGCTCCAATGATCTTTGAGGACCTAATTTTGCCCTTGTTTTACATGATTTTCTAGTAGTTACCCTAATTAGGAGAAAGAGAGAGACAGTAAAAGAGCAAAGTAAAAGCATTATAACCTACTAATAATCATTGGAATTTTTTTTATCCTGCTTAAGGAAAACCATCCATCTAAATTCCAGCTCTTCTGGTGAGATACCCTTAAAGTCTCAGGCCCTCTGGAAACACTCCAGAAAGGAAATGGCTTAGGACTGACAGACGAACACAAAACAACTTTGCACCAAAATTCAAACAGGGACCCAATAGTTCATTCCTCATTGCCTACTCTGAATTCTATGCTTTATCCACGCCACTCCCAGGCATGACCCAGGATGCAATTCCCCCTACTTTCTTGAACTTAAACCCGTTGGATGTAGTCCCCTGCTTCTTTGACTGACTTCTTCCCATCTTACTTCCCTTTCACCAACTGTCTAAAGCTTTACAATGGAATATCATTCTTCTACCTAGAAATTTCCAACATTTTAAAGCTTTTTAAGAATGTCAATTTTCAGGACCTCCCTGGTGATCCATTGGATAAAACTCCACACTTCCAATGCAGGGGACCTAGGTTCAACCCTGGTCAGGGAACAAGATTCCACATGTGAACAAGAGTTCCCATGCTGCAATTAAAAACTCCTGCATGCCACAACTAAGACCCAGAGTAGTCAAACAAATCAATAAATATTTAGGGATTTCCCTGGTGGTACAGGGGATAAGAATCCACCTGCCAATGGGGACATGGGTTTGACCCCAGGTCTGGGAAGATTCCACATACCCCAGGACAACTAAGCCCATGTGCCAAGACTACTGAGCCTGTACTCGAGAGCCCAGGAGCCACAAGTACTGAGCCCAGGAGCCGCATTTGCTGAAACCCACATGCCCGAGAGCCCATGCTCCATAACGAGAGAAGTCACTGCCATGAGAAGTCCATGCACCACAGCTGGGGAGGAGCCCCCACTCCCCACAACTAGAGAAAAAGCCCACGCAGCAACAAAGACCCAGCACAGTCAAAAGATAAATAAATAAAACTATTTTGAAAAATAAATACTATTTTTAAAAAAGAATGTCATTTCTCTACCCTAGTATCCATTCACCTTTTTCTAGATTGCATTATCAAAGTTTTCCTCTGAGAAACCAACTTCTTCCTCATTCTGTCTTCTTACAGACAGAACAGGTAGAGTTAACTCTACCCCTGACTCTAGAATTAAAATATAAAATTAAAACATAATCAATCAAAGAATTACATTCTACTCCCTTCCTGTTACCATCCATTCCACTTTGTGGTGATAATGAACTTAGAATGAGTATGTGAATCAGCAAGGTCCAATGAGAAACCCAAGGAGATGTTCTAGAACTGTCAACAAGGACAAACTCTATTCTACTGGGCACTACCTGGGAGGACATGACCTGGAGCACTAGAAGACATATTTCCAATACACGAGCCCCAAAAATGAAGCCACAGTGAATCCCAAACCAACAGATGGCCTGAGACCACTGGAGACCTTTATACTGTCTTTCCCTTCTAGTTGCTGTTATCTCAGGAGCGGAACTGCATACCCCTTGAGATCAAGCTCCTGGGTATTTCTCTGTACTTTCAACCACATCTAACACTGTCTGCACTTTCTCTACCAAGAGAGAGGATTATAATAAATGTAGTAAATGTGTAAATTTCATTTACAGCCCAAATTGAGATTAATCTGAGACGTAAAGTGCTCTTCCCTTAATTTACTTCTCATAGTGTGAGCACCACATTGAACATGATTGCAGAATTTAAAGAAACTTCTAAAGTACAACACTGTCCCTAAATACGGGTCATCTACTTCACATGAAGCTCAGCTGAAGATCTGAGAAAGTTATAGGGTAGTTGTCACTGTAAATTGTTGCTTTAAATGTTGATTTTAGGACCAAAGTAGCATGTGACTTTCCTTTATGCATTGCGTGACAAGGCTGGTGCAGACCATGGTCATACTAAGTCCAGAAGAAGGAATGATGTGGAGCTTGATAATGCCATATCTTGATATACTGTAGGAAAAAACCTGTCTGTCTCAGAACCTGAACTCTTTGCCTCCAAAAAACTCCCTTGGACTGCTCAAAGAGCTGTTACTGTGGAAAAATTCAAGTTCGCCACAAAGAGAGGTACCCAGAGACCTCTGGCCATAATTCACTGTCATGAATCCATGGGCTTGGGGGTGGGGGTGACTCATAGAGAATTCCCAATATAAGTAAGAGAACATGTAAACTGTATTTCCATAAAACTTTTTTTTCCCCCTTTTAGCAAGTTCTTACGCTTCTCTGAGCCTCACCGAGGTTTCTGCAGAGGAAAGTTGATGAGGAAGAACCCAAGAACCTGAAGGTCCCAAGACCTGGTTATCAGAGTGAGTGAGACCTCAGAGAGGTATCAGAGTCTCAAATAGAGACCAACCTTGAGAAACACTGAGGAAGGCGGGACATGACTGCCCCCAATAGACGTCTGTATCTGGCATGGTACACAAGCTACTCCTCTAGCTTGGCAGAGAGAAAAACTCGAGAGCTCTACCTCACCACACGGGGCTGTGAAAACTGCTTGGTGTAAATCACGGAGAGAATGCGGAGACCACATGGACAGACGGCCACAGGACAAGAAGGACAGGTGTGGCCCCACATGTGAGCAACTGCTGCCTCAAGGCTCCCTGGTACACAGGAACACACGGGAGGCCGTTTCGGGCCCACTTGCCGGGCATCCCACGGCCACCCTCCAGAACGCACTCAGGCACCAGGGCTTGGAGCCCCTCTCTGAAGCTCAACCGGTTCCCCTTCTACCCTCCAGCTGAGGAGATCTCTCTTCACTCTCGGGGGAAGCCTGTTCTCTTCCTCCTACGGCTTCTAAATATCTTGTCCATACCCCCAAAATACTCTTAATTCCCTAAGGATTTAGGGTTTGGGAACACAATTCTAGAGAGGTTCTTCCTACACTGTCACTTCCCTTCCCGGGGTGATGAGCTCAGAGCTGGCCATCTGCTCCAACGGGAAAAGGAAAGATGTGCCAGAAGAAATAAAATAATAAATCTCCACGGTATTATTCCACCATATCCTCCTCCTGAATTAAATATTTACATCCCCGCAAAGCAAATTTACTCCACATGCAGGCATCACTCCTCACCCTCACCAAATGCCCCCTTCAGATACACACACGAGCGTGCGTGTGTACACACACACACACACACACCCCTCACAGGCTCAGATCTGGATCCAAATCCCAGAAGTATGAATACTGCTGTGGACAAGTGGTCCCTGACCGTAGGAGTGATATTTTCTCTGAGTTCCCAAAGGTGGTGGTGGTGTTATTTAGTCACTAGGTCATGTCTGACTCTTTTGCCAGCCCATAGACTGTAGCCCACCTGGCTCCTCTTCATGGGATTATCCAGGCAAGAATATTGGAGTGGGTTACCATTTCTTTCTCGAGGGAATCTTCCCGACCCAGGTATTGAACCCACATCTCAACCACATTGGCAGGCAGATTCTTTACCACTGAGCCACCAAGGAAGCCCAAAGGCGAAGAGGTAAAAACGCGCCCCGGGTGAGTTTTTTCCTTTATATTCTCCTTATCTGAGGTCATCCATAAAATACTCCCATCTCCCATCAATAATCCCTTTGCCACCTGCCCCCCAAACCAGCCCATTACTTCTACTGAACTAAGGAGCCCACTTCACCCAAGAAGTGAAAAGCTGCTGACATTTGTTGGCGACAGGTGTGTGATCAGACCCCTCAACCTCCATTCCCATTACTCCATTCCCAAAACCTCTGTTACAAGATCTCTGGACTCCGGAGGTCTGGAGAAAGAAGGGATATAGGGGTTTACTGAGCCTCCTCACTACAGTCCAGTTTTCTGATCACTGGTGTTTTTTGAGCACTTACCTTATCTCTGCATGGGTTCATAAGCATTGCCCCCAAAGGGACTTTGACCCTATTTCTGGAAGGTATCTGCAATCTGTAGTCCAGAAATACGCTGCATGAGGAATCACAGACATTCCAGGTCCCCGTGGGTATCAGATGCAAGTCCTACCATCTCAAAACAGGTGTGCTATCAACATATATCTTCTCCACGGTTCACTCTACCTTTTAAGTTCATGTCACTAGAGGGGTTAAAATGTAGTCTGTTGGTTTGGCATTCTTCCTTTCATACTTTTCCTTTCCTGGGTTATATCTAAGTCTCCAGGGATCTACAGCATCATGCTGTTGGTTACTTTCTAAGGCATCTGATGCCCTGTCTGGTCCTCGCTTACCACGCTAAGGCCTCCCGCACTTCTGTCCGCAGGGCCCTGGGGAGTTCAGTGACTCTTCCCTCTGCTTCTGAGCCCTGCTTGGGGGATCCAGGAACCTCTGTGAGGCCATCTGTGGCTGGCTGCTGACATACAGCGTGTGGCAGCTCTGCTTGGGTCTGATTCCTTCCCCAAGGCTTCTCCTGGAAAGTGGGCATACAGCCATTCTTGGTTCCCACAAATCTATCTGAAATTGCACATCCTCCAGAATATCTGGAATTAAATCTCAGAAACACTAGTCATTCTCCATTGCATGCCTGGTCTGAAAAATTCTGTAGAATGGCCATTTTCCATCCAGGCACAGAGAAGCAAAGAAAGTTTGCATGAAAAAAAGAATGAGGCAAGTTCCCATACAGAAGCAGAGAAATAAAGAACAAGATCCAGAAAACTGCTACTTGAATCCTAATGGATTTTTGGTCATAGTCCAGTTCCTTGTGAGACCAAAATGAACCTTTTGCTTTCAAATTGTATCTTTCCATTTTGAGTAGGTATCTGTTAAAACAGATTCACATCTTACTTCTAGGTTTGATTTTAAAGTCAGTTAAGTGAAGAAAATCATATACAGTATCATGTATCCTTAAAATACTTTACACTGCTTAAAAAGTATAGTATGCCTTTTTTACAGCTCCGTAAGATGCTTTTTCGGCTCCCCTAATTAATCACCTATACATGTTCCACTACTGACATCAATTAATTCTTCAACTCTTCAAGAGTGTAGGTGAATCTATAACCACTAACTTACTTGGTCATCTAAACAATACACTTCTGTCCATTGTCAATGATAAATATAGTTTTTAAGTAAGATCATTTTTGCATTGTTTCCATAGGTTTTGTTTGACCAACCTGCACTGACTACTGATTATTTAAGTCTCCTGTATTATGTAACGGCTTCCCAGGTGGCGCTAGTGGTAAAGAACTCACCTGCCAGCACAGGAGACCCGCAATGCGAGTCGGATCCCTGAGTCGGGAGGATTCCCTGGAGAAGGGAATGGCAACCCACCCCAGTGTTCTTGCCTGGAGAGTCCCAAGGACTCCTTCTGCCTCTTACTCTCTGGCTCTCACTCTTGAATTGGAGAAATCTTGACGTTGAGTAAGTTAATTATGCATATGATAAAATTCTATCATACATGCAACCAAGGAGAGGACATAGGAGACCATCTACATTTAGGACTACTCCTATATTTTGCCCATGCAGAAACGAAGGCCCAGAGTGCGCATGCTCACTTCAAAAGTATAGAGTAATAATTAAGAACATAACCTCTGGAATCAGCTAACTTCTTCCTTTGGGCTTTTCTTCATTTTCAGGTGTTCTGCAGGGAGCATGAATTATTTTTTTTAATTAGAAGACACAAATAAATGATTTTATTTAATGATTAAGGACCTAAATGTGAATTGAATTCAAATGGAAGACTTACTGGTGTTATTGTCAGTAATTCTTCATAATTCCCTAGGTTCATTATGAAATTTTTAATGAACTCAATGTGAACAACTTAAAGTTTAGCTTCGATTTACAATTAGCTTCGATTTAGCTTCGATTACAGTTAATAATTCTACTTCTGCTCACATGTCAGCTAGTAGAAGTGGCACTTTAGTGTTTGGGCTTAAACGACCTACAAGTGCACAGGTGCTATCTAGTTAAGAAAGAAAGAAAGACTTTCCAAAGATTTTAGGTAGACCACATCTGGGGGTCAGAAATGTCACAAGCCACACTGCATTTTCATGAGTTACTTGTTGCATACTCCTTAATGAATGAAAAAACAAATGTGCAAATGAATAATAATGAGATAGATATCACACAGTATGTGATACAATGTCCAAAGTTATTGCAAACAAAACATTTAATCCAGTGGGGTTTTGCTTTTCAAAGATTCCCCCTTCTCTTCTGCTTCTGTCCATCCTAGTGAAGTAAAGCAAACAACTACAACAGCGGAATTCTGGGTGTGGTGGGAAGCCTTTAAAATGGGCTCCAGTGATCCCACCTCCTTGCATTCAGGCCATTCTATTGGCCCCTCCCCTTGAATGTGAGCAAAAGTGACAGGCTGCCACTTGTAAGATTAGGTTACAAGAAAGACGACGATTTCCACCTTCGGCACACCTCCCCCTGCCCACCCTCTCTGAGGGAAGCTAGGGCTGTGCTGTGAGTGGTCTATGACTGTTCCTTGCCTGTGTCTGCATGCAACAGCTAGCAAGGACCCAAGGAGCACAAACAACATGTGTGTCAGCCTCTTCAGTCGAGGCTTCAGAAGATCACTGACACTCTGACTGCACACTTGTGAGGGATCGGAGGCACTCGATTAAGTCACAACCAGACTGCTAACCCACAGAAACCCTGAGATAACGTTTGTTGTTTTAAGCAACTAAGCTTAGGGGTAATTTGTTATGCAGCAATAGTCCAGGGAACAAAAAGAAAACTTAAATCAATATCATATAATGTAATAAAAAAATAACAACAATAAGACCCAGAAAAGCTAGAACAATTTGGGCAAAAAATAAATAAATAATGTTGTTGTATTAGATCATAATGTAGAACTAGATGATAGAATAAATATAAGTGTATTTATACTGATATACAGGCTTCCCAGGTGGTGCTAGTGGTAAAGAACCCACCTGCCAATGCAGGAGACGTAAGAGATGCAGGTCCAATCCCAGGTCGGAAAGATCCCCTGGAGGAGGCCATGGCAACCCACTCCAGTATTCTTGCCTGGAGAATCCCATAGACATAGGAGTTTGGCAGGCTATAGTCCACAGGGTCACAAAGAGTTGGACATGCCTGAGTGACTAAATATACATACATACTGATATAAATAAATGACTGAAGACAGGGAAGACAGAAGGAAGGCATACTTCTTACAGAAAAATTCTACATAATACCTACCATCCTCTCCCTGCTCCAAGGAGGTATAGTTTATCTCCCACCTACTTGAGTGTGGGCTGGACTTAAAAGACTTACTTCCAAAGAATAGAGAATAGAAAGGGAAAATAGTAACTTCACAATGGAGAAACCTGGAAAACTCTACCACATTTAAATGATAAGATTAACATCAGCAGGGGCAAGTCATGTGGATATATATACCCTTTAAGAAGTAATAGTAAATGTGCCTCTTTCCTTCTTGGCAGGAAAGCTATGACAAACCTAGTGTACTGAAAAGCAAAGGTGTCTCTTTGCTGACAAAGGCCCATAATACTCAGGCTACGGTCTTTCCTGTGGTCATGTACGGTTGTGAGAGTTGGACCATAAAGAAGGCAGAGCGCTGAAGAATTGATGCCTTTGAACTGTGGTGCTTGAGAAAACTCTTGAGAGTCCCTTGGACAGCAATGAGATCAAGCCAGTCAATCTTAAAGGAAATCAACCCTGAATATTCATTGGTAGGACTGATGCTACACCTGAAGTTCCAGCATTTTGGTCACCTGATGCAAACAGCCAGCTCATTGGAAAAGACCCTGATGCTGGGAAAGATTGAAAGCAGGAGGAGAAGGGGACGACAGAGCACGAGATGGCTGGATAGCATCACTGATGCAATGGACGTGAACTCAGGCAAACTAAGGGAGACGGTGAGGGACAGAGGGCCTGGTATGCTGCAGTCCATGGAGTCGCAAAGAGTTGGACACGTCTGGGCGACTGAACAACAAACAACATGATGTAATGAAAGAAGCACTGCACCTTCATGGCATTCTTTCACAGAACTCACAATCCAGTCTAACCATGAAAAGAGAGAGTAGACAAACCCACAGTGGGGGATGTTCTACAAAATATGCAACCAGTGCTGCCAAAACCATCAAGGTCATGAAAAACAAAAACGACTAGGACACTGGCACAGAACAAAGACCGTAGAGACCTGACAGGTAGCACCATTTGAGATCCCGGATAGGATCCTAGGTCGGAAAGGGAACATCAGTGACAAAATGAGCCTTGCCCTCTTCTCCCCGTGTGTCCCTCCCCTTTGTGTCTTTTATAAGGACCTCTGTCACTGGATTTAAGGCCCACTCAGATAATCCAGAACACCCGCATCTTGAAATGCTTAATTACATCAGCAAAGATGCTTCAAATAAGGTCACATTCACAGGTTCTGGGGTTTAGGATATGGACATGGATTCTGCAGGCCACCGTTCCACCCACTTACAGATGGTAAACATTAGGAAAAGATAGGTGACGTGTATATGAGAACTTCCTACACTCTTGGTAAATTTTCTGTGCATATAAATTATTCCAAAATAAAAAGTGTACTCAAAAAATATTTAAGCAAAGTTGGCTTATGACATAAATATTCAGAAACTGAAACCATAAAAAGAAGCATCCACAGAAAGATGCCCCTTTGCCGACAGCAAAACTGGTGGCAGCAGTTATCTATAACTTTGTAAAGAATAACATGTATATTAATAATAATACAGAAGATTATGCAATCTAGAAGATTACATTGGTTTTTGGAAGCATGTCCAAAACACCAGAGATGGAAAACCATCCTGATCTTCCAAATACCTTCAACCAGAACTTGAAAGTAAAGAATGTGAAACTGCTTTCATGTTTGGTTGCTTTTCCTTCCCTTTTAAATTACAGATTTAGAAGAAAGGTCAATCACTGCAAAATATACATGTAACACAAATTCAACAACTCTTTGATTTTGCCACATCACAGAAGAATTCCAAACTCTAAAATTTGCTCTAATTTACTCAGTGCTTTGAACAAATGCAAGATAAATGGTTCCAGTGGCTGATCTTTCCTCTGTATTTACCAACAAAGACATTCTTACAGCTCACACTTGTGATTTAAAAGCTTAAAATGATTATATGGAGTTGGCCTACCTGAACTCTAAAAAAAAATTTTAATCTTTCTGAGACAGTCCTATATGGCCATGGATCTGTTTTCTTTTAATTTCCTTGGGTTATTTTTCCCTTATAACATAAAATGTAGTCTATTGTCTCAAATGGTTCATGCTGAAAACTGACTTCAGGCTTTTACATAATTCTCACCCTCATAGTTAGAACCCTGACCTCTAGCTGAGGGGAAAGAGTCTACAGTCAGATGACTGTAGATACAAAGTCTCAGATGGGGGGTACAGGAATGTCAGGCCCCACAGCCCTGAGGTCCAGCCTTGACTGCAGGCCAAAGTTCCCTGATTGAGGCAGTCACCCAGTGCCAGAATGCAGACTAACAGACAAGAGGGGAAACTGATTCTCCATTCAAAGTTTCTCTGTGTTTCTAAACACAGGATGCACAAACCTTCTTAAAACAAACCACTTAGGAAACTTGTCAGAATGTAATCCCTGTTGTTTCCTCCAAGAAGAACACATTACAGTTCTTTTGCTACCCTGTCTTTTCCTGACCACCAGATTCCAAAATCAGAACCTATTCTGGGATGAGATTGGCATGTTTATCAAAGTAATGAAAAGAAGGTGAAGGTATAGGCTAGTATAATGTTTAAAAATTATACATAAGACCTTTACCCCAATGAATCAGTTTATAATCATAAAGCCATCTTCTTTCTCACCAATCCAAAGATGCCTCTTACCTGTCCTCCTTCCCCTTCTCCCGTCTCATTTAAACCATTTGAACACTCCCTTTCTTATGTCCATATCCCAGGTGTGAGTTCCAGTCATTCCGCAACAAACCAAATGAACTCCAAAATGCTCGCAAATGTTCAGTTGTACTCACTAGTGTTCCCTCCGAGAGAAGCCCTTATTTAAATTGCAGAAAGTTTCTGACAGTTGTCTTCTTTCATTTTTCACTATTTGTTTCTATACCTTGTTTGTTTCTATACCTTCCTAATCTTCCTTTATTCACAGCAATCATGCTTTTTAATCATTAAATTTCATGAGGTAAAGTTGCCTGTGTGGCCGTCCCTTTCCACCAACACCCTTAGGACTGTTCTAGAGGAAGAATTCTAACACCCAGACTTCTAAAGTAGGCGTTCACAGAGGGTTTGAGCTAAATTATTTTGGTAGAGGCACACCATGGGACAGTCTTAGAGCACAACACCAGGCTCTTTGTGCTCCATCCTTGTGAGAACCCCTGGAGAGAGCTGCCTCTGGAACATGCATGGGGCCTTTCAAATGGTAAAGAATCTGCCTGCAATGCTGGATATCTGGGTCGGAAAGATTCCAGGGTCGGAAAGATCCCCTGGAGAAGGGCATGGCAACCCACTCCAGTATTCTTGCATGGAGAATTCCATGGACAGAGGAGCCTGGCAGGCTACAGTCCATGGAGTCGCAAAGATTCAGACACGACTGAGCGACTAACGCTTTCACCTTTCACTGTTAAGATTTCTCAGCTTAAAGGACAGCCACTCCCACTCCCACTCTCCTCAGAATCCTCCAGGATTGAGGCTCACTGTCTCTTCCTTCCGTTTGTTGACAGCCTTCTTCTCTCTGAACAGCTCTCATCAACTTCCAGCTTCTCACTTGCCTGAACTAAGTCTTCCCCCACTATCCACCCAGGTCTCCCGCATTGCGGGCAGATTTTTTACCATCTGAGCCACCAGGGAAGCGCTAATTATCTCTAAGTATTACTATATTGTTCCTATTGCTTAGTCACTAAGTCCTGTTGCACTCTTTGCAACCCCACGAACTGCAGCACACCAGGCTCCTCTGTCCTCCACTATCTCCTGGAGTGTGTCAAATCCATGTCCATCGAGTTGGTGATGCCATCCAGCCATCCCATCCTCTGCTGCCCTTGTCTTCTCCTGCCCTCAATCTTTCCCAGCATCAGGGTCTTTTCCAGTGAGTCAGCTCTTCACATGAGGTGGCCAAAGTAATGGAGTTTCAGCTTCAACCTCAGTCCTTCCAATGAATATTCAGGACTGATTTCCTTTAGGATTGGCTTGTTTGATCTCCTTGCAGTCCAAGGGACTCTCAAGAGTCTTCTAGAGCACCACAATTCAAAAGCATAAACTCTTCGATTCTCAGTCTTCCTTATGGTCCAACTCTCACATCCATACATGACCACCGGGAAAACTATAGCCTTGACTATACAGACCTTTGTTGGCAAAGTGATGTCTCTGCTTTTTAATATGCTGTCTAGGTTTGTCACAGCTTTTCTTCCAAGGAGCAAGTGTCTTTAATTTCATGGCTGCAGTCACCATTTGCAGTGATTTTGGAGCCCAAGAAAATAAAGTCTGTCACTGCTTCCACTTTTTTCCCTTCTATTTTCCATGAGGTGATGGGACCAGATGTCATGATCGTCGTTTTTCACTCTCCTCTTTTACACTCATGAGAGGATCTTTAGTTCCTCTTCGCTTTCTGCCATAAGGGTGGTATCATCTGCATATCTGAGGTTGTTGATATTTCTCCTGGCAATCTTCTGATTCCTGCTTGTGATTCATCCAGCCTGGCATTTTGCATGATGTACTCTGCATGTAAGTTAAATAAGCAGAGTGAGAATATACAGCCTTGTCGTAGTCCCTTCCTGATTTGGAACCAGTCACTTGTTCTGTGTCTGGCTCTAACTGTTGCTTCCTGACCTGCATATGGGTACTGATGATCTGGTACTCCCATCTGTTTAAGAATTTTCCACAGTTTGATGTGATCCATACAGTCAATGGCTTTAGTATAGTCAATGAAGCAGAAGTATATATCTGGAATTCCTCTGCTTTTTCCATGATCCAGTGAATGTTGGCAATTAGATCTGTGGTTCTGCTGCCTTTTCTAAACCCAAATTGTACATCTGGAAGCTCTCAGTTCACGTATTGCTGAAGCCTAGCTTGAAGGATTTTGAACATAATCTTGCTAACATGTGAAATGAGCGTAACTGTATGGTAGTTTGAACACTCTTTGGCATTGGAATGAAAGTAACTGGTTTTCTCCAGTCAGGTGGCACTGCTGTTTTCCAAATTTGCTGACATATTGAGTGCAGTACTTTAACAGCCTCATCTTTTAGGATGTGAAATAGCTCAGCTGGAAATCCGTCACGTTCACTAGCTTTGTTCATAGTAATGCTTCCTAAGGCCCACTTGACTTCACACTCCAGGATGTCTGGCTCCAGATGAGTGACCACATCATCATAGTTATCCAGGTCATTAGGACCTTTTTTGTATAATTCTTCTGTATACTCTTGACCCCTCTTCTTAATCTCTTCTGTTTCTATTAGATCCTTTGAGTTTCTGTCCTTTACCATGCTCATCCTTGCATGAAATGTCCCCTTGGAATCTCCAGTTTTCTTGAGGAGATCTTTAGTCTTTTGCATTCCATTGTTTTCCTCTATTTCTTTGCACTGTTCATTTAAGAAGGCCTTCTTATCTCTCCTAGGGCTTCCCTAATGGCTTAGAGGGTAAAGTGTCCGCCTGCAATGTGGGAGACCCGGGTTCAACCCCTGAGTCAGGAAGATCCCCTGGAGAAGGAAATGGCACCCCACTCCAGTACTCTTGCCTGGAAAACCCCATGGACGGAGGAGCCTGGGAGGCTGCAGTCCATGGGGTTGCAAAGAGTCAGACACGACTGAGCAACTTCACTTTTCTTTCCTTTCTTATCTCTCCTAGCCATTCTCTGGAACTCTGCGTTCAGTTGGGTATCTTTCCCTTTCTCCCTTGCCTTTAGCTTCTCTTCTTTCCTCAGTTGTTTGTAAAGCCTCCTCAGACCACCACTTTGCCTTCTTGCATTATTTTTTCCTTTAGAATGGTTTTGGTCACTGCCTCCTGTACAGTGTTATGAACCTCCATCCATAGCTGTTTAGACACTGTCTACCAGGTCTAATTCCCTGAATCTATTCATCACCTCCATTGTATAAGCATAAGGGATTTTATTTAGGTCATACATGAATGGCCTAATAGTTTTCCCCATTTTTTTCAATATAAACCTGAATTTTGCAATAAGGAGTTCATGATCTGTGCCACACCAGCTCCAGGTCTTGTTTTTGCTGACTGTATAGAGCTCCTCCACATTTGACTGCAAAGAACATAATCAATCTGATTTTGGTACTGACCATCTGGTGATGTCCATGTGTAGAGTGGTCTCTTGGGTTGTTGGAAAAGGGTGTTTGCTATGATTGGTGTGTTCTCTTGACAAAACTGTTAGGCTTTGCCTTGCTTCATTTTGTACTCCAAGGTCAAATTTTCTATACACTACAAGTTATTTTATCTATTCTCCAAAAATAACACTTGGTATTTCAAATCATGGCTGTGATGCAAATTGAAAATATGAACTTCCTTTTCTTGTGGATACAAATATGGATAAAAATGCTTATAAGTATGGCTCAAGAAGACCTATTCATAGAAAGTTAATACATTTACTATAATAAGGAACTTGTCATAATAAGTTACAAGTCATTAAAAAGTGATCTAAGAATAGGACTCTAGAAACTATTAATAATTAAGTTGTGACATCTGGACTGCATGGATCAATCAGCAAGACTAAAGACAAACATTGAAAGAGCAAGATTTTCAGTCAGAAGATTAAGGCTCAAATCCCGTCTCTAATGCTTATTAGCCATGTGACCTTGAGGAAATTTCTAAACTTTTGAAACACACATAACAATTTTTTAGTAAATTAGCTGTGCTCACATTTTTCCATGCCTGCCTATACTCATGCCTTTGGCTTCCAACTCCTCCCATTAAAAGCAGCGACTATTTCCTCATTGTCTGAGTCAGGGCTGGCCCTGTACTTTGGCCAGTAGGATGCAGCAGAAGTAGAGAAGTGCGGTGCCTGGTCTGGGCCTCGAGAGGACTTCACGCACCACTCACTCTCTGGGAAACCTACTGCATCCATGTGAGCGAGCCTGCCTGATGGAGACACAGACATCCTTCCAGTTTCAGGAACACAGAAGCAAAATCCATTTTCCTTATTGACTGCATTATAGGACAGTCTCCTAGACAAGGGCTCTCATTGGCCTTGTTTGGGTCATGCGTCATATCTGAACCAACCACACAGACAGGTGAATGAAGCTCTAAGACTCAATTAGTTCTTGTGCTGATCCCTATATGAAGACAGGAAGTAGAATCTGCACTAAAGAAGTAGGAAAGGAGAGGAAATATGCTGGGTTGCAAAAGTAATAGTGCCAGAAGCCTGCAATAGTACTGCTACCCTCCAATTTATTACATATACAATTGTCCCACATTATCACTGAACTACATCTTTAGACTTGGAGGCCATAGTCTAATAAGGCAGAAAGAAGATAATCTGACCTCATAAATAGAATTCAGTGCTCTTACTTCTCTATATACAATCACTCTTTACAATCCCTTAACCACCACAAATATGGAGCAGTTCTGGGAACATCAGCTCAGTTCAGTTCAGTTGCTCAGTTGTGTCCGACTCTTTGCGACCCCATGGACTGTAGCACACCAGGTTTTCCTGTCCATCACCAACTCCTGGAGGTTGCACAAATTCATGTCCATCAAGTCAGTGATGCCATCCAACCATCGATTCTGTCATCCCATTCTCCTTCTGCCCTCAATCTTTCCCAACATCAGGGTCTTTTCCAGCGAGTCGGTTCTTTGCATCTAATGGCCAAAGTTTAGAGTATCAGCTTCAGCATCAGTCCTTCCAATGAATTTTTAGGACTGATTTCACCTCCTTGCTGTCCAAGGGACTCTCAAGAGTCTTTTCCAACACCACAGTTCAAAAGCATCAATTCTTTGGCACCCAGATTACTTTACGGTCCAACTCTGACATACATACATGACTACTGGAAAAACCATACCTTTGACTAAACGGACCTTTGTCAGCAAATTGATGTCTCTGCTTTTTAATATGCTGTCTAGGTTGGTCATAGCTTTTCTTCCAAGGAACAAGCATCTTCTAATTTCATGGCTGCAGTCACCATCTGCAGAGAATCTGGAGCCCAAGAAAATAAAGTCTATCAAATGTTTCCACTGTTTCCCCATCTATTTGCCAAGAAGTGATGGGACCGGATGCCATGATCTTAGTTTTTTGAATGTTGAGTTTTAAGCCAACTTCTTCACTCTCCTTTTTCACTTTAATCAAGAGGCTCTTTTAGTTCCTCTTCACTTTCTGCAATAAGGGTGGTGTCATCTGCATATCCGAGGTTACTGATATTTCTCCTGAAATCCTGATTCCAGCTTGTGCTTCATCCAGCCTGGCATTTCTCATTATGTACTCTGCATATATGTTAAATAAGCAAGGTGACAATATACAACTTTAACATACTCCTTTCCCAATTTGCAACAATTCTGTTGTTCCATGTCCAGGTCCTACTGTTGCTTCTTGACCTGCATACAGATTTCTCAAGAGGCAGAGAAGGTGGTCTGGTATTCCCATCTCTTGAAGAACTTTCCAGTTTGTTGTGATCCACACAGTCAAAGGCTTTAACATAGCCAGTGAAGCAGAAGTAGATGTTTTTCTGGAATTCTCTTGCTTTATCTATGATCCAACAGCTGTTGGCAATTTGATCTCTGGTTCCCCTGCCTTTTCTAAATCCAGCTTGAACATCTGGAAGTTCTTGGTTCACATACTGTTGAAGCCTGGCTTGGAGAATTTTGAGCATTACTTTGCTAGCGTGTGAGATGAGTGCAATTGTGCGATAATTTGAACATTCTTTGGCACTGCACTTCTTTGGGACTAGAATGAAAACTAACCTTCTTCAGTCCTGTGGCCACTGCTGAGTTATCCAAATTTGCTGGCACATTGAGTGCAGCACTTTCACAGCATCCTCTTTTAGGATGTGAACCAGCTCAGCTAGAATTCCATCGCCTCCACTAACTTTGTCCATAGTGATGCTTCCTAAGGCTCACTTGACTTCTCATTCCAGGATGTCGGGCTCTAGGTGAGTGATCACACCATTGTGCTTATCTAGGTCATGAAGATCTTTTTTGTATGGTTCTTCTGTGTATTCCTGCCACCTCTTCTTAATATTTTCTGCTTCTGTTAGGTCCATACCATTTTGGTCCTTTACTGTGCCCATCTTTGCATGAAATGTTCCCTTAGTATCTTTTTTTCTTAGTATCTTAATTTTCTTGAAGAGATCTTTAGTCTATCCCATTCTTTTGTTTTCCTCTACTTCTTTGCATTGATCTCTGAGGAAGGCTTTCTTATCTCTCTTTGCTATTCCTTGGAACTCTGCATTCAAATGGGTATATCTTTCCTTTTCTCCTTTGCCTTTCACTTCTCGTCTTTTCTCTGCTATTTGTAAGGCCTCCTCAGACAACCATTTTGCCTTTTTGCATTTCTTCTTCTTGGGGTTGGTTTTGATCACTGCCTCCTGTACAATATCACAAACCTCCATCCATAGTTCTTCAGGCACCCTATCTATCAGGTCTAATCCTTTGAATCTATTTGTCACTTTCACTGTATAATTGTAAGGGATTTGATTTAGGTCATACCTGAATGGTCTAGTGGTTTTCCCTACTTTCTTCAACTTAATTCTGAATTTGGCAATAAGGAGTTCATGATCTGAGCCAGAGTCAGCTCCTGGTCTTGCTTTTGCTGAGTGTATAGAGCTTCTCCATCTTTGGCTGCAAAGAATATAATCAATCTGATTTCGGTGTTGACTGGTGATGCCCATGTGTAGAGTTGTCACTTTTGTTGTTGGAAGTGACCAACAAGAATGTTGCTATGACCAGTGCACTCTCTTGGGAAAACTCTGTTAGCCTTTGCTCTGCTTCATTCTGTACTCCAAGGCCAGATTTGCCTGTTTCTCCAGGTATCAGCATCTCCTGACTTCCTAGTTTTGTATTCCAGTCTCCTATAGTGAAAAGGACATCTTTTTTGAGTGTTAGTTCTAGAAGGTCTTGCAGGTCTTAGAACCATTCAACTTCAGCTTCTTCCACATTACTGGCTGGGGAAAAGACTTGGATTACTGTGATAACTGAATGGTTTGCCTTGGAAATGAATAGAGATCATTCTTTTGTTTTTGAGACTGCACCCAAGTACTGCATTTTGGACTCTTGTTGACTATGAGGGAACAAAAAGGAAATCAAATGAACATACATGTATTTTTTAAAGAAAGGTACTCTATTATACTTAACTTTCCATTCTCTCTCAGCAACAGACAAATATTCTCATGGCTTTCTTACAGGGTTTTTGATGCTCTAAATACTGAGATTTTAGAGGCTTAAGCTGCCATGGCTGAATTTATACCTAGGATTTAAAGATGATGTCTCTTGTGAGCTGAATCAAAGGATTGTGGATACAGAAGAAAAGTCAGCAATCACTTAAATCTAAACTGGACACAAACAGCAAAGACATTTCAGGTTACAGACTTCAGTGCCATAAATGGGGCAATCGTTGGCATTAGGAATTCCAGCAAAGAACTGAGTAGATTAAGATGTATGTTGCCCACTCATTCTGACTACTTTATGATGTTCTAATCAGTGTCTCATTTTCATTTGAACTGAAATGTACACCTTACTGTATAATTTTAAATAGCCCAACCAGTTAGAGAAATGATTTGTTTGTGCCAACCCTTTTCGGGGCATGTCAGAGACTCTGACAGGAATTTACAGATAATTACATTACCTTAGACAGCAGCTGTGTTCTGAAAAGACTTAAAATTCAAGGACAAACTAAGCCTAGTTTTTCTGCACACATGAGTAAGAAAATGCAGAACTATCTCATCAATTCCAAGAGATCTGAGGAATTCTTTAATTTTTAATTGCATTTAATTGACCATTCCTTTTACTTCCTTGAATGTAGTTCGCCTGTGCCTTTTCATCTATAAAATGTAAAAATCACAGGTATACTGAATCAGCAGAATTAATATGGGTAAGACGCTTAAAATGCCTGTGCTCACAGTGCCATATCTTACTACAGTTTATCTACACTAAGCTTAACAGAGAGGAAAGCTACTGGACAAACCAGATACACAGAAGATAATCTCACCACTACATTTAGGCACAAAATGCAGTCAGCAGGCCAATAGGGAAAAACATCAAAGTTCAGTCAATTAAATCTTCTCTGGAAAAACTTCTGGATATAAATAAGTATTTATAAATACTAAATTAGATAGATAGATACACAGACACCAAACCTTGGTTGTGAAATAAAATGGAAACAGCACTACAAAGCTAAAAGGAACTGGAGATCTTCTACAGATGAAGAAATTTAGGACCCAGAGACATAGGGTGACCTGTTATTGACACTGCTATTTGGTGACAAAACCACACCGAGAATCTAGCTGGCATTTCCAGTCATTGCTGTAGCCAGCTCACCTATTTATTAAGCTGGTCTGTTCAAGATGCACACAGAGAACAGCTTTATCCTCTTTTCCACTCTCTTCACACCTGCTTTCTGGACTCCTTTGCTCCCGTTGAATGGGAACTTAGGAAGGTCCCACAGTTCTCTTATCTAAGTTGCAAGAATGGTCTTACTTGGGTATTTTAAAAGCCTCTTTCATTTACTGTCCAAATTCCAAAATCTTCTCTGATGCAAATTGGCTCCCATCTTCCTAAGACTTGGGCAGGCAGGTGCATGGGCTTAGGTTCTTTTACCTTCCTTGCTCCACCTCTGCCGATGATCACACAGCAAACAAGCAGCAGAGCCCGGCTTTGCACCTAGTGGCCTGGCTCTCTAGGCAGCGAATCTCTTCTCACTGACTTCTGGTCCGTCTCCTCCACCAGCCCTCTGTTGCTGGCAGTGCACCCTCCGGGCAACCTTTTAAAATGAACAGGCACCTTTGCCACACCTGCTGCCTGATGGTGGAGCTGCTTCCACAAAATCGCTCTCGTCTGAGCCGCTGCAGGCAGGGGCACCTCCAGCCGGGGTCTCTCTTAGCGTCACTGTCCTTGAGTCTCCCAAACTTCCACACATACCAGGTTCTCCCAGCAGTTCCTCAGGGTGGGGACGGGTATTATACAGCATGCCAATGACTCTTAACAGTTTTCATCACCAGTGCTTAAGCTCCAACCCTAGAGGTTAGCAATGGGCTAATACAGGCTGAACTGGTTGCCCAACCATATAATACAACCTGCTCAGGTGATCTCTTTAGGATTTGGAAGTACTTGGCACCTACTGTGTTTATCTTGCCATTGGGGTTTTGACCATATCTCTGAGACAACAGGAATAAAAGTCACATTTAAAATTCTGATACTGTCTCTGCTGACTAAAGACATTAAAAAGAAAAAATAACACATATTAGGATTATTGGGATAAATTAATATTGCTCAATCTTTTAAAGATGCCTTTTCTTAGCTTAAGAAAATAACCATAAACTCTCAGAATTGAAAGGAATGTTTTTTTAAGGCATGTGGCATGCAGGATGTTAGTTTCTTGACCAGGGATCAAACCCGTGCCCCCTACATTGGGAATGTGGAGTCTCAACCATTGGACCACCTCGGAAGGGATTTTTAAATGCATTTAACTGTCTACCAGTTGCTAAGATGTTTCTAAGTTCTTACCCATCCATGCTTGAACAGCCTCATGATGAAGAAATCACCATCTCTTCAACAGTTTGTTCCCACCTGGGCTTGCTTTCAACCATTCGAAAGTCATTATATGAAACTCAAAACTGCCTCTCCAGGGTTTCCACCCCTTGATTTTAATTTGATCCCTTGGGATCACTCAGAACACGTCTAATCCCCCTCTCACGGGGCGGACTTTCAAACACGTGGAGCCAGCATCACTCCATCTTCTGAGGCTGCACCTTCTAGCCCCCAGTTCCTTCAGCCACGTCCTTTATAACACAGCCTCTGCTGTTCCGGTTACCTGGCTGGTCTTCTTCCCCAACAGTCCCGAGCCTGCCTATGACCCACCTGAGGGACAGCACCTAGAACTGAAGACAGGATGGTGCAGCCTAGGGAAGAGGGAACATCTCTGCTTTGCCATAGCACTTTTTGATTAATAAAACCTAAGTTTACATTTACACTGCTGATTGCCATGGTACAAATGGATTTATATTATATTCACTGCCAGCAAATTCCCTTTTGTCTTTTCTAGGCATACTAAAGCTAAGTTATGACTTATTCTATATACATGCTGTTGATTTTAGGGCATAAGTAGTGGACTTTACATATATTCTCTTCAAAATCATTCTTTTAACACTCAGCAAGTTCAACAAGCCTAAGATTTTAGGATTCTGTCTGACTATTTAATTTATCCTCTTTAACTTCATATCATCTCAAATTTTATAAGGGTGCCTTCAACATCTTCATACAGACCAACAATAAAAAAGATTAAAGGAAAAGGCCAAGGGCATTCCGAGAAACATCCCTCCATTGGACATCAACCTGTTAAACAACATCCCCTTGGTGGCTATTAAATTACTTATCAATGTACACAATGACAGAGGAACATAATAAGGGACTTAGCTGTGTCTTGTTTAAATTCAGGTTGCTAGGTTCTTCACCCCAGCTCTCGAGGTCTGGATGCCTTACTAAAAAAAGAAATTTCACTGTGATGGGTGTTAAACTCTTCTCATAAGCAAGTGATGCAGCTTTTAAGGACTCACACCAATCACTTATTAGTACATTATGGAATTGTAACCATGCTAGTTATTATAGACCAGAGTTTACTGAAATTACTTCTTACCTTTTTTAAAGTTTGAAGGATCAGAACCCTCAAACTCTTCCTATCATTCAGCTCCTCCTGGGCTCGCCATGATGTTTCATAGATTCCTAACTGAGGGTCTGTGTGATCAATTTCAAGCTGAGCCTCAGTACTCAGGGATTTAATTTATTCAGCTGTGAGGCTTCAAATCTCTAATTGAGCAGCTCAGAATTCTCTTTCAGTGGCTAAAACAAACATTAACATTAATACAACTAAAGCCACTCATTAGAAACCCAGGTTTGGGGGTCTGTGCTGTTGGAACTGTCCTGTGCCTCTCAGGAGCACGTGTCTCACGGAGGACCTTCCAATGCTGTCTGCTACACCAAAGAAAGACTCTAGCACCACCAAAGAGGAAAGTTACTAATTTGGAAACAGATGTTCCTAAGGATACCCTTGTAAATGTATGGATATGAAACACATGCCACATATATTTAGTTATAAAAATAAAAAATCCTATTTTTATCTAGCAACTATTTATTTCCAGAAAGTGACTAAGCACTGCAACCAAGTCATACCTGACTTAAAAAAATTAAGACAGACTGAGCTGTCTAACCGACAAAAGAAGTATCTATTAATAATTCAACTCCAATTGCTATGTATATTTCCTGGCAGTCTGGAGCCTGACTAAAAGCACCAGCTTTATCTTCCTTGTTGGCTTAGGACATACATTTCTGTGGCACAGGGAATTTTACCACTGAAAGGTGTTTCATTTGTGTCCAGACTGGAATACATAAGATGGTCTTTTGAACTACTCAAAGTAGCATATTAAAACAGGTTTTTCTATGCAACGTGACCAGATATTTTTTTAAAACATCGAAGTATCACCTCCGAAAAACTTGTATAAAAACCCAGGTTTTAAAAAACACCTGGAGAAGAGGGTGATTCTACTCCAATGAGGATATTTGATTGCTAATTTCATGCCAGTTAAAGTGTAACAACTGAGAATGCGTGTGTAAAGCACAGAGAAGCTTCTGTGCTTGGCTTGTACTGCCACCTGGCGGTCTACTGCCTGTACTAATGTCAGGCTTGCTTAAGGAATTTCTTGAAGTAGCATTCATTTACCAGTCTCTCTGCAGTATCATGAGACTTCCCAGGTGGTGCTAGTCCTAAAGAATCCACCTGCCGATGCAGGAGATGCAAGAGTCATAGGTTCGATCATGGTGTGGGGACATCCCCTGGAGTAGGAAATACCAACCCACTCCAATATTCTTGCCTGCAAAATTCCATGGGCAGGGGAGGCTGGGTGGACTACAGGCTATGGGGCCACGAAGAATTGGACTGTTCTGAGCGGCGGAATACTACTACTTGCAGCATCACTCTTATTGACAAACAAAATATTTCTGTAAGCTCTCTAAAATGGTGATGCAGAAGAGATTTCACATAAAGGCTCTGGTAACCAAGTTAAGATGAACCACATCTTATTCAAACACATCATTTGAACACAGTAAGCAAAATGATTAGTAAATTAAAAATAAAAAATCTGCCAGGAAAAAAAGTTAGGCCCAATCACACCCTAAAATAAGAACAAAGTGAAAGAGA
The DNA here is from genome assembly GCF_019320065.1 of Cervus canadensis. Taxonomy (NCBI): domain Eukaryota; kingdom Metazoa; phylum Chordata; class Mammalia; order Artiodactyla; family Cervidae; genus Cervus; species Cervus canadensis. Next base: position 1,416,384 of record NC_057391.1, on the reverse strand, counting down.
CAAAGCTTCTCTAAACATAGACATACCTAGCTTTTAGTTAAAAAAATGAATATAAGAAAATAAAACTGGAAATTTAGTTTACATTTATACAAATGAATAGGGTTACAAAAATATTTTTCAAAAAAACTCCTTAAGGTATTAACACTTCTCGATATGTTTCAGAATTCATGCTTCTCTTTTGTGAAACATCTCTTCCTGGTTTTGGCCCTACTGGGTTATCAGCATTTATATGGATTAATATGAATACTTTATTAAGTATTATATCTGTTAAAGTACATCTATTATAAGAAATTTGGCCCATAGATACAAGGAATTTTCCCTTTAATATTTAAGATGTGTGTGCATGCTTAGTTGCTCAGTCGTGTCTGACTCTTTGCGACCCTTTGGACTGTAGCCCGCTAGGCTCCTTAGTCAATGGGATTCTGCAGGCAAAAATACTGGAGTGCGTTTTCGTGCCCTCCTCCAGGGGATCTGCCCAACCAAGGGATCAAACTCATATCCCTTACGTCTCCTGCACTGGCAGGCGGGTTCTTTATCCACTGATCCATTGGGGAAGTCCTTAATTATGTAAGATAAAGAGCTTTAAATTTTGCCAAACCAAAATTATCTTCTTACTCCTTCCATTTACTTTTAAAATAAAGATTACTATTTTGAAAGGTAACACTCTCTCCTGGTCAGAAAGTGAGGGACGTCTATACGCCACTCACTACTCGCCGCAATCAGGTTCCTCCAGAAGCAGCCATATGCTAAGCTCAGGAAGTCCTCTCTTCAGCCAAACAAATATATTCACTTAGCCTTTCTATTATTTGTTTTTTTCCCATTTAATTCTTTAAACTATACAGGACTTATTTTGATTTATATCAGGTAATATTCTTTTTACTTCCCAAATGACAAATCACTCCTGTCGGTGACACGCGTGGGTTAAGGCTCTCCCATCTCTGCCGATTTGTGACGTCTGCTTTAGGATAGATTAAAATTTAACATACAGAATGAATGTTTATGAGTGCCTGTGCCAAACCCTTAATTATCTTATGAAGTTGAGAATGTTGTAATATTTAATATCGGAATATATATTAATATTTAGAATTAGATAAGGAGTTAGCCCTCCATCATTACTCTTCTCTTTCTAAATTTTTCTGGCTATTCTCATCAGTTTCTTGCTCTAAATGACCTTCAGAATAATTTTGTGAAGTTGCCAAAAAATTTAGCCAAGTTACTTTAATAAAGAGACTCTGTGAGAATTGCTCTAAATTATAAATTATTTTGGGAAGAGTTATTACCTTTACAGATAGGTTGTTAGTAGAAAAAGCAGGATTAGTGATAAGCCTTCTGACACGCTTAAGCTGGATGGCTTTTCAAGGATCAAATTGATGAAGAAATGCAAACTCTTCTGTGCCTGCAATGTGGCAGGAGATATGCAGAGAAGTCCCCTAGTTCCAAAAATTAAAAATGCTGGATAAAATATTTTAAAATATCTTTCTAAATGCACGGCTGAGTTGGCTGAAAAATAAGGGAAGACCTCAGAGGCCACACATAAAAGATAGCATGAATCCAAAGTAACTTCTGGAGCTGGTATGTGCCTGGGACATCTACCGACCTATCCCTGGTGGCTTACAGCTTACTCTTCACAGGATCAGTTGGAAGTTAGGAGACAGGACATAAGGTCTGAGCAAGCGGGAAACAGAACTACCCACCCATATAGTAAGTGAATGGGACAGGGTGTAGGGAGTGAATCACCCTACAGAGAGAAATAGTGGAGACAGTTATCCCACTTTTTATTAAGAAGGATAAACGGGGGAAACGTTTCCCGAGAAGATGACCAGCACCAGCTCTCCCTGGTGCAGGGGAGCGCGCAGCCGATGCTGTGTGCAGTGGGTGGGACGGTCTGACAGGGCCTCCCGGGCAGCAGTGGCTTAGTCGCTAAGTCACGTCCGACTCCTATGACCCTGTGGACTGGGGCCTGTCAGGCTCCTCTGTCCATGGGAGTTCCCAGGCAAGAATACCAGAGTGGGTTGCCATTTCCTACTCCAAGGGATCTTCCCAACCCAGGTCTCCTGCATTGTAGGTGGATTCTTTACCAACGGAGCCAGCAGGGAAGCCCAGATAAAAGTACCCCAAATGCCCAGCAACACCACACATAAATCTTTTCTAGAGGAACACACCCAAAAGATTACCACAGCTTAGTTTCCAAAGAACATATGCTTACAGTTTAAAAAAAAAACATAACCTATAAGAAAATATATAACATATGACAGTGAGTTGAAACAGGCAACTTTAATTTCTGACCTTGAGAATATCGAATAAGTGTGTTTATATTTAAATACAAATCCCACATATATTTTTGAGAAATAAAATGGGGTACATAACAAAGGAACAAAAGATATCATAAGTAACCTACATCTCTGAAAAATAACCAAAGAGAAATGCTAGAAAAATAATTTCTAATAATTGACATCAGAAACTTAGTCTCAGGATCGGGCTCAAAAAGCCAATCTAAGAGGCTCCTCACCTCAACCTCCCAGAGACACTGAATCAACAGCTGGACACAAGACAATTTCCTCTGAAGAAAATCCAGAAAATACCAGACTCCTATTCACTGGGCAAATGAGAAAAAACCCACATCAAACCAAGTAGAAGCTAAGAAACAATCTTGCCATAATCCCAGCCCTGGTACAGCAACCCCTAACGAGGAGGGAACTCACACCTTCCAGCTTCTCCCTAAGGAGTAAAGGATTGAGACTTCCAATCTGCTGCTCCAACTTTTAAGACCTCCACCTGAGAGATGAGTACCTAAAACATCTAGTTTTGAAAACCAGTGGGACTTGCATCCCTGAGCCCCACAAGGCCACAGGGCTCCAAAAGTCCCTAAAGGGCTCACTCAGATTTAGCACGGCTAACCCTCCAGGCCCAGCACAGAAGCAGCAGGCTGAAACCTGCCCAGTCTTTCTGAAAAGAGGCCTATTTGCATATTTTGGCAACAATGATCTGAGGGGTAACTTCTAATTTAACAGATATCCAAGGGCTGACTTCATTTTTACCCCCCTTCCCCTACAATTACTGTTTTTGACATCATATCTCACAACTTTTTGGTTGTGTATCCCTTAACTATTCATTGTGGATTAGATGATTTTACTACTTGTATTTTAACCTCCCTATGAGTTTTTCACATAGTTGGTTAACTATGTTTATGGTATGTTTGCCTTTACCTATTTTTCCTATTGCAACAATTGTGTTTCTAGTTTTGGACTTTGGTTTTTCCCTTAGAGAAACCCCTTCATCATTTCTTGTAAAGCTGGTTTGGTGGTGCTGAATTCTGTAAGCTTCTGCTTATCCTTGGAATTTTTCATGTCTCCATCAAATGTGAACATAAGCTTTGCTGGGTAGAGTACTCTTGGTTGAAGGTTTTCCCCTTTCATCACATTAAACTATATTGTAGCACTCCCTTCTGGCCTGCAGAGTCTCTGCTGAAGTCATCTAGAGCTTTAGGTGAGTTCCCTTGTATGTAACTTGTTGCTTTTCCCTTGCTGCTTTTAATATCTTCTCTTTATCGTTACTTTTTGCCATTTTAATTAAAAATGTGTCCTGGTGTAATCATCTTTCATTTGATTTTGTTTGGGACTCTCTATGCTTCCTGGATCAACAAATTTCAAAACGCGGCGGAATGGAGGTGGAATGAATACATTCCTCAGAAGGATGACTTAACAAAACTGACTAAAGAAGATAAAACTTGAATGGTTCAATCATTAAAGAAACTATTCTTTAGTTTCTTTTTTATTTTTATAAATATTTTATAAATAAATAATTTATCTTAATTATTAAAGAAATAATTCAAACATTAAAGATTTAGTAGTTTGAAATCTTCCTACAAAGAAAATTCTAGATGCAGATAATTCTTAAAGTGAGGTTTATTTTTTACTTAAAAAAATGCAGACTTTATATTAAATTCTTCAGAGAAGACAAAAAGAGGAAAAAGTCTCCAAGTAATTTTATAAAGCCAGTACTGTATAGGCATATTCCACAGAACATTTTCCTGATTAATGGTTTCCCAATAAATTAACTCTTGTATTTAATAGTCCAGCATCATACAACACATATATCATACAAAACAACAAAAGAGTGAAGTCAGAGAAAAAAATAAATATCGTGTATTAACGCATATAGATGGAAGCTAGAACAATGGTACTGATAAACCTCTCTGCAGGGCGGAACAGAGAGCAGACTTGTGGACACAGCAGGGGAGGGAGAGGGTGGGACGAACAGAGAGTGGCGCTGAGACATAAACATCACCATAGACAAAACGGAGGGCCCGTGGGAAGGCCGAATCAGAACAGCGAAACACAGGTGCTCAATCCTGTGCTCTGTGACAACCTAGAGGGTGGGACGGGGGCAGGGGGGTGCTATGATGGAGATTCGAGAGGGAGGGGTCACATGTGTGCTCATGGCTGGTTCATGTGGAATGGCAGAAACCAACATTTACAACATTGTAAAGCCATTACCCTCCAGTTAAAAATAAATCCTAAAAACTGAAAAAACTTCAACTATTTATACAGAAATATTATATTTAGGACCCAAAACACATTTTTACCAATAACAACAAAGGTATGGGGAATGCCCTGAGTAGCATCACAAACACAACTGCAAAAATGTTCCCAGCTTCATCTTTCAGCAAATCACAAGGCATACTGAATTTTAATGAAAGGGATACTCCATACAGATGCCATTGGTGATGGAAGAAGCACTAAAGTACCGTACCACTCTCACTGTGAGTCATTTTCTGCCACATTTCTACAGTGCCTTTCATATTTCCTATTGCCTTTTTCCTCCCTAGTTTTGTATTCTGAGAACCAAAAAAGCTGAGGAAATGTTAAAGATTAACGGAGAAAGAAGCAAACCAAGCAGAAAAGCAGTAACAATAAAAGAGATTATGTTACTGCTGACAAAGCCACTATTTGTTCATAACTATATAGGCTGGTGATCAGGAAGGAATATTATGGATGCTACAGCCTACTGTTACAGTTTTTTACTTAATAGAGGTTTCTTTAATATATTTTAGTTACATTTTTAAAACTAGTTTGGGTTAAGAACTAACTCATTATAATTTTACCATTAAAAACAAAGGGAAATAGGCTCCCAGTAAATGTTTTTGCATAGAATATCTGTAATTTGTTCAGAGACAAGTTACTAATATTAAGTAGATATCTAGGAGCTTCCCAGGTGGAGTAATGGTAAAGAATCCACCAGCCAATGCAAGAGTCAAGGGTTCGATTCCCAGCCTGGGAAAAGCCCCTGGAGTAGGAAAGGGCAATCTGCCCCAGCAGTCTTGCCTGGGAAATTCCATGGACAAAGGAGCCTGGCGGGCTACAGCCCGTGGGACTGCGAAGAGTCGGACGTGACTGAGCGACTGAGCCCAACAAGAAGAAGAAGTAACTATGTGTATGAGCGAGTGAGGTCGCTCAGTCACGTCCGACTCTTTGCGACCCCATGGACAGTAGCCTACCAGGCTCCTCAGTGGGTTGCCATTTCCTCCTCCAGGAGATCTTCCCGACCTAGGGATCGAACCCGGGTCTCCCGCACTGCAGGCAGACGCTTTACCGTCTGAGCCACCAGGGAAGCCCCAAACAATCTGTACAATTCTAACCAAAACTATCAAAGAGGGGCTTTCCTGGTCGTCCAGTGGTCAAGAATCTGTCTTACATTGCAGGAAACACCAGTTCAACCCCTGGTCTGGGAAGGTCCCACATGACACAGAGCAACTAAACCCCCGTGCCACGACTACTGAAGCCTGTAAACCCGGAGCCAGGAGAAGCCACCACAGCAAGGAGCCCGAGCACCGCAGATACAGGTAGCCCCTGCTTGTCGCTACTGGAGAAAAGCCCACGCACATCAGCGAAGACCCAGCACAGCCAAAAATAAATATGCAGATATCTAAATACACAGACAAATGAAAAAACTACCAAAGACAGTATGAGAAAGGTAAACACAATCCCCTTTTGTCCATAAACATAAATGCAGTAATTCTAAACAGAACAGTTTTTGAAATGACAAGTTTGGTTTCTCCCAGAAATGTAAGGCTGGTTCAACACTAGCAAATGTATTCACACAATTCACCTCATTAACACATTATAAGAAAAAACCATGTGTTCCTCTCAATAGAGGCAGAAAAAAACATTGAATAAAATTCAACATCCGCTCATGATATATTAAAAAAAACTATTAGCAAACTAAAAATAAGACACTTCTCTAACCCAATAAATGATAAAATGCATAAAATGTCATACATGTCGTACATACATGCTGAAACTTTACGAGCATTCCTTTAAAGCTGTGAACAAGACAAGGACGTCTATTATCATTCTAGTCAACAATATCCTTCATGTCCCAGTCTGGGCATGAACACACACACACACACACACACACACACACACACACACACACACAGTGTAAGTAGAAAGGAAAAACACTTCCATAGATAATATGATTGTTTAAAGAGAAAATCCAAGAAAATCACAAATGATTTTAAATTTAGTATTCAAATAATTTAATATCTATTGGATTTTCTATCAGATCCCTAACTCCCAACATAAAGAAAATGTCAATCCTATATGGATTAAGCACTTCACAATGAAATGTGCATAGCTTATCTGCAACATTTTGCTGTGTTCCTGATGAGAAAATTGGAGCAGGACAAGGAGCAGGGGAAGAAAAACACTTCTCACTCTCCACCCTTACAGTGTTTATTAGTTTTCTCTTGCCACCATAACAAATTAATACAAATCTAGCAGCTTCAAACAACACAAATTTATTACCACAGCTCTGTAGGTAGGAAGTCTGGCATGAGTTTCAGTGGACTAAAATCAAGGCATCAGCACAGCTGTGTTTTTTTCTGGAGACTCCAGAGGAGAATCTGCTTTCATGCACACTCAGGTGGTCGGCAGATTCAGTCCACACAGTTGTAGACAGGAGGTCCGTGTTTGCTTGCTGGCTGTCAGATGAGGGCCATTCCCAGATTCTAGATGCTGTCCATACTCTTTGGCTTCAAAGATCTTCCTCCTCCATCTTCAAAGCTAGCAATGGAAGGTTGAGTCCTTCTCCTGCCTTCTCTTCGGCCACATTTCTCTGACTTTTTTTCTCTGCGTTTTTTATCTCCTCATTGAGGGATCCCTCATATTAATCACATCTGCAAAGCCCCCTTTTTACTACATAATGGAACATATTCACGGGTTCTGGGAATTAGGATGTGGACACCTTTGAGGGACCATTATTCTGCCTACCAATCAGAACAAGGAAACTGAGTTTGTTCCACGCTTGCATTAACACTCTAGGTAGCTTGTACATCTTTCCATAATGCCTCCACTCCAACAGCGTAGGAAATATCCCCTATCTTTTTCTCACGTCCTTTCTGCTTGCGATGGCTGAATTATCAAGCTTTCCTTCCTAGGCTATGTGAGGTCAAAGCAGACAGGAAGATGAAGAATTTAGAATTAATTTCCCGACACTAACATTAATCCAGTAATGGAAACAAATGCCTTCTATTCTTGAACCATCCAGGGTTTAGGGATGATTTACAAGGGACTGATGAGAAAGAATGAGGTGGGAACAAAATGTCAAGACAATAAAAGAAAAATAGCAGCATTGTACCCCCCTTCCTTAAGACGTCAACCCAGTAAGTTTCCATACTTGGGATGGCAGTAAACAAGGAGAATATAGCTCATCAGAGTCATTAATTGGGTGTCACTATGTACTGTACAGTGTTAACTGATTCAACAAACCTTGCTTAAATCTTTCATCTATGTGGTACATAGCAAACTCTGGGACATGGTGAAGGACAGGGACGCCTTGCAGGCTGCAGTCCGTGGGGTTGCAGAGTTGGACACGACTGAACAACCACGATGTGGTACCTGGGCTTCCCAGGTGGTGCAGCGGTGGAGTCTGCCTGCAGTGCAGGAGACACGAGAGATGTGGGTTCAGTCCCTGAGTCAGGAAGAGCCCCTTGAGGAGGAAATGGCAACCCACTCCAGAATTCTTGCCTGGACAAATTCATAGACAGAGGAGCCTGGTGGGCTCCTCTGGTGGGCCCATGGGGTCACAAAGAGTCGGACATGACTGAGCAACGGAGCAGGCATACATGCGCGCATGTGGTCCACAGGCAAAGGTATTATCCATAAAATAGAACCCTGGGCTTAGAGAGGTGGTCACTTACCCAAAAGCACAAAAGTCAAAGAAAGAAAGAAAGTCAAGTCGCTTAGCTGTGTCCGACTCTTTGCAACCCCACGGACTGTAGCCTGCCAGGCTCCTCCATCCATGCGATTTTCCAGGCAAGAATACTGGAGTGGGTTCCCATTTCTTCCTCCAGGGGAATCTTCCTGACCCAGGGATTCAACCTGGGTCTCCCGCACAGCAGGAAGACTCTTTACCGTCTGCCCATCAGAGAAGCCAAAAGTCAAAGAGCTGGACAGAAACCTGGGTCGGCTGGCTCCTCCAGCCCAAAGAAATATCCTCTCACTGACTTTCCCTAGCAGGAAGGCAAGGTTGAAATATGCCATAATCCCCAAACTGTACCCTTCAGAGTCTTCAAATAACACTCTTTGAGGAGACCTTCTCTTTCTCCAACCTCTCTCTCCCCAGACTTCCTAATGAAGGTCTTAGATTTATTTACCTTTTTATGGTCACTACACGTTTACTTCTGCATGGTCCCTGCCCCTGTTGTCCCAATGGTGATGTTATCATTCAGGCTAGTCCGTGTGGGATGACCACCGGACTACAGGCATTAAATTATCCTTTTCTTTTCTCCTTCCTTCCTTTCCTTCTTCTCTTCCCTCTTTCTCTGTTATTTTTTTTTTCCTGTCCTCACTTCTCTCTTTCCTCTTTTCCTTTCATTCCTTCCTTCCCTCCCTCCTTCCTGTTTTCTCTCCCTCCCTCCCCCTCTCTTTCTTCCTGCAATAAGCTTCAAAGAAACAAAGAAAGGTGCTGGGCTGTAGTCTCTGGCGCTTCTCTGCTAGGACTTGAGGTGCGAGGAAACCACATAGTCCAAATCACTACAGTCTCCATCCCTCCGGAAGTTACGGCTGTCAGCAAGAAACCAGTGAACCGCCTCCACTTTCCTTCAGTGCTAAAAATCAATTTTAAATTTCAGCATAAAATCCCAACCCCTTACCACAGGTACAAAGCCCTATATGGTTTGTTCCCGCCTGTCTCTTCCGCCGCATCTGATGCCAGCCTGCGCTCCTCCGACGACTCCAGCCTCGCTGACCAGGGCCTGCTTCTAAGCACCAGAAAAGTGACTCGTCTGAATTGAAATGTACTAGAAATATATACCCTGGATTTCGAAGCCTTCGTCGGAACAAAAGAATGCAATGTATATCATTAATAATTGTATAGTAACTGCATGTTTAAATGATCATACTTAGCACCGGTTGCAACTCTGAATTTAACTTGTTCCTTTTAACGTGCATTTCTAAAATTTAAGACGACATTCGTGGTTCGCACTCGATTCCCGCCGGACTGCGCGGCTCTATCACATTTTCGCCTCCTTTGTTTCCGTCTTGGCACTTACACTGAGGAACTTACTTACGGGATGCACGTTACCTGTTTCGTGTCTTTCTCACAGAAACAGAATGTGAGACAGGAACTCTGTCTCATTCACACCTGCCTCTCGGGCATTTAGAACAGAGCATGAAGCACAGTATATACCCAATAAATATTTCTGGAATTAACGACCTTACTCTTCCTCAGCTGGAGACGGTGAGCTGTCTCTCCTCCCTCAGAACACGAGGCCTCCGGTCCTCTGGACTACACCCGCAGCTCAGCGCAGACCGTGTGCTCTTGACACCGGGAGGAGGGGTGGCTGAGTATCCACACTGGAAGAAAAACCTCCCCTCCCGCAGAAGGAACTGCTCGCCGGACTCCGCCGGCGCGCGGGCTGAGAAGCCGCGCCCCTCACAACTCTGCCGGTGCCGCCCCGCCCCTCTGCCCATCACTGGGCAATTCGCCCTCCGGCCACACGGCGGCGTCTCGCGAGGGCGCGGGTGTCGATGGTGCAGTCTGCCCTCCCCGCACGCTTCTAGCAGTGGGTCCTTCCAGTCGTAGAAAAGCATTGTGGGAAGGCGGCGCAGCCTTTCTGGCCTCGGCTCTCGGAGGCGACGGTCGTTTGCTGGAGCTTCGCGTGACTCGGGTCGTCCCGCAGCCAGGCCTCTGAGGGCCGGGGCGCCGGGCAGGACCATGCGGCTTCCCCGAGTCTTGGGAGGCTGCTGCCGAGACCGGACCGGGCAAGATGCTCCCGGGACCTGAACGCGTAGAGGGCAGCGGCCTGCTTTGGCCTCCGCCACGTTGTTGAGACCTCAGGAGGCTCCAAGCGGCCCCGAGTCTGCTTTTCCATGCTAGGAGACGGGGCGATGGGGGTGGGGGCTTTTGAGTTTATCGACTGTGTGTCAGGGAATTTCTAATGCGGGGATTTTGTGCGTGTGAAAGGGAAAGGCTTCACCGTGTACAGCACGTATGCCGACCATGTCGTGGTGTGAAATCAGGTCCACGCGAGAGTGCCATTTCAGGTGTAGATCTTGATAACTATGTCATGGTGCAGAATTTGGCGGAAATGAGTGTCACCATCCTTGCAGGTGAGTTTTCATATTCTTACAGAAAGGATCAGTTGCCTCGAGATTTTAATGTTTTAGTCATCTAATAGAGTAATTAAGCGTTCCTTACCCAGTTAGATTCTGAGTCGGAGACGAAAATGTAGAACTGGGCTTAGTTGCCCTCAGAACAGTGAAGGGTTAGCACCTCGGCGCCACGCAGCATTCCTTACGCGGTTTTCTTACCGCCTTTGTGTTGCCCATTCACTTTTGGAAACTAGTGGATGTGGTGTCAAAAAAGGCGTAAACCAAACACTTGCGCAGCTTATTTTCCTACCCTTGTATTTGATATCTTCGGTGTAGGAGCTGCGTAAGTAACATATACTCATATTATTTACACATGTGGTTTTGATTCTGCCAAGTTAAGTGTACCTTTCTTTTAACCGGCTTTAATTTTTGTTCAGGTGAAAGATGGACGCTGGAAGCATAGACTGCCAACCGAATACTTAACTATTTGGAAGTGCAAAGATGACCTAAGGTAGGGTGATAGTTTTGAGTTATTGATAGTTGTTGTCATAACAGCAGTTAACAGTAACGTGAATTTTATCTTTCTAGATCAGGGGTCCTTCTCTGGTGGGTATTAGTTTAAAATTGTTAATTGTTCATTAATATTAGTACTGCTGTAAACAGATTGTTAAGTGCAAATGGGATACCCTCATGCCATTTATCATGAAATCTTTACATGATTTTATGTGTAGCAGCTAAAATTTTAAAGACCACTTGGCCAGATCTCAAGCATGTTTTATGTTGATGTATGAAGTCCAGAAGTGCATGACTTAATGCAGGAAAGAAGTATGTACTGAGTTTATAAGTCTTGAAGTAAATGTTCACTTGTCAAATGGAGTGCCTTATTTTTTCTTTTAGGCTGTCCTTGGTGAGGAATTTGACAACTTGATCTTCAGGAGCTGCTTAGAGTATTTAAAATTTCCAGGATTGCTTTTAAAAAATAGTGCTTTTGGACAGCCCATAAATGTACATATAAAGCAGTGGGACTGTAAATAAAATAATGTTCTTCTTGGAGGTATGTGTGTTATGATTTAACTGCTAGAACATAACATTCTTTCACTGAAAGATAAAAGGGGGCAGATCACGTAAGGCTCTGTTGAAAGCATGAGAAAGCCATGATGGAAATGTACGTCTGCAAGAAAAGCAGTGCTGTGGGCCAACTGGAGGCTACTACTGTATGCCATATTCTGTCTATGCCAGAGATGACCACCTTGGATAAGGGCGGTGGTAAAGTTAGGGAAGAGGGATCGTTGAAACTTACAGCAGACAGGAGTTAGTAATGAAGGATGTGTCTGTAATGATTGCTAGGTGTGTAGTCTTGTACATTCACAGATGAGCTGGAGGAGTAGCTTTTTGAGCTAGTCTATTTGAATCGCCTTAGAAATCTTAAGTGACTCCTTGGTACTACACTGGTCTGTAGTCTGAAAGAAAGTGAAAGTCGCTCACTCTTGTCCAACTCTGTGACCTGTGGCCTATACAGTTCATGAAATTCTCCAGATCAGAATATTGGAGTGAGTAGCCTTTCCTTTCTCCAGCAGATCTTCCCAACCCAGGAATCAAACTCGGGTCCCGCATTGTAGGCAGATGCTTTTACTGTCTGAGCCACCAGAGAAGTCTGTAGTCTAAGCTATATGAATGAAATTTGGCCACAGGAGTAAGTGTGATCCATGAGGGTCTAGATTTAAGAGGCTCAATTGCCGATGTGGTAGAGTAGGGGGAGCTGGAAAGGACAGAATGGCAGGAGCAATGGGAAATGCATTAAAGTAAAAATAATGGAGCACAGCCTGAAAGTTAAGCTTGGGATTTGGTGACATGAAGGTAATGTCTGAGGTCTGCTTTAGTGGAACAGTGGGGAAGAATCCGTATTTGAGATGGCACATTAGGAGATGAGTTGAGCACACTGGCTACCAAGAATCCTTTCCAGAATCATGAAATGGGAGAGAACAAAGTGGTAGCTGAAAAGGGTCTGGTGGTGAGATTTGGCTGTCTTTGGATGGTAGTCTAGCTGACAGGCAGAGGTTGAATCTGTTGAATACATGAGGCAGAAGGGATGGGAAGGCTGAAGGAGCTGGGCTCCAGACCATAGGTAGAGTGACAGGAGAAAAGGAAGGACATGGGTTGATGGCAGCCACGACGAGGTTTGTCCTTTGTGTCAGGGGGAGATGAAAGATCCTGTAGGAGTATGTCTTCCTGTAGACTGCATTCATCTGCCAAGAGGAAAGGTCTGAAATAGTGCTTTGGAAGAATTAGCCAGGCAGACCTTTCAGGTTGAAGGTCATGAGTTTATAGCTGAGGTGAAATAAAATCCACACATAACAAGACAAGGACACTAGAAATTAAAAGCAGCACTTTTTTAACATTTGCAAATTACCAGTGAAACTTAATGCCACAAAATACAGTATTACAAAGAACATTAACGTGAATAAAAATATCTGCAGTGTGAAAGTGATCCCTCAGTCATGCATTTGTGCACAGGCAGAGATCTACCCAGACTAGGGAAGAATCTTCATCCCCCTTAGTGTACTGCTGCATAGCTACCTGGCCACAGTCCACGATTCCAGAACTTTGATCTGAAGCCTCTGGTCTTGGTTGTGGCAGACAAGATACTTGGGAGTTTCCAGGAAGGTAAACGGCATCAAATGAAAAAGGCTTTATAAGACTACCATCTTTCCAGTTACCAAATAAAAAGGCCCTTAGGCACAAATATACTGTAATTAAACCTTTAAAAGATGCAATAGACTCCATTATTTTCTTCTGAAGAAACACTTCTGCAGGTCCAAGATATTTCAATAATTATAATTCACAGTTTAAAAGTAAAGGTGGCACACATACCCTTCCCACCCCCATCCCAAGCCCTTCACTGGGATTAAGTCTCTATCTTGAGGCGTGAAGCTTGGATAGTTTTTATTGTTTTTGCTGTGTGTTTTCCAGCCATATTGCTTGTAGATGTCTGAGATTTTTCTTCAATCAGGCTATCTTTAGACCCGTTTCTTCTCTGGAAAACAATATTTGAAAAAAAAGTAAGATTCAGAGAAGAAACTACAGCCAAGTAAATTTTATTAACACATTAGAAATAACTAAGACATCAAGTTATATTTAGGAAAAGTGTGATACCAGGCTGTACAAGTATTCCCTTTATTTAAATAATTATGATAAACAATACGTGTTTAAATCTTAAAAAGTTACTTGTGCATAAAAAATTTTGTTTATGAAAATTAGGCATAAATCTCAATCCATTCCCCCAATTAAGTGTCATTTCCACTGAGAGGCTCTCAGGCCTCTTTTCCAAGGAGGGGCAGAGAGATGAAGAGAGAGGGGAGTTCCGGATAATTTTTAATCTTCCCTGATTATATTTTCAGTAGTACTGAAGAAACCCCTCCAACACAATGCCCTGGGTGTCCTCATCACTGAGGGCTCCCTGGTGGCTGGGGTGGGGTCCCTGAAAGGGGGGGCCCTCAGGGAGAGGTGGGAGTGAGGACCCGGGCCCTGAGCGCCACAGCCAGGGCTGCAGCTCAAGGCTGGCGTGCACCTCCCACAGCCGTGGTGGAGGCCCTGGGAAACGAGAGGTGCAGCCACAGCGCCCCCGCCTAACAAGCCTGTCTGCTCGCGCCTTCTCCGCAGATGGCCTAACCTGTCAGTAGATCCGGGCTAAACAAGCATATTTACTTCCCCCAAAGTATCTCCCCACACATAATGAGCTACACTCCAGAATTCTATTATTTTGGGATTCCTTTGGACTGAAGCCACCCTCTAAGAAGTTGTCTTTTATCTGTTATGGGACTGGCTTCATTTTACTCAAAGAAGCACTGATTGTACAATTTTGCAAATGTTCCATCAAATCAAGCTAATTTTGGAGTCAAACATCTGTTTGGGATAGAAGATTTTTAGATAGCCAGGGAGGTAGGAGGAGGACACCAGAGCATGAGACTCAGGGCAGGGGAATATGGAGTTAAGATAGAAGAATCACTACCGTTTTTGTTAAGCGTTGAACCTATCTATTCTGTCTGTAAACCTTAAGAGAAATGAATCAAAGTCCCAAATCCATCCCACTTTAACCAGCCTTCTGCATAAAAAAGTGAGATGAGGTGTAGGCAGGCCAGGCCACTGGCAGAACACTGGCATCATCGTGGAACTTAGGAAATGCAACTTTCCCACTTCCCCATGTCACTTGCATCCTTTTTCCACATGGCAATCAGATCAGCAATTTCCTTTTGGCACAAAGAATAATACAGAACAAAATCCAAACAAACTTTTTCCCACGGCGTCCAAGGCTCTGCATTATCTGCCCTCCTCCGCCTTCACTGTGCTCAGACCTCAGACACCGAGGCCCTTCCCAGCCTCGGCACTTTTTTATCATGCTCTTCCTTCTGCTTCCATCAGCCTTCCACGAGTACTCACGTGGTTGGTTCCTCCTCACCTGCGGGTTTCCACTTTCCAGGTTACTTTCTGAGATGGCCTTTGCCATATCTATCTAAAGTGAAGTCACCTGTCTATTTTCTAAATCAGACCTTTGTTTCTTCATAGTGCTTACCAAGTTTTTGGTTTTGTTTCACCTGTTCACTGTTACGTGTCAAGGCCAAGAGTCACCATCTTCTATCAAGGGCCAGGTCATAGACTGCCACCTGTCTCTATTGCATACTGTTTTTCCTTCCCTGCAAGCAACCCTTTAAAAACAAAAGTAATTAGCTCCTGGACCGTACAGAAGCAGGCTGCAAACTTAATTTATCCTATGGGCTGTAGTTTGCTGACTGCTCCAGTGAGTGCCTTGTCATTCCTTAGATGTGCTCACTAGATAGTTGTTGAATTCAGAATCAAAGGTGTCCCAGAGACAAGCTTAGATTCAGTGCCATTGATCAGAAGATGAATGGGAGTTGTTCCTGTGTGCAGCAAAGTGACAGCTATTCTTTCAACATTTCATGTAAGTTTTTTGAGATTCCTAAGTGGTGATTGGGGGCTTCCCTGATAGCTCAGTTGGTGAAGAATCTGCCTGTAATGCAGGAGACCCTGGTTCGATTCCTGGGTCAGGAAGATCTGCTGGAGAAGAGATAGGTTATCCATTCCAGTATTCTTGGGCTTCCCTTGTGGCTCAGCTTGTAAAGAATCTGCCTGCAATGTGGGAGACCTGGGTTTGATCCCTGAGAAGATCCCCTGGAGAAGGGAAACGTTACCCACTCCTGTATTCTGGCCTGGAGAATTCCATGGACTGTATAGGCCATGGGGTCGCAAAGAGTCAGACATGACTGAGTGACTTAGACAGTCTAGTTGGAAAAGCAGAAATACAATGAAATTCTCATTTGTATTGAAGCCAACTTAAATTTAAGACCAAGAAAAAAAGGAGCTCTGAAAAATAACAGTGCTTATTAATCCTCCTAGCAACCTCAAGAGGTAGTAGTTATCCACATTCCAAAGAATTTAGTCTTAGAAGTTAAACAACGTTCAAAGCCACACAAGTGGTGTGTGGAGAGAGAGACACCAGTGCAGGTCCTGTCTGAAGGTGAAGTCTAAACTACTAGTCATGAATGTAATTTTTTTTTAATTGCTATCGACTTGAATTGTTTGGACAACCTATTAGCTCTCCCAGATTAATCAAAAACTAGGCAGATTTTAGTGGAAGCTGTGGTTAACCATGCAGATCTCTATTCCAGACTGAGGCAGTCATTCCCCAGCAGCCTGGAGAGACAGCTGCCACACAGCTCAAAACTGAGCCCCACCCTGGACTGAAGGTGGTCGGGCCATAGTCAGGCCCCCTCCCAGGGCACCCTTTATCCAGTCACTCGCTACATGGTGAGTGTTTAAGGTCCAGCCCCCTCATCTCCAGGTGGGAGGAATCGGAAGGGCCATCTTGGCTCCAGAGCTCCCCACGGGACCATCTGATGCCTTTCCTGGGACTCCACCACTCAGTTCAACTCTTGCCTATCTTTTATGCCCCAACAACTTTGATCCTAAAAGCACTTTTCAATAAACCTCCCCCATGCAAACCTCCATCACAGAATCTCTTCCTAGGGAACCTAACCTAAACTGGCCCAGGCTTTTTCTGTCCTTGCTCAGTTCAGTTCAGTTCAATCACTCAGTCATCTCTGACTCTTTGCAACCCCATGAACCGCAGCACACCAGGCTTCCCTGTCCATCACCAACTCCTGGAGTTTACCCAAACTCATGTCCATCGAGTCGGTGATGCCATCCAACCATCTCATCCTCTGTCGTCCCCTTCGCCTCCCGCCTTCAATCTTTCCCACTCCAACACCACACGGTTCAAAAGCATCAATTCTTCGGTACTCAGCTTCCTCTATAGTCCAACTCTCACATCCATATGTGACCACTGGAAAAACCATAGCTTTGACTAGATGGACCTTTACTGGCAAAGTTATGTCTGCTTTTTAATAATGCTATCTACGTTAGTCATAGCTTTTCTTCTAAGGAGCAAGCGTCTTTTAATTTCATGGCTGTAGTCACCATCTGCAGTGATTTTGGACCCCCAAAAAATAAAGTCTGTCACTGTTTCCATTGTTTTTCCATCTATTTGCCATGAGGTGATGGGACCAGATGCCATGATCTTAGTTTTCTGAATGTTGAGTTTTAAGCTAACTTTTTCACTCTCCTCTTTCACTTTCATCAAGAGGCTCTTTAGTTCTTCTTTGCTTCCTGCCATAAGGGTGATGTCATCTACATATCTGACGTTATTGATATTTCTCCCGGCAATCTGGATTCCAGCTTGTGCTTCATCCAGCCCAACGTTTCTCATGATGTTTAACTTTCGCATACAAGTTAAATAAGCAGGCTGACAATATACAGCCTTGATGTACTCCTTTCCCGATTTGGAACCAGTCTTGTTCCATGTCCAGTTCTAACTGTTGCTTCTTGACCTGTATACAGATTTCTCAGGAGGCAGGTCAGGTGGTCTGGTATTCCCATTTCTTTAAGAGTTTTCCACAGTATGTTATGATCCACACAGTCAAAGGCTTTGGCATAGCAAATAAAGCAGAAGTAGATGTTTTTCTGAAACTCTCTTTCTTTTTTGATGATCCAACGGATGTTGGCAATTTGACCTCTGGTTCCTCTGCCTTTTCTAAATCCAGCTTGACTATCTGGCATTTCACGGTTCATATACTGTTGAAGCCTGGTCTGGAGAATTTTGAGCATTACTTTGCTTGTGTGTGAGATGAGTGCAACTGTGCAATAGTTTGAACATTCTTTGGCATTGCCTTTCTTTGGAGGTGGAATGAAAACTGACCTTTTCCAGTCCTGTGGCTACTGATGAGTTTTCCAAATTTGCTGGCATATTGAGTGCAGCACTTTAACAGCTTCGTCAGCATCAAGAGAAAATTGGTCCTTGCTCAAGTCATTAACTGGAGAAGGCAATGGCACCCCACTCCAGCACTCTTGCCTGGAAAATCCCATGGACAGAGGAGCCTGGTAGGCTGCAGTCCATGGGGTCGCCAAGAATCGGACACGACTGAGAGACTTCACTTTCACTTTTCACTTTCATGCATTGGAGAAGAAAATGGCAACCCACTCCAGTGTTCTTGCCTGGAGAATCCCAGGGACGGGGAAGCCTGGTGGGCTGCCGTCTATGGGGTCGCACAGAGCAGCATCAGCAAGTCATTAACAAAAATGAATCAAGTTAAGCACAGTGAATGATAGATATGCTGAAGTCAGGGTTCTTAGGTTGTCCATGAACTTCCCGAATCGTATGCTTATGTGCTTGAAATGAATGCTTACACACATTTTTATGGGAAAAAGACAGTAGTTATAATTGCCTTTCAGAGGGATCCATGACCCAAACAGTCCACTGCAAACATCAAGCTGATACTGGTCCATTATAAACATCGTCTGTTTATAAACCTCGAACTTCCCAGGTGTGCCTTGTCTTGATCACACACCTCTCCTTCTTCTCCTTCCACGTTTTATACATGCTATTTTTTTAAACATAGAACCTCGTCATCAATACCATACCCTCTTAAAACCGATTATTTCCTACCTGATGAACTGTGGAACCACCAGAACCCTGAGCATCTGAAGAACGGGTCACAGGAAGTGGAGGTACAAGATCGGTTTTTGAACTGCAGAGAGTGAGTTTTAGAATTAATGACTGAGATAGTACCTAGAAGCACAATTTGAGTTGGAAGAAGCCTATAGCAAAGTAAACAGGTTTTAGACATCTTGCATTCCTTATAGTTACTACCACAGTGCTTTACACAGTGAGGCATTTAATAAATGTTTTTGAATTAAATTCAACAGGTTAAGTAATTTACCTCAAATCACAGCAAATAAGTAGAAGAACCAAGAATAAATTATAAGTATGTGCTTTTCTTACTGTGATATGTGTATAAATGGCTTTTTGATTTGTTCCTAGAGAAATACTTACTGGCCATGTATTCTTTTTTATTTAAAAAAAAAACCAGCTGTGGAGCTATGGACAACAATGTTCTACATTTTACAAGCAAACAAAAAATTAAAAAAACAAAACCTGACCTATATCTCTCTCTGATGGGCTAGTCTATCTCCCAATTTGTTAATGTTTATTTCAGTTTTAAGCCTTAATTCTGAGTTTAATGGTTAACATTCCTACCTAGCAATATCAAGTGCACAAATTTCCACGGGCTTCCCTGGTGGCACAGACGGTAAAGAAGCTGCCTGCAACGCAGGAGACCCGGATTCAATCCCTGGGTTGGGAAGATCTCCTGGAGGAGGAAATGGCAATCCACTCCATTATTCTTACCTGGACAATTCCATGGACAGAGGAGCCTGACAGGCTACCGACTATGATGTCATAAAGAGTCAGACATGACTGAGTGACTAACACACAGACAGTACTTTCATAAATGGATGCATAATTACTTTGTTAACACATTCATTTAAAACATAGCATTTATCATATTAAGCTGAAATATGGCTACTTTTCTCAAAAGAAAAACTAAACAACACAAACTACTGTAACACATAATATTTGCTATAGTAAAAGAAAAGATGAAATGCCGTCAATGCAAAAAGAAACTGTTATGCCAATTTCTCTCTAATATGGGTGCATTTATTATTCAAAATAGAATAGCTCATGCCTTTTTTCTGTCTTCTAAAAGCCTCAGTGCACAGCTTGGAAGGGCAATGCATGCGTGCTGAGTCACTTCAGTCGTGTCTGACTTTATGTGACCCCATGGACTGCAGCCCGTCAGGCTCCTCTGTCCATGGGGTTCTCCAGGCCCATGCCCTCCTCCAGGGAATCTTCCTGACCCACGGATCAAACCTGTGTTTCTTATATCCCCTGCATTGGCAGGCAGGTTTTTTGTTACCACTAGGGCCAGCTGGGAAGCCCTTGGAAAGGCCATAATTCAGTATAATTACAGTCTAGGTCTGTGCTATCCAATATGGTTGCCACCAGCCACACACTGCTGCTTACGTTCAAATTAATCACAATTAAAAATATTAGGTTTTTAGTTTCTAGGTCACACTAGCCACATTCCAAATACTCCATGTCCACAGACAGAACATTTCTATCACTGCAGACAGTTCCCTTGTACTCTGCTACCCTGGAGCCGTGAAGGGGATGACGTACTCACACCTGCCCACTTACTTCACTTCAGAGAGGACAGACCGCTCTCCGTCCGAGCACTGGGACCTGCGATACTGGCGGTAACTTCGCGGTGAATGAGAGTGCCGGATGCGGACCGGGTCACCTTGTGTCCTGAGCAAGCAAAGAGAAACCATGAAGACAAACACACCGGAAGTCAGGATGGGACCGACTTGGGGTTTTCCTTAATACTGTAACTGCGAAGGAGTAATAACTGAGAGTTTTAAAAACCTGATCTCTCTGAGCTTGGAAAGCCTATTTGGCTTTCACTTCATAAGTTAACAAAAGGAAACTACCTCCATCATAAAATGAAAATAAAACTTTATCATACAGCTGACCCCTGAATAATGCTTGGTTAGGGACACCAGCCCTAAGCGAAGTTGAAAACCCCCATGCCCCTTTACAGTCTGAATCCATGGATTCTGCCAATGAAGATCATACAGTACTGCTGTACTTAATTAGTGGGAAACACCCAGGACAAGTGGGCCACCCACAAACAGGCAGCTCTAGGAGAGCGTGACCTCAGGATAGAGCGACAATAATTAATTTAGCACACCATTTTCTACTTCTTCCTCTATAGTTATTTTTAATTTCAGTTAAAATGTAAAGACAAAGCACCGCAAGGAACACCTCTGAAGAGTAAGAATGGATTACTCAGTTACAAATATTAATAAAACTTTTTAAGATAGATTTTCAAAGACATACTCTATTTTAGTGTATGGAATCTCTTTTAATTGTTCTTCTGACAGTCCAGATGGATCCACAAGCTCTTTTCTAGAAGGGAATGAGCAAGAGAATGAAAGTTTTGACATAAACACTAACACCATTTACAATCAGCAGGTGAGTTTTCACCTTTCTAATCTTGTCTCAGCTTTCTTTAACAAAAAGAAAAGGTTTCTTTTCTAAGGAAAGCTGAGCACCAAAGAATTGATGCTTTTGAACTGTGGTGTTGGAGAAGACTCTTGAGAGTCCCTTGGACTGCAAGGAGATCCAACCAGTCCATCCTAAAGGAGATCAGTCCTGGGTGTTCACTGGAAGGACTGATGCTGAAGCTGAAACTCCAATACTTTGGCCACCTGATGGGAAGAACTGACTCACTTGGAAAAGACCCTGATGCTGGGAAAGATTGAAAACAGGAGGAGAAGGGGACGACAGAGGATGAGATGGGTGGATGGCATCACCAACTGGATGGACATGAGTTTGGGAAAGTTCCGGGAGTTGATGATGGACAGGGAGGCCTGGCGTGCTGCAGTCCATGGGGTCGCAAAGAGTCAGACAGGACTGAGCGACTGAACTGAACTGAATCTTGTCTTATAACGCAGTGTTAATAAAACTAATAGAGATATAAGCCAGGAATGAAGATTAAGAAAACTAGGGTCCATTTAGGACTTCCTTGACAGTCTAGTGGTTGGGAGTCTGCCTTCTAATGAAGGGGGTATGGGTTCAATCCCTGGTTAGGGAACTAAGATTCCACATGCTGTGGCCAAAAACTAAAATATAGAAATAAATAAAACTTAAAAAAATAAACCAAAAAAACTGGTATGTGTTTAAGGAAAAAATGGGAGGAAAACCTTTTCGGTAGCTCTTCTACCCTCTTGCAATTTTTCTTTATTCAGGATGTAGATGACTCTCCAGCATCCCCTATCTCCCTAGAAGGATCTGCTTCTCTCTCCCGGAGCAGGCGTCCTTTCCTTGGTATTTACTTGCACAGTGGGGCCCATCTGAGGCTCATTCCCAGGCAGGGCTGACTGGCCTTGGGAGAGGTGGCGGGGCTGCCTGCTGAGGCACCACCACGGAGCGCCGGGCCCCCACAGTGACGGCCGTTAAGACCACCTCGCAGGCGTCACCCGGGGCTGCCCCTCTGTGTCCTTACAAGTGCCTTCAAACCATGTGGGTTTTAAGAACAGTACTCACTGGATATGCTTCCATAACTCTTCTTTTGCTTGGATATCGGGACTTCTCCTATAAATAGAAAGAACAACACTCGTCTCGGCACACATGCTTCGTCCAATGATCTAATCTCTAACTTCAGCAAAGCCGCAATATTACTGGTTTCCAGACTGTGAAGTTCTTCTCTGCCAGCTGATACCAGACAAGGAAAGGCTGAACAAGGAGAGCTAATGTGGGATGGTTAGTACAAAAATACCAGACAATTTATCTGCTAGTCGGCTAAAAAAAAAAGAAAAGACATGAAAATCAGCCACAACCAGGGCTCCATTTAATGAAGAGCTTAGCAGTAGCGGGGCAAATCTACACACTCTCCAGTGGTGGTTTTACAATGAAGACTGATTTGAGGCTTCTGTTTCTGGTCCTTCTAACTACTCAGTTATATCAAATGAATTCACCTTGATTGTATTAATATGGAAAAGTCCCAATGCGATCTGTGATTACATAGTAGAAGCAACACCACAAGGGAAAAGAAAACGGTGGGACAGCCAGGCTGGCAGACTGTGTGCCACTGACTCGCTGCCCTTTCTTACTGCATCTGACATTGCATTTCTGGGCTGAGATGTGGGCTCACAAGTCCTGGGACACGTCTGTGGCCCGTGCTGCCATCTTCCCATATGCCCTTCTCCACCCCGTCTGTAGACTGTACAAATTTCTTCTCTAAGAACTACTTGAATAGAAACTGTACCACCATGTTTAACTTTCTAGAATGATAAATTCAAAGCCAGCATTCTGGTGTTCAGGGTCCCCATAAGAGCAGTGAGAACTAGAAATCTATGATCACAGCAACTGTTGCCACAGAATGATTTTTTTTGCCCCAGTGAGAAAATGATAAGCTTTTATCAGTCCTTTCAAGAGAACCAAGTTCTAACAAAGGCCCAAAGAAAAGACCTAAACCCTAACAATTAAAATGCCTGCAGGTAAATAAAGCCACCGATACGCTCTCCTGTGGAATTTTAAATTTATAATGTGTATCAGCATTTCTGGGCTCAATATCACTTTCAGCATATGATATTATCATTGCTTTCATTTTTCCCAGTTAATAAGGGCACCTCTGAGACTTTCTGTTAGGTCTTTCTGAGCCCACAGAATACAAGAAACTACTTTCTCACAACTGAACTAAGTAGTTTTTTCCTTTGTAGAGAAAGAAAAAAAAAATCTGTAGAGCTTTTAATCCACTCAAAAGGAGTCAAAACACAGAAGATAAGAGAAAGGGAACAAAGCCTTGGTCTCAGACATATAAAATATGGTATTGTTAAAGGTAGAGTTTGTTATCAAAAATAAAATTGTATGCTTAATAAACTTAAAATGCTTCTTTGGAAGAATTTCCTATATGGAATCTGCCTTTCCTACATGTGACTGATCTGGTTCACTAGACAATACATTAGCCCAGTCAACCACACTGCCACAGAGAAGGAACTAATATTGAAAAGCACTAAACTATTATTCTGTTTATATACAGAAAGATGAAAGAAGGTTCCATTGTAATTATACACCAGCATCTGATTCTCACAGGAAGTCAGTATTACATGGCATCTAGGTTAGGAAGCGATTCTGCGGGGAATCACACTTGTTTCAGGACGGTGCAGTGCTGAGACTGTCTTCAGAGCAGGGTATGTTGACCTCCGCACTGCTGACCCTGGGGTCAGACGCCATCCGTGGTTGTTGGGGGCTGTCTTGAGCACTGTCGGATGATCAGTAGTACCTACAGCCTTGACACCTAGATGCCAGTAACACCCTCCAGTGAGGCAGCCAAAAATGTCCCCAGACTTCGCCAAATGTCCTCTGGGAGGAAAGACTATCCCAGGGTAAAAACCACTGGTCAAAGGTATGACACGGCAGTACAACAGCCAAAGTCTGGTGAAGGAAGGAAGAGGCCAAATGACCATAAAGTTCCATTATGTGGATACTGAATAATGCTGGAGAGAATGCCACTGAAACAGGAATTAATTAAATCTTAAAAGAATGAAGGAAATGTTATAATTTGATAGCAGGAGGTAGGAGGGGAGGAGAATGACAAAATGAGGGGCAAGGAAGACACATTCCCCAAGACTGCCAACCCCAGGCCTAGTGGTGGAAAATGGTGAATGTGAGCAAAATACAAAAAGCAGGTAACAGATATTTCTGAGTGCTGGAATTGCACCTAATTTTATTTTCTTATTTACATTTTCCTATGTTGTCTGATTTTTTTTTCTTTTAGCCAAGAGAATTTCTTGCCTTAATTATCAGAAAAGAAAAAAAAATAAGGGTGTTTTCAGGTTTTATACTTATGGGTGATTCACACTGTTATACAGCAGAAACCATCACAAAGACTGTAAAGCGATTATCCTCCAATTAAAATTTTTGAAAAATTACTATTGGGGGGAGGAATAAATTAAGAGCTTGAGACTAACATATAAATACTGCTGCATATAAAATAAACAACAAGGACCCACTGCACAGCACAGGGAACCACATTCAGTATCTTGTAACAGCCTATAAGGGAGAAGAATCTGAAAACCCAGACGCGTTACTGATCGCTTTGCGTACACCTCAAACCAACCCAACACTGAATCAGTGACACTTCCATTCTTTAAAAAGTTGCTAATGCTGCAATTCCACAAGAAATGCCTTTCCTTCCCATCGCAGAAAAACTGGAAAAGTGTTATCTTAAGAGAGGGCTTCGCCAGTGACTCAGGGGTAAAGAATGCACTTGTAATGCAGGAGACTCAGGTTCTATCCCCGAGTTGGGAAGATCCCCTAGAGGAGGAAATGGCAACCTACTCCAGTATTCTTGCCTGGAAAATCACATGGATAGAGAAGCCTCGTGGGCTACAGTCAGTCCGTAGGGTCATAAAGAGTCAGACACAACTGAGCTACTGAGCACTTACCTTAAAAGAACATTAGTCCTTCCAGACATAAATATTGGCCCTAAAAGATTCAGAAATTTGGTCTACATGTTTGAATGCTATGGCATGTAATAGTCATGTATTTAACCAAACTGCATTCTCAAGTGCCAGCACTTTCAAGAAGTGTTAAGGCAGGGGAAAATCCCACAGCTAAAAGAAAAAAAAGCTAATATCCTCCAATTGCTAGATGACCTGTGACTTAATAAATGTAAACACAGGTTACATGCTGATGAGAACTGAATAATTTTTATGCTGACATTTGCATGCATTTCATCAATAATTTCATCATGCATGCATTTCATCAATGACCTCATGATGTGTGCAGCTCAACATCGTTTTGTGGATTCTGAAAGCTGTGGAATTTTAACAGCTATTTTTCTTAACTTAAAGGCCCTTAGTTATGCAGGTGTTTTACTTGAACTTGCCAAATAAATTTCTAAGAAAATAGAACCATGAGTTTCCACAGGTACAATGTATATTACAATGTATATAAAACACACACATGCCGTCTAATATTAGCCCAGTATTTTTCAAAAACATCTCTTATACACACCTTATATCAATAACTCAAATTAATATTTACCTTTCAGAGAGATTTCTTTGATAAGACATCATAGAAATAATTTTTCTTTTTTCCATATAGTCTTTTTCTACATCCCCCAAACACTCTAATTATATTATCTAGAAAATAGTATAACATTGAATATGTGCTATATATTATAGTAGAGTGTTAGTCACTCGGTTGTGTCCAACTCTCTGTGACCCCATTATAACTGACCAGGCCCCTCTGTCCATGGAATTCTCCAGGCAAGAATACTGGAGTGAGTTGCCATTCCCTTCTCCAGGGGAGCCAGACACTGAACCCGGCTCTCCCACATTGTACATTAATTCTTTGCCATCTGAGCCACCAAGGAAGCCCATATTATAGTAGATAATATATTTTGTATAATACGCAAATGATACAAATTTTGTATAGTATACAAATATAATATACTGAAAATAATACATATGACAGCATTTGACTCATTTTTGTGATCACTGCCATAGTAGGAAATTTAGAGCTGAAAATGTGTTACTAAAAAAAATCAATTTTATAAAACATCTTTATTTAAAACATTCAGAGCACTTAACTCAGTAATTGTTCATCAAATTCCTGAGTGGTCAGAATAGACATGATTGTGAAATGTCTTAAATCTTCTCCTTCCCTCTCCTTCTCTTGGAATTAAAAAAGATTAGAAAGGCATAGAGCCCAGAAACCTAGTTGCTGAAGATCACTCAGGAGTCACTTCCGGGGACTTCATGCTAAATCTTTATCTAAGGCATCAGACTTCTGTTTTGTGTTTAACTGGGAACATCATTCCACCCTGACAACCTCATCTTTCACGTTCTTTTTCAATAGAAGTAGTAAGACATTATTGCCACCAGAGGGAGCCTGAGCCTTCGTGCACACACAAGTTGAACCTGTGAGATATTATTGTTTCAACTTTCATGCCTTTTCCAAATATCCCAGTGAATAAAAAAATTCACCCATGTAGAAAATAAGTTTCATAAGCTTCCCAATGATATGTAAATATCGATGTCATGGCAATGAAGCTGAAAAATAAACTGATAGGACCATTCCCACATTCAAGTAAATGATATCCAATCATATTTCACTTTATGTGCTTTAGGAGAAAGGATTTTGTATTTTATACAACTGTGTATCTCTGGTATTTAATAATGAACACAAGTTTCTAGTATTTCATTGGAGATTTAAAAAAGCAATGAGTGAATCATGTGTGAACAATGTATCATAACATTCTAAATCCTCAGTGGATACCTCTACATGGGCAATTGACACACAGGACAATAGGATTCAAACATAGGGGAGTAACTGACAGGTATGTGATGTACTAAGTATCTTAAATGCTACATATACTTACAAATATTGATACATCTAAAGAACAATTTTAATTACTTTCTTCAGATGCTGCTCTATGTTTTCACTTAAAAGAAAAGCTGTAGTGGTTCCTAGAGATTCCTAAATTCTCAAATTCTAGTTTTAATATGAGTGTCCTCAACCTGCTCTTTTTTCTCAGTTCTTCCCCATTTCAAAGGGAAAAAAATCAAGTAACTTGTTTATATGGATACATTGAGACCTGGAGAACTTTTAATTGCAATTGTGAGTATTTATGCTGTCACTTGACATATGTGATGTGACTTAATGTTCAGCAAAATCTCTTCAGCATGGTATCATCTGTTGTATACATGACACTAAGAAGTTCATGGAGACGAGGTAATAACCTAACATTCAGAGGCCCAGAATGTAGACATAGGTCTGTTCTTAACAACAGCACCAATCAGATATTGTCTTAATTGTCAACAAACCTTGGGTTTTTAATGTCATGACTCAAATAGAAGGCAGAGCCCAGTATGTCCTAAATAAAGTAAGAATAATCTTGCTGAATTTTAACACTTCTATCTAGAAGCCTACCTGACATTTCCATTTGATCGCCAACTTGGTTTTTCAAACATAATGAAACAGAAAACTTAACACTTCCCGCAGATACCAGACCATCTCACTCCATCTCATGGATGAAGTATGTAAAAAGGCATGGCTACTCACTTAATCTGTCAATGCCAAAGTTCATCCACACTATTTCTCACACTATGAACCCGTTAGCTCTCCTTCCAAAATGTGTATTCATCCACTTCACTTCTACCACCACCATCTTTTCTGAGTTAAAACCACCTCACACCTGGACCACTGAAAAATTCTTTAATTGCTCTTCCTGCTTCCTTTCCTTTCTCAATCTGCTTTTAACTCAGCAGCCAGAGCAACTTCTGAAAGAATTACTCTTCAAATAGATATTTTTTGTTAACTGTACTTTGGCTATATCAGCTATATAGTCAAATAATCAAGTTCAATTAGAAAGTAATACCACCAACATTTTATGGTTTGTTTTAAAAACTAAATTCCAGAAAGGTACATATCATACTATTAATGGGATTCTCTCATACAATTTCATTGTTCTGAGATAACCCTCTCTCTGGTCTGGTATTTTTATCATGTGAGATTTAAAAGAAAGTTTAAACCCCAAATATTAATAATTATATGACCCATAAGTATTCTAAACACTCAATTTAAGTTACAGATGGTCAGATTAGATTTAAAAAAATTTTAAGACAAATTACTGCAATCTACAAGAGATCAAGAGATGGGCTTTAATCATAAAGATACACTCAGTCATAAAATAAAAGTCACTTCAGTCATGTCCAACTCTTTGTGACCCTATGGATTATAGCCCACCAGGCTTCTCTGTCTATGGGATTCCCCAGGCAAGAATACTGGAGCAGGTTGCTATTTCCTCCTCCAGGGGATCTTCCCGACCCAGGGATTGAACCTGTGTCTCTTATGTCTCCTGCACTGGCAGGTGGGTTCTTTACCACTAGCGCCATCTGGAAAGCAGTAGCTCAGCTGCTAAAGACTCTGCCTATGTTATACACTGCATATAGGCCCAGAGTTCTGAGATGGTGGAATGAACCAACTGGACACTTAAAGAGACTCTCTCCAAGTGGATCAGAGAGACTGACTGCTCCTGAGTGGACTTGCTTCCAATGGCTCTGCTCAGACTCAGGATGACCCCACAGTCCCAAGGCTATTCTCCACACAAAACTGTGTATGGGAGGCCTCCTCCCATAATAAAACAGGTGTCAACAAATTTGCCTCAGGTAAGGGGGGATAGGATTTCACAGCAGATGGAACTGGGTAAGGTAATAAATCGGGTAACTAAGTTTGTACAAGAAAGGGTGCCATTCCCCCTTGGGGAACAGATTCATGAGTTTACACTTGGTGACCAAGTATGGGTCAAAGATTGGAAACATGATTTGCTAGCCCTTTGGTGAAAGGGCCCTTATGTTATTCTAACTACCCCTACTGCAGTTAAAGTTGCAGGTATTGTCCCTTGATCCATCACACCAGAGCGAAGAAGGCATACCACGCTGACCCAGAGGACGCCGAGTGGACCACCCAGAAGGACCCCACCGACCCACGGGAAACCAAGATCATTCTGAGGAGGAAGAAGAAAACGAGGTCCCAGACGAGCCCTCTACAGGATGGAGCTGGGTAAACGACTCCTGCTGCCTCACCAATGCAATTCTGAACTTGGGTATGTGGGGCTATGCCCCTGTCAGTAATAGACAGACTCCCCTGGTGGGTATCGTCACTCTGTTATGGGGACTTTAACAACAGAAAGGAACTTTCCTCTCTATCAACAACCATAACCTTTCTTTGCCCTCTGGTGTTAGAAGAAGCCATCAATGGGCCAGGGACATAGGGTTACATTTAACATGAACACCAGCCTTACAGAGATAACAAAGGCTTATACCTCATATATGAGAATTAAAGAGGAAAAGGGCTCCCTTACAAAAGGGGGACAGGCCTCCCGGTGCAATACTACCAGGTCTGGGATGAATATTTCTGGATGACTCCTGAGAAAGGACAGTTGATTGCCCCTGCTACTATTTGCTGGGAACAAAAAGAACAGAAAGTTGGATTTGGAGACCATCCCCTAGACCCAAAAGAATTGTTATTTGTCCCCTGAACAAAGTAAACAAATCTTGGAAGTTACCTATCACCCCAATCAGTCTGCTCAGTGGCCCGGTTCCGACTGGAAATATAATCCTGGAATCTGCTGGGTAGCCCCCAATGGGACCCAGTGGCTCTGTGGGCTTAACTTATGGCCATGGTTACCAGTTGGCTGGGTGCGGCGTTGCACATTAGGATTTGCTTTCGCCCATGGCAGAATTAAGCGTAGCCTACACCAGCCTCCAGTAAACCTGCCTTATCTGCACGCAAGATGGACACAATCCGTGTTCCAATGGTATGACTATCTTGCTGCCTTGTTTATACCCTCTGCAGGGACAACGGATATCATGGTTAAGGTAGAGGCCTTAATTAATTTCATTAAACAGGCCCTCTTAGACAGTACTAAAGCCATTCAAGCTTTGAACGAAGAACAGATTCAGATGAGGAAGGCAGTAATTCAAAATAGGATGGCATTAGACATACTCACAGCAGCCCAAGGAGGGACTTTGGCGAATGGTGTGTACACCCCTGACCTGTCTGAAGATGTATCTGCTGCCTTGGAGGATACGCAAAATCAAGTGAAAGCCATGTCTAATGAACTGTTGTTATAGTAATCTTGATCCTACTGCTTTGTGGGCCCTGCTTCCTACAATGCCTTGTGAATTTTGTAACCCAGAGGTTGATAGCATTCTCTCACGTGGGTGGCAGGAGGGCTAAGGTACAATATATCTCAATAAATGATGCTCGTTAGGGAAACTAAGAGCATCAGGAGGGGGGAATGAAGAAGGAATTCATAGGGCCTGGACTCCATCTCAGGCCTGTCTGTGCTGATCGTGCGCGGCCACCTCTCCAGTGGACTCTGAAGTCTGTGCTTAGCGCCTGTAGGAATGACAATGGAAGGATAAGACCCCCCTCTGGGCAGGGGAATCTTGAAGAAGAGAAATCTAATCACCCCTGCCCGGACAGTATCTATCGAAATGTAACCACAGGCTTATCGGTTATTAACTGGTTGGAATGTAACCGCGGGCTTATTGATTATTAACTGTTTGAACACATAACACGTGTATGATGGGGTTATTGTGATTGTATTTACCCTTCCTTTGTAAGCCTCAAGGGATTTGGGCTGGTGGGTTTGGACACGTACACATGGGGTATAAAAGATTTTCACAAATGCTGGTCAGGGCCCTTGGCTAAGAGGAGACTCTGCCTTGGGCCCGCCGGTGTAATAAACTGCCCTCCACTAAAAAAAAAAAAAAAAGACTCTGCCTGCAATGTGGGGTACCTGGGTTCAACCCCTGGGTCAGGAGGATCCCCTGGAGTAGAGAACGGTTACTGACTCCAGTATTCTTACTGGGAGAGTTCCATGGACAGAGGTTACAGTCCATAGGGTCACAAAGAGTCGGACACAACTGAGTGACTTTCAATTTCACATACCATGTAAAAAGTGAGGATGAAAAAAGTATAATGGCTATATAAGTACATACATACATATACACACAAAAGTTTGTGGGTAAAATGGACATAGAGAAAGGAATATTACCAGAATAAAGGACATGTCATAATGATAAAAAGGCCAATTTATTAGGTAGACCAAAAATAAACTTTTTTTCCCCCAACAAATATGTGTGTACCTAATGCCAGAACTTCAAAATAACCTGAAACAAGAACTGACAGAACTAAAGGGTAAAACAGAAAAATCCACAATTATTGGAAATTTTACCATCTCTCTCAACGACTGATTGAAAAGTAGACAAAGAAATCAGTAAAGTCACAGAGCATCCAAACAATACTCTCAGTTAGCTAGATTTACCTGACATTTGTAGACTACACCCAACAACTGAGAATGACTCTTTTCAAGTCCATCAGATCATTCATCATTAAAGACTATATGCTACCTCTTAAGATAGATCTCAATAAATTTGAAATGATTGAAATCTTACAGATTTTAACCAAAATACAATTAAATTAGAAATTAATAGTAATTTGATATGTAGAAAATCTCCAAATACTTGGAAATTAAATAACACACTACACTAAAAACAAACAAGGTCAAAGAAATCACGGATGTCAGTGTCACCTTAAGAAGATGAAAAAAAAGAGCAAATAAAAGACAAAATACATAAAAGAAAGTAATAAAGAGTAGAAATCAATGAAAAGGTTAACAGACAAAGAAAATCAACAAAACCCAGAGTTAGTTCTTTGAAAAACTAGAAAACAAAATTAAGCAGAAAATTAAAAGAAGAAACAATTTATCCACATCAGGAATGAAAGAGGTAATATCACAACAGATGTTCAAAGGACACTAAAAGAATTATTATAAACAAATTTTGTATTAAAAGACAACTTAGATAAAAGGAACAAATTCTGTTAAAAACACATACTACCAAAACCTACACATAACAAGCGGACACAATCTTAACAGCCCAGTATCTGTTAAAGAATTTCAGTTTGTAATTTAAGACTTACCACAAAAGAAAATTCATGGAAGGGTTGGTTTCCTGGGTAAATTATGTCAAATATTTATGGAAAGAATACTGTTAATTTTATACTCTCAGAAAATAGAGAAAACAAGGAAACGTTCCTAAACTATTTTAAATGACCAGCATAGCCCTGTTTAAAAAAAAAAAAAACTGACACAAATATTATAAGAAAATTATAATTCAGAATCTCTCATGAACATGTAGAAAAAATCTTAACAAAATAATATTAAATAGAAACCAGCAATACATGGAAAGGATAATAGGTTTATTGGGCGTTTATCCCAGGAATGCAAGGATGTATCACTCAAAGCTCAGTCAGTGTAATTCCTTCACTGAGAAAATAAAGAAAACCCGAGACACTATCTCTCCTCCCACACGTAGGCAACACGAGACATCTAACTACCCAGGATCATAAAGGGACACAGGTAGTTAGTCCCAGCTCACTTTTCATTTTAAAAATGTGTGCTCTGGGCCTTCCCTGGGATGGCTCGGCTGTAAACCATGTCTGCTGCCCAAGCAGGAGACACGAGTTCGATCCTGGCCCAGGAAGGTCCCGCACGCTGTGCAGCAACCAGGCCTGTGCCCACAACTCCCGAGCCTGTGCTCCAGAGCGCAGAGGCCACGAGCACGAAGCCAACACGCCCTGCAGGCCACGCTCCACAAGAAGAGACGCTACTGCGGTGAGAAGCCAGCTGACTGCAACTGGAGTGGGGCCCCCACTCGCCGCAGCCAGAGAGACGCCTGCACAACACAGACCCAGTACAGCCAAATAAACGATAAATTTTAGAAGTATGCATTTTTTAAAAAGGCATGCTTGGGGGCCGCTCACTCTCACCTTCTAAAATGGGTCACATTCTCTCTATGGGATATGGGATATGCCCATCTCCTGGGGCCTCTCACCTTCTGGGGTGGCCCATACTCAGTCTATGAAATGTGTATCCATAGACAGAATAAATAAAGCTGCTTTCCCTCTTAGTTCTTGGAGCACAGTCCCCTTGCCTGCCCACTTATGTCTCTCATAAGTGCCCTATATTAATAAATCTACTTCTTGCCCATCAAAAAAAGAAAGAGATGCTTCAGAGCAAGAGGTGGGAGTGGGGAGTCTAAATCTGGATGATGCAAATATTTAAGTGTAAACATGATCAGTTCAAAAGAAAATTGACCTGGGGACTGGCAACCTCATCATCATGGGATAATTGTGCTCACACTTGGCATTGCCTAGCTACAAAAGGAGCAGGCCGATCTCAAGACTGGGACGTAATGACTCACTCACTGACAACTGCTCACAAATGGTAATTTGATGGGAAGTTAGTCACAGCTAGTTCAACCTGGACCCAGGCTTCAGAGGAGAGAAGCAGCAGGTATTTCACCAACAGTCTGGCTACAGAACAAAGGAGACTTCCTACTTACTCAGCTGAATATACACTTTTGTTTAAAACCAAAATAAAACATGATTTTGATAGCCTTGTGTTTATGACATTTTGCTTTGGCTGTGCTCCAACTTCTACCCCTTCAGATGCAGTTGATGAGTGTCACAATAAACAAAGTAAATATGACAAACAAATAGTAGGATAATCATCATAAAGCTGAATCACTTTAGAAGACCTCAAAAGGGACAGCCCAATGTGCCCCGGAATCCGCATGCTACTGAAAGTTCTGAGTTTGTGAATTAAGGCATAAAGAGGGAGCACATACGAGCGAGATCTGTGTCTGGATCGTCTGTTGTTGGGGTCCGCCTGGTTTTTCTCCTTTTGTCTCCTTAACACAGCTTCCCACTGTGGTGCCGAATCAACCATATCATTCTCCTGCCTTATTCTGAAAAGAAACAACATTCACCTAAAGTTAACACCCACACGTGTTACCTTTATCAGTTCATCCTAAATGTGCTGTCAAAAAGTATCAAAGTTATCACAAAGGTCAAAGGTGTCAAAGGTATCAAAAAGTTATTAAATAAGCTATTTAGAAGTTATTAAGAAATGAAATGCAGATGACACCACCCTTATGGCAGAAAGTGAAGAAGAACTAAAGAGCCTCTTGGTGAAAGTGAAAGAGGAGAGTGAAAAATTTGGCTTAAAGCTCAACTTTCAGAAAACTAAGATCATGGCATCCGGTCCCATCACGTCACAGCAAATAGATGGGGAAACAGTGGAAACAGTGGCTGGCTTTATTTTGGGGGGCTCCAAAATCACTGCAGATGGTGATTGCAGCCATGAAATTAAAAGATGCTTACTTCTCGGAAGGAAAGTTATGACCAACCTAGACAGCATATTAAAAAGCAGAGACAATACTTTGCCAACAAAGGTCTGTCTAGTCAAGACTATGGTTTTTCCAGTGGTCATGTATGGATGTGAGAGCTGGACTATGAAGAGGGTTGAGCACCGAAGAATTGATGCTTTTGAACTGTGGAGTTGGAGAAGACTCTTGAGAGCCCCCTGGACTGCAAGGAGATCCAACCAGTCCATCCTAAAGGAGATCAGTCCTGGGTGTTCAGTGGAAGGACTGATGTTGAAGCTGAATACTTTGGCCAATACTTTGGCCACCTCATGCGAAGAGCTGACTCATTGGAAAAGACCCTGACGCTGGGAAAGATTGAGGGGAGAAGGGGACAACAGAGGATGAGATGGTTGGATGGCATCACTGACTCAGTGGACGTGAGTTTGGGTAAACTCCAGGAGTTGGTGATGGACAGGGAGGCCTGGCGGTTCATGGGGTCACAAAGAGTCAGACACGACTGAGCGACTGAACTGAACTGAAGAAATGAAAGGCTATTTAAGAATAAGCAATTTAAAAAAATAAAAAATAAAAAAAAAAAAAAAAGAATAAGCAATTTTATTATAATCACTCAAAGCTGAGAATGTGTTAAATATTAATATACCCATAAGTAGATAAGTGGGTAGTGTTTATATTTTTGATATATTAATATTTATATACAAATATGTAAATATATATTGGTTATTTTCAGGCTTCATCCCATTTAAATTCTTTTAGTCAAGAGACATGTGTCAAACAAATACTCATTTAAAACATATTTAGGTTTTGACTAAAGAAACAGTACTGTCTGCTAAACAATCTTAACTCATGAAACAAAATCATTTTATAAAAACATCTAAGTAAAACAGCAATGAATAGTTCTCCTTTGCAATGTTCTTCAAAATTTCATTAAGTACCAGGTACAGTTCCCTATTTTTAAGATCGAAAGCTAGAAACTCAAACAGTTAGATACGGTGGCATAAGGCCTTGGCAGCGGGGCAGGCAGAGAACATTCTGGTTACGCCGCTCGCGTGTCTGAGAGAGAATGAGGGCTGAGCGCTCAGGGTGGCCGGGGTCCTGGCAGGGAGTACAGAATGAGGGGCAGCCAAGCTGTGGGGAGAGGGGCCTGGGGGCACAGGCACTTGTCATGTGAGATCAGGGGATGACATTATCAACCCTGTCAGTTTTTAAAAGATAATCTACAAATCTGGATATTTTTTAAATGAACTCTTTAATTTTTTAAGTAATGGCAACCAATTATGAGTGTGAAGATACTGAATGGACCTAGAATAACCATCATGGACCATACTAAGTCTGCAGATACATCAAATCTTTCTAAAAACAAGGGTGAGGAGTTACAGGGGAGAGAGGGAAACAAGTATTAAATTAAAGCAAGTGCTCAGTTAATGTGTAAATAATGTCTAGAATGCACTGATGCTGTGAAGCCATGAACATTTCTTGCAAAAATCAAACAACTGTTATCTGAATCTTTAACTCTGAATTTATGTAAGTTCTTGAGGAAGCCACTCCAGGGTGTTTCTTACACTGCTGCTCCCAGGACATGGGAGAGCAGATGGCATCACACGGTAATCATCCCAGTACTGGGACTACATGGGCATAACTGTTTCAAAACAGAAATGAAAAGAATAGACAGGTCTGGAGTCATTTCTTTCACTGAACAGATGTCTTTTGGTTGCCCTGTTACAGCACAGTGGGATGGATATCTGTATTTCTTATAATGCAGATCAGGAGACAGTGACAAATATTCATCCCACTTAAACAGAGACAAAGGAAAGCAAACTGGAGCCTTAAAAAAAAAAAAAGAAACAAAGTAGCTTAAAAGGAAAAAGCTATTTACATCTCTCTGTATTAAAGAGGAATTGTGTTAAGAAAAAAATTATCTGTAACACACTTCAAGTCTGAACTGTATATATTTCCTCACTAAAGCTTTCATTTCTATTTGAATATTAACAGGATACAGTCATGGTATTTTTCACAAATTCAAGAACATAGTTCCCTCTCTCATGATATATGCAAAGGAAATTAAAATTGAACATATATGGTTATTAATCTGAATATTAGAAATAGCTAAAGAAAAATATGAGAAGATATACAAATATGAAATAGCTAAAGAAAAATATGAGAAGATATACGAATATGAGAAATAGCTAAAGAAAAATATGAGAAAATATACAATTCAAAGTCATATGATTATTAATAATTCTTTGAAACAAACACTGTTATTTTTTATATTTTGACTACATATACAAACACACATGCATATGTATTTCCATAGCCAAAACCTCTACCTGCGAGGCATTCCGTGTACCCTGTGATGGCCAGTGACCAACCAGGCCTGCTGGGGGAGAAGTGTCCTGCACAGCCCAGGACTGAGGAGTCCACAGTTAGGAAGAGATGGTCAGTGGGAAGGAGTCAGGCTGGCAAGGAGATATCTCCCTTCTCACAGGAACCCACACCTATTGCCCAGGGATAGACATAAAACCAGGTCCATGCAATTCCCAAGCCTGGACTCTTTTAGATGCAGCTTCCATTCTGAACTAAATCACTGCATGGTTCATGGACAGGACTAAATTTCACTAATTTTATTTTTAATCAGTTAAGTCAGAACCTTTAAATATTTTTGAGGGGTCAGGTGTACCAGCAAGGGTGAAACCTGACTGAGGCAAACATACTTTTGCCAGAGGAACATTCCCGAGACAATTCAAAGGAAGCACAAGGAGCATATGCTCATTCTTCTGTTGTGGACTTTAGCTAGTTACCTTCATGCTGAGGCTTTTCTCTGATAACAAAAATGAAAACTCCTCCTTCCAGTACTTTACTAGTAATAAGAACTATATCAGAAAGAATTTCAGACCGTGGCCTGTACCTTTAACTTCTATTTTCCTAACCAAAAAGTCGAAAGTGAGGCAATGAAACCCTGTCAGGTAATACCCTTGGGACCCACATGTTCCAGAGACAGATGCCCTCTACCGGGGATGCAGCTTCATAAATATTCTAACAAGGAGCATTAAAAATGTAAGGCCCATTGGACAGTGACAACAGAAGCACGTTTTCCTGAGTAATGGGCAGTGTGGCTGCCTTAGTCCGAAATGAAGTTTGAAATTACACCCTTACAAAAGGCCTCTGGTTAATGGTACCTCATTACAAGAGTGAAAGTGTCATTTCTTCCATCGCTGACCTGCTCCAGAAAATACAGATGTTACTTGGAAAGAAAAAATCTTACCCCTAAAGGCAAGAATACTATAATACTAAGTCCTTAGGAGGCAGAAGTTAACTGTTTTGTTTATGCATAAGTAACTAAAGAAATCTTTACATGTTCAACACATATCCTATAATGGTTCTGTCTTGTGAGTCTCATTTCTCCTGAGTCATGGGCCACACAAAGTATTGGGTTTTGCAGATTTCCTGAGAGATTTTAATTTTAATGTAGGAATTTTGACTTCAGACTCTACTACAAAGCCACAGTCATCAAGACAGTATGGTACTGGCACAAAGACAGAAATATAGATCAATGGAACAGAATAGAAAGCCCAGAGATAAATCCACGAACCTATGGACACCTTATCTTTGACAAAGGAGGCAAGGATATACAATGGAAAAAAGACAACCTCTTTAACAAGTGGTGCTGGGAAAACTGGTCAACCACTTGTAAAAGAATGAAACTAGAACACTTTCTAACACCATACACAAAAATAAACTCAAAATGGATTAAAGATCTAAATGTAAGACCAGAAACTATAAAACTCCTAGAGGAGAACATAGGCAAAACACTCTCTGACATAAATCACAGCAGGATCCTCTATGACCCACCTCCCAGAATATTGGAAATAAAAGCAAAACTAAACAAATGGGACCTAATGAAACTTAAAAGCTTTTGCACAACAAAGGAAACTATAAGCAAGGTGAAAAGACAGCCCTCAGATTGGGAGAAAATAATAGCAAATGAAGAAACAAACAAAGGATTAATCTCAAAAATATACAAGCAACTCCTGCAGCTCAATTCCAGAAAAATAAATGACCCAATCAAAAAATGGGCCAAAGAACTAACCAGACATTTCTCCAAAGAAGACATACAGATGGCTAACAAACACATGAAAAGATGCTCAACATCACTCATTATCAGAGAAATGCAAATCAAAACCACAATGAGGTACCATTACACGCCAGTCAGGATGGCTGCTATCCAAAGTCTACAAGCAATAAATGCTGGAGAGGGTGTGGAGAAAAGGGAACCCTCTTAGACTGTTGGTGGGAATGCAAACTAGTACAGCCACTATGGAGAACAGTGTGGAGATTCCTTAAAAAACTGGAAATAGAACTGCCATATGACCCAGCAATCCCACTTCTGGGCATACACACTGAGGAAACCAGATCTGAAAGAGACACGTGCACCCCAATGTTCATCGCAGCACTGTTTATAATAGCCAGGACATGGAAGCAACCTAGATGCCCATCAGCAGATGAATGGAAAAGGAAGCTGTGGTACATATACACCATGGAATATTACTCAGCCATTAAAAAGAATTCATTTGAACCAGTTCTAATGAGATGGATGAAACTGGAGCCCATTATACAGAGTGAAGTAAGCCAGAAAGATAAAAAACATTACAGCATACTAACACATATATATGGAATTTAGAAAGATGGTAACGATAACCCTATATGCAAAACAGAAAAAGAGACACAGAAATACAGAACAGACTTTTGAACTCTGTGGGAGAATGTGAGGGTGGGATATTTCAAAAGAACAGCATGTATACTATCTATGGTGAAACAGATCACCAACCCAGGTGGGATGCATGAGACAAGCGCTCGGGCCTGGTGCACTGGGAAAACCCAGAGGAATCGGGTGGAGAGGGAGGTGGGAGCGGGGATCGGGATGGGGAATACGTGTAAATCCATGGCTGATTCATATCAATGTATGACAAAACCCACTGAAATGTTGTGAAGTAATTAACCTCCAACTAATGAAAAAAAAAAAAAAAAAAAATAAAGAATGTAGGAATTTAAATTATGAAGAATAAAAACACTGTAAGCATTATATTGGTACAGGGCCTTTTGCAAAGTCAAAATGTTTTATATTTTGACTTTTTACAGGCATGAAAGTGTTAAGGGGGGAAAGAGTCCGTTGCAATTTTTACTGGGAATATGTTCATTTTCAAATGTTATATTTAAAGTTGAACCTCAAAAATGCTAAACATTTCTTTCCTGTATCCACTAAGGCAATAACTCTACATATCATATTTTGTCTATTTCCTCAGTACAACTAAGAAGACTTAACAGCTAGACTAAGAAGCCTAACCATAAGAAGGCTTTTTTTTTTTTTAATTCTCCATCATTTTATGTTTTTTTGGCTATACCACATAGCATGTGG